>NW_027411866.1:51024080-52224080 GCF_047663935.1 Musca autumnalis | reverse complement strand
CACTCAAATCCAAATTTGGTACCATTTAGTACTATTCGTATCCAAAGTACGAATTTCTAAGCCTACCTCTATCAACACTCCAACATCAATTTTAATTCCGAATTTCACGATTCCAAATGTGTCCTATCACTGATATCCAAATTGTATCAAATTTAGCACTTTTCCTACCCATAACTACAAATTTCCAAAACTTTATCAATCCTACACTTCAACAGTACTCCTTATTCCAAATCTCGGGATTCCAGCTCCGTTCACCCAAATGCAAACTGTACCAAATTTAGTACCATTTAGTACTTTCGTACCCATGAGTACGAATTTCTACAACTACCTCAATCTTACACGCCAACAGTAATCTTAATTTCAGGATTTCAGCTGCATCCGATCACCGTAATCCAAATTGTACCAAATTTGATACCATTTAGTACTTTTCGTATCCAAAGTACGAATTTCCAAACCTACCTCTTTCAACACTCCTACAGTAATCGTAATTCCGAATTTCAGGATTCCAAATGTATCCGATCACATAAATTAAAATTTGGTACCATTTAGTACTTTTCGTATCCATAACTAAAAATATCAAAAACTTCATCAATCCTACACACACCAACAGTAATCCTTATTCCGAATCTCGGGATTCCAGCTATATCCGTTCACCCAAATCCAAATTGTACCAGATTTGGTACCATTTAGTACTTTTCGTACACATAAGTACAAATTTTCAAAACTACCTCAGTGCTATGTTCAAACAATAAGCTTAATTCCGAATTTCAGGATTCCAGATACATCCGATAACTCAAATCTAAATTTGGTATCATTTAGTACTTTTCGTATCCAAAGTACGAATTTCCAAACCTACCTCTATAAACACTCCAACAGAAATTTTAATTCTGAATTTCACGATTCCAAATGTATCCTATCATTGAAATCTAAACTGTACCAAATTTAGTACTATTTAGTACTTTTCCTACCCATAACTAAAAATTTCCAAAACTTTATCAATCCTACACTCCAGTAGTACTCCTTATTCCAAATCTCGGAATTTCAGCTATATCCGTTCACCCAAATCCAAATTGTACCAAATTTGTTACTATTTAGTACTATTCATACCCACGAGTACGAATATCCACAACTACCTCAATCCTACACGCCAACAGTAATCTTAATTCCAAATTTCAGAATTACAGCTGCATCCGGTCACCGTAATCCAAATTGTACCAAATTTAGTACCATTTAGTACATTTTGTTCCCATAGATCCGAATTTCCAAACCTACCTCTATCCAACACTCCAAAAGTAATCTTAATTTCGAATTTCAGGATTCCAAATGTAGTACGAATTTCCAAAGGTATCCCAATCCCACACTCCAATAGTAATCATAATTCCAAATTTCACTATTCCAGCTCTATCCGATCACTTAAATTCATATTGTACCAAATTTGGTACCATTAAGTACTTTTCGTACCCAAAAGTACGAATTTCCAAAAGACCTCTATCCTACACTCCGACAGTAATCCTAATTCTAAATTTCAGGATTCCAGTTCCATCTGTTCCCCCAAATCCAAATTGTACCTTATTTGGTACTATTTAGTACCTTTCGTACCCATATGTACTAATTTCGAAAACTACCTTCATATCTCAAACCTACGCTCCAACAGTAATAGTAATTCTAAATTTCAGAATTCCAACTTTATCAGTTCGCCCAAATTCAAATTGTACCAAATTTAGAACCATTTAGTACTATTCGTACAAATGAGTACACATTTTCAAAACCACCTCCTTATATCAACTCATCTTCTAAACCTTGATTTTCATTCCAAATTTCAAGATTTTAGCTCTATCCGTTCACGTAATACCAAATAGTACTAAATTTAGTAACTTTTAGTACTTTTCGTACACTTATAGTTCGAATATCCAAAAACCCTTTGCTACACCTTTCTAACTCTCCATCAGTGACCTTCATTCCAAATTTCAAAGTTCTAGCTCTACCGGTTCGCCAAATACAAACGGTACCATATTTAGTACCTTTTAGTACTTTTCGTACCCTTCCAGTTCGAATTTCCAAAAACCCAGCCTTATCTGACCCCTTCGGACCAAGTGTGATCCACACCCAAAATTTCAGGATTCTAGCTTCAGCCGTTTCGTCTGGGCGTTGATGAATCAATCAGTCAGTCAGTCTGTCAGTCAGTCAGTCAATCACTTTACTCTTTTATTAATATAGATAGATATTTTTCAAAGATCTGCAGCCCTCAACAAGCGGAGTTTTTAAAGAATATTTTTCAAGGATCTGCAGCCTTCAACAAGTGGAGTTTTTAGAGAATATTTTTCAATGAGCTGCTGCCCTCAACAAGTGGAGATTTTAAAGAATATTTTCAAGGATCTGCAGCCCTCAAAACGTGGAGTTTTTAAAGAATATTTGTCAAGGCTCTGCAGCTTTCAAAACGTGGAGTTCTAAAGAATATTTTCCAAGAATTTGCAGGCTTCAAAGCGTGGAATTTTTAAAGAATGTTTTTCAAGGATATACAGCCTTCAAAGTGTGGAGTTTTTAAAAAATATTTTTGAAGGATCTTCATCCCTCAAAATGCGTAGTTTTTAAAGAATACCTTTCAAAAATCTGTAGTCCTCAATACGTGCAGTTTATAAAGACGATTTTTCAAGGATCTGCAGCACTCAATAAGTGGAGCGTTTAAAGAAAATTGGCAGAGATCTGCAGCCCCCAACAAGTGGGGTTTTTAAAGGATAGTAAGCCCTCAAAACGGTAAAAGTTCCTAAATTTTTTTAAATACTGTGTATTTTTTATTTACCCTTCCTTCCATTTCAATTAGCTTGCTTTTATAAAGTCTCTTTATTACGGCAAGATTATTTACATTGCCAATAATCTCTCATATACACCTAACCACTTTAAGGGCTCCCCGTTTTGTAGCAACTTGCAACATTAGTGCATGACTGACTGTTGCAGATACGGATGCCACACATATCAAGAGAGCGACATTTACATCATCGTCATTCTCCTTTTTTCGTGATGGTAGTCCTTGTCGACATCAGGCAAATATTTTTTGCACAGACAGAAAGTTTTGGGAATTGACAGTACCCTATCCTCTTGGGCACTTGAGCGAACAAATTGTGACATAATCATACCAGCGGGTGTGCGTGTTGAGGGTAAATATGCCGTTCACTAGCAAATGGGTATCTATTAGTAAACATTGTCGGTTGTGAAAACAGGCTTGTTTAACGCTTGTCTAGCCATTCGGTACACATGTACGCATGTTGTTGGCAGAAGCAAAAAAAGAAAAACAACAACTGAATGATATTGTTCTTCTTTTTTCATGAAAGTCAATGAGGCAATAAAGCCTTTTTGTTTCAGAGGGTCATTACAGGCAATAAAGATCAAAGGGGTTGGGGTACGGATTTTTATTACTATGGAATGCAATCTAATTTACAATACCCTTGATGTTATATTTCCCGTTATTGATTTCTGGATGGTGTAAAATTTATTATATTTGCTATATTTATCTGAAATTTGAATGAGACTCATCGGCTTTCCAATGTTATATTTAAACAAAAAAAAAACAGCCAAACTTTGCCCTCAACTTTTCTTCGAATACTTTATTATATCTCTTTTAACGCTAACAACTCTTGAATATTAAGCAGAGAATTTTATTTATATTAATTGCATTTGCTTGATTTATGATGGGGCGTTGTTCTCACAACTTTTCAACAATTAATGGGAAAAAATTAATCGAAATATATTTTCCATGTTTTTTGGGAGGCAAACAGTTTTTATTGTTCATGGTTGTTGGGAGAGAGGGCGAGCTTAGCTTAATAGGAATTAAGTGCTTACAAAACTGAGTCTAACATTTTATCTATATATATAAAAGAGCAGTGAGGTGAGGTATTCACTGACTGACTGACTGATTCATCACCGCCCAGACGAAACCGCTGAAGCTAGAAAGTTGAAATTTTGGGTGTAGGTTGCTGTTGGTGTGTAGGGGTGAGATAAGGCTGGGTTTTTGGAAATTCGACCCAGAAGTGTACGAAAAGTACTAAAAGGTACTAAATATGGTACCCTTTGTATTAGGGAAACTGTAAGAGCTAGAATTCTGAAATTTGGAATGAGGGTAACTGATGGAGATCTAGAAAGATGTACCAAAGGGTTTTTGGAAAATCGACCTCTAAGTGTACGAAAAGTACTAAAATTTACAAAATTTAGTACCAATTGTATATTTTGAACGGATATAGCTAGAATCATTGAATTTGTTATGGAAATTAAGGTTGGGAAGTGGTGTTGATGTAATTAAATGTTTTTGGAAAATCGTACTTATGTGTACTAAAAGTACTAAATGATACTAAATTTAGTACAAATTATATTTGGGTGAACGGAAGAACTGGAATCCTGAAATTTGGAATTAAGATTACTGTTGAAGTGTATGATTGAGACATGAGGGTGATTTTGGAAATTCGTACTTATGTGTACGAAAATTACTAAATGGTACTAAATTTAGTACAATTTGGATTTGTGTGAACGGATGGAGCTGGAATCCTGAAATTTGAAATTACGGTCAATTGTGAAAACTTTTTGGAAATTCGAACTTGCACGAATAGTACTAAATGGTTTAGTACACTTTGGATTTGGGTGAATGGATAGAGCTGGAATACAGACATTTGGAATGAGGATCACTAATGAAGAGTAAAAATGAAAGGTTTTTGGAATTAGAACTATAAGTGTACGAAAAGTAATAAATGGTACTAAATTTAGTACAATTTGGATTTGGGTGAGCGGATAGAGCGGGATTACAAACATTTGTAATGAGGATCACTGATGGAGAGTAACAAAGAAAGGTTTTTAGAAATTCGAACTATAAGTGCACGAAAAGTACTAAATGGTACTAAATTTAGTACAATTTGGGTTTGGGTGAACGGATAGAGCGGGAATACAAACATTTGGAATGAGGGTCACTGATGAAGAGTAACAATGAAAGGTTTTTGGAAATTCGAACTATAAGGATACGAAAAGTACTAAATGGTACTAAATTTAGTACAATTTTGAATTGGGTGAACGGATTGAACTGGAATACAAACATTTGGAATGAGTGTCACTGATGAAGAGTAACAATGAAGGTTTTTGTAAACTCGAACTATAAGTACTAAATGGTACTAAATTTTGTACAATTTGGATTTGGATGAACGGATAGAGCTTGAATCCTGAAATTTGAAATGAGAATCACTGTTGAAGAGTAAAAATGAAAGGTTTTTGGAATTCGAATTAAACTTATACGAAAAGTACTAAATATAGTACAATTTAGATATGGGTTAACGAATAGGGGCGGAATCCTGAAATTTGGAATGAGGGTCACTGATTAAGAGTAAGAAAGATGTACCAAAGGTCGAAAAGTCCTAAATGGTAGTGAGATTAGTATGATTTGGATTTGGATTTGAAGAGCTGGAATCCTTAAAATTTAGAATTAAGATTACTGTTAGAATATAGAATTGAGATATGGAGGAAGCTTTGGAAAATGGTACTAATGTGAACGAGGCAGTACTAACTGGTATGGAATTCGCTGTATTTGCGTGAACAGATTACTGTTGGAGTGAGGATTGAGGTAGTTTTGGAAATTCATACTTATGGAAAACGGACCTATTCGGGTTCTGGGCGAAACCGCTAAAACTAGAACCTTGCATTGTAAATGTGCGTGATTGTTGTTGTGAATACTTCAGATTTTTTTTTTTGTAAATTCTGACTACAATCGAAAAAAATATTGGTAATAAAAATAGGTCTTAGTACAACAGAATCTCCAGTATTCACCATTCCCGTATTAAATATTGTTTATATATTTTTTGTTCCCTTTCCGCATACGAAGTACCGGGCATTTGCTAGTAACTATATAATTTGTGGAGCAGACATGAACTTGATATTTATTAAGTTATTATAGTAATTTTCAAGTTGAAGGCCGGAAGAAATATTAATATTAAGTTATTTTTATTACTTGATAAAGGAGCATTGGCACGTATACATTATGTCGCTGCTCATACGCCATGATCAACGAAGTTATTTGGGACCTTATACGTGTCTTCTGTTTGCATATCTCATCAGAGTTGCATTCTGAAATTATAAGGCCAGAGGGTTTTTTACGTTTGACCTGTGTTCACTTAAAGAGCGGAAATTATTATAACCCGGGCGTTAACAGGGGAAAGGCGAAAGGTTTTTCTTTTTCTGAAAAATGTCAACAGTCAAAATTTAGGGAAATATGGTTTTCTTTTCTTGAACATGGCCACCATATCAATCCACACAATTCTAATGGTTTATTTATTGAACAAATTCTTCCTATAGAATTTTTTAATGTGTACTTTTAAAGTAATTCAAATACTATTTATATTCATTATCTATTCTCTCAACCGCCCTTTGCTATTCCTCTTCTGTTTTCATTATTCTAATTATATAAAGGATAATGCTTCATCATCTTTTTTCAATCGTTATCTCTATGTTTATTGAATACAAGGTCTTTTCTATGATGTCCATCATAAATATCAACATTATAAGTATTCTGTGGCATTTATTAGCCAGCTAGTCTCTCTATAGTCTACTTAAAGTATTGTTTACCGCAAAAACTTTTATACAACTAATTTAAATTTATGTATTAATTCAAAGATCCTAGCAAATTATAATATTCATTCATTCATTAGAAACTTGTGTAAATAATTCAAATTATCATTTTTCTTCAAATTTATATAAAACTTTTAATTATAGGAGTTTTAAAAGGTGCCGGTAAATGTTTGTAATTAATAAGGAAGAAGAATATGTGATGCTTGATCTTTTGAATTTGAACAAGAAATGTTATTCAAATTTAATATTTCATGGTATTTATAAACATTTTAGTTGGGTTCTACGGCGCGTATAAGTGGTGTCAAGAAGTATACGCTCCTCAGTACCATTAGGTGAATTAGGAGATAAATCTAAAGAATTTTATGAATGTTATTAACAGAAACTTAATAAATAAGTAAATTTTGACATCAAAAAACAGCCAAATGACTAAACTCATTACTTGTCTGCTATCGAAAGGTTTTTCTTTTGGCCATAGGAGACTTCTACAGTTCCTCTATTATCCATAGAAGACCTTATACGGTTTTATGTTAGATATAGTAGACTGGATATCTCACGACGTCTTTTGTTGTATATAGGAGGACTTAAAAGGTCTTTTGCGGTCAATAGATCACACGAAAAGTCTTTTGTTTCATATAGAATACTGAGGACTTCTGTTGTCTGTAGAAGAGATGTCGTTTGTTGGCTAATGAAGACCTTAAAAGGTCTTTTGTTGTCTCTAGAAGACATCAAGAAGTCTTCTGTTATGTACAGAATACCTGAAAAGCCTTGAAGAGATCTAAGGTGACTTCTGTATCATTTAGAAGACCTCTTCTCGCCTGTTCTCTACAAAAGACGTGAAGAGGTCTTTGTGTTCTATTGAAGACGTCAGGAGGATTTTTGTTGTCAATAGGAGACCTCAACATGTCTTTGGTTGTCAATAGAAGACCTCAAAAGGTCTTCTGTTATCTACAGGAGATCTCGAGGGTTTTTTGAAGGCGCCAAGAGGTCCTATGTTACCTATAGGAATCTTTAACAGTATTTCTGTTGTATATAGAAGAGTTCATGATGTTAACTGTTGTCAAAAGAAGACTTCCAGAGGACTTCTGTTGGCAAAGAAGACCTCAGGAATTCTATTGTCAAAAGAAAACCTCAACAGGGCTTCTGTGTCCTATAGAAGACCTCAAGAAGACATAGAAGATTTTAGATGTTATCTGTTATATGCTACTGGGGTCTTAATAAGGCTTCTGTTGTGTAAAGGAGACCTGAAGAGGTCTTCAAGATATTTTCTGTTGTCTATTGAAGACCCCACGAGGTTCTCTGTTATCTGTAGAAGACCTCAGGAAGTATTTTGCTGTCCATGGAAGACCACAGAAAGTCTTCTATTGTTTATAGAAGATCCAATAGGTGTTCTGTTGTCTATCGTAGATCTCACGTGATCTTCTGTTTCTTATAGGAGGTGTAGACGTGTCTTCCCATGTATTTAAAAAACGTTAAGTCGTGTTCTGTTGTCTATGACAGACCTCAAAAGGTCTTCCGCAGTCTATTGAATACCTCCAGAAGTATTCTTTTCCTATGGAAGACTTGATAAAGTCTTCCGTAACTTGTAGATATTTTCAAGATGTCTTCTGGCATTAAAAGATTTTCTGTTTTCTTAAAAAAATACCTCTTTTAGTCTCCTATAGAGAGAGAAGACCCTTTGAGGCCGAATTTGGAAGATAATGCTTATCGTCACCTCTTCGTGCAGGTAAAAGTCAGTTTTTTCATCGGGACTGCAACAATTTTTTGGTTTCTTTTCCATTATACCATAACGCCATCTATACCTGAACTATAATATGTTCAAAGATATGCCAATGATATATAATATACATATGGCGAAAACCAAAAATGTCTTACAATCGATGAATCCGAGTTTCACCCATTCAGAATTCGCGAACTGTTAACATATTCTACATAGTATGATATACATTATTTAAAATGAAGTGTTTTAGGAGGGATTCCATAAAATCGACCATTAAAATTAATTTACGTGGAAGCTGTATTGGCATCAATGTAGAAAAATAGGTAAAAATGGGCTGAAGCGATTCCGATTTCTGGCTTAACCTTACATTTTATTGGCATATGCCCAAAGAAAGACTCAAAGAATACTTCATGGGCAATATGATACTAGTGTATCATTTTTCGCTATATCCGCTGCATCCACCTAAAATTGATGCTGACATTTTGAAGCCGTAATTTCGGGTTTTTTTGAATTGTCTTAATAATTCGGGCGCGCAACAAGATAATATTCAAAACTCATAATAGGATTATAGAACTCGTGATTTTACGTCGTTTAATGCATATCTCATGAGTGTGCTCCTTACAGCATCCTAGTAATTGGAGTCTAAAGGCCAATATTTGATGCGTGCATTTTTTAAAAAAACCTATTTTTTGCGTTTAAAATTTACAAGTGCCATTCAATTTCCTTTGTACCCAGCGTGAATTTAGTTTGTTTACGCGTCGGATCTAATAAGCCCATCCGCGATCGAATCCATCCATTAAAACCGCGGATATAGATACCCTGAAAATAGGAAAATCAGAAAAAAATTATTTTGACAAATCCGCGTACTAAACCGCGATTTTCTTTAAAATTTTTTACGTAAATGGAATCCTTTATACGCGATTATAATATTTGCGAAAACACGAGTCATAAATTACAGAGATTCGCGAGTAATATGGGTTCTTTACCAAAAACAGAATGTGGAGGCACATCCGCGGTTCTTGAAGAAACTGTTTGAAATATGTGTATATAGACGTATTTTTGATGGGTGCTACTGAAACCGGATGCGCATCAAAATCGTATGCAAATTGCGCGATTTTTACCCACTTTAAGGTTTTTTGCATTGTGTGATGCAACTGGCGGCACACTTTGACCGCTGAGTGAAACATCGAAATATGCATAAATATTACGAGAGATTGATTTGCTGTATCCAAAAACGGATGCGCATCAACTGATTTTAACTAATTCGCGAATAATAGGCTTTTTAATTTCCACATTTTTTTAATGGTTGTAATTTCAATATTACTCTTAATTACCTATACTTATAAGTTATCACAGTAACCAAATAAGCTTTCACGATGGTAAACCAGATTTCTTGATGAAGTTTTAGCAGTACACATTAATTATTGTATGGGATTTTAGCGAAATAGTTGGAGAACTCCCAAATATTTTTTCTAATTTTTCGAATCATACCAAAAAATATATTCGCAACAATATTTTCCAACAATAAGTTTTTCTCTTTTGTTGTTGCTATAATATGCAATTTATGTACCCAATTTCTATAAATTTGGTATCATATTTTTCGACGCATTGTCTAGATTCCGCATATATTTTTAAATGGTTTTATTTAGCTCACCCCGTTTGTTTTATTTATTACTAGCAAATGCCCGCTACTTCGTATGCGGAAAGGGAACAATATATATAAACAATATTTAATACGGGAATGGTGAATACTGGAGATTCTGTTGTACTAAGACCTATTTTTATTAGCAATATTTTTTTCGATTGTAGTCAGAATTTACAAAAAAAAATCTGAAGTATCGCATCCCTACACAACTACCATATTTTTTATTTCGAATTTCCAAAACTACGTATCATATTGCACTCCTGGTTTTAACCCTTCACTAACACAGCATTCCCTTCCAGTACGAATTTCAAAACACTAAACTTTATCTCACGCCTTCACAACAACAATCACGCACATTTACAATGCAAGGTTCTAGCTTTAGCGGTTTCGCCCAGAAACCGAATAGGTCCGTTAAATTTTCGGCATTCAAAATGACCATAAAAATCCAAAATGACCATAAAAATCCACGTTTTCGTATATCCCCATATAACGGTACCTCTCGATTTAGTGTATTTTAAAAGATTACTTCCTTATATTCAACATAAATCCTAACCCCAATAACTTTTCCAGCTTTATCTGTTCTCCTGAAACCCATTATAGTGCTATTTAGTACTTTTTGTATAAATAAGTACGAATTTTCAAAACCTCCTCCCTACCTCCACTCTAAACACCAATTGCTAATCTAGTACCGAATTTCAAAATTTCAGTTCTACCCTTTACAAAGTCACAAATTGTACAAAATTCTCTACCATATAACAAATACCAAAAGGTACCAAATTTTGTACCATTTAGCACTTTTCGTACACGATTTTCCAAAATGTACCTTCATATCTCAGCTCTATCCGTTCACCTAACCCCAATTTATAGCCAATGTAGTTCCATTTAGCACTTTTCCGTAAGTATGAATTTCCAAAACTACCTCAATCCTCACTCCAACAGTAATCTGTTCACGCAAATACAGCGAATTCCGTACCAGTTAGTACTACTTCGTTCACATTAGTACCATTTTCCAAAGCTTCCTCCATATCTCAATTCTATATTCCAACAGTAATCTTAATTCCAAATTTCAGGATTCCAGCTCTTCAAATCCAAATCATACTAAACTCACTACCATTTAGGACTTTTCGACCTTTGGTACATCTTTCTTACTCTTCATCAGTGACCCCCATTACAAATTTCAGGATTCCGGCCCTATTCGTTAACCCACACCCAAATTGTACTATATTTAGTACCATTTAGTATTTTTCGTATAATTTTAATTCGAATTTCCAAAAACCTTTCTTTTTTACTCTCCATCATTGCCCTTCATTCCAAATTTCAAAATTCCAGCTCTATCCGTTCACCCAAACCCAAATTGTACTAAATTGACTACCATTTATTACTTTTCGTACACTAATAGTTCGAATTCCAAAAACCTTTCATTGTTACTCTCCATCAGTGACCCTCATTACAAATTTCAGGATTCCAGCTCAATCCGTTCACCCAAATCCAAATTGTACTAAATTTAGTACAAAAAACCAAAAAAAAACAAAAACCTTTCTTTATTACTCTCCACCAGGGACCCTAATTTCAAATTTCAGGATTCTAGCTCCATCCGTTCACCCAAATCCAAATTGTCCTAAATTTAGTACCATTTAGTACTTTTCGTACCCTTATAGTTCGAATTTCCAAAAACCTTTCATTGTTACTCTTCATCAGTGACCCTCGTTCCAAATGTCTGTATTCCAGCTCAATCTGTTCACCCAAATCAAAATTGTACTAAATTTAGTACCATTTAGTACTTTTCGTACACTTGTAATTCGAATTTCCAAAAACGTTTCTTTTTTACTCTTCATCAGTGACCTTCATTCCAAATTTCAGGATTCCAGCTCTGTTCGTTCACCCAAACCCAAATTGTACTAAATTTAGTACCATTTATTACTTTTCGTATACTTATAGTTCGAATTCCAAAAACCTTTCATTTTTACTCTTCATCGGTGATCCAAATCCAAATTTCAGGATTCCAGCTCTATCCGTTCACCAAAATCCGAATTGTACTAAATTTAGTACACTTTGCGTGCACTTATGGTTCGAATTTCCAAAAACCTTTCTTTTTTAGTCTCCATCAGTGACCTTCATTCCAAATTTCAAGGTTCCAGCTCTATGCGTTCACCCAAACTCAAATTGTGCCAAATTTAGTACCATTTAGTACTTTTCGTACCTTTATAGTTCGAATCTACAAAAACCTTTCATTGTTACTCTTCATCAGTGACCCTCATTCCAAATGCCTGTATTCCAGCTCTATCCGTTCACCCAAATCCAAATTGTACTAAATTTAGTACCATTTAGTACTATTCGTGCACTTATAGTTCGAATTTCCAAAAACCTTTCTTTGTTACTCTCCACAAGTTACCCTAATTTCAAATTTCAGGATTCCAGCTCTATCCGTTCACCCAAACCCAAATTGTACTAAATTGACTACCATTTATTACTTTTCGTACACTAATAGTTCGAATTCCAAACACCTTTCATTTTTACTCTTCATCAGTGATCCTCATTCCAAATTTCAGGATTCCAGCTCAATCCGTTCACCCAAATCCAAATTGTACTAAATTTAGTACCATTTAGAACTTTTCGTGCACTTATAATTCGAATTTCCAAAAACCTTTCTTTATTACTCTCCACCAGGGACCCTAATTTCAAATTTCAGGATTCTAGCTCCATCCGTTCACCCAAATCCAAATTGTACTAAATTTAGTACCATTTAATACTTTTCGTACCCTTGTAATTCGAATTTCCAAAAACCTTTCTTTTTTACTCTTCATCAGTGACCTTCATTCCAAATTTCAGGATTCCAGCTCTGTTCGTTCACCCAAACCCAAATTGTACTAAATTTAGTACCATTTATTACTTTTCGTATACTTATCGTTCGAATTCCAAAAACCTTTCATTTTTACTCTTCATCGGTGATCCAAATCCAAATTTCAGGATTCCAGCTCTATCCGTTCACCCAAATCCGAATTGTACTAAATTTAGTACCATTTAATACTTTGCGTGCACTTATGGTTCGAATTTCCAAAAACCTTTCTTTTTTAGTCTCCATCAGTGACCTTCATTCCAAATTTCAAGATTCCAGCTCTATGCGTTCACCCAAGCTCAAATTGTACTAAATTTAGTACCATTTAGTACTTTTCGTACCTTTATAGTTCGAATCTACAAAAACCTTTCATTGTTACTCTTCATCAGTGAACCTCATTCCAAATGTCTGTATTCCAGCTCAATCCGTTCACCCAAATCAAAATTGTACTAAATTTAGTACCATTTAGTACTTTTCGTACCCTTACAGTTCGAATTTCCAAAAACCTTTCATTCTTACTCTTCATCAGTGACCCTCATTCCAAATGCCTGTATTCCAGCTCTATCCGTTCACCCAAATCCAAATTGTACTAAATTTAGTACCATTTAGTACTATTCGTGCACTTATAGTTCGAATTTCCAAAAACCTTTCTTTGTTACTCTCCACAAGTTAACCTAATTTCAAATTTCAGGATTCCAGCTCTATCCGTTCACACAAATCCAAATTTCAGAATTCTAGCTCTTACCGTTTGCCTAATACAAAGGGTACCATATTTAGTACCTTTTAGTACTTTTCGTACGCTTCTAGGTCGAATTTCCAAAAACCCAGCCTTATCTCACCCCTTCACACCAACAGCAACCTGCACCCAAAATTTCAACTTTCTAGCTTCAGCGGTTTCGTCTGGACGCTGATGAATCAGTCAGTCAATCAGTCAGTCAGTCAGTCAGTCACTCACCTCACTACTCTTTTATTTATATAGATTTATTCTTGGGTCAAATTTAGTAATTCAAATTTCACCCTCTTCCTGTCAACCGATTAATCTGAAATTTTGTATACACTTTGGATTTTGGTGACAATACAATTATGTTTATTCATTATCATTATAAATTCAAGATGGCCGCCGCTACAAAATGGCGGATAACGTAGGTTTTATCAATCCCATCAATATGGGTATCAAATGAAAGGGCTCAACAAGCAGAATACAATATACTATAAAAAATTGAAATCCAAGATGGCGGCCGCTACAAAATGGCGGATAACTTAGGTTTTATCAATCCCATCAATATGGGTATCAAATGAAAGGGCTCAACAAGCAGAATACAATATACTATAAAAAATTGAAATCCAAGATGGCGGCCGCTACAAAATGGCGGATAACGTAGGTTTTATCAATCCCATCAATATGGGTATCAAATGAAAGTGCTCAACCAGTAGAATACAATGTTCTATATAAAATTAAAATCCAAGACGGCGGCCTCTACAAAATGGCGGATAACTTAGGTTTTATCAATCCCATCAACATGGGTATCAAATGAAAGGTCTCAAAAAGTAGAATACAATTTACTATGCAAAATTGAAATCTAAGATGTCCGCCGCTACCAAATGGCTGATAACAATTTTTTATCAATCCCACCAATATGGGTATCAAATAAAAGGGCTTGACAAGAAGAATACAGTGCACTATACAACCTCAATATTTAAGATGGGAGCAGCCACTAAATGGCGTATAATTAAGATATAAATTTAGAAATTGAATCTGTAATTTAGGTATCTGATTAATCCAGCCTGAATCCACCACCCAAGTCAAGATTTTTTATCGTGTTGAGGACTGTGTGGCGTTAGGGTGGCTAAAAATGATACGTCGTTATCTGTACACCACCCAAGTTAAGGTGAAAGGTTAAAACGCGCCAAGAACTGTATGGCATTAGGGTGGATAAAAATGATATGTCGTTAGCGTTTTCCCCTCAAGACTCAGGCGCATCTTGTTGTACATAGCCTTGCCCCTTTATTGGACCTCTGCACAGTGCGAAATTTGGGAAGTTTAGTGGAACTTTATAGGGATTTTCAAAGTACATGAAATTAATTAAACTTTTATTGAATTCGTTAGCTAAGTACTCCACTTCAAATGGTCCATACTCAGTTTGCCGATTTACTCCACGAAACGATTTGAAAATGCACTTAAAGTTGCACTTTTGTTTAATAATTTTTTTTTTGTAAGCAATGTATTTTTGATTCATTTTAAAAAAATGGAGTGGCGCGGACAAATCGTAAGACAGTATGCCATGATTTATTTTTCTTAATATTTTACAAAACAATTATGATATTTTACATTTAAAAAAATGCAAAAAACTCTTGTTGTTTTCGTGCAATTTTAGTCGGAAAGAAGTGATTTTTTAAGTTTTCAAAATTATATTTTTTTTTTATTTTCCGTGGACATTTCAAAAGTGAGTTCCGTACATTCACGTGTTAAGATATATATAATCTGAAAGATTGGATTCTCCTCTGTTCGCAAAGCTATAAAACAGCTGCGGTATCGCGCGGTCTTTGGAGATATTCAAGATTTTCTAAAAAGACTTCGGGAATTTCATTCAGTTACATTTTCCAAAAGTGGAAGGTAAACGCGACAATGAACGCCATTGTTGACTGTGTTTTAAAGAAATGGACTCACTAATTCTAACAATGATAATTTCTGTAAAATTAAGAAACCTCTCGCAATTTTAAATAGCTTTGACCTCTAAATATTGGTTATTTACAGATAGTGCAACATTTTTAGATGCTGCGGTGCAAATACCAAAATACGTTAAGAATTGTAATGCAGTGCAGACCTGAACTTGATCTGAAAGACATTATTAACAAAATTAATGGTGCAGACCTGCTGAATGGACTAATAAACACTATAGATACAAATGAAAACAAAAATATTGACATTTTACTCCTTAATAGATGTGTAGGGTTGTGGGGCTTCACCCAGAAGTGGACCTATGTTGACAGCTTTTGTATTCGCTAACATCTTAAAATTTACATTTGCATCAAAATCGGCTGCAATTTTTGTCTTTAACCTTTAAAATATCCAATATGAGGGAACTCGGCATGTGGGGGCTATTCCAAAACGCGAACCTATATTGAAAATATTTCGTACATAAGTTTTCTATCCCCTGAAAACTCAATATACCAATTTGCATCAAAATCGATTGAAAAATGAATGTAAAACGTAAAAACGGCAGCCACCGTTACATGAGCGCTACAGGAAACCGCGGGTCTATGTAGCCCAATTTAAGCCCCACACTGTCCACTGATATAAGAAACATTTGTGCAAAATTTTAGGAATCTACACCTTTTCCTTTAAAAGTTATTAGTAAAGTTCCGCTAAAGTGCTCATATTTTGCACTGTGCTCTGGGGGGTTGACCGTTTAAATGTCCATTACTCGTGGGAACAAAATGGTAAAAAAATATAAAAAATACAAACATATTAAAACAGAAACTGCAACACAACGTAAACGAAGGCTTCAAAAAGCGAAAGAAAAGTATAAAGCAAAACGAGCTAAAGAAAGTGAAGGTGATAGAAATAGTCGATTACAGAAACGACGGGAACAATTAGCGTCAAAAACACCTGTGCAATATGAGGCCAGGTTAAAAAAGCAACGTCAGCGATATACACAAATGACGGCGTCAGAAACGCCTGAAGAATATGGGTTAACAAAGCAACGTGATGATACACACAGATGATAGCGTCAGAAACGCCTGAAGAATATGAAGCCAGGTTAACAAAACAACGGGAGCGATACACACAGATGTGTGTTGCCTTTACTACTATCATGGGCTTCTACAATACATAAAATGCAGGACAGCACTGTGGATCACGCAGTCGTATACTTACGTGCGAAACTGTTTGAAGAAGGTCAAGCCTACGTGGCTCTTAGTAGAGTAAGATCTTTGCAGGGACTACGTATAGAGGAGATGAACTGCAATAAACTAACGGGCAAGAAACCTTGCAATAATGAAGCACTAAATGAATTAAACAGAATGCGAAATAAAAACTAAAAACTAGAAATAAAAATAGGTAAAAAACTTTTTAAGTTAAACGGTTTTATGTTAAACATACATTGCAATGTTTAAGATAAATGTACTAAAAACAAAAAAATAATAAAATAGATACAGTCGTGGGAATTATAAACATATGCATAGACTAGACCAAAATAAAATTGTCTACGAATTATCGACTTAATGTGCGATAGAAGAATCGTTTAATTCGTCGTTAGGCAGTTGGCCCGCAGACGGTGAGGAAATTACTTACTATTTTCTTGCTCATGGAAATTCCAATAGTTATACACTCCATGTAAATAAAAAAGATGTTTCAACTAGTTTATCGTTGGACATTCACACTGCTGGCTGGCGAGGAAGCGTTTCACTGCTCGTAGTTTGTCTTTAATCGACAAAGTACTACTCGCTCACCACTATGAAACCCTAAAACTCGCTTATAATCGAGCTTGCTAGCTTGTTTCCACATTCTAGCCCCACTTATCACACGTCCAACATTGTCGGTTGAACAACTGCCTAATTATAGTGTAACATCACAAAACAAACATTGTAATCAACGATTGTAGACAGTTGACGTGCCCCACGGTTTTATTTTAGTCTAGTCTATGCATATGTTTATAATTCCCACGACTGTATCTATTTTATTATTTTTTTGTTTTTAGTACATTTATCTTAAACATTGCAATGTATGTTTAACATAAAACCGTTTAACTTAAAAAGCTTTTTACCTATTTTTATTTAATTTATTTTTTGAGGGTTTGTACGGACTCTGGGACAGGATAATTTGTATTTTCTTCAAATACTTTTTTAATATTTGTTGATTTGCCGCGAAAATAATAATAAATTTAATAACTATTTAAACATCTACGAATAGATATGGAATGCTGTTAACGATTTATGCATACATTTTCTCATAACAACAAATAAGATATTTTTAAATATTTTTTATTTATATGGGAATCAAAACCGCTATATCTTTTGCGCGCATCGTCCAATTTTGTGAACGCGAACAGATTTGAAACCAGAATTTTTTTCTTAACCTCTATGCCAAAAATTGTAGATGTGCTCGCAAAAAATTTTTTAAATTTTTTTCAAATGGAATTGCAAAGGATTTTTGTTTTTCGCCATATATAGATAAATCATACATTTTAATTGGAATATGATTTTGAGTTGTATGTTGTCGTTGAGGAGATTGTTGGAATTGTTAGTTTTTGCCAGGAAATACATTTGATTGTTTATTTAAAAGCAATTAATGTGATGGGTATTAATATTTTAGGAGCCACCGTGGTGCACTGGTTAGAACGTTCGCATTACACTTAGTAGGTCTGCGTTCATATTTTAATTCAAAGTATCGATAGCTATCAATATTATCACTCATTTGTCATCACCATTAATAAAATGGCGGAAAAATCCATGCTTTTCTTGACATTTTGCACAAGTACTTCGCAGAAATACAAAAGAGGAAAAATAATTGTTTTCATTTAATAAAAAGACACAAAAAATGCAATAAACACTTTTAATTTTTCAAAAAAGATTGGTTATTCACAGAGTTGAATATGCAGATTTTAGGTTAGTCCAATATTATTGATAGACAAAATTATCTAGCGATATTGAATTTTTCGAAAAAGAATAGAAAGTGTCATCAAATATTTTCCAGCTCTAATGGGAACATATCTAATATATAAAAGGCAATGTGTGTATGTTAGTATGTTTGTTTGTTTGTATGTTTGTATGTTCCGAATAGACTCAAAAACGGCTGAATAGATTTTCTTGAAAATTTCAGATAATGTACTGGGAACGCCGGTGCTGAAAATAGGCTATATATTTTTTTGAATGGTCGTCGCGGAAGTGAAATATCGAGGTCATCCCAAATTATTCAAAAATGTATTATTTCAGATAATATACCTAATTTTAGTAAGCGTGTCTACAAAACCGCTATAACACTGACTTCAATATGTGGGATAACGCGGTCAACGCCATATTTTGGAATACAGTAAAATCCCGATAACTTGAGATGTCACTATATAGAAATTCCGAAAAATCAATTGGGAAATCTTATGAAATTTTGTATGTGGAATTTTTAGGTCTGAGAATAGGTCGTAATCTATTTTTTTATCCCGCTAAGTGTAGTGACCGGTGGTCCTCCACACAATTTAAAAAAAAACCCCCCGAAATTCAAGATACGTTTTAATATATTGTTTACAAATTGTTTGCAATGCTATGGTAATTACAGTCTTGACCCTGAATGGTCGTCGCGGAAGTGAAATATCGCGGTCATCCCAAAATTTTCAAAAATGTATTATTTCAATTAATTAGAACTGTCGTAAGCTGTTTTTATACGGCTAAGAGTAGTGACCGGTGGTCCTCCCCCCACAATGTTTTTAAGAAAATCTGAAATCTTTGATATTTTTGAACGTATTGTTTACAGATTGTTTTCCCTGAATGACCGCGGTCATCACAAAGTTTTCAAAAATGTATTATTTCAATTAATATACATAATTTTAGTAACCTTACACAAAAATGATATAAACACTAGGTTGAACAAGTGGGATAGCGCGGTCGTGAGCTATTTTAATACGGCTAAGTGTAGTGACCGGAGGTTCTCCTTAAATTTTTTTATTTTTAAAAAAATCTGAAGTCCATGATATTTTTGAACGTTTTGTTTACAGATTGTTTGCAATACTACTGTAATTACTGTCTTGACCCTGAATGGTCTTCGCGGCCATCACAAAATTTGCAAACATTTATTATTTCAGCGTGCCTAAAAAAACGCTATAAACGCTGAACACTAAACATTAAGTGGGATAGCGCGATCAACTTCACATTTTGGAATACAGTAAAATCCCGATAACTTGAGATGTCACTAGATCGAAATTCCAGAAAGATCGATTGGAAATTAGACAAAGTTATTGATATACAATACAATATCATCATTGGAATCAGAATACCGCGATCGTGTTCGATTTTTGAAAATATTATGAAAGAAAAAAGACGTTACGTTCGATCGAAAATCAGGCGCCACCGTTCTATGGGAGCTATATCAAAACGAGGACGTATACTGAAAATTCTCTGCAAGACTGTTTACGACCCCCAACAGTGGCTATATCTCTGAACTATCGAAAATCGGGAGGTACTGTTTTATGGGAGCTATATCAAAACGTGAACCTATAACTGTTACATACCGAGCGCAAATAAAAAGGCGTGTCTTTCGGTCGATCCGAATATGCTCTCCTCCTTAAAATATATTAAAACCAGATTTCAGCCATTTCGGTGTGCTAATGATGTTAAATCCTCAAAAATAGCGAAAATCAGCCGGTACCGTTCTATGGGAGCTATATCAAAACGTGGACCTATACTGACAATTCTCTGCAGTAATAATTACGACCCCAACCGGGACCAACAACCCAATATATAGCAATGTTAATTGACGTGCACCGACCATTATATGTGGGTCACAAAGTGCTTTAAACTGTCGATTTATGGTGAAGGGTATAATAAAAGAGATTTTATATCTTAAATTTGGGGATACCATTACATGGAGTTTATGTCAAAACATTGATTTATATTATGAAGTATCTAGAGGGATGCCTAATTATGGCTGTATCAATACTGGATAGATAACTAAATTTTACGCGGAGAACCCAAACAACGGGCCAGCAACGCGGACCGGGTCAGCTAGTCTAATATATAAAAGGCAATGTGTGTATGTTAGTATGTTTGTTTGTATGTTCCGAATAGACTCAAAAACGGCTGAATAGATGTTCTTGAAAATGTCAGATAATGTACTGGGAACACCGGTGGTGAAAATAGGCTATATATTTTTTTTGAATGGTCGTCGCGGAAGTGAAATATAGCGGTCATCCCAAATTATTCAAAAATGTATTATTTCAGATAATATACCTAATTTTAGTAAGCGTGACTACAAAACCGCTATAACACTGGCTTCAATATGTGGGATAACGCGGTCAACGTCATAGTTTGGAATACAGTAAAATCCCGATAACATGAGATGTCACTCTGTAGAAATTCCGAAAAATCGATTGGGAAATCTTATGAAATTTTTATGTGGAGTTTTTAGGTCTGAGAATAGGTCGTAATTTATTTTTTTATCCCGCTAAGTGTAGTGACCGGTGGTCCTCCCCACAAATTGTTTAAGAAACCGCGAAATTCAAGATACTTTTTAATATATTGTTTACAAATTGTTTGCATTGCTATGGTAATTACTGTCTTGACCCTTAATGGTCGTTGCGGAAGTTAAATATCGCGTTCATCCCAAAATTTTCAAAAATGTATTATTTTAATTAATTAGAACGGTCGTAAGCTGTTTTTTACTGCTAAGAATAGTGACCGGTGGTCCTCCCCACAATGTTTTTAATAAAATCAGAAATCTTTGATATTTTTGGACGTATTGTTTACAGATTGTTTTCCCTGAATGATCGCGGTCATCACAAAGTTTTCAAAAATGTATTATTTCAATTAATATACATAATTTTAGTAAGCGTGACACAAAAATGATATGAAAACTAACTTGAACAAGTGAGATAGCGCGGTCGTGAGCTATTTTAATATGGCTAAGTGTAGTGACCGGAGGTTCTCCTTCAATTTTTTTTAAAGTCCATGATATTTTTGAACGTATTGTTTACAGATTGTTTGCAATACTACTGTAATTACCGTCTTGACCCTGAATGGTCTTCGCGGAAGTGAAATATCGCGGTCATCATAAAATGTTCAAACATTTATTATTTCAGATAATATACATAATTTTGCGTGCTTAAAAATGGTATAAACGCGGAACACTAAACAATAAGTGGGATAGCGCGATCAACTCCACATTTTGGAATACAGTAAAATCCCGATAACTTGAGATGTCACTATCCAGAGGTTAAATCCACCAAAAATAGCGAAAATCAGGCGCCACCCTTCTATGGGAGCTATATCAAAACGAGGACGTATACTGAAAATTCTCTGCAAGACTGCAAGACCCCCAAAAGTGACTATATCTCCAAACTATCGAAAATCGGGAGGTACTGCTTTATGGGATCTATATCAAAACGTGAACCTATAACTGTTACATACCGAGCGCAAATAAAAAGGCGTGTCTTTCGGTCGATACGAATATTTATGCTCTCTTCTTTAAATTACATTAAAACCAAATTTTAGCCATTTCGGTGTGATAATGATGTTAAATCCTCAAAAATAGCGAAAATCAGCCGGTACCGTTCTATGGGAGCTATATCAAAACGTGGACCTATACTGACAATTCTCTGCAGTAATAATTACGACACCAACCGAGACCAACAATCCAATATATAGCAATGTTAATTGACGTGCACCGATCATTATATGTGGGTCACAAAGTGCTTTAAACTGTCAATTTATGGTGAAGGGTATAATAAATGAGATTTTATATCTTAAATTGGGGGGATACCATTACATGGAATTTATGTCAAAACATTGATTTAGATTATGAAGTTTCTAGAGGGATGCCTAATTATGGCTGTATCAATGCTGGATAGATAACTAAAGTTTACACGGAGAACCCAAACAACGGGCCAGCAACGCCGACCGGGTCAGCTAGTATGATTAATATTTAAAGGATTTTAAGAGCCAACACAGCAGTTTTATTTTCCGCCATGTTTCCAAATGTGATCTCTAATTTATGCAAATTGAATTTGTCGCCAGAGCAGTCACCTTCACTTTTTTAAATTAAATACCTATTTGTTACAGCCATCTGTTGTTAACTGGATATTAAATTCCCATTGAAGTACAAAACTGAGCGTGATAAAAATTGTCATAAATTATCCCCACATCTTTCAGAGTCACAATGCCATTTAAGTTGTCAATTTATGAAAAGGAAGAAAACCATCGAGCCAATAAACTCAGTAGCAGAAAGCCCATCTACTCTGCATTACATGAGGAGGACTGTGGTTGTATGGTGTTTCTAATGGCGCGTTAAATTTAGCCATGATCCTCTCATCGTCATGTTCATGCTAGTCTTTCATGCAACGGATAGCATGTGAATATGAGATATTTCAGTGTACATACAATACATCACATTTGTTGTAATGACTTCACTGTCTTCGGCGCACTTCCTGATTTGTTATGGCTTTTCTCAATTTTTTCCCTAGAATTTAAAAAGATAAAAAATTCTTCGATTTATTTATTTATTTTTTTTTTTTTCATTTAACTTGAAATTCTAGAATTGCATTTCCAATCATCCTTGTCAATTCCATATGCTAGTCATGCTTTTCATCCGTATGTCAAGTTCAATCGTAGAGCAAACACCCTCAAACAGACATATCTAATGTATTCATGACCTTTCATAATTGAATGAATGCAATTAAATTTGCATTTTGAAAATAGTGCAGAAAAAAGGGAAAAAAAAACACACTCACACACACAACATGGCCTGTGAAAATTTGTACAGTATAAATGGAAACTGATATATGAATATGTGTGCAAGTGTCGAGCAAGATACATGCAAATTGAGAAAATTATAAAGCCTACAAAGTCAAGTTCTGTGTGTTTTCTATGCATTACAAGGCCACTGCAAATTACTAGTGAACATTTGAAACCTAGTGTTGTGTTACTTCTTACGACCTCGTATGCCTGTATGATATATAGATGAGTTTTTGCCTAAGATTACTTAAAATCTTAATTATAAAGTGATTAGATAAAAAGAGCTTCCACAAAAAAAACTTTTAAAGTTTTTATTTTTCAAAACTTTTGACAATTTGTTGAAGTCACTGTAAGCAGATATTTAACTGAAAACAAGGTATATGGGCACACGACATAACCAAAATGACATAACCGTTTGTTTCTCACTAATGCTATCATGCTATCATCGTATTATTACATATCGTCACCTGAAATGACCAAAGACATAACCCTCAACATAACCCTTTGGGCATTTCAGGTGACGATATATATCATTTTATTTATCTATATATATAAAATTGAAATTTATTTGTCTGTTTGTTTGTTTGTTTGTGCCTTATAGACTCGAAAACCGCTGAATAGATCTTACTGAAATTTTTAGGGTACATTGCTACATGGCCTGGAATGAAAATAGGCTATATTATTTTTTGAAATTTCGCCTTGATCTGGAGATATAGCATCAAAACCGGAGGTACCTCCAAAAAATTTCGATTTTGTATGCAAATATCTTTAAAACTGATACAGATACAATCTCCAAATTTGGTATGTGTGATGGAATTTGATGTAGAAATAAATTTACCAAATTATATTCAAATCGGTTCAGATCTGGATATAGCTCCCACATACATATATTTTCGGCCGATTTCCTTATTTTATGTACCAAACGTGCTATTTATGTCCAATTTCAATGAAATTTGGAATATGTGACGGAACTTGGTCTGGAAATAAACGTGACAAATTATATCAAAATTGGTTCAGATTTGGATATAGCTCCCATATATTTTCGGCCGACTTCCTTATTTTATGTACCAAACACGCTATATATGTCCAATTTCGCTGAAATATTAAATGTATGACGGAATTTGTTCTAGAAATAAATCTGCCAAATTATATCGAGATTGGTTCAGATTTGGATATAGCTCCCATATACATATATTTTCGGCCGATTTCCTTATTTTATGCACCAAACACGCTATATATGTCCAATTTCGCTGAAATTGAGAATGTGTGATGGATATTGGCCTAGAAATATATGTACCAATTTATATCGAAATCGGTTCAGATTTGAATATAGCTCCTATATATATTTTCTGCCGATTTCATGTATTTGAGGCACCAAACACGCTATTTATATCCAATTTCAATAAAACTTGGAACGTGTGACTAAACTTGGTCTAGAACTACATGTGCAAAATTATATCGAAATCGGTTTAGATTTGGATGTAGCTCCCATATATATTTTCGGTCGATTTCATGTTTTTGATACGTATGTCCAGTTTGAATGACATTTTGAAGAAACTCAGAAGTCATCATTATATACAGAAGTACATATAGTTGGGAAGGAATAGAGTCTACAGCTATTAAATATCATATATTTTAGAGACTTCTTAAGAATAATTTTTTATTATGATATTTATACCATCATTATTTGAGTAAAAATTATAAATAAAAGTGGGAGTTATCCTAAGAGTAATTTAAGATATCACAATATGTTAATACGTCTATGACCTGGAAAAAATAAGTCCCCTGTACATATAAAAGAAATTAAAACTATCCTTAAACTTACGGCTTCAAACCTGGTTCTATTCTTAATTTAATTCAGTCAGGTAAATCTAAATCTAATCTGTAGAAATAAAGACAAATTAATAGTGCAATAGTACGTTTATATATAACCGGATTTAACAAACCCACTGAGTTTAAAATGTCAATTCCGTTAGAAATAAAACTTTTTGAGCTTTAGGTCATCGTGGATTTTTATTTATTTTATTTTTCCAATATTTCGCAATTGTATAAATTGCATCCTCAGGGAATATGTAAAAATTCTAAAGTCAAGGAGGTAACGGAAGGAGTGGACCGATATAACCCATCTTCGAACTTTGGACAAAATATTACGAAAGCCAAATTTTGGATCGTGCACTCCAGCCAGCCAGACAGACGGACGGACATTGCTAAATCAACTCCAAATTGTCTGAAACACATTTTATCCAAACATCCTTTGGGTCTAAAACCAATATCTCGATGAGGCATATTTTGCCCGTATAAAAGTGTATATACCCTCTTTACCATATACGCTGAGGGTATAAATATATAATATAATTATAGCATTCCACTTTATTTTATCTTAGTCGGGGTAGCGAAGCGCACCGGGTTTAGCTATGTATATATAAAAAAGAAAGTGATGTTAGTTACAACGCGTATAATTCAAGAACTGGTGAACACTTCGCAATCGCGTCATGGAAGAAAAGGATAAAACCTCAAAAAATTGCGAAAAATAGGCGGAAATTTGAAAACATATTTAGAAGAAAGTTAGTTTTTCCACAAATTTCTTTGGATAATTAATTGCTGATTTATGTCTTTCCACTTTATTTGAATTTTTTAGCAAAAAAAAATACATTTATGCACAAACTGTATTTGACATTTTATGTTTCTGCTTTGTCAACATTTGAGTGTTCTAAAAATTATTTTATTTACTACAATATACATATGTACATACATATTTGGTTTGCATTGAAATTATTTGAAAGAAATGAAAAAAGATCCAAATTGTAAACGATTATTAGTTGTGTCGTGTTCAATCATTTTTTGGAGGATTATTTGGGAAACTAAAATCATTTCGGGGTTAATGTCTTATTTTTTAACCTTGAGTAACGACAGAAATGCTTTCTATGTTATTGGGATAGGTTTTCACATATTCCAGTGCCGCGAGAAGATTCGAATAAATCCTATCAACTGTATATCCGTAACCAAGAATACGCACGGCGCAATGTTAAAACAGCCAGAATTTGATCATTAAAATATAAAAATTTACCAACAATTGTCTGCAAAAAAAAAGAAGACAAAACAAATTTTTGGTAGATAAGCCCAAAAATATATTGAATATCGGACGGTGTACTCCCGAAAAGTGTATAATTTCAACGAAAAATGTCACATCAACATAAATTGCTACTCACAGAAGCTACGATTACTTGAACTTATGATGAAAGATCTTAAACATATGGGGACGAGAACATATTACCATAAATTCTACTGCACAGTTTACTCGAAATATCTATTAGTGTACATTCTACATCATCTTAAATATTTAAAATCAAAGATTCAATTCCCAAGTGCTATTGAACTCTGCAACGTGATCTCAAAGAATAGGACTTAAATTATCAAATTTAATCCATGTCTGCGAGACAAAGTTCGCCGGTTCCACTAGTATTAAACTATGCAACACTGAAAATGCAAACAACTTCCAGTATGTATTTTTTGAAAGTACATATTTAGACTACAAAAACCCTAGTAGGGTTTTGTCCTGTCAGATCCAGTTCGGATTTTATGGCCTCATCTAAACCGGGTTAAATATACACTTTTTTGCATTTATCAGGCCTTTATCTCAGAAACGAATAGGAATTTGGCCTTACTGTCTTTAGCAATATTGTAGCCCTAAACTAGTAGAACTTATCTTTTGAAGAAACCACATAACAAAATTCCATCTTGGGCATCAAAATCTATAAAATATAGAAAATTTTACATAATTGCTGAAATTCTGGTCAGTATCGGCTAAACTATTGGGAGTTGAACTAAGTAACACTTTGCAAATCTTCCAAATAAAGTTCTCAACAATTCTTTAGAACATTCTGAAACTCTAAAATGCTTACTTCATGTTGTTTCAGCGGTATTTTTCATCATATCTTTTACAACACGTATTTCAAACATAGTTCACACCAACTGTTTATTCTCCCATTTCGGATTTCACTACATTATTGACATTTTGATTAAATCGTCGTTGAAAAATGTACTGAAGACAACGGCATAGAGGCATTTTACAACAATGACATGTTCTGAAGAGTTATGTATTACATTCCAGGGAATATTTTTCCAAAAGAAAATATTCAGAAAAAATTAACGGTTTTGGAGATACGGTGCGAAATGTATAAAAATTGTGGAATGTTTGCATATATTTCGAAATTTGAGGCGATAAATGAAGTTTTTCGAGTTCATTATTTCTCCAAATATTTTATTCTTGTCCTTATCTACAAATTTGCTTCAGAGGTCAGAAGAAGATTCGCCTTGGTTTCAGGGATATAGTCCCGAATTTCTTTAAAAACTCAATATTTTACCATGTTTAGATGGGGCCATAAAATCCGAGCTGGATCTGACACAACAAAACCCAACTAGGGTTTCTTGTCGTTTGGGTCTGTACTTTCAAAAAATCCTCAGTTCGAATTGTTTGCAAAATATCACCTTAAAAATGTTGCACAGTGTTATATATAACTTTACTTCATATGTCATAAAAATTAAAAGTGATTTGTGAGGAACTTTTTTATAACCTCAGCATTTATGCTAACGGGGGTATATGACGAAAAGTCAAAAAAATTAACATTGATGAAGCCAAGGTTTGCACTGTTATAATTCGCGAAATATTGCACTGTACCACGAAAAGCTCAAAAATTTGGCTAAAAAAGTTAATTTGCGCGGAAGCTATGACCGTGTAAATGAATAAAAATAGGTAAAAACACGTTGAAGCAAACAATTTTTTTTACGTTGTTATTCGATTGGCGGTTAAACCGTTTAAATTACGGATATCTGTCCAAAGTAAAAATGGAAGAATACAAAATGAAGATTACACTTCTAATGTTTCACAGTTCAAAATCTATACTACATCCACTTCTTATTGATGCTGACATTTTGAAGCCAGATTTTAGGTGTTTTTTGTATTCTTGATCTTACTGCGACTAGCATTCGGGTATTTCAGAAAACATATAATAGCATCAAAGAACTCGCGATTACGCATAATTTTATATGTATATTGACTATGTAGCCCAGACAGCATCACAGTAATCCACTGCCAAAGGCCAAAATTTAGTGGGATATTTTTTCGAAAAACCCTATTTTGATGGGTACAGTATTTACAATATCTTTTTGATTGTGATTTTTGACGGTCCGGATCATATAAATCATAGATCGTGAAAATCCATCCAATAGAACGGCGAAAACAGCAACTGCAAAAACCGACAAATGTTAAATGTAAAACGTTTTTGAAAATATCGCGGATTTAATCGCGTTTTCTGTGGATCGTTTCATTTTCAATGAAATTATAAGCGTTATATAGTTTGTTGCACACTAAACTGCAGACATTGCTACATCTTAGCGTCAAGGAAGATCCTGGCAAATGTCCACAAATTAAAAGAGAACAATTCGCATGCGCATCAACTGATTTTGAGGATTTTGCGATTTACACGCATTTCAAAATGAACATTACCCGATACAGTTTTATTTCAAGATTATACCCCATTTAAAGGAACCCAACATTTAATTGAACGATACCCATATCTTCCGCTAGATGTTAGCGTGTATCCGAGAAGTGATTAGAATAAAAAAAAATTGTTTTTTGGGTAAAATTCGGACCTCATATATATATATATATATATATATATATATATATATATATATATATATATATTAATTAACAATTTTTTCGATATAATGAATAGCGTTTTTTTTCAAATGGAATATTAAAAAAACTGACTTTTCCTCATATACACTTTCATACGGGCAAAATATGCCTCATCGAAATAATGGTTTTAGACCCCAAGGATGTTTGGACGAAATCCGTCTGTCAGTTTGTCTGGCTGGCTGGTGCGCACGATAACTCGCGAACGGATGAACCAATTTGGTCCAAAATTTGGCTTTCGTAATATTTTGCCCAAACTTAGTTTAAGTTCGAAGATTGGTTATATCTGTCCACTCCTTCCGGAACAATTGTTAAACTGGTACCAAAAGCCCACAGCAACAGGACGACTAATAAATTTCTACTCCAAACAACCAAGACGAGTCAAAATAAATACGGCTATAAACTTTAATTACAGAGTACTGAAAATAAGCGATCAAACTTTCCATAAAGAAATTGAACAGAAAGTATATCAAATATTAGCCAAAAATGATTTTCCACAAAAAACAATCGAAGACTCAATGAAACACACCAAAATAAATAAAAAATGAAAAAGGAGATAATGCGGAAAAAGTTTACAAAGCAATAACATATGTACCTGGCCTCTCTGAAAGATTCTGCAATTCCAATATTTACAATAAGTACCGTTACCAATTAGCTTTAAGAACCAACAATAATGTCATTAATTTATTTAGCAAAACGAAATGTAGAATAAAAACGGGAAACAAGTGCAATGTAGTATACAAAATTAAATGTAAGGGGGACGGAACCAACATATGTCAAAAGGTATATGTTGGTACAACAAAAACTTTCCGGACATAAGTCGGATCAAAAAACTGACAAGCCTATGAAGCAAAAGACGGCCTTAGCAGCACATTGCACTTTGACGACATAACCCAAATTTTAATGAGGTTGACATATTGGCACAAGAAAACAACTACAAACGACGATTTACTTCAGAAATGCTACATATAATTAAATTACAAAATGACATTAGAATGAACTATAAAAGCGATACAGACCACTGTGCACACCTCTACAGAAACTTAGGACAAAAGCACACACGTCAAAAAAAGTTAGTTTAGCACAAACGGTGAAAGAAAGCAACAGATTTTCTCAACAAAGTAATAATTTTTGTGTTTTAAATATTCGTTTTGTGTTTTAAATATTGTAATATTTGTATTTTTATAGTTTCCCTGAAGATGATTGACGATGTCAATCGAAATATCGGAATAAATAAAGAAATTCTTACAAAATAAATAACGCTTTTTACTGACCTTAAGCCGAAAAATATGATCATATAAAAATTACAATACAACAGGTCAACAATACACAACAACAAAATTTTGTCCAAACATAGTTTAAGTTTGAAGATAAGCCATATCGGTCCACACCTTCAGATACCTCCCCCACAAAAGTTCAAAAATGTTCGGAAAAATTGTTCGCACGATAACTCTTGAAGGGAGTGACCGATTTGGTCCATACTTTACACATTCTAATATATCTACTAGATATAGATTAGGTTCGAATATGGACTATATTTGTTTACTTTAAAACCTGCTCTCGAATCACTTTGATTTTTGTTGAAGTAACTTACAATCGCTGCCTCAATTACGACGGTAAAAGTTTTTTTCAGGGGCAAGTCCATACTTCTTGAGAGAACAGCTCGAAAGGTGTAAAAAACCCATATGTAGTGACTGGAGAGCACGATAACACTCGAACTGATCAACCGATTTGGTCCAAAATTTGGCCTTCGTCATATTTTGTCATAGTTTTAGTTCGAAGAGAGGCAATATTTAAAAAAACTGTCACTTAAATGGTATGCACAATATATCTCGAACAAATTCGGTACAAACTATGTATCTCCTAATATTTTGTCCGAATTTAGTTTAATTTCTAAAATGAAGGTACCTTAGGGTACCTCCCCCACAAAAGTTCAACATTTGTGTCTAAGTGCAGTTTAAGGTCTGTTCGTTGTGGTCCTATTTCCATGCTTCCTGGCATACTGGGAAATATTTTTCATATTTAAAGAGCTATAACTTCATTATGGATGCACATATCGACAAAATTCTTTCAGATACCTTTTATCGGATGTGTTTACTGTAAGAAAAATACATAAACATATGTAAAAGTTAACATCACATTTTTTGATTTTTGTCCACGCGGCAACACTGTGTGACGTGCCTGGTATTATCTGTTTGCTTATAAAATATCCCACAATTAGCTTTTGCATTAGCATTGCTTTGGCTTATACCTCCCCAAGTTCTCAGTTAACAATTAATCTTGGAAATTTCCTATAAGTCTACTCGGTATGTTTTGTGGTCCAATTACCCCATCTGAAAGTTAAAGGACATTTGAATAGTGTTTTGGTCAAACCATTAAAACCACAAATTGCAGTTTATTTTGTGTTGTAGGGAAAGATATAAACGAATATACATATTTATGTATATACACGTAAAGCTAATTGCAAAGATGTGCTAGATACATAATATAGCAAAGTAGAAAACAAATATAAAGACAAAAAATTGGCAAGAATATGAAGGAACTATTTTAACGTAATTAGAAGGACCAGGTGCAAAAATGTAATACAGTCGAACTTCTCTATAACGAATTTTTCTTTCAAACGAATAAAAATTGAAAACACAATTTTTTCAGACATTTTCACCTATTTTAGTCTCTCTATAGCGAACTTCTCTATAACGAAGTTTTTTTAATGCACAAGTGAAATTCTCACACAAAATAATCTCTTTATAACGAATTTTTGAAAAACGTTATTTATTTTATTTTACATAATAAGTGTGAAACAAAACAAATTCATCAACGGCCATTTTATTGAAGTGCACACTAAAAAGGAGAAGCATAACTGATTTATAAACGCTGTTAGAATAAAACTTGATATAAAATAGGTTTCTCTATAACGTAGTAATTCGTCGGTCCCCAACTGCTACGTTATAGAGAAGTTCGACTATATTGACATACGTGTTGATGTTAATTATACACATTAATCTCCGGTTTTGAATCATATTTCTTCTGGTCTTTACTTATATACAAAAACTAGCAAAGTGCCCGCTACTTGCGGACAGGATAAAAAAAAAATATATGGTGAATACTGAAAATTTTGTTGTACTAATACCAATTTTAATTAATATTTTTAATTTAAGTACAGTTCGTACCACTTTAGTTCGATCACCACAACCCATCAACAGCAAGCCAATTTTCTGAGGTATTTTAATTAAGGGATTTCTGTCCTCAAAAGGTAAAACCAAGGCCTACAGAAGGTCGGCCATTCAGAGTACTGCTAACAACATTTGACAACAAACATAATAGATTTTACATTATTGTGAATTTAGTTTCTTTGTATTTTAAATCACAATAATGTTTTTGACATTAAACATAATAATCAGCTGGGCTTATTGGCCGACCTTATGTAGGCCTTAGGTAAAACATTCTTCTAAAAACACAACCAAGACCACTGCAATGAGTTTTAATGACAAATTTTTATCGACTTTATGCTTGGCAATTTGAAAATAGGTATTTTCAACTTCGGTTCTTCGGTCCATTGTCAAATCGAGAAGGATTTTAAATTTATCAACAGATTTGGTCTGTAACCAATTTATTCTTTTTAATGTTTATTATCTTTCATGTCCCTGTCGTTATCCTAAAGCGATCTAATTATAAAAGTTAAAAAAAATGGTTAAGTCGAATTCTCCCGCTTATTGAGACTTATATGTTTTGCTTTTCTTGGCTGATGGACCGTTACACCTCACCATTTAAGGAAATTTGTAAATATATAGTTTTTATTGATCGGAGGCGCAACCCGATGCACTCATAAGTTTAGCAAATATAGCGATTATAAAATAATAGGCCCCGAAATTCGTCTACAAATATATAGCATTTTGGACCGCGGGACATTCCTGAACATTTTCTGAAAATTAGGTTCAGTGGTTCTGAAAAAATAATGTTTTGAAAAGTGTGTGCGTGATCATCATTTTTGCTGCAACGCTATATCCTAAAATTAAAAACAAGTTCAAACAATTTCTATTCGCGTGGCAAAATTAAATTGTTAATTTTTTAATATTAATACTAGAGAAAGAACGATTCGTCAAATATTGATATTAATTGAAATTTGGTCCAAAAGTACGGAAATGTAAAAATTGCAATTTTTGTGAAAATTCTAGCTAAAATGTATCTGCAAATCGTACCCGAGCAATCACGATGTTAGATCAGTCAAACTTATCAAGTAGAAAATAAAAGAATGACATTTTTTCACTGTCATAAGTTCGGGTACAACTTTTGCTATTTTTGGAACACATTTCTAGCAATAATAATCTGGAGCCTAGCTAAAGTAATTTTTATTTTTTTAACTATATTTGGTACTTCTAACATATAAACAGTCAAGTTCTAAATTCCATATATTTTCATAAAACGGGCTAACTATGCAGATACATCTACCTTTATTGTTGTACCATTCCATTTGACGTTTTATGCCATGGCTTTAGGGTTGTATTCTTCAGCGATTTTTATACCTGTCCTACCTCTACTTTATTGTACCATGGAATAGAACTAAAAAAAATCAAATATGTGTACACTAACTGATTTCACTTTTGTCGTCCGTGCCAAAGACCCTTGAGGCTTTAGTCCTCCCCAGCGTTAGAAAATGCTACCCAGTTGCCGATCTTCAGCATGGGTTCCGTAAGCAGCCCTGCACAACAACCGCGATGCACGCCAACTCCACACATATCAGTCGAGGACTCAACCGTGTGACAGAAAAGTGATGGTGACGCTTGACTTATCAAAAGCCTTTGATACTGTCAAGCATTCTATGCTATTCGTGAACGTCAGTCATACGTGGATTTCAGGAACAAGAAGCTCAAGCCCCGTAAAGTGTAACTGTGAGTTCGCCAAGGTGAGGTTATATCTCGGGAACTGTTTAATATTTTCCTCTCCTGTTTTCCGCCGCGAACGATTGGATGATCTTGGCGTCGGGTACCTTCCCAGACGTCATTTGTAATAGGCTGAACTCCTATTTGACCGATCTTACCACCTTTTTCTAAGCGAGGAATATGCAAATATCCGTCACTAAATCTACGGCCACTCACTACATGGACGGCACAGCACAGTGCGAAATATGAGCACTTTAGCGGAACTTTACTAATAACTTTTAAAGTAAAGGGCGTAGTTTCCTAAAATATTGCGAAAATGTTTCTTATATTAGTGGAAATTGTATGGCTCAAATTGGGCCACATAGGCCCGCGGTTTCCCGTAGCGTTCATGTTACGGCGGCTGTCGTTTTTACGTTTTACATTCATTTTTTAATCGATTTTGCTCCAAATTGGTATATTGAGTTTTCAGAGGATAGAAAACTTATGTACAAAATATTTTCAATATAGGTTCGCGTTTTGGTATAGACCCCATTGAACGGTACCGGTCAATGGAACATTTTTTAATTGTTACAGACACATTTTCCAACGTATTTGGTTGTATTTTGTCATTTTATGTTCTTCATAAATAGAAAACATCTGTGCGAAATATTAACATCGTAGGTACGCGTTTTTGGTATAGCCCCCATATGACGGGTTCCCTCATATTAGGTATTTTAAATGTTGAAGACAAAAATTGCAACAGATTTTGATGCAAATGTATATTTTAAGATGTTAGCGAATAAAAATCGTCCTCACATAAAAGCTGTCAACATAGGTCCACTTCTGGGTGAAGCCCCACAACCCTACACTTCCATTAAGGAGTAAAATGTCAATAACTGTTTGTGTTCATTTGTATCTATAATCTTTATCGGTCTATTTAGCAGGTCTGTGCCATTAATTTTATTAATAATGTCTCGCAGATCAAGTTCAGGTTGGAACTGCATTACTATTTTTAACGTATATTGGTATTTGCACCACAGCATTCAAAAATGTTGCACTATATATAAATCACCAACATTTACAGGTCAAAACTATTAAAAATTGCGAGAGGATTCTTAATTTAACAGAAATCATCATTTGTTAATATTAGTGAGTCCATTTCTTCAAAACACAGTCAACAACGGCGATGAACGCCGTGTTTACCTTCCACTTTCAAAAATGCAATAAAATGAAGTTTCCGAAGTCATTTTAAAAAACTTGAATTTCTCCGAAGACCGCACGTTACCGCAACTGCTTTATGGCTTTGCGAACAGAGGAGACTCCAATCTTTCAGATCATATATATCTTAAAACGTGAATGTACGGGAATGACTTTTGAAATATCCACGGTAAATAAAAAAAATTATTTTGAAAACTTAAAAAAAACACTTCTTTCCGATTAAAATTGCACGAATACAATAAGGGTTTTTGCATTTTTTTAAGAGTAAAATATTATAATAGTTTTGTAAAATATTAAATGTAGGAACAAAGTCCTAATAAAGAAACCTTGTTAACCAAATATAACGCGATATGTCGGTCTGTGGTAAGCTATGCGGTGCCAGTATGGCCCGCGAATGTAAGTGTAACGCAATGGACAGATATTCAAACTTGTCAGAATCCCGCCCGAGAACGGCAACGGAAACCATCTACATAAGGAGGCAAAGATTCTTCCAGTATATCAACACAATGGCATGCTTTCGTCGCAGTACTTGCTCAGGTGGGAGTCATCCTAATCACCATACGGTGGATAGGACAACCCCACCCAGGCAGGTAAAGAGGGATCTTCATGATCCAGAAAGAGAGGTCCAGCGTTGCAAGGGGGTTCTAGATCAACAGGCATATCAAGAAGGTGTGAATAGCATTCATACTGACGCAGCCGTAGATGTCATAAACAACTATCGTATGAATGTGGTCCTCGGAAGACATCCCCCATCTATCACAGCTGAGGAGCATCAGCTGCCACGACAAACCAGAGTAGTGTTGGCTCAACTACGCTTCGGACGGTGGAGCCGTCTGAATTCCTATAGGACAAGCATCTATGACACCGTGCAAGACATCTGACATCTATGCGACACATGCCCTCATGACACACTGCACCTTTTCAACTGTCCTGCCAAACCTGCTCAACTAACTCCAGTAGATCTGAGGTTACATCCCAACGAAGCAGCCGCATTCCTACAACTGGAGATAGACCCATAGTCAGATTAAGCAGAAGAATGAACTTACAAATATATAATAAAGTTGATGTCTCAACAACAACAAAGATTCATAAAAGATCCAGTTGTGGATGAATCGCAACAACAATTTAGCAAAAGCTAACATTTTCATGAATTGGATTTATGCTCTAAGTGATTCGAGTCCCACTCCAGGATGATAATCCTTGTAACAGCTGTATCAACTGAAACGAGTAAAACAGCTAAAATGTTGCAACAATATCAAGATAAATGAAATAAGGTGGAAATTGAGAAAGTTTTCGTAATCTTAGCTATCCATGCAAGCGTGTTCTCTTGCTTAGATGTTTATCATTCAAACAGTTTGAAGCTTGTGCATCGAAAAACGTTTTGACTATCGCGCAGAGAATATCAGAATGAAATATTGAGCTTTATACGCCCACAAGGGAGTCCGGTCAAGAAATATATCATCAGACAAAGAATACGAAAACGTAGACACGTAAAACACCATGTACAGTACAACATCAATCATTTTTATCCACATATTATGTCTTTAAATTTAAGGCATTATTATCATGTATTTTTACTTAAATGAGACTCTCTCTATTAAAATGTTTTTGTTTTGGACTTTTTACCCTTTTAATTTGTTTATGTTCTTTATTTACTTTTTATTCCATATTTATAGGATTTATGTAAAATTTGTTGCATTATTAGATTGCACGGTTTTCGCCAGTAACTCCCTCACTTTTCCGTCTATTATTGCACTTAACTCAAGCACCGCCTCTACTACCGCCAACAAATGTAATTTGTTTATAATAAATTGTTATACAACATATTGTTTTTATGATCCCACCTTAGATGCAGCCTCTTTTATTTCTCAGGAAGCAGCAACTTGCTTCCTGTTTGGTTCACAACAACAAAAATCCATTACGGAATTTGCACAACAGCCAAACTCCCTGACACGTTCTTTTCGTTGTAAATATTTGCACGATTTAAGCAAGTGTGGGAAATGAAGAAGAAAAGGAAAGAAAAGTAAAAAACCTTTGCAACATTAATTGCTTGGTAAACTAAACTTTTGTTTAAGTGTTTCTTCAAATGCAACCAACGCTTTCCAAATCCCAAAGTTGTTAGCCATGAAGAAAAAGAAAAACAAGCTATCGTGTGATGGCAGTAAAGGAATTGTGCCGCAGATAAAACGTTATGTATTACAACAGTGAATTCAACGAAGGCATTAAACGCCAACGACGACAAAGAAGCCATAGCAACTAAAACTATACATTACATCTACTCGTTGCTCCTTGGGTAACTGTTTTGTACGCTATTTGTTACAAAATTATCTGTAAATACAATACAAAACACTTAACCTTTGAAAGTCTGAAGAACGCGACTTAATTGCAAACTACGATTTATGGTATTTATCTAAAGTTTTTTAGAAAAACAGCACGAGTTGGTGCTGCTGTTGTATTCCGTTTTGTAAGATTGTTTTCTGTGTAAATAAAAAATAATTTAAGTCAGTTGCAATTGATAAATAATTTACAAATAAAGAGAAAAGTTAAAGGAGAATCAATAATGGGTAGTTTTCTTTGCAATATAGTCGGTAAATAAATTTGTTTGTTCACAAAAAGGTACTGTAGTTAATGACGAAAATTTAATAAACAAACTATATTAACAGTTCCTTAAAAAGACACAGAACAGTTCTTCTTTTGACAGGAGACCCCGTGCGGTCATCTATAAACAGGAGACTTTTTGTGGTCTTCCTCTTCAGATCGTCTATATACAAGAAAATACCTCTTTAGATCTCCTACACGAAAAAAACGGCCTCTCTAACATATGTCCCAAACATATTTTGCAGCAAACATATATATGTTTGGAACAGTCCCAAACATAATATATGTTTGGGTCTGCAAACAAATATATGTTTGGGTGCAAACATATATATGTTTGGGTGCAAACAAAGATATGTTTGGGTGCAAACAATTTTATGTTTGGGTGCAAACATTTTATATGTTTGGGTGCAAAAAAATACAAACCCAAAAGGCACAAAAAAACAAACACATGCACCAGTGGGCGCTTACTGAGAGCAAGGGAGCGTAAAATTCAATGTGAAACACTTTAAAATGTGTGCTCACTTGCTCTCAGTAAGAACTCACTGGCTATCTCTATAGTATACACACAAATGTTGTGGTTTTTTATTGAAAGGCAAAATAACAACAAACACATAGGTACATACAAAATTCCAAAGAAATACATAACACACTTTAATAAAAGAAAAACTGATTGAAATAATTTGTAAATCGTCACACTTTTACAAAGGAAAAATATATAGAAACGTAGTTGAACGCTTCTCCTTAGTTGTGAAATAAAACAAATTGTCCTCATAGTTGAAATCATCAGCGGGGAGTCGGCATCTAGAATCAAATGATTAAGTAATGTAATAAATAATTATGGATATGCCATATTTCAAATATACATAAGTATGTATGTAATTACCAATATTAAATGCGATTTCTTCCTTGTCCAATAAAATAATTCCATTCAACTTTCCGATTCAATTATAAAATGTATTGGGCATTTAATTTACTAAAAAGCACAATTTCTTTAAGAAAACACAAAACACTGATTTATTAACTCACTTTGCCGTCTTGACGCTACGCTGGCAACTAAAACACTGAAGAAAGAAAAAACAAAGTAATTCATACCATTTCTTCTTATCCTCTGCGCCTACTACATTGGTTAACAACAACAAAACAAGAAACACACGAGTTTGACGCATACACGCCATCAAAGCACCAAAGCCCCCTTCTTCGCTTCTACGTCTTCTATTATACAATACACACAACTCTTTATTATAAAACAGCATTTCGCACCCGCGAGAGCACTGAAAAAGATGTTCTAACATAAAAAATATGTTTCACCCAAACATATCAAATTGAGATATGTTACAAAATGTTGCAAACATATATTTGCTTGGACCCAAACATATTTCTAACATAAATTTTTCTGCGTGTATAGACGATCGAAATCTCTTCAGGTCTTCTATAAGCAGCAATAGGTCTTTTTAGGTCTAGTAAAGGCAACAGAAGACCTCTTAAGGTCTTCCACGAAAAAATTAAAAATCTCACAAAGGGTTCTATAGGCAGCTGCACAGTGGTGGTATAGAAAGGAGTGCGAAAATAGTTCTAATCGAGCTACCGCCTCGAAAGATAACGTCCGATTTTTTGTATTTTGACGATTTTAGCCAAATTTTCCAACCGATTTAGTTGTAAATTTGTATTTTGAGGTCTGACCGAACAAAATACGTCCTTGCAAAAAACGTTCAATATAGGTATACGTTTAGTTATAGCCCCCAAATAATCGTACCTCCCGATTTTCGGAATTTTTGACTTATTTTTTCCAAATTGTCCAACCGATTTGGCTGTAATTTTGGATTTTGAGTTCTAAGTACAGGATTAATTTTGTTCTAACTAAATAAAATACCTCCTTGCTAAAAATATTGAATATGGGTCCAAGTTAAGGTATAGCTCCCATATAAACGAAAACCATTTATGAATATTTTTTTCGTAAAAACATTGTCAATACCATCAACTATAAGGAAATTATACATTTACCTCTTCAATTATACCCTCAGCATTTATGCTAACGAGGTTAAACACACTAGGGGTATAACTACGCTGACCAACCGTACTCTATTATAGAGGACTGTACTCTATTTTAGGTGTCCGTACTCTATTTTTTTCAGCGTACTCTATTTGTCCTCTATTTTCATCACATGTACTCTATGTCCTCTATTTTTGATTTATCTTACAAATACATGTGAATACAATGGTAATACAATGAAATCAGACATTTAACCAAATATTGTCGCTGTTTAAATAAAATCAGTGGTTTCAAATCACGGTGAAAGAAATGTCCAAGGTTGCCTCTATCGCGTTGTTCTTGCATTATCAGTTTACTCACGGCTTCATTTTCTGTCACAACGGCAGATTCTGGACTACAGTTACTACTTTCTTCGTTGAGCAAGCGTCCACCACGATTGAATTCATTAAACCTGTTTTCACAGAGCTATGTCTGTAGTCACACGTACAAATTTTTCGGTAAAGTAAATTTTTGAGATAGAGATCGGGCAATGAGGACGCCCATACCAGAATTTGCGGAAAGTGTCGCAGACAAAACGATCGTGTCACCCGGTCTGACAAATGATGTCGTTTCTCTTGGACGTACAAAGTTTGCCGTAAAATACATTGAGTGTTTGGTAGAGAGCGGAAAGGATAGAGCTCCTCTACAGTCAATTTCACAAAAACTCAAATTACTTTACGGCAAACTTTTTACGTGTGACTACAAAGGTTTCGGAGTCGAGCGATTTTTGTTTCGCCTCCGACTCCGAGCGTAATTCCTAATAGCACTCAATATGAATAAAATATACACAAGTTTCTATTTTTTCCTATATATTGACCTTTTTCTGAGGGGTTTCTTGAAAAGAACATTTGTCGAATATAATACACAACTATAAATCTTCTTTGTATAAAACTTGTACATTTATAATAAAAATACAAGATCACCGAAATTTGAAACCCTGTGTAAGAGGTTCTGAAATGGGCAGGCTTTCGCTCTGGAATATGAGTTCAGTTTAGTTATCATATTCTAGATGAAGAATGTGTGGGGTCTAAATCAAATATTCTAAAATATTATTCATTTCTTATCGTATATTAAAAAATCGACCCAGCTTACAAATTCACGCTAAAGTTAAAACTCAAAGTTCTTGAAATTTAATTTTTGGTAAATGTAGAAAAAATTGTTTCCCAGAGTTGGAGCCAAGTTATTTTTTCGACCCAGTCTCCGACTACAACATAATTGATCGGCTCCAACTCACGCTACGAAACCCTGGTGACTACTGACTATAGGATGTTGTTTCATCGCGTTGTCATTACGTAGAAAATTGTGACAAATGGTCGGACGAAAATGTTCACAAGTAAATTCCATATTTTTTTTTTTTGCAAATTAATTCTTTGACGTGGTACGTCAAACTGTACTGAGTACTTTTATGCTAGAACATGTTAAACTTTCCAACGGAAATGACGCCTGACATTGTTGCCTAGTCCAGAAACTTATGTGGTAGCCCTCGTATGTGTACTCTATTTTCATCCAAAAATATTGGTCACCGTAGGTATAACCAAAAAAAAGTACCACGCCAGTACCATGTGCGGAATATTGTCCTTATAACGAAAATGCGTATTTAAGTTCGATTCGGTGAAAAAAGTTTCCGCACCGACTGCGATTACTTTTAACTTTTAATATGTTTCCTAATTAAAAATTTAAATCTGCTTTGTTTGAATAAATATTTATTGAAAACAAATACAACTCTTACAGGCAAATTCATTAAAAACAGTCTGTAACTTTCGCGAATTCGTTGCTAATGACCACATATTCCATTGACCGATAGGTATAATAAATACATATAAACATAAAAATCGCGAGTTTATAAAGAAAAACAGTGTTGTCAAAGGTATTTACTGCACCTTCTGAAATATCGCTATTTGATAAATTATTATTAATAAGTAAATACGAAAAGCATATGGTAATATTCAAAAATGTTTTACAATCGTTGAAGTTGAGGTTCACCATTTAATAAGTCGCGAACTGTTAATATATTTTAAAGAATATGAATATGTTTACATGAACTGAAGTGTTTTAGCCACGATCTTATAATATGGACCATAACAAATAATTTTCGTGGAAGCTGCGTTGGTGGTAATATAAAAAAATGGGTAAAAATGTGTTGAAGTTAGCAAGCTTTTTTGTGTTTTTTCTTGATTTCTGGTCAAACGAGGGAAAATTCAGACCTGAGCTCAAAGAAAGGATTGAAGAATACCCCTTGGGCAACATGATGCTAATGTGTGACTTCTCGATATATACAGTGCATCCCTCTTAAATCGATGCTGACATTTTGAAGTTTTGAAATCGGGGTTTTTTGAATTTTTCTTATAATTGGAGGGCGCAACCAGATAATGACCTAATCTATTTATTGGATTGTAGAACCCGTGATTCCACGTCGTTTGATGTATATCTCATGAGTGTGCTCCCCACAGCTCCCTAGTAATAGGAGTCCAAAGTCGAATTTTTGGTGCGTAATTTTTCTTTAAAAACCTATTTTTTGGCTTCAAAATTTACAACTATGACTCAGGTACCCTTGAACCCCGCGTGATTTTAGTTTTTTTCCGCGCCGGATTCAATGAGCCCTACCACGATCGAATCCATCCACTAAAACCGCTGATATAGATACCCTGAAAATAGGAAAATAAGCAAAATTTTATTTTGACTAATCCGCATACTTAACCGCGATTGCCCTTAAATTTTTTTACATAAATGGAATCCTTTATGCACGATTATAATATTTGTCAAAAAAGGGTGTCATGAATTTCAGAGATTCGGGAGTAGTATTCGTATTTAACCAAAAATAGAATCAGGTAGCACATCCGCGGTTCTTGACGAATCTGTATAAAATTTGTCTTATTGACGTATTTTTAACAGGCGGTCACTGAAATCGGATGCGCCTTATAATCATATGAACATCGCGTTATTTTTACCCACATGAAGCATTTTGGTGTAGTAAGATGCAACTGATGGCACACTTTTGCGGTTAAATGAAACATGGAAAAATGCAAACATATTGACAGACATGCACTCGCTCTATGCGAAAAGCACATGCGCCTCAACTGATTTTAACTATTTCGCGCGTTATACGGTTTTTAACTTTTATGTTTTTTCTTTGATTGTAATATCAATATCACTCTTTATTTCCTAATTCTATTGCTTATCACACTATGCAAATATACTTTTAAGATGATAAACTATTTTCCTTGAAGAGGTTTTAGCAAAATAATTCAGGTTTTGTTAGGAAATTTAGCGAAATAGTAGAATAACTCCAAAAAATTTTCTCAAATTTTTCGTATTAAACCAAAAAATATGTTCTTGAAATAATGTTCCAACAATAAACTTTTGTCTTTTGTTGTAGCTGCAATATGCAATTTAAAATCCTAATCAATAAAATTTTGGTCTCACATTTTTCTGGACATTGTCAAGATTCTGTACGTATTTTTAATTTATTTTTTAGAGATTTTTATGGACTCTGAGAAAGAATAAATAAAATTTACTCCAAGATTCCTTCATTATTTTTTGATTTTCCGCGAAAATGAAAATAAATTTAGCTAATATTTAGGCGTCTACGGATAAATATTAAATGTTGTTACCGATTTATATATAAATTTTGGTATTGCAACACAAAGGGAATTTTTAAATATTTTTTCTTTATAAGGGAATAAAACCCCCCATAACTTTTGGGCGCAGCATCCAATTTTGTGAACGCGAACATATTTGAAACCACGATTTTTTTCTTAACCCATGTAACAAAAATCGTGAATGTGCTTGTCAACATTTTTTTAATTTTTTTCTCGATGGAATTGTAAAGGAAATTTGAATTTTACCATATATGTCATTATAACAAATAAAATTAAATAATGCATTACTGAACTTCAATGCATTTGGTGCGGAAACTTTTTTCGCGATAAAACAAATGACACCGTATTTCACAGTAGTTTTTCATGCTATACACGGCTATGTGGTGGTATTTTTGATATCTGCAAAAATTACAAAAAAGTTATAACCGTAATACACACTTTCATACGGTCAAAATATGCCTCATCGAAATAATAGTTTTAGACCCCAAGTATGTTTGAACGAAACGTGTTTCAGACACTCAGACTCTCGTACAGATCAACCGGTTAGGTCCAACATTTGGCTTTATTTTGTCCAAACTTAGTTTAAGTTTATAACGAGTGGTTTTACTGAAGGCTGAGGTTAGCTCAGCCGCTGCCAGGGTCGACTCAAGGACCCACAAACCTTAAGTAAGATGAGACACGATTGAACTGTGCTTCAGAGTTTTATTTATATAATTTCGTAAACATAAGTTTCAGATAATATGGAGATAAGTTGATATGTTGGTAAAGTTGGGGAACAGCCTCGGGTGGAATCGCTTCGAGTTGGTCGGTATGAAGTAGGTGGTAATCGGCGGATAGAAGATGGGCTTGGTAGTTGACAGTCGGTCGATAACACTCGGCTCGGAAATAGTGAAATCGGCAATCTTCTGATCGTCAGCCCTCGCTCGGCAATACTCGGATTGGCAATGGGTCGGTAGTTCCCGTTGTTGGCCTATCCCAGTGCTCGGCGTTATTCGGATTGCTGTCGGATCGGTAGTCTTCGTGTTGAGTTCGGCTCGGTAGTCTTCGGGAGTTGAGTTCGGCTCGATAGTCTTCGGGTGTTGAGTTCGGCTCGGTAGTCTTCGGGTGTTGAGTTCGGTTCGTTAGTCTTCGGGTGTTGAGTTCGACTCGGTAGTCTTCGGGTGTTGAGTTTGGCTCGGTAGTCTTCGGGTTGCTACTCTGTAAAGAGAAGAGGCGGGTATAGTTAGGCAATAGAGCGAACGGATCGCAAGGAGCGAACGAATCGACAGGAGCGAACGAATCGACAGGAGCGAACGAATCGGCAGGAGCGAACGAATCGGCAGGTGCGAACGAATCGACAGGAGCGAACGAATCGACAGGAGCGAACAAATCGCAAGGAGCGAACAAATCGCAAGGAGCGAACGAATCGGCAGGAGCGAACGAATCGACAGGAGCGAACGAATCGGCAGGAGCGAACGAATCGACAGGAGCGAACGAATCGCAGGGCCGACGGCTGTTGCTAGGTTCGGTTCAAGTGACTGCGGACAATGCCACACGTCTTATCCTGTACTTCGTTTAACACCAGCACTCGGCAAATTCAACGACGAAAACTAAACATCTTATCCATCTGGGTTTACGGAGTGAATGAGAATTGAGGAAATACACTGAAGTTTGAATAATGTTCGAATAGAGTAGTAATTATGCATGAAGTTGGGATTATGCATGCACAAATAAGGTACTTTGGTATTGATACTGGATGTAATGTCAGAGAGGCGGTTTGGTAATGTAACGGTCACGTTACAAGTTCAAAGATGGGTTATATCGGTCCATTAATTCCGGTAGTTTGTGCGCACGATAACTCTTGAAGGGAATAACCGATTTGGTCTATACTTTGCACTTCGTGAAATTTCTACCAGACTTAGACGAGGTTCAAATATGGACTCAATTGGCTCACTCCTTCGTACCTCCCATATAAAAGTTAGGAAAAGTTCAGTTTAGCGATCTCCAATCGCTTTGATTTTTGTTGTAACAACTTGTATTAACCGCACCCATAAAATGGTGCAAGTTTCATCAAGGGCAAGTCCATACTTCCCGAGAAAATAGCCTTAAAGTTGAAAAAACCCCTATGGCACCGTGTATAGTGGTAATATTTTGTGCAAACTTAGTTTAAGTTCGAAGAAAAACCATATCGGTCCACTCCTACAGGTACCTCCTCCACAAAAGTTCAAAAATGTTCGGAAAATTTATGCGCACGATAACTCTTGAAAGGAGTGACAGATTTGGTCCATACTTTTCACATCCTAATATATCTATCTACCAGATGTAGATCAGGTTCGAATATGGACTATATTTGTCCACTACTTCGAGTACCAGCCACACAAAATTTCGGATATTTGTTTTATTATTATTATACTCTACACCACGATGTGGAAAGGGTATTATAAGTTTGTTTTGGTAAAAATGCATGTAACACCGCGAAATATTCGTCGGTGACCCCTAATGTGGTATATCAATCTTCATATCTCGACGAGATAAAGCGCATTTGAGAAGTGTGTCCGTCCGTCCGTCCGTCCGTCTGTCCATTATAAATTGTAATCAAACTCCAGCCACCGATCGTCACGAAATTTTGCATGGAGGTCGGGTTCAGACCAGAATAGATCCCAATTTTTGTTGGAGATGATCGTGAAATATTTAGCGGGTGAAACGGACCAAAAACATAATTTTTATCCAATTCTGTAGCGGCTCTGTAGGTTGCAATAATAGTCCGATCATTCCGAAATTTTAAAAAAAGTTAAGAGTATATGACAAAGAAGTTGCTTGCAATTTGAGGTGCCGATCAGATAATATTTAGAGGGTTAAATGATGGACCAGAACTTTTGTGTGCAAATTGTCAAAATTTTTAATATACAGCTTATATCTTTGTTACTGAAAGACACATTCTTCCCTCGTGAAATATATTTGGAAGACGATCTCTTGACCTTTGCACTGATGTCAATTACGTTGATGTACGTGATCAGATAACAGAGCTTCAGCCTAATATATCCAGTTTTTTGTTTGTAGTGTAGTAATTAACACTCTAGAGGTCGCAATTATAGCTCACTTGTAACGAAATTTTGCACGAGGTAAGAGTTTAGGTAGAAGAAAATGCCTACAATTTTGCATGATGATCTGATATTATTTAGCGGGTGACATAGACCATTACTTTTGTATGAAAAATATACAAATTTTATTTTTGGTCCATATTTTAATTCCTTGAGGGCATATACCGGCAAAGTATCCTACATATGGAAAAAAGAACTACTGACCTTTCCCCTGAGGCAAATTGCAATAATGTGTCTGCTAGATTACGGGCCTACTGCCTAATATATAATGGATTTTGTGTAGAGAACAACAATTTCCTCCCATGCTACAAATTGTCTCTATCATGACAGAGAAATTTTCAGTTCAGTTGTCAAGTTGGATTTTTTATACAAATATTGCAGCATGGAGTCGCCTCGCCACCTACATATTCTATACCTCAGGATTTACAGTAAAGGGGACACAAACAAAATACGACCAAAGATGTGTCTCATCGAAATATTGGTTTTACACCCCAAGTATGTTTGGACGAAATTCGTTTCATTCAATTTGGAGTCTATTTAGCCCTGTCCGTTCATCTGCCTCTCTTAATGTCTAGCTGGCTGTTGCACACGATAACTCTCGAACGTATCTCAGGAATATTGTCAATTATTTCATATTCCATTTCAGAAAAAAAGGATAATTTTTTTCGCGCTACATCAACGATTTCTGATATGCAGGTTAAGAAAAATATTCCCAGTACGAATCTGGTCGCGAGCCAATTTTTGGTTGTTGCAGACAAAAGTTATGGCGCTTTTATTTCGCTATTTAAGAAAGAAAATATAATAAAAACGCTAATTATTTTAATGAGCACAATTGTTACAAAAAAGTTCTCTCGAAGTGACTTCAGCGAGTAGATTGCATAATACCTGCAAAATGTTACAAGAATTCGCGGAATGTACATAAAATTGATAAATTATTGAATATAAGTCTACTTTTTTCAAAATTAAGGCCCATTTAGTGGTCATATAATTACATAAAAAATTGTTGTGAATCCAAACTTCACGGCGAATCAAATGAGACTGCAATCATACAGATTGGTGTTATAGTTTGAATGTTACAGCCAAAATAAGCACATATTTTGGTCAAAAAATAATTTTTTGTTTGAAAAAATATTTTTTTACATGCATTATGTAGTAGAAAATATTGTAAAAATTTATAGGAATACTTCCTTCATTTTGCTTAAATCTCCCAATAAAATAGACGGATTTTGCTTTATTGACATTCATATTAAAGCATTCCCATTAGGGAAGCTAATTGGCTTCTGAAATGGAAATAGAGGTCAAATAACCCATTTTTATTTATATGCATTTTAAAATACGTGTAAATCGCGTAATTATCAAAATCATTTTGTCCGCATGTGATTTTCATGTACAGCAAGACCATATCTGTTAATTTGTATATATTTTTCGAAATTTAATTTGGAGGCTAAGATGTAGCAGCAGCTGCATCTAAGCATTAAAATACCTATAAAATATCGCTAATTTGCGCAAAGTGCATACAATTTTTGTCCGCATCCGATTTCAATGACCACCATGAAAATCTACATCGATATATATCTATTTTAAGGCGATCAATTAAGAACCGTGGATGTAGCATCACACACTATTATTTGGGATAAAATGAATGTAGCTCCCTTATCAGTGAAGATGCTGCACTAGTTGTTTCATTGCAGTGGAAACGAACCGCAGAAAACGCGATAAAATACGCGATATTTCCAAAAACAATTTTAGGTGATTTTTCTACTTTGGACTTTCTTGTAACTCACGTGGATGGATTTTCACGGGGAATGATTTATTAGATCCGGAACGTAAAAATCTAAAATGTGCACTCAAGTACGAGGAAATCGAATGACAATTGTAAAAATTAGGCCCGAAAAATATGTTTTTTACAAAAATGTTCGCACAAAATTTCCGCATTTGGATTTAGATTTCTATGAAGCTGTGCTGACTACATTCACATTAGTCGTATCAAATAGCTCAAAATCGCACGTACTACAATCCTATATATGAGTTTTTGAAAAAACTGTTTGCGGAATGAACTTAGAAGAAAATTTCAAAAAACACTGTAAATCTGGCTTCAACATGTCAGCATCATTTAATGGTAGAAGCAGTTCAAATTTTGAAAAACAATATATTAGTAAGATGGTCCTTATTTAGTTTGCTTCTACTTTTACTTTGACAGGAAAATCGAGAGAAGTGTGGTTTACTCACAAATCGAGAGAAAACAAAAAAAGACATGGTGGCTTCAACCCATTTTTACCTATTTTTTAACATAAATATAGCCACAGCTTCCACACAAATAATCTTTTAAGGCCAATATTTTTTGCCACGTTCAACAACATTTCATTTTATCCAAAAATATTTAATTTGTATAATATAGAACCACAAGTCGCGTATTCTAAAAGGGTAAACCTTGGCTTCAGCTATGTTAAATTTTCAAAAATATTAGTGATCTACCGATTAGAACCAAATTTTATACATCGTAATATTTTGCCAAAACTTTGTTTGAGTTCGAATGTAGGCTTTGTCGGTCCACACCTCCCCCAAAAAAGTTCAAAATTGTTTTCGAAAAATTGTGTGAACGATAACTGGCGAAGGAGCAATCGATTTGCTCCAAACTTTCCATATATTATTATTCCTTCCAGATATAGATCGGATAAGACTATATCAATCCACACCTTAGGGTACCTCCCACACAAAATTCGGAAAAGGGAAATTTAAGAGTCCTCTCGAATCGTTTTTTACTTTTTTTTTGCACATTGTACATGCTCCGCAAATCCGCAAGATAACTCTCAAGGGGATTTTCTGATTGGTCGAAACTTTACACATCGTATTATTTCATCCAGTCATGTGTCAGATTGGAATATGGACTATATCGATCCGTCCTTCGAGTACCTCCCACACGAAATTTGGGACAAATGCAGTTTGAGGACCCGTATCGGATCTTTTTGATATTTTTTTGCAGAAGGTTCTTTTCGCGGCCACTATTCTGGTCCTTTTCAGGGGCAAGTCATACTTCCTGAGATAATAATCCAGAAGTTCAAAAAACCCTGGCGGCTCCAACTAAAATTACAAATCTGAAAAAATATTTCTCATACTTCTCCAAAACTCAGAGTTAGCTTACTAAAATTGATTTGGTATAGCCCCATCTTACGATACCTACAGATTCCACGTATTTTGAAGCAAACTCGTGTTCCAAAATAAATATATTTATATGCGCAGAGGCTGAGGGTATATCACCGTTAGCGCAGCTGACGTATACTATCTTCTTGTTTATAAATTTGTTTGCATGCAAAATTTTTGAATTTCTATTCATTGTTAGTTATTTCTAACGGTAAAAATATATTTTAGATATCACAATATATGCCCACAATGAACTATTTTCGAAGCATATGTGAGGTACAAGTGCACAATTTTGGACGATAGATCTTCAATAAACTCGTAATTTTCCCAATTATCAAATATACCAAATTGCATGGTATATATATTTATTTATTTAAGGTGTATTCCAAAAAGGAACCTGATATTCAAAGACAATTTGAAGATGAAGCAGGAGGGGCTAATCAATGTGAATTTTCCAATTTTCGAATATTTTTTAGAAATTTATAATTTGTATATTTTTCCACAAACATTCCAGTAAAGACAAGGGAGACTTCTCTTATATAAATGGAGTCATATTAAGTTATTGATATGTGACCTAGTTTTTATCGCCGAGTCCGAACGGCGTGTCCTAAGTTGCCACTTGTAGAGACGTTTTTCATGGCTGAAATGCTCAGGAAATATCGTCAACATTACTAAGGGGTATTTTGCCACCGTTGACAATTTGATGGGAATCGAACCAGGACATTCAGCGTGCAAGGCTGTTGCACATAGCTAATTCCTACAGGTTGTGGTGTAGGGTATCACATGGTCGGCCCTGTCCGACTATAGCCTTTGCTTAATTGTTTTTTTAAATCGGTTAACAAATGGCTAAGTTATGGTGGTTTAAGTCTGAAAAACCCCACAAAAAACTATAACTGAATGAATTTCTCACAATTTTCAAAAATATTTAAATATTTTCAATTCTCAAATTTGAAAATGTAAAAAACCCAGATTTTCACTGATTTTACCATTATAAAAAATAAAACGAAGTGACCCAAACGAACTAAAGGCGTTCTCTTTCTCCATGGATCCCAACACGATAGATTTTTGCATCAGAACGCTTGAATTTTTTTCAGGTCAACTTTTGTAGCACACTGCCATTTATCGACATTTTCCGAAAAGTTTACACCTTCTCACGGCCAAAACCGCCTGAAGGAGCATTCCAATACTTTTGCGAAGTATTAGAAATTTCTTAATTACTGTCTTGGCTACAATTTTTGTCATTGTGTTGGATCGAAAATCTCAATGGTTTGGCCGTTATAAGCCAAAATGTTAAAAAACGTGGATAAAAAACATTAAGTCAAAATCGGGAGGCTCGATATTCACCGTAGACCTATGGTCTACTGGACTTTTTTGCTCAGTTCAATCCCAGGAATCAGAAACGCGAAGGGCCCGTTAAGGTTTTTTGCCTTCCATACAAATCGCCCCGGCCTAACGTCCACACTTTGGATATCGTAATAATTCTTCGAATATTAGATAAAATTCGAAGTGGGTGCTTATAGCTCCACTCCTTCCGGTACCTCCCCCACAAAAGTTTGAAAATATTTGTTAAAATAGTACGCGCGATATCTCATAAACGCAGCAACCGATTTGGTCCAAACTTTGGATCTCTAAATATTTTCTCCAAGCTTAGTTTATGTTCAAATGTGGGCCCTATCCGTCCAATCCTTGTGGTACCACCCACACAAATGTTCAACATTTTTCGTGGTTAAGGGTCTGTTCGAGGATCCTTTGGAAATGTTTACCGAAGGTTTTCCTAGTGGCCCTGTTTACAGCGATATTATGTATACCCCCGCACATTTTTGAGTTTTAATCCAATCCATATTTTGTCGGTTCATACGCCCAAAATTTTGGGTATATCTCTGTCGGCAAAGCCGACTGATACTTTTTTACTTGTTTTTTTTTTATAATTTCACTCATATGCTGCGTATGCTTTGCGGCTGTGTTTTATGTTTTTAAGGCAACACATACAAATTTCAATTTCTTCGGCTTAACATGTCATATTACCGCTGTAAATAGGCAAACAATAATACATATATATTAAACATTTGATGTGCTTAGCGAATATTTATTATAATTCAAATCAAATTTGTTGCCATAAGTTTTTCGATTTTTTTCCACGGGCGGAACCACATTGAACTGAAGACCTCTTGAGGCCTTCTTTAGGCAACAAATGAGGACTTTTATAGATAACAGAAGCCCTCTTGAGGTCTTGCATTGAGTAACTAAACTTTTACCTGACACATATTTTCAGCGGTCATGGACATTTTGATACCTATCTTCATAGATTCCAAATAAAAGATACCCCAACATGTGAACTTTGTTGTGAAAATAAAGACAACGTCGAACATACACTTCTCACATGCAATCATTGGGAAACAAAGCGAATTTTCACACTGCATTGATGCAGAAGAAGCAATACTAAAGAATCAATAGATCAAATGATAGAAGCAAATGAAAAATGGAGAAAATATTCTGCATTTATACAAAAAATAATGGCAGGAAAAACAGTCTACCAACAACAACATCGAACCCCTAATCGCAATGCTAAAGCATTATGGATTTGGGAGTAGCAAAATAAGTGAGAACTGAAAATATCAGTTAATGAAAGACACCCCTAAGTAATGCGAGAAATGTCCCGGGTTGGTGGTTCCTGTGTAGGACCACTAGTGATAGTGCGCTATTATTACGTCCATTAAAAAAGTTCTTCCATAGAAAACAGAAAACCTTTTGAGGGTTTCTAAAGTTTGTCTATAGACAACAGAAAACATATAGAAACCTTCGATAGACCATAGTAGATTTCTAACAACAGGGAACCTGCTGAGCTCTTTTAAAACCCACAAAAGGCCACATAAGAGACAAGTTTTCGATAGGCAACAGAAGACCGTTTTTGGTCTCTTATAAACAGCTTCTCTTCTTTTTGTTCGCTTTGTTTAGTTGATGTTTTTGTCTAATTTGGTTAAATTTTAAATAAAGAATTTAAATAAAGTATTACCGCTGGATGGGAGGTACAGGAAAAAATGGACCCATATTGGTTTTGGTTTCATATTCACGTATTGTCATCCAAATCTGAAAAGTGTACAAAGTTTTAGTTCGATTGGTCAACTACAACTGTGTGAAAAATGAATTACCAGATTTGAAAAGCAAATTAGATAAAAAAAAACTGTAAAACAGTGTAAAAATGGACCAATATTGGTTTTGATATCAAATTCATGTATTGTCATCCATATCTGAAAAGTGTGCAAAGTTTTAGTTCGCTTGGTCAATTACAACTGTGTTAAAAATGAGTTACCAGATTTGAGAAGCATGTAAAATTGAACACTGTACAACTGCAACTTTGTGAAAAATGAGTTACCAGATTTGAAAAGCAAAATACCGGAAATCGGGTGGTACCGTTATATGGGGGCTATAGGAAAAAATGGACCCATATTGATTTTGGTTTCATATGCACGTATTGTCATCTAAATCTGAAAAGTGTGCAAAGTTTTACTGCGATTGGTCAACTGCAACCGTTTTAAAAATCAGTTACCAGATTTGAAAAGGGGGTTAAGTTAGACACCGTAAAAACACTGTAAGAATGGACCAATATTGGTTTTGATTTCACATTCATGTATTGTCATCCAAATTTGAAATGTGTGCAAATTTTAAGTTCGATTGGTCAACTGCAACTGAGTGAAAAATTAGTTACCAGATTTGAAAAGCAAATTAGATAAAACACTGTAAAACAGTGTAAAAATGGACCAATATTGGTTTTGATTTCATATTCGTGTATTGTCATCCAAATCTGAAAAGTTTGCAAAGTTTTAGTTCGATTTGTCAACTGCAACCGAGTTAAAAATGAGTTACCAGATTTGAACTAAACACACACCAAGGCAAGTTAAATAAAACACTGTAAAAATAAATGTGGCATACAGCATACAAGTTCCCAACACCGAAGGGTTGTTATTATTGTAAAGCCCAAGAGTCTCATGTTTTAAAATAATACAAGGAGGTAAATGTGTAAAACAATTGCTATGGGAAATAAAAAACAATAACAATTACAACATTGAAATGCCTTAGCAAGAAAAACGTAGATAAAATAAGAGGTTCCAATTTCCTAGCATTTTTATTTGTGTTTTTGCAAATCCAGTTGTTTGCCTACTCAGCCTTGCTTGCGCTATTTTTCTAAGAATTTTGTGAACAATTTCAGCTCGTAAAAATCCAGAAATCTGTTGTACCCTACACCACTATGTGGAAAGGATATTATAAGTTTGTTTTGCTAAAAATGCATGCAACACAACGAAATATTTGTGATAGATTCGTGGTAGCCTACAGAGCGTAGGTCACAATAATAATCTGATCGGCATTATATTGTAAGTAAGGAAGAAGTTCGCAATGACGTCATATTAAGATCAAATAATATTTAGCCGATTAAGTGGTCCAAAACTTTTGTATGGAAATTGGTAAAATTAGTAAAGTTATGTTGGGTGCCACCGTGGTGCAATGGTATGCACGCCCGCCTTGCACGCCGAAGGTCGTGGGTTCGATTCCCCGGCCAAGCAACATCAAGCAATTTTCAACGGTGGGAAAATACCCCTCAGCAATGTTGGCGACATTTCCTGAGTATTTCAGCCATGTAAAACTTCTCTGCAAGTGGTGTCTTATGACACGCCGTTCGGACTCGGCAATAAACAGTAAGTCCCATATCATTGAGCTAATATGAATCGGGGTGCACTCATTGATATGCGAGAAGTCTCCCCTGTCCCATCTGGGATGTTTGTGGAACAATTATTATTATTATATAGTGAAGTTATATTTTCAAGACGAACTCTCGACCTTTAAATTAATATCCATTACAGAAACTTTTTCTCAGAAATACATTGGCTATCTTTAACAGGAAAACTCACATAAATTCTTTCACAATTACAGTAGAATCTCGATAATTCGTAATCCAAGGGACCGGTCATTTTATACGATTTCGATTTAACGAGGTTAAAATCCGAAGAAATTGGCTTCAAGGGATTGACAACTTATACAAATTATTCATAATTTCGATTTATCGATGTACGTTATAGTTTCAGATTAAAAATATTCGTTATATTTAATTTTTCACTGCTTGTTTTTTTTTTTTTTTTTGTCAACGATTTTTCGAAAATATCTCAATGTGTTAGGTTTTCTTATCTATCTGTACTCCAGAGACGCTGTTATGTAAAGTTTCCCTCAAACTTCTAAACCTCCACGTGCCAAGGGCCGCTGCTGACTTAAGCTGCCTCGAAACTAGGTCCATCGGTTCACTCCCATTGATTCAAGTTGCCGACATTTGTTCTCAAGGTTTCACACAATTGGTAGTATTGTACTATCCTGAGGCCTTACTCATCTATTCCTGGTGTCTAATAATTTGCTTTCGTACCTTTACAAATGACCTGACAATGAAGTGAATTTTTAATTATGTCTTTCTTTCATAATTGGCTCCACTTCAATAATTACGATCGTTGTAAGTTTCAAACAAATGTTTAAAAAAAACAGTTTTCATATTTTTGAATTTTTTAATGCCACTAGATTTCTGTCTTTTGTATAGATTGTGATTAAAATTCTCTGGAGATCGAAGTTTATTTGTCTTTTTGATCCGAACACCTTATTCCTTTCTTCATAACTTTCTTGACGCTTTTAGCACCAGTCAACGAAAGCGACTTAAACAAAAATAATCCGGAGGATGTAAAACTCTCAGTTATTCCTATTAAAAAAGTGGACATGTCACAACTATTTCTTGGTCTTCTGAGAGCACACTATTTCTTTTACAGAAAAAGCACACAACCCACACACTCTAAAACATTTAATTAGTCAACCATAAAAAACTACTAAAATAACTCCTTACAATTGAAGGGATATTTTTTCAAAGTAATTTCGTTTTGTCCCTCTTTTTGTGACTAAGTTTTTAGCCCTTGAAAGTCGTGCCATTTTCCCTGCCTGCAGATATGGTACAATTTATAATTTTCATTATTATTAATATGTTTTATGTTTTTTTCCTCTACAACTTTCTAAGATGTCAGATAACTAAATTCACTCACGAGCATTTTAGGTGAAGTATTTAATAGAAATATATACGAGGGTCGTAAGGAGTGAAAAGAAAATCATAATATCGTTGCGGGTATTTAAAAAATATTATTTTAAGTAATACCAGAATAATGGTCTTCCATAGAATTAGAAGGCTACCCTAGACCATTGGTCTTCTATAGAATAGGAGACCACCGTAGAGTTCTTCTCAAGATTAGGAAACAGACGTTTGAGTCTTCTATAGAAGAGTAGACCACCGCATAGGTTTTCTATAGAATCGAAGACCAATCTAGTGGTTTCTTATAGAATAAAATCCCATTGTATGGTTCATATTATGAATAAAATGCCACACTATGATTTTTCTATAGAATAGAAGACCACCGAAGGCGTAGTGTGAAGACTAGAACTGGGTAGTACCGGAACTACCTAGTTCCTATGCCAAAAAAGAGATTTTTTATGTTTCAAATCCGAAATTCAGAACTATGTAAACACGAAAGAACGGTGAATTGAAAGATTAATTTAATTACATCGTCCACGGAAATATTTAGAAGGTCAAAAGGACCGTTGCATCGGTGTCGCTACTATTTGGAACGATTTGATGTCTGGGAATGTGCTCTTCTTATAATGAGCTGCTGTTGGCAAAGCATAAAAATAGTTGTAATTTCCTAACCCTCTTAAGTCCGCTTCCGAGCAAGCCCCAAACTCAGTTATATTTTCGGTTACTTTGTTGTTATGCATGGCTGGCTATTCTTTTTTGTTTCTCTGAGCTTCTTATTATAATTTTTCTCATATCATTCTTTTTGTCTCCGATAATAACCAACTTTACGATTTTCATACAATTTATTGTTCCCGCTAATGGTGTGTGTCTAAATGTTTTTCCTCGTAGCTAAGAACTTAAACATATGTCTCTCGTTCTATCAGACTGACTTATGGGCTGTGAAGTTGTTAATACCAAGACTTCAAAACAGTTTCTAATGTTGCAGAAAATATGTGCCATATATGTGTGTGGGAGACGTGCTGTAGTGTGTGATGCTAATGATGAAATGGTTGCTAAATAAGTATACGTATTATGTGTGTCAGTAATGCCAGAATTAATTGTATGGTTTAGAACGTGTTTTGCCGTTAGAAGTAAGTTTTGCTTTTTGTTGTGGTGAAATATTACAAAGAATATGATTTTTTGGTGACAAAGTTTCTTTTTTGTCAAGCATCCATAGAAACAAGAGGAGAAAAAAGCACATCAAATATATTTCATGCCATCCTAGGCAAGGGATTATGGATTAACAAAAAAAAAACGGAGGTAAAAATGAGGAGAGGAAGAAGTGTAAAAAAAGACAACCTATCATTTAATACGAACAGTTGATGTGGATTGCAAAATAATTATCATGCCGCCCTAAAAGTTACTGTTGATGAACCATGCAGCCTTCATGTCGACAATACTTATCGTCACAGTTTCAAATAAAACAAGGCTATATTTAGAAATATTTAAAGGACATTTTTAGTATAAAATATAAAGAACCCAACTAAGAGTATTTTTTATCATTTGAAGCTATGCTCCAGTATGCTTTGATTAAAAAAAAATTTTTCAGTAGTTTTTCTTTATATGACATTTAAATAAATTTAAAATGACCCATGTGTGTGTAATTAATATAACTTCATTAAAACCACTCATACGCACACGGGTACTTTTCTCAGTTTTGTTTATTTATGCCTGCATGTGCACACAACATTTAATAAACGTTATAACTTTACAAAACATTTTATTTAACAGCTTCTTGACATTAAGCTAACACTTAGCACAAAGTGTAGACTTCTTATCCCAGCTTTTTCACAAAACTCTCTCTTGTTCTTGCCGAAAAACTATGGCATGGTATATTAAAACATGGTATGGCATATTACATTTTTTTTGTACCACAAACCGCTAATGTTCCGTACCACATATGTAACTCGTTAAACTTAATGTGGCAAATATTAGACCCCAAAATCGCGGGAACATTCCGCAAAAATAAAACAAACAATTACTACATATTAAAGGTGAAAAATCTCAATTTGTGAAGGTTCTCCGACATGCAAGTTTGCCTTCTTTTCTTTCAACTGAACAGAAGAACATATTGTTATCGTTGAATGTCAAAAGTTCAAACAGAGTTAAGCACAAAAAGGCGTAGCATACATAACTTTTAAAATAATCCCTTTAACTCGCTATTTGTCTTTTCGTACCCTGACTGAAAAGTGCTGTGTCAAACCAAGAAGAATAACCGGCAACCATTTGGATTTTCAAATAATGGTTAATTTGATTTGTAAAACATAAAATAGGAACTGAAACTTGACACTTGCAAATGTCCAAAAATGTTGTTTGGGTGTTTGTTTTCCACAAAGAAAAATTGATCAAGTAGAAATAAATCAAACATCATGGCAGCAATAGTGAGGAAACCGGGAAATTGGCGAAGGAAGTAGACGTTCTCTTCAAGGATAATTAAGTATAAGATGTTTAAAGGATCGCAAAGAAGTTGTGAGGCTTTTGAATATTATAACCATGGAGCGTATTGTTGTTATTAAATATTGGATTGTTTCACTAAAACCGCTATTCCAATTTTAAGTTTTACAAATCAAATTATCCAATATTTGAAAATGCAAATGGTTGCCGGTTATTCTTCCTGGTTGGACACAACACTTAGAACAGATTATAAAAAGAAATATATAATTGAAAAGCTTATAAATGAGGCAATATACCAAAACATAGTTTTATTTCCACAAAAGATTATTTCATGCCACGGTTATAACGTTATGGTTGTACTAGGCGATGTACTTACTTACTTAGCAGGCCCATTACAGAATATTTGTTTCATACGTCGAACTAAGAAAAGATCTCCAATTATCTCTGTTTGTTGCTTCGCATTCTGAAATACCGCACCTTTTTCTCTCTTCATACACTCGTCTGCTCCATCGAAGCTTAGGCCTGCCAATTCTGCGTGCACCGCCATGTTGCCTGTATTTATAAGCCATTCATAGCTCATTCTTATGATATGGCCTAGCCAACGCAATCGCTGCACCTGGATACGTTTATCTATACTGATGTCGTTGTATAGCAGATACAGCTCGTGGTTCACACGACGTCGATATTCACCGTCAACGCAGAATATTCCATAGATCTTTCGAAGAACTTTTCTCTCAAACACACCAAGCACTGCGTTGTCTGCTTGCGCAAGTACCCAGGTTCGGAACCATACATCAGCACAGGTAGTATCAGTGTTTTGTAAAGCGTTGTTTTTGTTTGCCGAGATGTGGCTTTGTTCTTAAACTGCTTACTTAAGTCAAAGAAGCATCTGTTGGTCAATATATTTCTTCTTTTTATTTCGCAACTGATGTTGTTTGTTGTGTTTACGGCGGTGCCGAGGTAGATGAAGTTTTTACTACCTCAAAATTATAGGAACCAATTTGGTCTTCTCGCCGTTTACCGCCAGACCAACTTTAGCAGATTACCTTTCGACTTTTGCAAAGGTATCCGTTACTTCCATTACTGATCGACCCATGATGCCAATGTCATCGGCATAAGCAAGTAACATATGGCTGTTTGTATATATTTTTTCACTTCTTTTGACCTTTGCATCTCGAATAACCTTTTCCAGCAGAATGTTGAATAAATCACACGACAGGCCGTCTCGTTGTCTGAATCCTCTTTTGGTAATAAATTCTTCAGAAAGGTTCTTTCCTATTTTAAACGAGGACTGAGTATCAGTTAATTTCATTCTACAAAGCCGAATGAGCTTTGCAGGAATAACGAAATCAGACATGCGTATTCTTTCTGCCTGTTGGTGCTAACTAGTTGATGCATACACCTTATCAACGTGTCGCCTCCGGTTAAGAACAGCTCGGCTGGTATGCCATCTGCTCCTGCAGACTTATTATTCTTCAGCCTGTTTATTGGTGTCTTTGCCTCATTTTGGCTGGTTAGTATTGGATACCAAAAGTTTGGAAAAATGCTCTTTTCATATCCCGAGCACACTGTCTGTATAAGTTACCAAATTACCTTGCTGGTCTCTACGGGAGGATGTGCCCGTAGCAAATCCATCAATTTTATATTTCACACTTTGGTAGAACTTTCATGCTTCATTCTGGCTTCTGCACATCCCGATTTTTTACACTCCCGTTTTCCTGCGAAAAGGACGTTTCTCTTCTCTTCTTTTCCCCGATACCCCTCTCGTGCGCAACGCATTGCTACTGATTGTAGAGTAGCCCTTTATACTGATTTATTTTCTTCGGTAGCAGCACGACATTCCTGGTGATACTATGGATTCCTTGGCGGAGGTCTCTGGTATCCAAGTATGGATTTTGCGGTTGTTTGCATGGAGTGGGCATACTTTGCCATTTGATTAAGCAATTTGGCCAGTTGAGTGGAATATGATGTGGCTATCTGTTGTGATTGCAGCTTTCCGATGTTTAACTTTCGTTTTGGGTCTGATAGTACTTTATTTGTTACGTGTAACCGGGTACTTACGTTTGCTGCAGCAAGGTGGAACGAACGTATGTACATCCAACACTCTCTATGAATGTCTTTCATCTGTCACAACATGATCAATTTGATTTCTTGTTTTCTGATCTGTATATTGCCAGGTGCCCTTATAAATGTCGAGATGCTTAAAACTGGTACTGCAAACTACCATTTGGTTTTGCCGCTGCGAAGTCTATCAGCCTCATAAAATTGTCAGATATAACACGATGGAGACTGAATTTCATGGCTGTTTGGCCAAAGATATTCTCCTTCCAATTTTGGCAGTAAATAGCTTAGAATAATTTTAATTTCATTGGTCTGTTCGTCCTTGTTTTCAGTGGGACCACTGAATTCTTCGAATTCTAGCAAGTCTTTCATTCACTGGGGTGAAGCTAGTGACCAGATGTTTTAACCTCCGACCAACTACAAATCCGCAATCAAACTCATGCTTTATGGCAGTAATGTCGGGTTCGTCAACTTTAGATGTGTTTGTTATACCCTATACCACTATATGGAAAGGTTATTACAAGTTTGTTTTGGGAAAATTCATGTCACACCGCGAAATATTCGTCGGAGACCCGTAATGTTGTATACCAATCTTCGTACCTCGACGAGATAAAGAATAGATCCCTATTTTTATTGGTGATGATCGTGAAATATTTAGCGGGTGAAATGGACCAAAAACAAAAATGTTAAACGATTTTGTAGCTGCTCTGTAGGTCGCAATAATAGTCCGATCGCCACGAAATTTTCAATAAGGTAAGATTATATGACAGAGAAGAAGCTTGCATTTTGAGATGGTGATCAGATAATATTTAGATGAAGAGATATGAAATTGTGTGAACGATAGCTGGCGAATTGAGCAAACTATTTGGTCCAAACTTTCCATATATTATTGTTCCTTTCAAATATAGATCGGGTAAGATCATATCGGTCCACACCTTCGGGTACCTCCCACACAAAATTCGGAACACTGAAAGAAAAAGCTACGTAATATGAATGAAATCCTACGTTATATCAATGAAATTCGTCATTGATTTTGAGCCAACGCACTATAGGCAATTTGCCCTGTTTTTGAGACAAAAATTAATAACAGCGGAATTAAAGGATTTTTTTAACTTTTTAAATTATTTATGTGTAAAAGTGAGATAAAACAAAGATTTTTACAGACAAATTCGGATGTAACGAACAACGTCTATAAGCAACTACGTATATAACGAACAAAGCTTTTTTTTTTCAATGCAATTTTCATTAGTTTTCTTATACACCACAAACTTTTGAAAACGATCACGGTAGTAAGTAACAAACATTTTGTCCCCGCGAGTAGATTTTCCAATGAATTGTTACTACAGTTTTGTATATTTTTTGAATATACGCTAATAAAGACGAGTTTAGTACTCCCTTAAACCGTATCAATGATTAATATGTAATAGAGAGATAAAAAAGCTTACTACTGCCGCACCGTTTATAGAAAACCACGGATATACCGAACAATTTGTCGCCATTACTTATTTTACTTGCAATGAAATTGTAAACAACAATATTTTTTACATTTATTGCTTATTTCCTCAAACCAAACTTCCACAATTTTGGGACTTTTTATTGCGAAGTAACCTAATTAAATCTCATAAATATCAAAAAACGGGCAAAATCGGGTTTTGAAACCTAGTAATACAAATGCAGAAGACTTTCAGTAATGTGTTCTAGGTGGCAAAATCACGGCCAAATACGGCCAATTTAGTATAAGTCTATATGAAGTGAGTTTAAGAAAAATAAAATATTTATTTCTAACTTTTTTTGTTTCATGGTCTCTACCCAAAATGTTTAAGCTATATTATATATTAAATTCCTCTCGCAATTGCCATTCTATTCCATTTTACATATATCTATATTTGGTTTATTTTTCCGCGGTTTTAAATACATTGAAATATGCCTTACAATATATATTTTTTAGTTCTTCTTCGAAATTCTCACATTGACTGCAATTTAAGCCGCGATAATGACGCTATTTTGAAAAATATCATTCATATTAATAAATTTTGACATGTTCTTTTTTCAATGCCAACTAAAAAATTATTATTATTAAAAGTTGCAAAATCGACTTTTTGCCACAAAAACTGGGCAAATTACCTATAGTGCAACGTAGAGCTTCATTGAATAAATGAAAAAAGTTTCATTGAGTTTCATTGAAGTAAAATTAACGAATTTGTTCATTAATGCAATGAAACTCCTTCATTGATGCAATGAAAATTCGATATTGATGCAATGAAATTTTTTCATTGATGTAATGAAACTTTTTCGTTAATGTAATGAAACTTTTTCATTAATGCAATGAAATACTTTCATTGCTGTAATGAAACTTCTTCATTTATGCAATGAAGCCTTACGTTGGTTCAAAATCAATGACACATTTCATTGATGTAACGTAAGATTTCATTCATGTTATGAAGTCATTATACTCAGGTAATGAACAAAAACGAAGTCAATGCTAAAAATGTTTATTTCGTTTTTTTGCCATTAGTGTTGACCATGAATACAACAATTTATTTTTAATTCATCAGGTATTAACCACATTAATGATAGTATTGGGCGTTGTCATCTGTAAGTAACATTTATATAATAAACAAACTGTTAACAAATTAACTGGTTTTCTTAACAATAACTTACCTCCAACTTTTGTCGCTGTGTCATCCCCTGTGTACGTCGATGATGTTGGGATACAGCATTTGGTTTCTTAAGGTCTCCGTAATTCCACTGATCATTAGATTTTCTATTTTTTATCGCCATTGCAAATATAAAAGAAAATTTACAAAAAAAAAAGAAGACATAAAAACTATAAAAAATAGTTTAACCAATATTTAATTTTTTTATTTCACATTAAACACTTCATACTTACTTTCAGCGAAGTTAATTAACCTTTTGGGCGTTGTCATCTGTAAGCAAAATTGAAAAACAAACAATTTTTAGTTATTTATCTGGTTTTCTAAACATTAACTTACCTTAAATTTTTGCAGTTATACAGCAAACTATGGGCAATTCAATGTGTACTTCCAAGCTGTTAGGATACAAGATTTCTTTATTCTAAATTTGAGGTGCTTCGTTGGCCAATTCTCCGCCATTCCACACATCTTTAGATTTTCTATTGAATGCTTCCATTACAAAGAAAAATATAAATGAAAATTCACTTAAAAGAACAACTGAACACATAAAAAACAATATTTACATTTTCTTTACATATTAAACGCATCACACTTTTTAAAATTGAAAACACCAGACGTAATATAACTTTTTTCATCCACACTTGATTGTGGTATAGCACAAACTAAAACAAAGCTCGTGAACATCATTTGGTGTAGCTACGAAAACGGTGGTTGTTTTGGAAAGAGAGAGTAATTTTGCCTACACGTGTTTCTGCTTGTTAAATACACACAACCACAGCTGGAATTCAATGAACAACACTACAAACAATAACAAAGAACTGAGAACAGCATTCTTTTTAATGCGAATGAATATTTATGTATACCAACGCCAATCGGCGACAGTAGCGAATTTGTGTACAGTTGATGCCGCTTCTGCTAGTTTTTGTAAATATGCATGCATACATATTTATGTGTGTGACTCCATACATATGTATGTAGCCAATATATGTATGTGTTCTTTCTGTGATTGTTAAATGTTATAAATTAACAGATTTACAAAGAATACAAATGCGAAAAGGGTAATTATACCTACACATAATATAATATTAGATACGATAGTATTAGGGATTTCAAACATGTTTCATTTATTTAATGAAACTGTTTAATTTATTTAATGAAACTGTTTCATTAATTTTTGGAGCAAACCAAAAACATCGAATATATAAATTTTTTCGCCATTTTTTTTAAAAAATGTTTTGCGTACTAATTCTTTTATACACATTCTATGTAGTTTGGATTCAAAACTTACATATTTTTCTTAACTTTACAAAAATTAAAAGTTTCATTACATCAATGAAATCCGTTTCGTTTATATAATGAAATCAAAAATCATTAAATTTTAAATAACGTACAGTTTCATAGCATGAAAGAAACATTTCATTATATTAATGGAAAATAATCAATGAAACCCGTTCATTGATACAACGAAGCATTTTTCTTTCAGTGAAAAGTGAAATTTAAGAGTTCTCTCGAATCGTTTTGATTTTTTCAACAGATCGTTCTACGGCCCCTTTACGATGGTACAATTGCAATGACAAGTCCATACTTCCTGAGATTATGGCCGAAAAGCTCCAAGAAACGCTGAAAACAAACAAGAAACCTAAATAAAATGGCAAATCCGCAAGATAACTCTCAAGGAGATTTTCTGATTGGTCCAACCCTTGAATATCGTATTATTTCATCCAGTCACACAAAATTTGGGAAAAAGTGCAGTTTGATGACTCGTATCGGATCTATTTGAATGTTTTTTGAAGAATGGGGTTTTCACGGTCCTGTTGCAACGGTACAATTTTTGTGGGGTAAGTCCATACTTCCTGAGATAATGGTCCAAAAGTTCCAAAACCCCTGCCGACTCCAACTAAAATTACAAATCCGAAAAATAATTCTCAAACTTTTTCAAAAATCAGAAGTTAGCTTACTAAAATTGATTTGGTATAGCCCCACATACCGGTAGAGCTAGAGTTCCAATATTTGGGATGAGGATCACTGATAGAGTGTAGAATAGGGTTTTTGGATATTCGAAATATAAGTGTACGAAAAGTACTAAAATATACTAAATTTGGTACCAATTCGTATTTTGTGGAAAAATAAAGCTTAAAGGTTGAAATTCGGTGTGATAATCAAGAACAACAAGTAAAAAAGTATCAGTCGGCCTTGCCAACAGAGATATACCCTCAGACTGTGTACATTGAAATAATTTTTTCCCAAAAAAACATATCGCTCATTTACTCAAAGAGTGACATAACTCAAAAAATGCGTTTTCTGAGTTAGCAATTTCTATTTTTTCTACGACTTCTACTTTATCTTGTGTAAAATTTTCATACTGATATCTCAAAAATTCGACGAGTTACAGCTCATTTACTACGAGTTTCGCATAATTCAACACAAAAGTTTTTTGAGTTTATGAAGCACAAAAACACTTCAAATCATGCTTGATCATGCACAGAAATTTAGCACTGATAAATGGCTATCTGCTTGCAAAATATGGTCCAAGTAGTTATTTTAGTTTTAGTGCAATAATCTTTTTAATTTGGGAAGTCAAATTTCAATCGCCAACTTAAAACGCGTTTTTCTCGAAACTTGATTTTTCGAGATGTGTCACTCTTTGAGTAAATGAGCGATATGTATTTAGGGGTTTTTAAAAAATTTGGGGCATTCGAGCCGACAAAAATGTTCATTAGGATTAGAGATCAAAAGTTTTGCGGAGGAAATACTAAAAGGAATGGATCTACATTGACCATTATGGAAGTGGATCTCCAGCCACTACATATAGTGCCATAGGGGGTTTTACACCCTTCGGGATGTTTGCTCAAGAAGTATGGACTTGCCCCTGAAAAAACGTTTACCATCGTAATTGAGGCAGCGAATGCAAGTTGCTTCAACAAAAATCAAAGTGATTCGATAGCAGGTCTTAAAGTGAACTTATCCGAAATTTTGTGTGGGAGGTACCGGATGGAGTGGACAAATATAGTCCATATATTAACCTGATCTATATCTAGCAGATATATTAGGATGTGTACAGTATGGACCAATTTGGCCAGTCCCTTCAAGAGTTACCGGATGAACAAATTTTCCGAACATTTTTGAACTTTTGTGGGGGAGGTACCTGAAGGAGTGGACCGATATGGCTTATCTTCAAACTTAAACTATGTATGGACAAAATATTACAAAACTTGTACCGTCGTATGGAGGGCAGTCAATACAAGTTGCTAAAACAAAAATCAGAACGATTCGAGAGATGGCTCTAAACTGAACTTTTCCGAAATTTTGTGTGGGAGGTACCCGAAGCAGTGAACCGATTGAGCCTATATTGAAACATTATCTAAGTCTGGTACACATTTTACGATGGGCAAAGTATGGACAAAATCGGTTACTCCCTTCAAGAGTTATCGTGCGCACAAATTTTCCGAACATTTTTGAACTTTTGTGGGGGAGGTACCGGAAGGAGTGGACCGATATAGCCCATCTTCGAACCTAAACTAAGTTTGGGCAAAATATTACGAAAGCCAAAACTTGAACCGAATCGGTTCATCGCTTCGAGAGTTTTCGTGCGCACCAGCCAGCCAGACGGACAGACAGACAGACGGACGGACATTGCTCAATCGACTCCAAATTGTCTGAAACACATTTCGTCCAAACATACTTGGGGTCTAAAACCATTATTTCGATGAGGCACATTTTGCCCGTATGAAAGTGTATATCATCAATATTTTTGAAAATTTAACATAGCTGAAGCCAAGGTTTACCCTTTTAAAACACGCGACTTGTGATTGTATATTATACAAAGTAAATATTTTTGGATAAAATGAAATGTTTTTGGACGTGTCAAAAAATATTGGCCTTAAAAGATAATTTGCGTGGAATCTGTGGCTATGTTTATGTTAAAAAATGGCTAAAAATAGGTTGAAGCCAACATGTCTTTTTTTGTATTCTCTCGATTTGTGAGTAAACCACACTTCTCTCGATTTTCCTGTGATGCTACATCCACGGTTCTTCATTGATCGCCTTCAAATTGATATATATCGATGTAGATTTTCATGGTGGACACTGAAATCGGATGCGGACAAAAATTGTATGCACTTTGTGCAAATTAGCGATATTTTATAGGTTTTTTAATGCTAAGATGCAGCCGATGCTACATCTTAGAGTCCAAATTATATTTCGAAAAATATATACAACTTAATAGATATGGTCTTGCTGTACATGAAAATCACATGCGGACAAAATGATTTTGATAATTACGCGATTTACATGTATTTTAAAATGCATATAAATTAAAATGGGTTATTTGACCTCTATTTCCATTTCAGAAGCTTTGAGGTATATCGTCATCAACCCAATTACCTTCCCTAATGGGAAATCTTTAATATGAATGTCAATAAAGCAAAATCCGTCTATTTTATTATGAGATTTAAGCAAAATGAAGGAAGTATTCCTATAGATTTTTACAATATTTTCTACTACATAATGCATGTGAAAAAATATTTTTTCAAACAAAAAATTATTTTTTGACCAAAATATGTGTTTATTTTGTCTGTAACATCGAAACTATACCACCAATCTGTATGATTGTAGCCTCATTTGATTCGCCGTGAAGTTTTGATACACAACAAATGTTTATGTAATTTTATGACCTTAATTTTGAAAAAAATTGACTTATATTCAATAATTTATCAATTTTATGTACATTCCGCGAATTCTGTGTAACATTTTGCAGGTATTATGCAATCTACTCGCTTAAGTCACATCGAGAGAACTTTTTTGTAACAATTGTGCTCATTAAAATAATTAGCGTTTTTATAATATTTTCTTTCTTAAAAAGCGAAATAAAAGCGCCATATCTTTTGTCCGCAACAACCAAAAATTGGCTCGCGACCAGATTCGTACTGGGAATTTTTTTCTTAACCTAGATATCAAAAATCGTTGATGTAGCGCGAAAAAAATGTATCCTTTTTTCTGAAATGGAATATGAAATAATTGACAATATTCGTTTTTTAGCGAAAAGTGTATATGAAGAAAAGTCAAAAAAATTTAAATTTAAAATTTATAATTCGCGAAATACTGCAATGTACCACGAAATATGACCATAGTTGCATCAAACGAAGTGTTTTTAATCAACGCTCAAAAATGTGGCTAAAAAGTTAATTTTCGCCTAAATAAAAACACGTAAATGGTAAAAACACATTGAAAGAAAGAATTTTTTACGTTGTTATTCGATTGACGCTTAAACCGTTTAAATAACGGATATCTGTCCAAAGTAAAAATAGAAGTTTTAGTTTTGAAGTTGTTCGACCTTTTTAACGAATTGATAAATAAAGTTTTTATTTGAGCTTGAGGTCATAAGTTTATTTTTATTTGTTCTGCGAAATATTGGAATAAAGAACAAATAAAAATAAACTTATGACCTCAAGCTCAAATAAAAACTTTATTTATCAGTAAAAATAGAAGAATAAACATTAAGATTGCACTTCCAATGTATCACATTTCAAAATTTCCACTGCATCCCCCTTACGCATAATTTGATATGTATATTGACCATGTAGCCCAGACAGCATCAAAGTAATCCACTGCCAAAGGCCAAAATTTAGTGCGATATTTTTTCGAAAAACCCTGTTTTTGGGGTACAGTGTTTACAATATCCGTTTGATTGTGCTGGGACCCCAAGATATTTTAGTTTTTTGACGGTCCGGATCATATAAATCACAAATCGTGAAAATCCATCCACTAGAACGGCGAAAACAGCAACTGCAAAAACCGAAAAATGTGGGTAAAATGTTTTTGGAAATATCGCGGATTTAGTCGCGTTTTCTGTGGATCGTTTCCTTTTCAATGAAGAAACTGACACATCACTCGCGTTTTTGCGAAAACAGCGGTTTCAAAAAATTTAGTGACATGGGAGCTGTATCCGATTTATCCCAAAAATAGTGTGTGATGCTACATCCACGGTTCTTGATGGATTTTATCGAAAAAGGATTAGATCGATGTATTTTGATATGATAGGGACATCGGATGCGCATAAAAAGTGTATGCACTTTGTGCGAATTATAAGCGTTATACCATTTTTTGTACAATACGCTGCAGGCGATGCTTATCTTAGCGGCCAAAGTAAATCCTGGCAAATGTGTTCAAATTAAAAGAGAAGAATTCGGTGTATTGGTAAACCACATGCGCAGCAAAATTACCCGATAGAGTTGTATTTCCAGATTACACCCCATTTAAAGGAACTTAAAATCTATTTGAACTTGATCTTCCGTTAGATGTTAGAGTGTATTCGAGAAGTGAATATAATAAAAAATGTGATTTTTTTGCGTGAAATTTTACTAAAATAGAAGAATAACTCCGACATATTTTTATATATTTTTCGGATGCATAAACAGCTTGAATTTTATTAAAACAAGTTGCATACTACCAATTGTTTTGAATTATTTCCTAATTTCCGCGAAAATTTACAACTTTTTCAATAAAGTTATGGGACCTCAGTAAACATATAGTATGTAGGAAGCCATAAATTAATCGAGCAAAATTCGATATAATGAATAGCGTTTTTATGCGATTTTTTCTTATAATCAGAATTGTAACCGCTATAACTTTTGAGCGCAATATCCAAAATTAGTATATCGAACAGATTTGAGAATGGGAATTTTTCCTCAATCCATGTATCGAAAATCATGTAGCGTCAAACAATTTTTTTTTTTTTTTCAAATGGAATATTAATAAATTCTGACTTTTCCTAATATGCACAAATTGTGACATTTTATGTTTTAGTTTTATCAATATTTGAAAGCTATAAAATTTTTTATTAACGACAATCAATTTAATTTGCATTGAAATTATTTAAAGGAAATTAAAAAGATACAAATTGTCAACGATTATTAGTGGTTTCGAGAGAGGCAATTTTTATTATTATTATTATTATTATTATTATTATTATTATTATTATTATTATTATTATTATTATTATTATTATTATTATTATTATTATTATTATTATTATTATTATTATTATTATTATTATTATTATTATTATTGGTTTAGTAAGAAAATACCTATGTACATTTCCGAAAGTAAATATATTTCGGTGTTAGTTTTGTGACCGTAAGTAACGACAGAAGCTTATTATGTGGTTGCTACATGTTCTATCATATGTCAATGCCGCGACTTCTATTATATAAAACTCAAATGTCGTTCGTACGTGGATCAAAAATTCGACCAATTTACAACTGTTTTGTTTCGCGATTGTATTAAAATGTTTATATTCAAATTCACATTTTTTTGTTTTTTTTTATTATTTGGGAAAGCAAATACATTCCGGTGTTAATTTTGTAAACGTAAGTAACGACAAAACATCTTTTATGCGGTTGTGTTCATTTTCCGGTACCACGAGTCTGAAAGTTCAAAATTACAGCAATCAATGGTATATAGGTGATCAAGAATACCCACAGCGCAGTGATTGATGCTCAACTCCAAAAATACCGCTTTCGGGCGGTGTCGTTCTATGGGTGCTATGCCGAAACGTGGAGCTTCGCTGAACATTTTCGGCAAGAAATGTTTGTACCTCGACCAAAGACCAAGATAAAAATTGCACACGCTTTTATTGTACAATGTGCCTAACACCAAAAAAATATCGAAAAAATGTAGGTATTGTTTTGTTGGTCTATACCAACAATTTTCAGAACCTTCAAAATACCGAAAATATGGTATGGAGTCTATTTTAAAACAACGACCGATAAAATCATCTTAAATACCAAAATCATCTCTTCTGCTTCATCTGCCAATTTGTATTCGGATGTTCCCGATTATACAATTACAATTTCGTGTTACTATAATTAACTTAACTAATTGTTGTTTGTTTCTGGCGGATTTCAAAAGACCTTGTTCCTCTTGCAGACCCGTCCAAAGTCTTAGGAGCTGTATAATTTTCATTAAAAACTCGATCAAAAATGTTGAGAGCTTTGTCTACATTTCTACAGACCGGCAGACTGAGGGACATCGAATTGGCATTTTATGCAGATAAAAAATATGTGAACTAAGGTCAACATTTTTTGTATATTATACAAATATCGAAAATACCTCATAGCGGTGTAAAAAAGTAGTTATTTCTTTCATTACGGCAAAAAGTGGTTCTTCAAAAAAGCTATATTTTATTGAATATAAGTCTTTTAATCTATTTGACGCACCAAACATACAATATATGCCCGATTGCAATAAATTTTGGAATTTGTTACGGAATTTTGCCTACAAATAAATGTGCCAAAATATATCGAAATCGGTACAGATTTGGATGTAGCTCCCATATAAAATTTTGGCCTATTTGAGGTATCTGTTGCACCAACACGCTATGAATGTCCAATTTCAATGAAGTTTTTAAGTGTAAAGGAATTGGGACTATATATTAATAATATTGAAATCGGTCGACATTTGTAAATTTTGTGGACAATTTGGACTAAAAAATTTTCGAAAAAATATTTTGAAAAACGTTCAGATTTCAGGCCATCCTTTTGTTAAAAAATATCAAATGAGTAGAGATAAGGAATAATAATAAAATATTGAATCTCTGATTCATTATTTAAGGAAGTGTCTTTGAAGTCAGTAGAAGTCATCATTATATTATGCGTGTACTTTTAGTTGGAGAAAATAAAGGCAAAAATTATTAAATAACATATATCTGAGAGACTTCTTAGGTGGGATGGGCGAAGGGGAAACCGTTACCTATATTTACTTAAGACATGTCCTTATCCTCATTATTATTATTATTGGATTAAAATTTGTCAATGCAAGTGGGAGTTACCCTAATAGTAATTTAAGGTGTCACAACAGCTTGATATATGCCCTTGGAAAAACGTTCTCGATCTTAACCTTATTCCTAATTTATTTCTCTTCTGTAAAGGGCACATTTATGGTGACGATATGACATTTAGGAAAGGATATGTAGGAAAGGATTTAGCAGGAGTCTTACTACCTGCAACATACAAAAATGCCATAACGTAAGCTCCATACATGGCACTGAATGTGTAGAGAAAACCTTCATATCTGCTATATTTATGCATTAAAGTATTTTAAAGAATAATTTCAATATAAGTATAGCATTCCATTATATTTTATCTTGGTCAGGGTAGCGAAGCGCACCGGGTTCAGCTAGTATCATATAAATACCAGTTACTGCTGTTATAATTGTGAGAATGAGTGTAATAGTTAAGGTGTTGTTTTGCTTGTGTATACGCTCAATAACCCACCCAGCAAAATTTGAAGGAAGGGGTTCTATGCGATGACGTGATTTCATGGCATATTTTGCATTGATTCAAAGCAAGTCGTGAAAGATCCGATCTTTTCATTAGCATTTAAACCCATACAAAGGAAGTCGTGAAAGACCCGATCTTTACATCAGCATTTGAATCATTTGTACACATCACTGCATTTTTATAAAAGACCTACAGGTCTTCATATAGAAGACCAGTATTCCTTCCTTTATAAAACCATAAGTTCTGTCTTCGTCTTATAGAAGACCTGTAGGTTCTCTTATGCGAAAGAAAAAGACAGTTTATAATATTTCTATTTTCTTGTTTTGCCATTTTTTATTAAATTGAATTTTTTATTAAATTTATAATTTTTATTTTTTCCATGTTATTATAGTAAAGTAAGTATAATAAATATTAGATATTATTTCATTGATTTAAAATTATATCTGAGAATTGGAGAATGTTGTTATCTAGATAGAGTGGGCGAAGTAGTAGTTATCAAGTGTAGGTTTCCAGTACCATATTGCATCCTCCTTGTTTTATTCATCAAGCCAAACGAAATTTCTGAAAACTAAATAATACCGCACATTTCACATCTCGTAAATGAAATGGTCCTGAAATTGTATAAGAAAGATACAAAAATACATAAGTACATACATGCGTACATATAAATAGGATGTGACGGTAAGAAAAACAATTCTAAGTATAATGTTAGCCGAACACTGTACCCAATCCATGTGCCTTCTTAGGATCAGCTTAGGACTGAATGGGGCAATGATGAAAAATAGAGTTTTTGCTCCACAAATCCTGCTATGAGGCAAGTAAATGAGGTCGATATAAATTTTAACTGGTATTCGTGTGAGAAGAACTGGTATTCGTGTGGCAGAGGTTGAAGCTTTTCAAATGTAGAGGAAACAAACACCGAATGCTACATTCTGGAATTGTTTGAAGCCACTCCATGAGTTTCGATATTGCGAAGATCAAAAATTCAACAATCCAGGCACTAAAACTCGGAAATACAATGATTGCCAGTCAGGAAACCGCAACAGGGGCATGGAAAACAATTGAGAAATCAATTCTACACCTATGTTTTTACACCCGAATACTATTATACTCGATTGTCCATATTTATTAACTTACCCATTCAGATCCTCAAGTCACTAAACCCCTTCCTCAGACATGTTTCAGAAGACGAAAGCTGGATTCCATAAGTTCGGTTTCAACAGACCTCATGAAATGAAAACAAAATCCAACAAAGTAACATGACATAAGTTTACAATAACATATTGATACATCCCTAAGCTTTTTGCCCTGCTATATCTCAGGGGCCCATCAGAAACCGAAGTCCAGCTTGGCTCCGACAATCTATGCATGGAAAGTTCGTTTGGCCAGACTTTTTTGTCTCCATGGTGGTCTCCAAAAGCATCCTAAATTATCACAAATACTTCGGTGAAATGATATAAATTAACACCAAGTATTTTGAAGATCGCTGCATCCTTCTATATGTGGCATCTGAAAATAAAAGATGGAAGCAATATTAGTAATTATGTAAATAAACAGTTGTCAAAAATATGAGAATTACTTTTAAAATATATTCTCAATTTATTGAAATTAATATTTTTCGTAACAGGTTCGTTGCGAAAGATGTGGCTCACACTTGGTATGGAAATATATTTTGTGATGTGTATCAATGCAAACTTAAAAATAAATCCTCATAAGGCCTCCTCATTGTTCCCTCTTTTTTTCTAATTTTAAAAAATAACAACAAATATCTAACAAATGGCAACAACTTGTTTCTACTATATAATTATATTAATTCTGACAAAAATTGGGCATAGATACAGGTTTGTATTACACATGTGCAACAGTATAGCTGTTTGTATCAACAAAACAGATTTATCATATACATACCAGTTACGGCTGGTATAAATGTAACAGTTAAGTGTTGTTTTGCTTGTGTATATGCACAAAAACCCAGTAAAAAGTTTGCCTCCAAAGATGCAGTTAAATCATATACACAAGTGATTTGGAAGTGCATCAAATTATGCATTTTCACTCATGATATTTACAAGAGCGTGACTATCGAGAGATGCACTCCATTAGCACTGAATTTATCCTGAGCCTTTAGAATCGCATTTCAACTAACCCTTTTGGCATTGCATAGTTAAAACCATTTGGAAACGCATTTAAACTAACTCTTTAGGGTAGAAAAGGATGCAGTCCAGAATAAATAAAAAGAATTATTTATGTGTGTATAACAAAAAATTTATTACATTAACAGAAATTATGAAATTTTTTCATTATTCATTAAATTTAACTGTTGTTGTTGTATTTGTAGTTGAAAATGCGCCGTGTGCTGTGGGGGCTTGTGCCGCATGCAGGGCTGATGTTTTGCACAGTGCCGTTGGTCCCTGCCCAATAGGAGTTCATATGGCTGGTTTGTCGTGGCAGCTGACGCTCCTCAGCTGCGATGTGCTCCGGGGACCGCATTCGAACGGTGCTGCATATGGTATCTGGAACTGCGGCCGTATGAATGTTATTCAAACGCGCTTTAGGTTCTCTCTTGTAACGCTGGACCTCTTCTAGATCATGAAGATTCTCCTTGGTAATTGGGATGGCTCTCAAGGTAACACCCGAGCAGGTACTGCAACTAAAGCATGTGATTGTGTCGCTGAACGGGAAGAATATTGTACTCCGGAGTCATGAGGATTTACCTTTTTGCTGTTCTCATGGCGGCATGAAGGCTAATCAATCAATGTACATATGTACATGGGCAACGAATTTTATATCCTTAAAAAACTATGCATAAATATACACCTGTTGTAAAAAAGTTTTTGATGACAAAATTCTTTAAAAAATTCTTAAAAAAGGGTGTTCCAAGCTGTATGGACCTACAATACATATTCCAAAGTATTATACACCTACATACTGAGGGCACTAAAGTGATTTCCACCGACGGACAGGCATGTCTATATCGGTGTAGAATTATGCTGATCAAGAATATACACATTTTATGTGAGCTTATATTATTATTTCGAAGAGTTACAAACGGAATAACAAACTTGGTGGGTACATTAAGTGGTGGGAACATCAAGAGGAGGATACATTATATTGTGGAGGGTATAAGAAATACATGCACAAATTTAACGACTTTTGTTATTCCTAATTGTTTTTTTTTTCTCTATACCAACTCACACCATACGGTTTGAAAACTACATTCTGCATATTTATACCCACCAAGGGATATCGAACAGGTAGTGGCATCGACATATTTGTAATATGTTATTTCAAAATTTTCTTTATGTTGTTGGGAACAGCGAATGTTAAAAAATGTCGGAAATGGTGTATTCAGTTGTGTCCTGGCAGGTGTATAATATGTAAATACTAGATAGATTACTAAAGTTTTTACGGAGAACCCAAACAACGGCTCAGCAACACAGACCCGGTTTAGCTAACATAGTTATATGATGGAGTTCAAGAAATCAAAAAGCTCAGGAACTATCACATCCTGCCAATCTTCGTAGACAAGACATATTATTTGATCTCGTCCTCATAGCTACCATTTGACGTTGTAGTGCTCGACTTAAGAGATCAAGAGTAGACTTAGCGTCTGTCATAGCCACAATTTCAACAGTCATCAGTTACGAAATTTAAAAAATCTTAAAATTATACAAAGTAATAAAAAAATTGTTTACCTTGCACTGGCTTTGAAAATGATTTCAGAGAATTTAATTTGAGAGCTCATCCGACAAAAGAGGAAATTGCAACAATTCACCAAAGCCATAGCTGCACAAATTTTTAAAAGTTAATATGTGGGATTTCGTAGAAAAATCATTAGGTTCACGGATACATATGATAGTTGCCAGCACCTCTTAATGAACATCCTTTGTATATAGCAATTTTTCCTGTGTTCCTCTTGTATATCTAGCCCCCCACAATTGTAAGTACTCGTAATCATAGTTTACCATGTTGCTGCCAAACAATTGTGTAACAATGGAAACACTTTCTCTGTTATTCATGTTGGCAATTGTCGAACAGCAATAAAAACAACAACAACTCAAAACTCCCAATTGTGAAATGTGTGGATTTTTTGATTTTCTAAGGTGCTGTTAATCTAACGAACTGTATATTGCTGTTCTTTTTTATTAGAGAGAAGAGCGGGGCATAGGTTAAGTATTTGAAACAACCTTCAACCCGGCTTTGAATCGTTTTCCTGCCAACAAATGGCAGGGTAAGGCAAGTTGTGAATGCAACCTCTCTTGATGTTATGCAAAACAGAAACCTATGGTACTGCTCTATTTCCAACCACATTTACTACTTGTATGAATGCTGTAGATTTCTCATTATGTAACAACATACTTTTAGTGCTGTTATTATTGCATACATGTATACAGGAAAACAACGTATACAAAGAGAGGTAGATCAACGTATAAAAACAAGGTGTAGTACATACGGCCGGAGGAGAACGTTCGGTAAATGAGCTTTCGTTTTGGGTTAAGAAAATAACAACAAAGTCAATAGTAATTTCAATTATATTTTGTTTTGTGTGGGTATGTGATTTAACAGTAACTTTACGTTACGCACCAACAGTGTGAGCCTAAAAGCATGCAGTTATAAATGAAACACTTCAACTTCAGGAATAGAGTTGTTAAATCTAGTGAACTAGTTCAGTACCATAGTTCGTTTGCGTATGAGTTATTCAAGTCAATCAAGATAACAAACAGCTGATATAACTCAGTTGCAGTTCGTTCATACAAATGACCGGTGTCCACTGAACTATATAGTGAACTAGATTTTAACAACACTATTAAGGAACAACAGTAGAAATAGGAGCACAACAAATTGACAGAAAGCATCGGAATTTTGAAATTGTAAAGATTTTTATGTAGCCCAGTTGTAAAGGCAAATACTATTTTGAACAACGAATGTGGTATACTTTTAGGATTAACGTAAAGATATAATGAATAAAAAGGTTTAAAACTAACTTGGGATTGAAGAAAAACAAAATATGTATAAAATGTTATTTATAATGGTATGCCTGTTGAGGTTTTTATAGACAGCAGACCTCTTCATGTCCTCTGTGGACAAAAGACCTCTTGAGGTTTTCTATAGAAGTCTTCAATGGACGTAAGACCGATTGAGATCGTAAATAGATAGAGGCCTAATGATGTCTTCCATAGAACTGGTGAAGTCTTAAAGCGTTCCCAGGGTGATGTGTAGGGCCACTATTGATAGTGCGCTATCATTACGTCCATTAAACAAAAAATTCGTCTGTAGACGGAAGACCTCTTGAGTCCGAAGGCCTTTTATAAGATTCTATAGACAGACGATATTTGATGTTTTCATTGGAGAGAAGGCCTTTTGAGGTCTCTTACAGACAGAAGGCTTCTTAAGGTCTTCTTTTGGGCATAAGGATTCTTGAAGTCCTTTGTATACAGAATACCTCCTGAGGTCTCTAAACCTCCCTATAGACAGAAAACCTCTTGAGGTCTACGTCTCCTAAATATCTCCCCAATTTTATTAAAAGAGAAGACCTTTTAAAGTTTTCAACAGACAACTTCAAGTTTTCTATAGGCAGAAGATATCGTGAGGTCTCATAAAGAAAGAAGACTTAGTGAGATATTCTTTAGTCACAAAACCTCCTGAGGTCTTCAATAGAAAAAAGACCTCTTGACAGAATTTTTTGTTTTAACATTATTGTTTTTACTACGTTTTCCAATGGTGTTATTTACTAAAAACGCAAGGTGATATTTTCGACTAGTGGTATCTTATGGCAGCCCTTTAAGTATGCAGAAAATAGTACAATTTCTCTTGTATTACAAGTTAGTCGAAATTTAAAAATTTATAGTGTTATTAATTGCATTCTTTTAAATTAATTTAACATGGACTCCTGAGAGTATGCACCAAAAACCTTCAAGGAATATTTTGGGACAAACAACTGTTAATTGAATTTGTTGTTTGTTTTTCCTTTTTTTGGATTTCAAAACCGTGGAACGGATATTTGCCTTCCTAAACGTATGCAACAAACTTTTATTCCGGAATTTCAGAACACATTTTTTGTACTTCGTTTTCCTTTTTATTCATAACTAGCAAAGTGCCCGCAACTTCGTATGCGGAAAGGATTAAAAAATATAAACAATACAGTCAACCAAAAAAGTCTACATACACCCTTTAAATCTCGGGTTTTAAGGGTAAGGAAGCATTTTTATGAAAATCCAAGTACATAGTTCTATTTCATATCCCTAATAAACAGTATTACATACAATAAAAATATATTCCATAATACGAATAACGCAAAATTCTATAAAAATTGAAAAAATGATAGGGAAAAAGTGTACATACACCCAATGAAATACTAAGATTACCGTAAAATTTATGGAATAAGCAACACAAATTTTACATTTTATTGCTTTATCGAATGTCTCTGGTTGTCTATGATATATTTTAGACAAAATAGGGACATATTTGTGGATTAATTGCCGTTATTTAATGTCAGACTTCGTGTATAGCTCGTTAAGGCGGACCCTTTCTTTGAGTTTTTCAGTCTAGTAGTTTATGAAATCCCAGAAAATACAATGGGACTAATAATTTTGGGATCCAAGAGCGCTATAAAGCTTTTCTTGTGGATAATATATGCTCCTGAGCTTCGCTAAATATACGAATTCCTGAGTTTTCTCATAAATTTTATAGTTATCACAACACTCCAAGGGACAAATTACATGCAGAAGCCTTCGAATTACCTTGTAATAAGGTCTGGTACAATCCTCGAGCATCCATTTAATCAGCAATGTAAAAGTATCCGACATTTATAGCGCTTCAAGTGACCCTAACGATCATAATACGAGAGCATACTAGTTAACAGTGTAAATTTCATACAAATTTCATGCATTCTTTGGTGGTGCTTTTATTTTGATGCTTTGTAAATTTTTGTAGAATAATGTTGTACATTTCTGATTGAGTTAAGGTCCAAAAATTTATTACAAGGTAATTCCAAGGTTCTTGCGTGTAATTTGACCCTTGGAATGCTGTGAAAACTATAAAATTTATGAAAAAGCATATTTAGCGAAGCTCAGGAGCATATATTATCCATAAGATCTTAAAGGATCTTAAAATAATTAGTCCCACTGTATTTCTTGGGGTGCCACTGTTGTGCAATGGTACGCACGCCCGCCTTGCACGCAGAAGGTCGGGGGTTCGATTCCCCGGCCAAGCAACATCAAACATTTTTCAACGGTGGCAAAATACCCCTTAGTAATGTTGGCGACATTTCCTGAGTATTTCAGCCTTGAAAAACTTCTCCATAAGTGGTGTCTTAAGACACGCCGTTCGGACTCGGCGATAAACAGTAGGTCCCATATCATTGAGCTAAAATATGAATCGGGGTGCACTCATTGATATGAGAGAAGTCTCCCTTGTCCCGTATGGGATGTTGTGGAATAATGTTTTTTTTTATTTCTTGGGGTTTCATAAACTACTAGACTGAAAAACTCAAAGAAATCTGCAAGGGTCCGCCTTAACGAGCTATACACCAAATCTAAACTTAAATAACGTCAATTAAAGCACAAATATGTTCCTATTTTGTCTAAACTATATCATAGACAACCAGAGACATTCGATAAAGCAATAAAATGTAAAATTTGTATTGCTTATTCCATAAATTTTACGGTAGTCTTAATATTTCATTGGGTGTATGTAGACTTTTCCCTATTAATTTTTTTATTTTTTATAGAATTTACCGTTATTCGTATTATGGAATATATTTTTGTTGTATGTAATATTGTTTATTAGGGATATGAAATAGAACTATGTACTTGGATTTTCATAAAAATGTTTCCTTACCTTTAAAACTCGAGATTTATAGGGTGTATGTAGACATTTTTGGTTGACTGTATATAATATGGAAATTGCAAACACTGAAAATGTTGGTCCACTAATACCAATTTTAATCAATATTAATTTTTATTTTAGTACTGTACGTACCCCTTTAGTTCGATTCTCAAAAAGTCAACCGTATTTCACCCTTACACATTAACAGCTAGATCAACGTTGCACACCAATACTCAATTTTACTCCAAAAAATACAGATTCCAGCACTGTCCCTACACCCAAAAACAAACTGAGTACCATTAAGTACTTTAAGTATAAAATAATTACAGTAATCGTAATTCTAAATATCAAGATTCCAGCTGTATCCGTTAGTCCAATTCCTAATTGTACCAAATATATTATTATTATTTGGCACTCTTCGTATCCACAAGTAAGATTTTCCAAAACTACATCAATCCTTCACTTTAACAGTAATCTTAATTCCAAATTTCAGGATTCCAACTCTATCCGTTAAACCAAATCCAAATTTTACCAAATTTGGAATAATTTAGAACTTTCGTTCCCATAAGTACGAATTTTTAAAACTTCCTCAATGGAACAGGGATGCAATAATTTTAATTTCAAATTGCAGGATTCCTCCGCTATCCGTTCACCTAAATCCAAATAGTACCAAATTTAGTGTTTTTCGTACCCATAAGTACGATTTTTCAAAACTACCTGAATCCTACTCTTCGATTGTAATCGTAATTCCAATTTTCAAGATTCCAGCTCTATTAATTCACCCAAATCCAAGTTGTACCAAATTTAGTACCATTTAGTACTTTTCATATCCATAAGTACGAATTTCCAAAACTACCTTAATCCTACACTCCAACAACAATCTCAATTCCAAATTTCGGGATTCCAGCTCTATCCGTTCACCCAAATCCCCATTGTACCAAATTGAGTACCATTTAGTACCTTTCGTACACTCATAGTTTCCAAAAACCCTTTAGTACATCTCTCTTACTCTATCCATTCACCCAAATCCAAACTGTACTAAATTTAGTACTATTTAGTACTTTTCGTACCCATAAGTACGAATTTCCAAAACTTCCACAATCCTAAACTCCACCACCAATCTCAATTCCAAATTTCGAGATTCCAGCTCTATCCGTTTACCCAAATCCCCATTGCAACAAATTTAGTACCATTTAGTACTTTTCATATACATAAGTAAGAATTTTCCAAACTTCCGCAATCGTACACTCCAACAGTAATCTCAATTCCAAATTCAGGATTTCAGCTCTATCCGTTCACCCAAATCAATATTGTACCAAATGTAGTACCATTTAGTACATAAGAGCAAATTTTCAAAACTACCTCAATCCTACACTCCACCAGTTATCCAAATTTCGAGATTCCAGCTCTTTCCGTTCACCCAAATCCCCATAGTACCAAATTTAGTACCATTTAGTTCTATTCGTACACCTAAGTATGAGTTTTCTCAACCATCTCCTTTTAGAAGCACCACTTTCCAACCTTGATTTCCATACCAAATTCTGTGATTCTAGCTATATCCGTTCAAAATATACAATTGGTACTAAACTTTGTAATTTAGTACTTTTCGTACACTTAGTACACACTACACCCTTACAGTAATCTTAATTCAAAACTTCAGGTTTCAAGCTCTATTCGTTCGCCCAAATCCAAGTTGTACCAAATTTAGTACCAATTAGTCTGTTCCGTACCTATAAGTACGAATTTCTAACACTACGTCAATCATACACTTCAAAAGTAATCTTAATTCCAAATTTCAGTATTCCTGCTCTATCCGTTCACACAAATCCCCATTTTACCAAATTTAGTACCATTTATAACTTTTCGTTCCCATAAGTACGATTTTCCAAAACTACTTCAATCCTACACTCCAACAGAAATCTCAATTCCACATTTCAGGATTCCAGCTTTATCCGTTCACCCAAATCCCCATTATACCAAATTGAGTACCAATTAGTACTTTTCGTACACTAATAGTTTCCAAAAACCCTTTAGTATATCTCTCTCACTCTATCCATTCACCCAAATCCAAACTGTTCTAAATTTAGTACCATTTAGTACTTTTCGTACCCATAAGTATGAATTTCCAAAACTTCCACAATCCTAAACTCCACCATTAATCTCAATTCCAAATTTGGAGATTCCAGCTCTATCCGTTTACCCAAATCTCCAATGTACCAAATTTAGTACCATTTAGTACTTTTCATACACATAAGTACGAATTTTTAAACTTCCCCAATCATACACTCCAACAGTAATCTTAATTCCAAATTTCAGGATTCCAAATCCCTATTGTAACAAATTTAGTACCATTTAGTACTTTTCTTACACATAAGTACGAATTTCCAAAACTACCTCAATCCTACACTCCCCCAGTAATCTCAATTTCACATTTCGAGATCCCAGCTCTATCCGTTCACCATATCCCCATTGTACCAAATTTAGTACCATTTCGTACTTTTCGTACACATTAGTATGAATTTTCCAAACCATCTCCTTTTTGAAGCAACACTTCTTAACCTTTATTTCCATACCAAATTCCATGATTCTAGCTATATCCGTTCAAAATATACAATTTGTACTAAATTTTTGTAAATGTTAGTACTTTTCGTACACTTATAGGTCGAATTTCCAAAAACCCTTTGGCACATCTTTCTAACTCTCAGTCAGTTACCTTCATTCCAAATTACAGAATTCTAGCTCCTCCCGTTTGCCTAATTCAAAGGGTACCATATTTAGTACCTTTTAGTACTTTTCGTACCCTTCTAGGTCGAATTTCCAAAAACCCAGCCTTATCTCACGCCTACACACCAACAGCAACCCACACCCAAAATTTCAAGATTCTAGCTTTAGCGGTTTCGTCTGGGCGATGATATGTCAGTCACTCAGTCACTCACTCACTCACTGAGCTCTTTTATATATATATACTAGCTTAACCCGGTGCGCTTCGCTACCCCGACTAAGTGAAAAATAAATGAATGAGTCCTACGTAGGTCACATTTACAAATTGTATATGCTCTAACACTCCTGAGTCCACTCTCTCCTTTAAAGAAGATAATTAAAATAGGAACAACACTAAAATTGAGTACCTTAAGTTTGAGGATACTTGTAATTTATTCAGCCTATTGGCTTAAATTACTCTTAGGATAACTGCTTCTGTTATTGATAATTTTTACTCCAATATTGATAGAGGTATGTCAATAATGATAAAAATTTCATTGAAATGGGACGTATATATCAAATACATGAAATCGGCCGAAAATATAATGACAGTTATATCTAAATCTGAACCGATTTCGAAATATTTTGGCACAATTATTTCTAGGCCAAATTCCGTCGCACATTACGAATGTCATTGAAATCGGACATATACAGCGTGATTGGTGCATCAAATAAATGAAATCGGCCGAAAATATATATCCAAATCTGAACCGATTTCGATATAATTTTGAACATCTATTTCCAGGTCAATATTCGTCATAAATTCCAAATGTCATTGAAATCGTACATATACAGCGTTTTTGTGCATTAAGTTAATCAAATCGGACGAAAATATATATGGGTGCTATACCTAAATCTAAACCGATTTCGATATCATTCGGCACATATATTTCTAGGCCAATATCCGTCACATATTCCAAATTTCAACGAAATTGGACATAATAGCGTGTTTGGTGCTAAAATATAGGAAATCGGCCGATCTCGATATAATTTAGCACATTTATTTCTATAACAAATTCCGTCAGACCCTCCAAATTTCAGCGAAATTGGACATATATAGCATGTTGGGTGCATCAAATGTGGAAAATCAGCCGAAAATATATATTGGAGCTATATACAAATCTGAACCGATTTCGATATAATTCGGCACATTTATTTCTAGACCAAGTTCTGTAACACATTCCAAATTTCAGCGAATTTGGATATATATAGAGTGTTTGGTGCATCAAATGCGGAAAATCGCCCGAAAATATATATGGAAGCTATATCCATATCTGAACCGATTTCGATATAATTTGGCACATTTATTTCTAGACCAAACCCCGTTACGCATTCCAAATTTCAGAGAAATTGGACATATATAGCGAGTTTGGTGCATAAAATACAGGAAATCGGCCGAAAATATATAAAGGAGCTATATCCAAATCTGAACCGATTTGGATAAAACCAAACCCCGTTACGCATTCCAAATTTCAGAGAAATTGGACATATATAGCGAGTTTGGTGCATAAAATACAGGAAATCGGCCGAAAATATATAAAGGAGCTATATCCAAATCTGAACCGATTTCGATATAATTTGGCACATTTATTTCTAGACCAAGTTCTGTAACATATTCCAAATTTCATCGAAATTGGACATATATATAGCGTGTTTGGTGCATCAAATGAGGAAAATCGGCCAAAAATATATATGGAAGCTATATCCATATCTGAACCGATTTCAATACAATTTGGGACATTTATTTCTAGACCAAGTTCTGTAACACAGTCCAAATTTCAGCGAATTTGGATACATATGTTTGGTGCATCAAATGCGGAAAATCGCCCGAAAATATATATGCGAGCTACATCCAAATCTGAACCAAACTCGATATAATTTGGCACATTTATTTCTACAACAAATTCCGACACATATTCTAAATTTCATTGAAATTGGACATAAATAGCATGTTTGGTACATAAAATAAGGAAATCGGCCGAAAATATATATAGGAGCAATATCCAAATCTGAACCGATTTCGATATAACTTGGCACATGTATTTCTAGGCCAATATCCATCACACATTTCAAATTTCAGCGCCATTAGATATATATAGCGTACTTGGCGCATAAAATACAGGAAATCGGCCGAAAATATATATGGGAGCTATATTCAAATCTGAACCGATCTCGATATAATTTTGCACATTTATTTCTAGAACAAATTCCGTCAGACCCTCCAAATTTCAGCGAAATTGGGCATATATAGCATGTTTGGTGCATCAAATGTGGAAAATCGGCCGAAAATATATATTGGAGCTATATCCAAATCTGAACCGATTTCGATATAATTCGGCACATTTATGTCTAGACCAAATTCCGTTACACATTCCAAATTTCAGCGAAATAGGACATATATAGCGTGTTCGGTGCATCAAATGCAGAAAATCTGCCGAAAATATATATGGGAGTTATATCCAAATCTGAACCGATTTCAATATAATTTGCCACATTTATGTCTAGACCAAATTCCGTTACACATTCCAAATTTCAGCGAAATTGGACATATATAGTGTGTTTGGTGCATCAAATACATGAAGTCGGCAAAAAATATATATAGGAGCTATATCCAAATCTTAACCGATTTCAAAATAAATTTGCACATATATTTCTAGGCCAATATCCAACACACATTCTAAATTTCAGCGAAATTGGACATAAATAGCGTGTTTGGTGCATAAAAAAGAAATCGGCTGAAAATATATGTAGATGGGAGCTATATCCAAATGTGAACCAAACTCGATATCATTTGGCACATTTATTTCTAAAACAAATTCCGCCACACATTCTAAATTTCATTGAAATTGGACATAAATAGCATGTTTGGTACATAAAATAAGGAAATCGGCCGAAAATATATGTATGTGGGAGCTATATCCAAATCTGAACCGATTTGAATAAAATTTAGTACATTTATTTCTACACCAAATTCCGTCACACATACAAAATTTGGTGACTGTATCTGTAATAGTTCTAAAGATATTTGCATACAAAATCTAAATATTTTGGAGGTACATCCGGTTTTGATGCTATATCTCCAGATCAACGCGAAATTTCAAAAAATGATATAGCCTATTTTCATTCCAGGCCATGTAGCAATGTACCCTTAACATTTCAGTAAGATCTGTTCAGCGGTTTTCGAGTCTATAAGGCACAAACAAACAAACAATCAAACAAACAGACAAACAAATTTCAATTTTATATATATAGATATATAGATTTATAATGGAACTATAAAGTGAAAGGTTTTCATCTTTTCTTTTTTTTTTGCTGTTGGTGATGTTGTAATATACTCTGAAATTTTCAGGAAGATCTGTTCAGCGCTTGTTTCTCTATGATCTCATCATCATCTGTTCAGATTTCGACATGGACTTGATCGCACTCCTTTAATAATTTCTAGTTCGCGAATTACTCTTAACTTTGTTATTTTATATATTTTTTTTTTTTGAAATTTATACTCTTTTGTTTTGGGAAAAAAATCATGTCGCTACTTGTAGGGATCTACAAACAGACTTTTACGGATCTCAAGAGATATGCGAATAAAGGGCAAGGAACGAAAATATCTGAATTAATTCTCTTTCGAGTTGAGCTGTTATGACCTAAGAGGTACATTGAAAAATTAGGAATCCGCCGAAGCTCCACACATTCAACCATTATGCTACGTTTAACGGGTGGTTAGACCGATAATCAGGCATATTAGAATGTTATTTTAGTGGGTGGACGAAGGCTAAGCTTGGAAACTAGCATTTATACCACAAATTATTCCAAAATTGTATATTCGAATTATTTATTTATTTTAATGTTAGTTAATTCCAAACCTTTCCTATAGTCCTACTTGGCTGGTAACCCTAAATAATATCGTTTATGCGCTATTAATTTATTTTTCACTTATAAAAATTTTCTTTTCAAAAGTCATTACTTTATCCTTTTCTGATACGTGTTCCTTTTCATTTCGGACTTTTTGCTCAAATTTCGAGATGCGATATTTGATTGATTTCATTATATGTCAGATTTAGTCGTCCATCCAAAGTTTCATCTTGATTCGACATATATCACATGTACTTGAAATCGGATTCAAGCAAACACTTGCAAAAAAAGCTTAAGGACATAGTGCTGATTAAAACGTTTTGTAAAACATATGTGTTTGCAATAGACATCCTACGGCAGACAGCTCGCTTCGAGCTACGTAAGACAAGAATTGTTTAGAAACTGTACTCGTCTGATAAACAGGAAATGTAAGACAACATTACGACGAGAGTTTTAATAACATTGGTCGTGATTTCGAGTCTCCGATAACATCAAGCCTATTGTAAATAATAAATCTTATGTATTTAGATCAAATGCTAATGAAAAGATCGGATCTTTCACGATTTCCTTTGAACGAATGCAAAAGATGCCATGAAATCAAGTCATCACTTAGAATCCCTTCCTTCAAATTTTGCTGGGTTGTTAAAGATGCCACGCCAAAGAGTTGGTGAGGATGCCTTCCACCGAGTTAATGAAGATGACATGCTTAGGATCTGAAAATGAATTGCATCTTTTGGGGGTCACGCTCTTGTAAAAAGAATGAGTGAAGATCCTAAAAAAATGGCATTCCATTGCACTTGCACCTATGCGCTATAGGCCCAATGGCAAGTTTTTGAGGCAAAAAGTCAATTGTTCAAGTCATATATTTGAATAAAGTAGTAACGGTAGTATTAGATTCCTGACAATTTGGTCCACTTAATAAGAAAAACATTTGAACCTGACAACGCTCCATGATTACATACCGGGCTGTCAAAGAAGAACAAAATTGTTTCGCTCGAAAATTAAACACATGATTAACACTTTTTTTAAGGTGGAAAATATGTGGAAAGATATGCTTAGTAAGATTGTGATTAAGAACTAAAAAAAGTTAGACGCGATAAAGAATTGTTGGCGTAGACATGTGATGAGTTTTTTGTGTAGTTTTTATTGTAGTTTATATGTTCTTAAGAGTAGAACTCTCGGTATCGCGACGTATCCGCGAAACCATAAATATGTGGTAGAAGGTAATAGTGAGTACTACATGTGTACAATTGTTGGGCTGGGCTGGGAGTGGGACTTGTCAATATGACACAAGTCACCAAATTTGATAGCCTTCTTAATCGAGTTATGGCAAACATTGAAATCTTTTATGTTCAACATATTTTAATTATGTTACTGGGACTACAAACACCTACTAAATTCAAAAATCTTAACCTGTAATTACAAAGTATTCAGAAATCGGACGCGATCGCGGTATTCTACTTTCAAATCATCAATTAATGGTGGAGGTCACAATTACTATTGCATTGTATACAAATACGTCTAATAATTTCTGAGATTTCGCGTTTGGCTAAAAATGATACAAAACAAAAAGGAAACAAAACAATGAACAGACAAAAAAGTAGGTAAATCAATAACTACCCACGATGTGTACCGGCCAGTGCCTTCTCATAAAACTCGGTAATACCCGCTTCAGACTCGTATTTATACCCTATGGGAGATAGATAATTTGTGTTATACCAACCAATGTTCGCTTGACTATTACGTGCTTCATTCATATGCACATTTTCATGAAACTCTAATCTTGTATTAAACTTATCTAGGATCGTACAGATATAGATACCCATGCGTTGCAATTTTGAATTTGCATAAATAAAATTATTCGAATACCTCTTATTGATGCACATAAAATTTTTTCCGATGCAAAGTCTCAAAATTTTTCTCTCAAAAACCTCTAGCTCTTTCACAACAGTAGGTGATGTGCTAAACCAGATAGGAAAGGCGTACAAAATAACAGGCCTTATACATGTCTTGTACAACATTAATTTTGTACTTGCTGGCAAAGCTTTGTTGTTTAGAATTTTCAAAAACAAAATAAAAACTCCACGGGCCTTATTTAATGCCTTTCTAGCATGTGAATTAAATTTAAAAAGTTTGTTGAACTCTACACCCAGGTACGTAATTTTGTCTTTAAAGGGAATTTCAATGCCATTTAAAACTAGTTTTAAATCCTTACTCTCAGGAACTACAGAACGCTTACATTTTCCAGATGCATTTCTAATGCAAATTGCTTCGCTCTTGGAAGTGTTAATTTTTATTCCCCACTCATCGTAAAATTGTTTAACATTATGTAGGTATTGTGAGATATTGTCAGTAGCACACATTGGTGACTCGTGGTGCGAGTACAAAAGGGAGTCGTCAGCGTACAAAATACCCGAAGCGTTTTCCTGGTTATGAGGGAAATCGTACATTAAGATGTTGTATAAGTGCGGCGCTAACACAGATCCCTGAGGGACGCCAGAGCTTATATTTGACAGCTCGGACACCTGGTTTTTATATAGAACGCAAAATTTTCTGTTTGTTAAAAAGCTCTTAAATAGTTTAATAACCTCAGGGCTGAATCCAATCCTTATCATTTTGGTCAATATTCCATAGTGGGAGGCATGATCAAAGGCATTTTCTACATCTAGGGAAACTGCAACGGTACATTTCTTTTCTCTTAGGTTCAGAACGATATCATTAGTGAATTTTGTCATTGCATCAACTGTGGAATGTCCTTTTTGAAACCCGAACTGTGAACTAGGTATATACGGTAAAGTGACTCCGACATCCATTTTAATACGTACAATCATTTCAAAAAGTTTACCAACATTAAATAACAAGGATATAGGTCTCAAATTAGATATGTCATCATTATTGGGTTTTTCTTTATTGGAACAATTTTAGAGACTTTCCAAGATTCTGGGAAATAACCGTTTGAAATACAGTTATTAAAGATTATGGTTAGAAATTCAAAGGCCTTTGTTGGAAGTTTAAGAATTATGAAATTAGAAAGTGTGTCAAGCCCGGATGATTTCTTATTTTTAATAGTGGTAGCAACGGCTAGAATTTCATTTAAATTTGTTAGATTTGCACACCCTCCTTGATTTCTAGCATCTGAATCAGTGGAAAATACGTGGCAGTTTTGTGGAACGTTTGCAATATACCCGTTTACAAAATTCAGTCATTATAAATATTATCAAAAAATGATTTTAAACGCGTGAGGCATTCAGAATCATTACTTATTACAGTACCATCAACGGCAAGTTTATCTATCGGACGGGTTCTCCGATGACCAATAATATTAAAAACTTCCTTATGTGCCTTTGGTCCTGGCTTAATTTTCTTAAGTTTATCTTGGAAAGTCGAAATTTGCTCAAGTTCTACCTGTCTTTTTATCATTACACTTAACAATTGGATCTGTTTCGATAATCTCAGATATTCCGGACTGCGCCTGTTATTAGAGATACGGTAAATCCGTTTAAGCTCCTTTTGCCAATTATATTTAATTTTGAATAGCTGTTTTATTCTGTCTGATACTGTAAATTGTCTTTTTCGCAAGTCAATTTTTTCAGAATGAAATTCAGAATTAACCACGGAAGTGAAGTCATCTACATATTGATCGATTTCATCGTTAGTCAAATTTCTATCAGTAATCGGATAATGGTCCAAAATACCTTGGGTTACATCATATTTTAAATCATTCCAATTGGTAAGCACGAAGTAGAATAAATTGGATTGGGCAAGTCTATGGCATTAGAACTGATAAGAAAATGATCCAAATATGATGAACCATTAGGAAAAGTAGGACAAGATGAAGATATTCCGGTAAAGAAATGTGGATGTTGTTGGAGGTGATCATAAAAACAATTCCCATTTATGTTATTCATGAAATCCCCCCATGAAACATGTCTGGCATTAAAGTCGCCACCAACAAAGGTAAAATCAAAATCCCTGGAATAGTGACCTAAACAAATCAGAGAACGTGAAATCTGCGACTGATCAGAATTTCCCGGTAAGTAAATCGAGCCAAGCAAAACTTTTCTACGAGCGCCATTAATATAAACTTCAATCGAGATAAATAAACTAGGGAAACTAAAACCCGAAATAACCTCTTTTTTGAACTTGTAATTTTTCCTTAGCAGAATAGCTACCCCTTGTGAGCTATTGTCTCTGAGAAATTGACAGCCCTCAAAATTAATATTTGCACCAGATCGCAAGTGCGTTTCTTGAATGAATGCAACGTCAATATCATGGGTGTTGACTAATTTGTACAATTCGTATTTACGGCCATATTCAATTAATGACCTAACATTAAATGTGATGAGATTTAACATATTACGGACCATAAGTTTGATTAACTTCGCGCAAGAGACTAACACATTGTTGTATCGCCTCATCCTTTGACATTGATTTATAATCTCTTAAGAAATTTGAAATTTTATCTTCTAATGAAATTGTCTTAGGGGGACAAATTTCTTTAGCGATTTTTAAAAAATCTTCGATAAGTCTCGGCCTCGGAGAAGAGGCTGGAGTTAGGCTAGTAGTACACTTACGGGATGCATCTGAATAAGAGATATTCGGCTGTATAACAGAGGATAAAGCATTAAAAACATTGTTATTCACTTTCGATTTTCTTTCCAAAGCAACTGTTTTAGCTCTTTTCTTCAGTTCAACATACTTTTTATATTCACGACAACCCCTAAAACTTGCGGGATGACCACGATTCCCACAGTTGATACAGTAGGGTAGGTTCCCATCACCCTGTACGATTTTACATTCGCCTTTGGCGTGGTTTTCACCACATTTGACACAAACAGATTCTCTATTGCAATTTTGCGACATATGGCCCCATTTCTGGCATCTCCAGCATTGGACATCTCCCATGTTTCTTCTCGGCAATTCCCAATAGACTCTTTGCTTCAATACATACCTCAGTGACTTCAATTCTGATACCGATTTGCCCGACTGTAGAGTTACAAGATAAAGCCCTGTAGCAATGTCGTTTTTTCTAGAGTAAGAAGTGGTGAATTTAGAGACGTCTTGCACCGTATCCGGAACTAACATATCTAGATCTGACTTAATATCTTCAATTTGAGTTTCATGTAGAAGTCCGCGCAGAACTATGGTTTGTCGTTTCAACTCTTTTGGAGTATAAGAATACGAGTCCAACTTTTTTTCTCGTAGAAGGCTCATTAATTCGGTGTGTACATTTGGATCTTGTAGATAAAGTTTACTTTTGTGTCTGCTTTTATTAATAATTCTAAATTCGATGTTCCTGGCCTTTAAATCATTTAACAAACTATGCAAGTCTACGCCAAAAAGAAAAATAGGGGGACAGAAAGATTTTCTATTCCTATCAGGTTTATCTACTACTTCTTTCAAAGGAGCAGGCCTATTATACGCTTTGTCAGATTTAATATCCAAATCACCTAATATCGCAAATCTGTTGCTTGACGGCACCAACTGATCGGATGCATTTTTTAGAACATGACGTCCAAAATTGGACATATCTACCTTAGCTTTTCTGGAACTAGTTGCAATTTTTCTTTTCTTTTGCACAAGTTGGAAATCTTCGTCTTTAGTCGGGAGACATTCCTCTTGATCCATATTGCTCACCGTTTCTGCTGATGTAGGTATTGCATGGATTTGCTCCGAATTAGCATTCATTAGATTGGTGACACCAATAGAAGGCAATTCTTCAATATTGGTTACAAGGGTAGTGGGTTTTCATCGTTGCTTTTTGAAGCCATAGGTGATGAGTCTGGCCGAACAATGTCTTCGACGCGATATCCCGGAATCCGATCATCCGATTCATTATCATTAAAACAAGCATCGTGCAAGAGCTCGCCAATAGTTGACTTCGATTTCGCCTTTTGGCTAGCTTTATCGGGAGGAATATTCTCTGCAAGAACGCGAGCGTCCTTGCCCAAAGGGTAAATATTCATTTCCCAATCCCAATGAAAATTTGCTCAGAACAAAAATTCAATGAAAAAAATTTAATTTTTATATTTTATTTTTTGACAAAAAACACGTCCTTCTCGTTCAAAAGTTTGAAACCTTTTTACCACTGATTTAATAAATAATCTCTTAAGCACAAACTTCCTAAAAGTATGCAAAGGAAATTAATTTAATAATCAAACATATTCTGTTACATACTTTCAGCAACAGTTTGTATACTATGAGAAGGGATACAAACGATTTAAAAAAAAAATTATGAGAAGGAGGTAACCACCTTTGAACCACTTTTTTGTACATACTTTTCGGGCTTTTATTATTTATTATCATTTCCATCGGATTTTGTAATGTTAGTGAGTTTTGCTTTACAATTATATACAAAAATGCTAGTCCATATCTAAGAAGTGCAGTTGAATGTACTCGCAAAACATTTTCATTTGAAGGGGAACGTCCATAATTAAAAATACACTCGAAAATATAATCTATGAATAAAAGCCCCTTTGAAGGGTTATTCAATATATATAAGTCCTCTGAAAGGGTCTTTAAGAGATAAATAGATGTCTTTTACAAATATATGTAACTTATGATAGGTCCTCCATAAAAAGAAGCCCCTTCCAGAGTTTTCTATAAAAACCACCTAAGGTGTATTTTATAGACAGATGCATATTTTAAGCGGTCTTCTATTAATAGAATCCTACTAAGGGGGATGTATACAGGCCTCTGCATAGAAGCCTATGATGTATAGAACTACCTTTGACGTAGTCTTCTATAAACAGAAGGCATTCTGAAGGGGTCTTCTATAAATATGTCCTTCTTAAAGGAGGCCTTTTTAAAGGAGTCTCCTAACATTGAAGTCAATCTGAAGGGGCGTCCTGTGCGTAGAAAACGCAGCTGATGGAATCTTTAATGAATAGAAGATCCCCTCTAAAGTTATCTTCTGTAAATAGAGGGTCTTCCTTAGCCAGAATCACGCCTCTAAAAGGGTTTTTTCATACCCAAGGGGTTTTTCGAGCCCCTCTAAAGTTGTATTTTATAAATAGAAGCCACTCTAAATAGATTATAAATAGAAGCCTCTCCTAAAGGGTCGTCTACAAATGTAAATCCCTTCGAAGGGTTCTTGCATAAATAGAAGCCCTTTTAACCTATAAATAGACTCTACAAATAGAAACTCCTTCAAAGCAGTTATCCGACATAATTTTTTATGAATGTAGGTCCTCTGAATATGACTTCGATAAATAGAAGTCGCCCTAAATAGGTATTCGATAAATAGAAGCATACCTAAAGGGATCTTTTGTAAAAAGAAGTATGCCCTAAGGGTTATTCTGTAGATACTAGTCTTTCTTAAGGGGTATTGTATAGATAAAAGACTCTCTAAAGGGGTCTTCTGTGAGCATAAACCCTTATGAAAGGACATTTATATGTAAATACTCGTCTAAGGGGTATTTGTACAAAGAAAGCTTGTTAAATTAGTCTTCTATAAAGGTAAGTCCCAGTAAAGTGTTTAATGTGGTCTTGTATAAACAAATCCTTCTAGAAACAAATTTGAAGGAACTTCTTAAGAATAGAAACCGATCTAAATAATTTCTCTATAAATAAGAAATCATTTAAAGGAGTCTTCTTTAAATAAATACCACCCTATGAATTAAAAGTCCTCTAGGGAGGGGTTCTATACATAGAACTCCCTATAGAAAGAGGACGAGGAATTTTACACATAAAAGCCCTCTAGAGGGGTTTCTACTCCTAATCCTCAACCTACGGGCTCAACTTAAAAGCTCTTCTTAGCAAGATTCCCTTCCAAAAGTGTCTTCTATAATTTTATTTATTTATTTGAATGCAATATACTTTGCGTAACAGACGCTTTAAATCAATGGCAGGCAACATATTTTTCTATTGCATACTTTGGTGGGTGTCATAATGCCACGTTTTTCAATTAGTTGAATTGTGTGTGAATGGGAAAAATTTTTACACACACAATTACAAAACTGAATCACATTGCCGAGCATTGCTTTAAATCAGCGTCAGGCGAGAGAGCGCCCACGAGCGCTCATTTATCGTTGCTCTCTCCACACACACAATTCAACCCATTGAAAAAGCATGCACTTACACAATGACACCCCGTAAAGTATGCAATAGAAAAGTATGGTGCCTGACGCTGCTTTAAATCAGCGATAGGCACCATCTATTTCTATTGCAAAGGACGTTTCCTCACCGTTCTGTAGCCTTGTGTAACGTGGTTTTTATACCCACTTAAATTTGTTCCATGTGTGCCAGTATCGATGGCAATGCAATTTTATCGACAATGATATTTTGTTTGCAGCTGATGTTTGACCAGCAGCATTGATCCATGGTCGTAACATTTGTTACAAACTATTACAAATATAACACCGCGGCTACAATAGCCGAGTAACAACCAAATAAGACACCAGCGCCAGCAAACAGCAACAACAACAATGGTAGCAACATTATTGGCAAATAATAATAATAACTTTCTCTATTTTTGCCTTTTCTTTTATTTAGTTGTTGTCATACAATAATCTCCTTTTCGTTTTTCTTTTTTGCTTTTATAACATTCAAAAGGCAAAAACAATTCTACGGTATAACATGTTTACCATAATCAACTACATTTATTTAAGTAGTAAAATACAAAAACTAGAACGAAATAAAAAACTAAGCGAAAAATCCCATGGCCAAACGTACAATAAAAACTGAAGTATTGTTGCCCACCAAAAAGACATTAACCTCACACAAAAAGCATAGAGAGCAGCAACAGAAAAGTGACAAAGGGAAATGAATATAAAACTGAAACCAATGAGCTGAGTGTTTGAATGCATTACTATGTGAAATGGTTTAGATGTGCAATGCTATGTTGTGGACAGCCACTTCTTCTTCACTCTGATCTGATAGTGTTGCAGTCACGTAATTTAAACTTTGTAGTTTGTCTTCATCTATGGTTCTCCCTGTCTACCTTCCTCTCTCCCTCTTCGCAGTGCTATTCATGCCCATCCTTATGGAAAAATGGCTGACGTTGAACTCATTTACAGTTGAACATAAAGAGGAATGATAATACAATTGTAGAAGTATTTGAAGCAAACGTTGCATTACCACTGAGTCGTTGTAAAGCTGAAAGTTAGAGGTACCAATGTAATTTCAAAGACATAATGCCACAAAATCAATGAAGCAGATGAACGACTTCTTACTGCTTCCATTGTTTACAAACTTTGAAAAAATTTAAGGTTTATTTGTTCAAGAATGTGTGGGGATGAAAGACAAATTAATATTAATAAAAGCACAATTGCAGTTTCTGCGGGGCGTATGATTAATGACAATACTCATAACTATCATTGAAATGGGGAAAAATAGTACTTAATATTTTTGAGAAGACATAGTTACATGCTCAGAAGCACTATGTAACATTTTCAAGGTAATTTTGTGCAAACAACTTCTACTCCGGATTTTATAAAAGTACAGACGCAATCGACAAAAACCCCATTTGGGTTTTGTGTTGATAGATCGGGTTTAAATTTAATGGCCTCATCTAAAAATGGCAAAATATTGAGCTTTTATAGCAAATCGAGGCAATATCTCTGAAATCAATTCGAATCCTGTTCAGACCTCTGAAGCAAATTTCTAGATAAGAGCATAAAGAAAATATTGGAAGAAATAATCACCTCGAAAAACGGCATTTGTTGCCTCAAAATGTAAAATATATCTAAAAATTCCTTTAACGTTACTTCTTTTCCGTTAACTTTTCTTTGAAAGAAATATCCGCTGGAGTGTAATTCACAACTATTCAGAACATTCCATTCTTGTAAAATGCCTCTATCACGCTATTTCTAGCACATTTTCAAATGAAATTTGATAAATATATGAACAACGCATTGAAATCCCAAATATGAAAATAAACAGGTATTGTGAACATAGTTTGAAATATTATCGATATTGATTCGCTAGTTCTTCTGGTTTGACACGTAAGTTCTTCTACTTTAGGGCTACAATATTGCTGAAGACCGGGAAGTAAAATTCTTATTAGTTTCTGAGATAAAGCCCCAATCAGTGGAATGGTGGAATGGTCATTTTAGTCCGGTTTAAATTAGGCTATAAAATCCAAACCCCTATAAATAAATGCCATTATAAATAGTTTTTTAATACTCTCAGCATTTATGCTAACGAGGGTACATATACAAACTTTCATACGGGCAAAATGTGCCTCATCGAAATAATGGATTTAGACCCCAAGTATGTTTGGACGAAATCCGTTTCATACAATTTGGAGTTGATTTTGCCATGTGCGTCCATCTGTCTGTCTGGCTGGCTTGAGCGCACGAAAGCTCTCGAAGGGACCAACCGATTAGGTCCATAATTTGGGTTTCGTATTATTTTGTCCAAACTTAGCTTAAGATCGAAGATCGGTTATGTTGGTCCACTCCTTCCGATACCTCCCCACAAAAGTTCGACGGTGTTGGGAAAATTTGTGCGCATTATAACTTTTGAAGGGAGTAACCGATTTGGTCCATACTTTAAAAACCGTGGAATTTCTACCAGACATAGATGAGGTTCCAACATGGACTCAATCGGTCTACTCCTTCGGGTAGCTCCCACACAAATTTTCGGAAAAGATCAGTTTGGGACTTGCTCTCGAATCGCTTTGTTTTTTATTGTAACAATTTGTGTTCACTGTCCCCCTTACGACGGTACAAGTTACATCAGGAACAAGTCCATAGTTCTTGAGAAAATAGCCCCAAACTATAAAAACCCCCTATAGCACCATATATAATGGCTGAATGAAGCACACGATAACTCTCGAACGGATCAGCCGATTCGGTCCCAAATTTGGCTAATATTTTTTCCAAACTTTGTTTAAGTTCGAAGATGGGCACTATCGGTGCACAACGTCCGATACCTCCCCCCAACAATTAAAAAAATGTCACTGAAATGCAAACCAAACAAACCAGCCAAATGTTGTTTTACTTCAGAAATGGTCCATATCGGTGTTCATCGTTATTCTATAAAAACACATTTGCATTTGAAAAACCAAAAGTTCTAGGACAGAGAAGCCATTCCACTCGATATGTCTGAAGAACTGTCCAACTAACAGCGAAATCGGTCACATAATTTGGTGACTGTGTCGGTTCGAGTCCTTGGATTTCGTTTTTCACTTGCAAAAAATTTCGATCATCAAGCTTAACTCTAAACGAGAAAATTAATAAAAATCATTAAAAATGATCTTCGCCCTAACAGTCAAAAATTAAAAAATATATATATTTTTCGGCAAGTTGATACTTTCAAAAAAGGCCACAAAATCTGCGTAGCCGGTATAGTCAATAGATGAAAGTTTCAATTCACACAGGCTGTGGGTATATCTCTGTCGGCAAAGTCGACTGATACTTTTTACTTGTTTTAATTGAAGCCTCTCTCGACGGGTCTTCGGCAGACAAACCCCCCCTCTGTAGGGTATTAGTTGTCTCATAGTTGTCTTCTAGAAGATCTAAAGTGTTCTTCTATAGATAAAAGAAGCTCTAAGGTGGTCTCCTGTAAATTAAAGTCTCCTTAAACGAATATTCTACAGATAGGAGCCCCTCCAAACTGGTCTTTTATAAAACGAAGCCCTCTAAAGGTGTATTTTATATAAAAGATGACCCTCTAAAGGGGTTTTCTATAGATAGCAGTGTTCTCCTGAAGATAGAAGCCCCTCTAAATGGGGTTTTTATAGACAGAACCCAGTAAACAATTGTTGCTGAGCGCTCTGATATTAGATTCTTTTAAGAGATTTTCCAAAGTTTGTTCAGAAAATGTACGGAATTCTCAAAATTTCCCTCAGAGATTGAAGGGATCTTCAGCAAGATTTCGTTTAACAATTTCTGCACACTTTCGTGCGCTTGTTTTCGAAAATGTTGCGAGTAATCTGCACATACTCTAATGGGAAATTTTTGATTCGTTTCTCTCTCTCTCGGGAACAAAGTTGCCGAACATTCGTCGAGAGTTGATTTAAAGAAAAGGGAGAGATTTTTTGTGTCTTCACGATATTGCTTGTTTTTTAGTTATTTTGCAGCTGTTAAGTGAATAAGACATAACGGAACAAGTTATTTTGTGATGAAATTGGCACATGTTTTACAATAAATGAAAGTGTAAGATTGTATACACATTTTCTAAAACGTTGTTTATAATATTGTTATTTCTATTTTAGATAAATCAAATGGAAAATTTGTTCGCAAGGACTGTGCTTTATCATTTTATAAATGTGCAATTTAGTGGGCAGCAGCGACGAATACTATTTCATCATCATTGTAATAATAAAAAGTTCAACAAATATTTTAAATAAAGTTCCAATTTAATCGATGAGAAATTCGAATCGTATCCTAATAAACATTGAGAATTTTGGGAGAAAATATTCAGAATATCTAATAAAACATCAGAATAGTTTCCGATTTACGGAGAAAATATCTAGAATTTTTTTAGAATTTGTTCCGAAAATTTTCAGAATCTCGAAACAAATCTCCGAAAAGAATTCTTTTTTCTTCAGATTTTCGAATATTTCTTCAGAGTGTTATCAGAAAATCTTTCGATTTCTAAACGAATTCGTGTAGAAACTAGAATGTTCTTTCCGAATTTCCCTCGACAAAACGTTCCGAATTCTGCGAACCGCTTCACACAAATTCGGACCTGTTTTGCATGCGATTACGGCATCAGAAATGGAAACTTGTGCAGAAAATACATCCGAATTCGGTACGATCTCGGCAAAAATTGTTGGCTGGGAAGCTACTCTAAAGGGACCTTCTATATACAAAACCCCCTTCTTAAGGTGTATTATATATAGAATCTCCTTTGAAAGTATCTTTTAAACACAAATCTCCTCCCAAAATAGTCTTTTATAAGTATAAACTCCTTTAAAGGGGTCTTCTATACATAGAAGCTAGTCTAAAAGGGTCTTCTTTAAATACATGTTCAACTAAAGGAGTATTTAAAAACTATTCATTTTAATTGGTTTTGTTTAGGGGCGTATGCATATTGCCAATACTTATACCCATAGTTAAAAAAGGATCAGGGATGCGTATGTGTGGGGTCTCCCGCATACAAAAGGCTATTTAAAAATAGGTCACTTGAAGATGATGTAAAAGTTATTTGCCTTCAGCTTTCAAGAGAACTTATTTCCTTTTCCTTCCCTTTTAAAACAAGACCTAAGTGGAAAAATAATAATGTCGGTCGATTGTTTTTTTCAAAAGACTTTCTGAACGTAAAACCTTCTTTGACAATATAGATCATCGTTGATGCTTTCAAATACTTTTTAAAAAGTGTCGTTATTATATTGTTTGGTGGCAGATAACTATAATTCTGCCCTTTCTGAATTCAGTTTATATTCCGAAGTGTGATTTATAATTTCAAGGTTACTAGGGTTTTCGTAACAATTTTAAAAATCCTCATAACTTCCACAATGTGGCTTGGATTTTAAACTTTAAACTATTTTTTAGCTGCTGAAAAATGCTGGATAAATGAAAAAATATAATATTACAATTAATCTACCAAAATCTATAAGATCTTTAGAAAGTAAGACTTTCAAATGAACTTTTGTCTAAAGGAAATCTTTTGAAAATATGTTACACATATAGAAGACCTTCCATTCAAAAAACCCTTCACGAGTCCACTGCCTATTGAAAAGTCTTTACAACGATATTCTGTCTACATAAGATTTAACAAATGGGGTTCTCTCCTTTTTAAATTTTGGTGTCTATACTTTTTAAAGGCCTTATAGATGATTTATCTGTGTATTCCTTTGTGATATGTTTCCTTCCTTCTTACTTCTTCTGCCAAAAAAGTTTCCTTTGAAATATTTGTCCTGCTCTGTTGTGTACCACACATCACTCCTCTTACTTTTAATATAATACCCATTATTGAATATAATTTATTTAAGTAATTAATTTAGTTGTGGTCTTAATGACGACTTATTTTTTTAATTCACACACACACACATCAGAATCCATAAATTTTATTCTTAATCTCAAGTTTATCTCATTTCTTCCTCTATCTAATTTGTTAATCAGACGTCACAAAGCAAAGCAAATGTCATCTAATTTGATTTACAAAAAAGGAAATTCAAAGTTTTCATGGGGATTGATTTACAAATGGATAAAATGAGTGAGGAACAATGGCATTGTGGAACTCTAAAATTCCTTCATATGTCAGCTTTTCAGGGTCTGTTTTTCGTTATGAATAAAGTTTGTTTGCTGTCAATAGTTTATCAGAGTTTAGGAAAACCTAAAAGTAGGCAGCGTACAAAATCAACTAATCATTTTAGAAATACTTTTAGCCACAAATGTGTGTGTTTGTATGTGTGTAGCTGCTGACTTGAAACCACTGTCAAGGGCCAAGAAAATTACCTAAATCATAACTTCAATGCCTTTACATTCCACCAAACAATGATTCGTACTTTTTTCCCTCGGATTCTTAATAAGCCTGATGTGTCCGATTTCATAGCATACACCAATATTTTGGCTTACTTACCATGTACATATATAACCCAAACTGCAGAAACATAAGCGCGGTAAATTACATATCGCAATGATTACAACGAAACTGCTACACAGACGAACACACACACATTTGTATGGGAACATTTTGCTCATATAAACCAAACTGACATTTCCGTTGAATTGTATAACGTTTTTGTTTTTACGAGAGCATTTGTTTGGCAGAGGAAAGTCGAAGGATGTTAGGGAGAGAGGTAAAATTCGAGGTTGGTGGCGGAATCCTGTCAGAGTAAATAAGGGATTTAACTGATTTTTATATTCATGTACGTCATTGATTTTCAGCATGTAATAGGATGAAACTGGTCCGATTCATTTTCATTCCTATTTAAATTTCTGTATTTTAGACTATTTTGAGGAATCAGATTTACTTTTTAAAATCGTATTTACAGTTTGTGAGTTACAAGGGTTTTTGTGAAAAAAAAAACAATGATTACACTGTGACACAAAATGGAACTCAAAGTCTGGGGGTGGAAAATTTATTTTGAATATGAAAGCCCTTGATGAGTATACTAAGAACCCAAAAGGAAATTTTCGAGATATCGCGCGATGAAGTTTTTGATTTTTTTTCCCTATAATACTTGGGAAAATAGCTCCATATCTCTGTTTGGCGTTGTTGTAGCTTCGTTTTGAGGTGACATGTCTTCAGTGAAATCGATTGGCGAATCTTTTTGTAGACAATTCCATTCTTCTAACTCAATCCCTTTCATGTCCTTTTCGTCCTTTATTTCTTGAACCGTAGTGAAAGTACCACAAGATGAGATTTTTCAGCATCCCAATATTCTACAAAAATGTTGCTCAGAAGATTTTAGGTACGGTTCCCTTTGACAACTAATCAATTTTGTCCCGTTTTCATTGTCCTTTTTGACATTTAATCGGTTTTGGTTCAGAAATAAACTATGTTTTGTTTTTCTGTATATTCGTCATTGGGTATTTATTGGTATGTACACATAACTATTGGTTATTGCTTATGTAGACATCTGGGGTGCTTTTGAAATATTTACCACAAATAGCTATTGTAATGATGAACACGTTAATAACAAATTTTCTTGGAGGATAGATCCGGTTGTCTCAATTTTGGAACCGGATATTCCGACATTAAAACCGATTTTTGAACCGGTTTTAAGTAACCGATTAAACTTATATGTATACCGTTAAAAAGCTTATAGAGTTGTCAATCAAATTAAATTAATTCGCTTCTGAAAACTTTGTTAGTTGCAATTCTAGAACAAAAAAACCGTTTTCTTAAACTGTTTTTAAGGAAAAATATCAATACGCGCAAATATGGAGATCAAAGGCTGGGGGGCGAACAATTCTTTTTGGCGATGAAAGTCGAACCCGGAAGGCCAGTTATGCCGTAGGTCAAACTTCTGAGTTATTGCGAAAATTTGCTTTTGGGTTCTTAGTATACTCATCAAGGGCTTTCATCTCCAAAAGAAATTTTCCACCCCCCAAATATGCTGCTGCACAGTGTTATTAACAATTAATACCCATAACTTTCACACTGTGGCTCGGATTTTAGATTTTATTCCTTTTTGGGAAATCTGAAGGGATGCTGGATAAACTTAAAATTTCATAATATTATAATACTCTGGAAATGTCCTTTGAGACGCTTGAAAAAACCATTCAGAAATCTTAACCGATCTCCCCTTGAAATATATACTTTACAATTTAATTTTTTAGAGGAAATGCAAGGAACCTTCAGATGGGAAAAGAATGCGTGGTTTTCGAGATTTTTCCAGAGTAAATCATGGATCCAACTTATTCTTATATTCGTTGATTGATCAACATATAAAAGGATGCAATGGAAATTTAAAGAGGCTTTGTATATATATTTGGAAATTTTCAACTAAAAACCGATTTAGGAAAGGGCCTCATTTTTTTAATCAAGTCTACTTTTTAAATTTAGATTCATAGAGTAGGAGTTAGAAGGGGTTTTGTGATTAATAACAAGCATACGCAATAGGGTACCCCAATTTTAAAATATGCATATCTCCCGAATTGTGACTTGAATTTTAGATATTAAAATTTTTGGATGTCGGATAAATGCAAAATATCATGATGATATTATTCTATGCAAATGCTTCATTTCTATTCTTTTTGAATCTAGTTGGATTCGTTGCGTAAGAGTTAAATGTGTTTTCGTGACACAACTCAATAATTAAGAACAATCATACGCTATGTTGAACCTAATTCTCATAACTCTAGAGTTGTGCTAAAGGAACTATATGGAACTCTCTGGTTCACTTCGCAGTTCCAATGAACCACATTTTTTCTTTGAACAAACTGCGTATACTAAATATCCCACGTAACATTTCATGATGTTACTCATACGTTTTGGACCTAGTACAATGAACTAGATTACCCAACTCTACATAACTCACTAACCCTGGGTTGGGTATTAGATATTAATACATGTTTTGACAGCTGAAGAGTTGTTCGATAAATGAAAAACATCACGATTATATTAATCTCTAATCTCTCTTTCGGTTTCTTGCAAACGTCGAAACTTCACACTTGCGAATTCTTAATTTGTTTCCATAATACCCTAAAAAAACAAGTAAAAAAGAATTAAGTTCGGCCGGGCCGAACTTTTCATACCCTCCACCATAAAATATCCATTCCTGTCCCTAACTTTAAGTGAGTACGTTAAAATGTCAGATAATGTACATAAAATGCTTCATTCGGGAGGCCCTTTTTTATGGTGCCTATATCTAACTGTTGACAATTTTTGGTTGGCTAGAAATTGGGAGGTACCGTTATATAGGGGTTATTATAAAACATGGGCCTATGTTGGCAGTTTTTGATGGGAGCCTTTAATGTCAAATAACTCCTAATTCGGTTAAAAAATTTAGCTAGAATCCTCAAAATATCGAAAATCGGTACATAACGTGGGAACTTCAAATGTCATTAACAGCTAGTTCGGAGGTATCTGGGCTATACGAAAATATGAACCTAAATGAACAATTTTTGTTGCAAAATTTTTGTTGACTTTTAAATTTCAAATTACAGAAAGTTTGTCCAAAAAATAAAGCTAAGGTACGGAAAATCGGGAGGTTTGTTTTGGGGCTATACAAAAACATGGACCTACGTTCGGTTAAACATTTTAAGTAAAATCCTCAAAGTACCGAAAATCGGGAAGTATCGTTATATTGGGGCTATGTTGAAAATTGTTGATGCAGATGTGCGGTGACCACTACAACCTTCAAATGTCAAATTACAGTTAGTTCTGTTAAAAATTTTAGCTAAAATTGCCAAATTACTGAAAATTGGGAGGTACCGTTACATGGGAGCTACATCCGAACATGGACCTATGTTGACAATTTTTGATAGAGAGGTGTTGTGACCACTAAGAACTTCAAATGTCAAATTACTGCTAGTTCGGTTTAATATTGTAGCTAAAATCATCAAATTACTGAAAATCGGGAGGTACCGTTATATGGGGGCTTTCTTGACAATTTTTGGTGGAGAGGTGTGGTGACCACTAAGAATTTCAAATGTCAAATGTTGAAATTACAGATAATTCGGTTAAAACTTTTTGGTAAAATTCTCAAAATACCTGAAATCGGGCGGTAACGTTATATGGGGGCTATTCCAAAACATGGACCTATGTCCACTAGTTATGTACGTTTATTGACATTTAAGAACCCTAAATGCCAATTGATAGCTAAATAGGTCTGAAAATGTAGCTACAAACGTCAAAATACCGCAAATCGGGGGGTACCGTTATATGGGGGCTATACCAAAACGTGGACCTAGGTCCACAACTTTTGTTATATAAGTTTAGTTACACTTAAGAACCCTAAATGTCAAATTAGAGCTATATCGGTCTGAAAATGTAGCTAAAAACGTCAAAATACCGTAAATCGGGGGGTACCGTTATATGGGGGCTATACCAAAACGTGGACCTATGTCCACAAGTTTTGTCACATAAGTTTATTGGCATTTAAGAACTTCAAATGTCAAATTATAGCTTCATCGGTCTGAAAATGTAGCTAAAAACGTCAAAATACCGTAAATCGGGGGGTACCGTTATATGGGGGCTATACCAAAACGTGGACCTATGTCCACAACTTTTGTTATATAAGTTTATTGATACTTAAGAACCCTAAATGTCAAATTATAGCTAAATCGGTCTGAAAATGTAGCTACAAACGTCAAAATACCGCAAATCGGGGGGTACCGTTATATGGGGGCTATACCAAAACGTGGATCTATGTCCACAAGTTTTGTTATATATGTTTATTGACACTTAAGAACCCTAAATGTCAAATTATAGCCAAATCGGTCTGAAAATGTAGCTAAAACCGTCAAAATACCGTAAATCGGGGGGTACCGTTATATGGGGGCTATACCAAAACGTAGACCTATGTCCACAACTTTTGTTATATAAGTTTATTGACATTTAAGAACCCTAAATGTCAAATTATAGCTACTTCGGTCTGAAAATGTAGCTAAAAACGTCAAAATACCGCAAATCGGGGGGTACCGTTATATGGGGGCTATACCAAAACGTGGACCTATGTCCACAACTTCTAATATATAAGTTAACTAACACTTAAGTACCCTAAATGTCAAATTATAGCTAAATCGGTCTAAAAATGTAGCTAAAAACGTCAAAATACCGCAAATCGGGGGGTACCGTTATATGGGGGCTATACCATAACGTGGACCTATGTCCACAAGTTTTGTTATATATGTTTATTGACACTTAAGAACCCTAAATGTCAAATTATAGCCAAATCGGTCTGAAAATGTAGCTAAAAACGTCAAAATACCGTAAATCGGGGGGTACCGTTATATGGGGGCTATACCAAAACGTGGACCGATATAGCCCATCATCGAACTTGACCTGCCTGCAAACAAAAGACGCACTTTCCCAAAATTTCAGCGTCCTATCTCCATTTTTGTGGATGTGGAATGATTACCACAGACGGACGGACGGACGGACGGACGTGCTCAGATCGACTTAGAATTTTACCCTGATCAAGAATATATGTACTTTATAGGGTCGCAAATGAGTATTTCAATGCGTTACAAACGGAAAAACAAACTTAGTATACCCTCCATACTATGGTGGAGGGTATAAAAATGGGTGCCACCGTGGTGCAATGGTATGCACACCCGTCTTGCACACATAAGGTCGTGGGTTTGATTCCTCGGCCAGGCAACATCAAAACTCTTTTCAACGGTGGCAAAATACCCCTCAGTAATGTTGGCGACATTTCCTGAGTATTTCAGCCATGTAAAACTTCTCTAAAAGTGGTGTCTTAGAGTCTAAGACTTAGACACGCCGTTCGGACTCGGCAATAAACTGTAGGTCCCATATCATTGAGGTAAATATGAATCGGGGTGCACTCACTGATATGAGAGAAGTCTCCCTTGTCCCTTATGGGATGTTTGTGGCAACTTTAGGGCCGACTGAGTCGCCCTTCCACCTTCTTATAATGCATCTTGTATACCTGATGAAGATATAGCTATCGATATGTTGCCTTCTAATCTAAAGACTTGCTTTCCAATAAGATAAAAGCTTCGTTATGCATAACATCTGGTATTTCCATTGATTTCTAACATATTTAAGAAAGTGGGAGTGGTCGGGTCTTATGGCTAAAATATGTATCCAGGGTCGGGGAAATGAACACGTTCGGTTCAGAAGTTTTGGAGATATAACGCATGTAAAAAGGTTGTTAAAAAATATAAATTCAACAAAATATATAGCCTATTGAAAAATGTGGGCGTGGTCATATTTTCTTTGCATAAAAACCTAAGTTGAGTTATGAAGAATATTTCAAAAAAAGAATTATCCACATCGGTCCAGCCGTTCTCAACTGAAGCCATTACCAAGGAACGACATTTGATTTTTAATTATATAGATATTGCATTTTTAAAGAAATACGGTATAGGGGAAGTACCCCTCCCCATCCGAAATTCAGCAAAATATGTAGCCTATTTTCGCCTGGGCTCTGTGCATTCCATGACAATTTCAGGAAAATCGGTTCAGTAGTATTTGTAGAAAAGATTAAAATTAAAAAAAGTGGGCGAAAAAGTGGGCGTGGTCAAATTATCTCTGCATAAAATTCTAAGTTGGGTTTTGAAGAACACTACAAAAAAAAAGAATTATCTAAATCGGTTGAGCCGTTCTCAACTGATGCCATTACCAATGAACGACATTTGATTTTTTTTATAAAAATATAGCATTTTTAAAGAAATAGGGTATAGGGGAAGTACCCCTCCCATTCCGAAATTCAACAAAATATGTAGCCTATTTTCACCGAGGGCCATCCCTGTACATTCCCTGACAATTTCAGGAAAATTAGTTCAGTAGCTTTATTAGAAAAGAAAAGATGAAAATTGAAAAAAATGAGCGGAAAAGTCGGCGTGGTCAAATTTTCTTTGCATAAAAACCTAAGTTGGGTTACGAAGAACATTTCAGAAAAAGAATTACCAAAACTGGTCCAGCCGCTCTTAACTGATGCCATTACCAACGAACGACATTCGATTTTAATTTTTAAAAACTTTTATACTCGACTACATAAGTGGACACCCTAAGCATATCCGGTATGCAATATGAAGATACTATGACTTCCCCTGATGAAGTAGTTACTGTAATAAAGTACTCAAAATACAAAAAACAACAAAAGCAAAGGATATAATATTTCGAAAACTAAAGCACAAAAAGGATAATTCTAATTTCAAATCGACTAATTTCAAATACAAATGGAATAATTGGAATTACAATTGAAATGTTTCCAATTACAAATGAAAATGAAATGAATAACAACCGACAGCGACTAACATTGATCTAAATTTTCATAACATTTTCTATGTCAATTTTTTTCGTTGGCAAGTCCAGGTTTTCTGACATAATAACAATCCTTTCAATGACTCCCAAAATTAGATCCAGTTGCAAGATGGACCACTCAAGCTCTTTAATCCACTTCTTAGATCGTGTTGAAAAGTTTAATAGCAGATAGTCGTTGTGATTGTGACTACAAGATAACAATTTTTTTCAGGCCAGTACTTCCTGATGTAAGGGTCCAGTAATGTCGCAATGTTTAGGGCAATTTTTGCGCAGAAGGTAAAATCATTGTCAAACGATTGTGTACGACATACCGCACCTATTCAGGGCCCTTATATGTGGGAACTTAATAATTTTCATTTAACACTATTTCACTTCATTGTGGCGTATAACTATAGACAATACTTATACGCCCCATATATTATTACCTTTACCATGAAAGCAGTACCTTTAATATTCTTCTCGAAGAAAGTATGAAAGTGTGGCTTAGATATTCTTCAAAACTTTATAACTGCAACTTTAACCTGCAAGAATGACTCGGTTGGGGACAACTTTTATAGTTTAACAAAACTGGGGTTTTAAGAATCAGAACTTTCTATGTCATTTCATTCTCTTCAATATTAAAGAAACCATTTTGTGTTATCTTTTCAAAATTTACTTTGCTTACCTTCCTTCTTTCATATCCCGCTTTCTATAAGGGTATGTACAATGTATACAAGTTTTTGGTATTATTGTCCTTTACGGTAATGGCTTAGCTTCTCCGTTACATGCGTTATTTCCTCCCACACAACTTTTCGTTACATTCACAAATAGAATTGTCATTTTTACAGCAATATAATGCAAGCGATATTATTTTTTATTTTGACTATTTTTAGGAAATTATATCTTTAAATCCAAAATTCTTGAAAACCTTTTCAATAAATTTTGTGCTTTTTTAATATTTGTGTATTCTTTTTTCACTTTTTGTAACCTTTATATCCAATTTTATTTTTAAAATTTCCAATATTTCATTTATTCATGCATTCATGCATAAACACGTGTTTATACGCGTTATGCTATGTGTTATTTTATATTTCGCAACCGTTTCGCACGTTCACACGTGAAGCATGTCCCACGTTCATTTAAAGACTAACATACATCCTGTTCTACGCATAGCGGTGCATATTTTGTTTCTTTTTGTTTGAGGGTAAGAAAGTATTTTAAGAACATAGAGTGGCCTTACGCGTGGAGAGCAGAGAGAAAAGTACTTATTTATACAATAGAGTGGGGCGATTTGAACACCATCACGGGCGCCTGGAGTTTCTGATTCTTGGGATTGTACTGAGCAAAAAAGTCAACTAGACCATATGTATACGGTGAAAATTGAGCCCCCTGATTTTGACTTGCTGTCATTTTATTGACCATTTTATTAGCTTTCTAATGATATACATATACCGTTAATCGGCTACTTAAAACCGGTTCACAATACGGTTTTAATATCAGAATATCCGGTTCAAAAATTTAGATAACCGGATCTATCCTCCAATAAAATTTTTTATTAACGTGTTCGTTTTTACAAGAGCTATTTATGGTAAGTATTTCAGAAGCACCACAGCCAATAACGAATATACATAAAAACAAAACATAGTTTCCTGAACAAAAACCGGGTAAATGTCAAAAATGACCATGAAAACGGAGAAATATCGTTTGGTCATCAATGATAACCGTACCTTAAATCTTCTGAACAACATTTTTGCAGAATATTTGGATGCTGTAAAATCTCGTCTTGTGGTACTTTTACTACGGTTCAAAAAATAAAGGACGAAAAGGACACGAAAGGAATTGAGTTAGAGGGATGAAATATTCCACAAAAAGATTCAGCATTCGATTTGACTTGTAATCTCAAAATGAAGCTACAATAACGCTTAACAGAGATATAAAGCTATTTTATCACAAATTAAGGGGCAAAAATTAAACCATTAATCACGCGATATCTTGGAACCTTGACCTATGGTGAAAATTTCCTTTTGGGTTCTTAGTACACTCACTAAGGGATTTCATCTCCACAAGGAATTTTCCACCCACTGACTTTGAGTTCCATTTTGTAGCACAGTGTCGTTAATCGATATTTTCCGAAAAATGTGCACTTTCTCGAGGCCATAACTAACTGAAGGAGAGTTCCAATGCTTTTGCGATGTACTAGAGAGTTCTTAATTATTGTCTTGGCTACAATTGCTGTCTGTGTGTTGGATCGAAAATCTCCGTGGTTTGGTTGTTATATGCCAAAATATCCAAAAATCCTTGAAAAAAACTTCAAGTCAAAATCCGGGGTCTCGATTTTCACCGTAGACATATGGTCTAGTTGACTTTTTTGCTCAGTACAATCCCAAGAATCAGAAACTCCAGGCGCCCGCTAACACTTTTTTCCTTCCATACAAATCGCCCCGGTCTATTATACAATTTGCCGGTACTCTTTAAGCTCAACTGGGTGGGCATTATAGAAATATAGAACAGGCGTGCACACCACTAACGACTTTCGTACCAACAAACTCCATGTATTCTCTCGTTACTTATGATTGGCGTTATTTAGAAAACTATAAATATCTCTTTTGGGAGTGGAGGAAAACACGAACCAAACGGAAACCACCTTCAGTGAGGTAGTCCTGGTATATTCGGCTGAATTGTGTGCTAAACAAAAGCTGTTATAATTCAATGCGATTTGATTCTCTCAGCTTCTCATATCATATATCTCTCAGCATTTTCATTGACTTCGTCAAGTATAACAGTTTTTGTGTACATGACTGCTTTAGGTAAGGGAGTCTTTGGGACAATTAATGTGTGAGAAAAAATTGTGTGGACTTTATTCTCTCTTTTTCGAAGTATCATTCGAAACCCACATTCAGTGAGACAGTCCTGGTATATATGGCTAAATTGTGTACTAAACAAATGTGTAATAATTCGATGTGGCACTCTCCCAATTTAATGAGAAACGTGTCAATGTCAATAGAGCAAAACTTGGCATGGAACGTTATGGTGTTACACATATGCCACGACTCTATGGAAAAGTTGTCATATGCATTCGACTCTCACAACTTGTCACAGAGCTCATAAGATACTGGTTTCAAGAAATATAACAGTTTTTGTGTGTATACCAGTTACAAAACAAAGAGTTTTGGGGCTGCTTGTATTAATTTTGGGACATGCAGGTTATGTGGATTTTATTCTCGCTTCTTCGAAATACCGGCAATTAGTTAAAAGATGCTACACACAAGTTAACTAAGCACAAGTTATGGTTCATTGTCTGTGGTCTTTAAGGAATGCTCACAAAGATATAACCATGAGTGATGAAATGGTGAAAGATATGACAGCGTTAACTTTTATTTGAGTGGTATTAGATAAATAAACATTGTAAAAAATTTTTTGTAAAAAATCTGAATGAAAAGTATTCGAAACATTAATTGTTAAAAACAATTAAAGCCGACCATGTGATACCCTGCTCCACTACACCTGGGCACTAGTTTCCACTGAATTTCTTTTATATGATTGCGATATGTTGATTGATTGATATACATGAAAACATACCAGCGATATAGCAAATACATACCTTACTGGAAACGCAAGGTGTTATTTTCCTTATATTATAATGGACAATGTGACCTTTTTGGCTACATATTATTAAAACAAGTAAAAACGTATCAGTCGACATTGCCGACAGAGATATACCCTCAGCCTGTGTGGATTGAAATACTTTTTTTCAAAAAAACTTACGTCTTTAGGGTGGTTTTCAAAACAATATGGATAGGATTAAAGCGCAAAAATTTGCGGGGATATCGATAGATAGGGTTTTTTATACCCTCAGCTTTTAGGCTAAAGAGGGTACTTACACTTTGATACGACCAAAAATGTGCCTCATCGATATAATTGTTTTAAACCCCAAGTATGTTTGTACGATATCCGTTTCAGAAAATTTTGAGTCGATCTAGCAATGTCCGTCCGTCTGTCTGTCTGCCTGTCTGGCTGTTGCGCACGTTAACTCTCGAACGGACCAATCGATTCGGTTCAAATTTTGGGTATCGAAATATTTTGTCCAGATTTGATTTAAGTTCGACGACGGGCCATATCGGTCCACTCCTTCCGGTACCTCCCCCACAAAGGTTCAACATTTTTCGCCAATATTTGTAGTAAATTATGGTTCCACCGAATAAAAATTCCACCGAATAAGGTTTTTGTCTAATACTTTTGTGCATTCATTTGGATATGTATCTACGGATTAAACTGCTTTGTCACTACAGTAAAGTGTCTTGGCTAATATTGTCATGGCCGTTCCTCAGCAAAATAGCGGAAGTAAGCATTTTGTCAAGCGACCCCCACCTCCTGACGTAGCTCAGTGGTAAGACATCAGCCTCGCGGTCATAAGGACCGGAGTTCGAGCCCGGCTCGGACCAATAATTTTTTTTTATTTTTTTGTTCTTCGGTAAAAACCGTTAGTTGGAGACTTCGAATTCTATATATTTTCTATGTATTGGTGAGAAATATTATTAACAATGGTCTCAATTAATATGAGAATATAGTTATAATTTCGTTAACTTACTCCGTTACCATTATTTTAAGGGAGATCAGTATGCCACTTAGAGTGCTCTATACCTGAATAATGCAGGAAAGAATTCTCTAAATACTTTCGGTTGTTAACGTTACAAAAAAACGGATAGTCTGTAATTTACATATCGACAAATTAAAAAGTGCCAGAACTCAAAAAAAGTATTGTGATTTCAATCTAAAGAAATCTTAACAATCGGCAAAAATAAGACATTACTCGCCAAATAAAAGAAATTTTTCTAATAAATACGAAAAACTTAAATAGAACTTCTTGGCACAAACGTTGCATTAAAATCTCTATCTTGCATAGATTTTTTTAACAATTTTCCGAAAACACAACCTATAACAAGTTGAAAATAAGATTACCGCCAAGTCCTCATTTGCGGCAATATTAGTGTTGTCCGTAAATGAGGCCACAACAGCTATCCTGTTTTAAAAAATCCTAAGAATTGGTTATTTCCTTGTCTTAGTGGGTTCCATACGATCAATGAACAAAAAACAAAACCGACAAAGTATTACCATTTTTTGCCGTTTGCGACAATTTATAGTTTGCTTTAAACAAAACCCATAGTTGGAACAAGCTAATCGGTGTCAGCAAACCCAAACGTGGCAATATCAGATTTACCGATATACATCATCCCCAAGACCAACACTGTACGATTCAACCGTGGGCAATCTCAGACACCAGCTCGCCACTTCACATTTGGCGATCAGTATCAAGATCGTGTGCTAAAAATAGATGTACAGCCCAACAGCTTTGTGTTGAGTACGAACAGTCAACGTGGAGCTTGCCTGCGATCGTACATAAAACCATTAAATAAGCAGCCGCATCAACAAGGGTGCAGTAACCTAAGTAGGCAAGTAGCAAGCAGGCCCTGTATCCGTACACAAGACGTAGAACATCGTGGGTTCGACTCCCGCTACAGGCAATTATTTACCCCTTTAAAAATTTGTACAAATCCTTATGAGTCCGCAAGTATTATCCGTAATAACATAATCATCATAATATTGTATTTGAGTCATAGACATCCTGAAACATATGCAAAAATTTCAATCATAACTATTAACACCCTTTACAGTAAATACCTACATAACAGCATCACACACACATAACGTACTTCGAGGCCTCGACGTTCGTCGCTAATGTGGATTTAGGAAAATCAAAGGATAATAATTACATTTCCATACAAGTATAATAACATCACAGTGAGTAAAACCAATTAACAAAGAAATAAGAGGTGTAAGTGTTTAAGCACCTACGAAAACATTTGCATATGTATGTAGGATAAACCAAAAAAAAAGAAAAAAAACAACTTAAAAAAGGATATTTGTAATTATTCTGAACAAGATAATTTGTAAAAAAAAGAAAAAAATATTGTCTTAGAATTGTCCTCTTCTTTCTATTCTTTCAAAGAACGATAAAACATTAATTTCATTGAAATATTAAAAGGAGTATATTCTCGATCCTTCATACACCTTATCTTTCCAAATATCCTTGGAATCTATTTAAAACCATTTAAATTTTTACTGTACTTTTTGGAAGATCTTAACGTTTGTAACTTCTAACTGAGAAATTGAAACCAGCATTCTGAACTCCCTATAAGTCCTCTTAAAAAAAAAAAAAAAAAAAAAAAAAAAAGGAAAAGAGGAAATATGTTGAGAATGATAATATTGTACGACTAACTTGTTCTTTTTATACCCTACACCACTATGTGGAAAGGGTATTATAAGTTTGTTTTGGGAAAAATTCATGTAACACCGCGAAATATTCTTGGGAGACCCCCAATGTGGTATACCAATCTTCATATCTCGGCGAGATAAAGCGATTTTGAGATGTGTGTCCGTCCGTCCGTCCGTGTGTCCGTCTGTCCATTATAAATTGTAATCAAACTACAGGCCGCAATTATGGACCGATCGTCACGAAATTTGGTATGGAGGTCGGTTTCACATCAGAATAGATCGCTATTTTAATTGGTGATGATCGTGAAATATTTAGCGGGTGAAATGGACCAAAAACATAATTTTTATCCGATTTTGCAGCTGCTCTGTAGGTCGCAATAATAGTCCGATCGCCTCGAAATTTTAAATAAGGTAAGAGTATATGACAAAGAAGAAGTTTGCAATTTGAGATGGCGATCAGATAATATTTAGAGGGTTAAATGGACCACTAATTTTGTGTGAAAATTGTGAAAACTTTTAATAAACAGCTTATATCTTTGTTCCTGAAAGACATATTCCCCACTCGTGAGTTATATTTGGAAGACGATCTCTTGACCCTTCAATTGATGTCAATTATGTTGATGTACGTGATCAGATAACAGAGTTACAGGCTAATATATCCAGTTTTTTGTTTGTAGTGTAATCAGAAACCCGCAAGAGGTCGCAATTATAGCTCAATAGTCACGAAATTTTGCACGAGGTACGAGTTTAGGTTGAAGAAAATGCATATAATTTTGCATGATGATCTGATATTATTTAGCGGTTGACATACACCATTACTTTTGTATGAAAAATATACAAATTTTATTTTTGGTTCATATTTTGATTCCTGGAGGGCATATACCGGCAAAGTAGCCTACATATGAAATAATAACTACTGACCTTTCCCCTGATGCAAATTGCAATAATGTGTGTGCTAGATAACGCACCTACTGCCTGATATATAATGTGTTTTGTGCAGAGAACCACAATTTCCTCCCATGCTACAAATTGTCTCTATCATGACAGAGAAATTTTCAGTTCAGTTGTCAAATTGGATTTTTATAGAAATATTGCAACATGGGGTCGCCTCGCCACCTATTTTATACCTCAGGATTTAGGGTAAACGGGATACAAACAATATACGACCAAATATGTGTCTCATCGAAATTTTGGTTTTAGACCCAAGTATATTTGGACGAAATTCGTTTCAGACAATTTGGAGTCTATTTAGCGCTGTCCGTTCATCTGTCTCTCTTAATGTCTATATGGCTGGTGCGCACGATAACTCTCGAACATATCTACCGATTAGAACCAAATTTTATACAACGTAATATTTTGCCCAAACTTTGTTTAAGTTCGAATGTAGGCTATGTCGGTCCACACATCCCCCAAATAAGTTGAAAATTGTTTTCGAAAAATTGTGTGAACGATAACTGGCGAACTGAGAAATGGATTTGCTCCAAAATTTCCATATATTATTATTCCTTCCAGATATAGATCGGATAAGACTATATCGGTCCTTAGGGTACCTCCCACTCAAAATTTGGAAAAGGGAAATTTAAGAGTCCTCTCGAATCGTTTTGAATTTTATTCAGCAGATTGTACTTGCGTCGCAAATCCGCAAGTTAATTCTCAAGGGGATTTTCTGATTGGTCGAAACTTCACACATCGTCATATTTCATCCAGTCATGTGTCAGGTCGGAATATGGACTATATCGGTCCGTCCTTCGAGGATCTCCCACACAAAATTTGGGAAAAGTGCAGTTTGAGGACCAGTATCGGATCTATTTGATCATTATTTTCTATTTTTTTTTTTTGAAGAAGAATACTCTTTTTACGGTCCCTATTCTGGTCCCTTTCCCGGGGTAAGTCATACTTCCTGAGATTATTGTCCAGAAGTTCCAAAATCCCCTGCCGGCTCCAACTAAAATTTCAAATCTGAACAAATAATTCTCAAACTTTTCCAAAACTCAGAACTTAGCTTACTAAAATTGATTTGGTATAGCCCCATATTACGATACCTACAGATTCCACGTATTTTGAAGCAAACTCGTGTTACAAACTAAATATATTTTTAGAGGCTGAAAGTATATCACCGTTGGCGCAGCTGACTTATACTATATTCTTTACTTTATAATTGAACATGCATAATTTTGGGATTTATAAATTTGTTTGCATGCGTGTTTTTGAATTTCTATTCATTGTTAGTTATTTCTACCGGTAAAAAATATATTTTTCATATAACAATATATGCCCACAATGAATTATTTTCGAAGCATATGTGAGGTACAAGTGCACCATTTTTGGACGATAGATCTTTAATAAACTCGCAATTTTCCCAATTTTCAAATTGACCAAATTTCATGGTATATATATGTATTTATTTTAGGTGAATTTCAAAAAGGAACCTGATACTCAAAGACAATTTGAAGATGTAGAAGGAGGGGCTATTCAATTTGAATTTTTTAATTTTCGAATATTTTTTAGAAATGTAAAATTTATATATTTTTCCACAAACATCCCAGTAAAGACAAGGGAGGCTTCTCTTATATCAATGGATTCATATTAAGTTATTGATATGTGACCTAGTTTTTATAGCCGAGTCCGAACGGCGTGTCCTAAGTTGCCACTTGTAGAGACGTTTTTCATGACTGAAATACTCAGGAAATATCGCCACCATTACTAAGGGGTATTTTGTCACCGTAGACAATTTGATGGGAATCGAACCCGGACATTCAGCGTGCAAGGCGGTTGCACATAGCTAATTCCTAGAGGTTGTGGTGTAGGGTATCACATGGTCGGCCCCGTCCGACTGTAGCCTTTGCTTACTTGTTTTATTCTTATAAAGTTTATTCTTATAAAGTAGTTTTTGTTATTGAATTTCAATTACTTAATCAGCAAGATCCTGTCATAAACCGTTGGTTTAATAAGGATAATAAGTTTGTGTTTTATCGATAGTTAATAAAAGAAATTCAGTAACAAACAAATCAATCCCCAAAAATGGGAAAATATGGTTGAATAAATATGTAATAGCTACCAGTATCAATTACCACAACCAATGTCAAATTTAATATAGTTGGAAATATGACACTATTCCCCTTTTAAATTCTTTCCTTTACAATTAATTCAAACAAAAAACTAAGTCAGAAAAAACCTTATAAAAAAAATCTCTTTTATTGAAAACAAAAACAAAAATTGTATAAATTTGAATAACATGAAAACCCTTTAGTCAACTGTAAATCAACCATTTTTGTAAATCGAAACAATATGAAAATCTTAACTTATCTTGAACCATTATTTATTATCTGTTTCTGAAATGAATTCCAAATGTATAATTGTTAAAAACAATATGAGTAGCTAAATGTAGTATCATTTTTCTTACAGGGTGAGGTAGAATAGAAGAGAGGTAAATACTTGTTCGGGGTCTCAACAAAATATGTAGCCTTTGAGACAATGGTAGGGTATGGGATCATGTGGCTCAACTCCAACACTACCTGGAGTTATTGGAATGTCTATAATCTAGGATTGATTCTCCGTACATCATTTTCTGGGTCAACAAGGGTGACAGCGTTGCCCAGAACCTTTAGTCCATCCCATTCATTAAATTCTTTGTTTTAATATAGGGAGTCTATAAAATTTTTTGTTTATGTTTAGAAAGATGCCCATTCGAGCTTAAGACGAACAACGAACTCACCCACCCGGCTGATTGCTAGTATACTCAATGGCTCCCATTGTTCGAATTTTGCTTTAACTCATTTTTTTTACTTTTACCACCATGTATCTTTCTGTGTGCAAGTTGACATTGAATCGAGTTCTTGTTGAGGGCATGTCCTATTCCGATTCACTAAATCTTGTTAACATTCGACTTGTTCATCACATATTGTGGGCATGATAACTCTAGGAGGGAGTAACCGAATTAAGCCAAACTTTGCTATTGGTAATATTACTTTCAAGCATAGATCGGGTTCTAATATGGACTATATCGGTCCATTCATTTGGGTACCTCCTACACATAATTTGGAAAAAGTATAGTTTAACAACTCCTCTCTGTTCTTATTAATTTGTGATGCAGCAGGTTGCACTTGCGGCTCCTGTTACGACGTTGTAATTTTTTTCGTCGTTAAGTCCATACTTCCTGAGATAATGACCCAAAAAGGTCCAGACAATCCTACCGGCACCACCTAAACTGGCTAATGTGTAAAATAACCCTTTAAGAGAGAAATCGATTTAGCTCAAACTTTGTAAATTGAAAAGTAAAATTGTAATATATTTAAATTCAAAAAATTAAGTACAACATTTTTAATTATATAGTCTGTAAGGAAATATCCATAGACTAATAAAGAAAAAAATTATTTCCTACAGATTTGTATTAGGTCCGAATATGTACTACATCGGATCGCTCCTACGGGTACACCCTACCCAAAGTTTGGGAAATTTCTGGAAAATTTTCCCAACAGCTAAAAAACCTACAGAAGTATTGTATTAACTTTTTTTCTTCGGGTACATGGCTGAGGGCATATCTCTGTCGGCTCAGCTGACTGATACTTTCTTACTTGTTTTTAACTGAGTTTCGAGAGTACCATTTTAGCGAATATTTTCGCAAGGTCCACTCCTTCCACCTTCGAATTTCATCTAATATTCGAAGAAATATTACGATATCCAAAGTGTGAACGAACGTAGTATTCGGTTCGAGCCCTCCAGTCACTACATATGGCGCTATAGGGGTTTTTTACAACATTCGGGCTGTTTTCTCAAGAAGTATGGACTTGCCCCGGAAAAAAAAAAAACTTTTACTGTCGTAATTCAGGCAGCGAATGCAAGTTGCTTCAACAAAAATCGAAGTGATCCGAGAGCAGGTCTTAAAGTGAATTTATCCAAAAATGTGTGTTGGAGGTACCCGACGGAGTGGACAAATATAGTCCATATTCGAACCTGACCTATACCTGGTAGATATATTAGGATGTGTAAAGTATGGACCAAATCTGTCACTCCCATCAAGACTTATCGTACGCACAAATTGTCCGAAAATTTTTGAACTTTTGTGGGGGATGTACCTGAATGAGTGGACCGATATGGCTTAGCTTTGAACTAAAACTAAGTCTTCACATATTACGAATCCCACATTTTGGACCGAAACGGCAGATCAGTTCGAGAGTTATCTTACGCTCCAACCACTACCCACGGTGTCATAGGGGTTTTTTGCAACTTTCAGGCTATTTTCTCAGGAAGTATGGACTTGCCCCTGATGAAACTTGTACCGTCGTATGGGGGCAGTGAATATAAGTTCCTACAACAAAAATCGAAGCGATTCGAGAGCAGGCCCTAAACTGAACATTTCCGAAATTTTGTGTGGGAGGTACCCGAAGGAGTGGACCAATTTAGTCCATATTGAAACCTTATCTAAGTCTGGTACACATTTCACGATGTGTAAAGCTGGGACCAAATCGGTTACTCCCTTCAAAAGTTATCGTGCGCACAAATTTTCCAAACATTTTCGAACTTTTGTGGGGGAGGTACCGGAAGGAGTGGACCGATATAACCCATCTTCGAACTTAAACTAAACAAAATATTACGATAGCCAAATTTTGGACCAAATCGGACGGACATTGCTAAATCGACTCCAAATTGTCTGAAACACATTTCGTCCAAACATACTTGGGGTCTAAAACCATTATTTCGATGAGGCACATTTTGCCCGTATGAAAGTGTATATGGCAAAAATTAAAAAATTTTTTTGCAAGCACATCTACAATTTTTGACACAGAGGTTAAGAAAAAAATTCTGATTTCAAATCTGTTCGCGTTCACAAAATTGGACGATGCGCGCAAAAGTTATAACGGTTTTTATTCTCATATAAAGAAAAAATATTTAAAAATATCTTATTTGTTGTTATGAGAAAATTTATGCATAAATCGTTAACAGCATTCCATATCTATTCGTAGATGTTTAAATAGTTATTAAATTAATTATTATTTTCGGGGAAAATCAACAAATAATAAAAAACATTGAAGTAAATCCAAATTATCCTGTCCCAGAGTCCGTACAAACCCTCAAAAAATAATTTAAAAGCTATACGCGGAATCTAGACAAAGCGTAGAAAAATATGATACCAAATTAATAGAGATTGGGTACATAAATTGCATATTAAGCAACAACAAAAGAGAAAAACTTATTGTTGGAAAATATTGTTGCAAATATATTTTTTGGTTCGATTCGAAAAATTAGAAAAAAATATTTGGGAGTTCTCCAACTATTTCGCTAAAATCCCATACAATAATTAATGTGTACTGCTAAAACTTCATCAAGAAATATGGTTTACCATCAAATCAATCTCTTCCACGTAAATTAATTTTAATGGTCGACCTTATGGGATTCTTCCTAAAACACTTCATTTTAAAGAATGTAACAGTTCGCTAATTCTGAATGGGTGAAACTCGGATTCATCGATTGTAAAACATTTTTGATTTTCGCCATAGGTATTTTTTTAATATTTAATAGGCTCTTAAATTATTTCTCCCATTCGTAATAACTGCTTCCTTTTAAATCTATTAACATATCCAATAATCGTGAAAGCTTATTTGGTTACTGTGATAACTTATAAGGATAGGCAATTAAGAGTAATATTGAAATTACAATCATTCAAAAAATGTGGAAATTAAAAAGCCTATTATTCGCAAATTAGTTAAAATCAGTTGATGCGCATCCGTTTTTGGATACAGCAATCAATCTCTTGCAATATTTATGCATATTTCGATGTTTCACTCAGCGGTCCAAGTGTGCCGCCAGTTGCATCACACAATGCAAAAAACCTTAAAGTGGGTTAAAATCGCGCAATTTGCATACGATTTTAATGCGCATCCTATTTCAGTAGCACCCATCAAAAATACGTCTATATACACATATTTCAAACAGATTCTTCAAGAACCGCGGATGTGCCTCAACATTCTATTTTTTGTAAAAACCCCATATTACTCGAGAATCTCTGTAATTTATGACACGCGTTTTCGCAAATATTATAATCGCGTATAAAGGATTCCATTTACGTAAAACAATTTAAAGAAAATCGCGGTTTAGTACGCGAATTTGTCAAAATAAATTTTTGCTGATTTTCATATTTTCAGGGTATCTATATTAGTGCCGACCAAGAAGAGAACTGACAAAAATTCGAATGTATTGGCAATTTATGACAGTGTGTTAGTTAGTTTGTATGCACGCAAGCTACAAAACAAAAACAAATCAATACATTTGCTCTCTCTTGCTTGCTCTTTCTTTGCGTTCGGGTCGCGTGTGTGTGATTTGCCGAAAAACTTCGTAACCTCAACAATACCAAAGAACGGCAATGATCTATATCCGCGGTTTTAGTGGATGGATTCGATCGCGGATGGGCTCATTAGATCCGTTGCGTAAAAAACTAAATTCACGCGGGGTACAAAGGACATTGAATGGCACTTGTAAATTTTAAACGCAAAAAATAGGTTTTTTAGAAAAATTCTCGCATCAATTATTGGCCTTTAGACTCCAATTACTAGGATGCTGTAAGGATCACACTCATGAGATATGCATTAAACGACGTAAAATCACGACTTTTATAATCCTATTATAAGTTTTGAATATTATCTTGTTGCGCGTCCGAATTATTAAAAAAAATCAAAAAACCGCGAAATTCCGGCTTCAAAATGTCAGCATCAATTTTAGGTGGATGCAGTGGATATATCGAAAAACGATACACTAGTATCACATTGCCCCTGAAGTATTCTTTGAGTCTTTCTTTGGGCATATGTCTATAAAATGTAAGGTTAAGCCAGAAATGGGAAGGGAACATAAAAAAACTTGTTGGCTTCAACCCATTTTTAAATGGTTTTATTTAGCTCACCCCGTTTGTTTTATTTATTACTAGGGGACCCGGCGAACTTCGTCTCGCAGTTTGTTAGGTACAGAACTTTAAGGCTTTGGTTCAAACCTATAATACTATTATTGCTATCACCTTGTTCAATTTGTTTTGAACTGTTTAGGGCGATCTTTGAAGCAGATACACATTAGACAATTGTACTTTCGGCAATTGTCAGTTTGACGAAGAGAGAAGGTACTGAGAGGCAAAGTGTTTCTATTTTCCTCGAATCTCTCTTCTATAAACTAACAATAGCCGCGAAAAAAATTATGTAACTCTAAATCGGGACTAAGATATATTTTTTAAGCAAATAACACGTTTTGCGATGTAAATAAAAATATTTGGTAGCGCAGTTGAAGCAAAAAAATATCATAACGCCCTACTCGTTTCATAATCGATGGTTTTCTGCAATTCTTGTTTCCACCACTGAACACGATATTTCACTCAAGCAATTGAATATGAATTTGAATTTAATGCTGAATATAGTGCTTATTTAAATTTGCGTTTTAATCAATTAACCCATTTTAACCTATTTACCCATTTTGATCCGATCGTTATCAGGTAACCTCCTTCGTCTGTTTTTATACCCTCCACCATAGTATGGAGGGTATATTTAGTTTGTTTTTCTGTTTGTAACACATCGAACTAATCATTTGCACATATATTCTTGATCAGGATAAAATTCTAAGACGATCTAGCCATGACCGTCTGTCTGTCTGTCCATCTCTTGTAATCACTCTAGCGTTCGCAATAATTGAGCTAGAGTGCTATATTTTTGCACCCGAGCGTCTTTTTTTCCATAGGCAGGTCAAGTTCCCCAAAATACCGAAAAAGTGTTCCGATATAACCCATCTTATATCAGAACACTTTTTCGGTATTTTGGGGATTTTAACTACATTTTTTGACCGAACTACCTGTAATTTCACGTTTGGGGTTCCCAGTGGTCACAAAACATCTCCACCAGAACCGTCAACATAGGTCCATGTTTTGGTATAGCCCCCATATAACGGTACCTCCCGATTTTTGGTATTTTGAGTATCTTAGCTAAAATTTTTGATCGAACTACCTGTAATTATACCGTTGAGGTTTCTAGTAATCACAAAATATCTCCACCAAAAACTGTCAACATAGGTCCATGTTTAGGTATAGCCCCCTATATAACTGTACCTCCCGATTTTCACTTTGATATAGCCCCATATAAGGTTCCTTACCGATTGAATACATTTTTTATGTTTTTTACCTTATTTAGGTATCAGAGGTCACAAAATATCTTCGTCTAAAATTGTGGACAGGAAAGAATATTGTTATTCCGTTTTAGTTCAGAATATTTTATGGTGAGGGTATAAAAAGTTCGGCCCGGCCGAACTTAACGCTTTTTTACTTATTTTTTCTAACTTCTTTATTTAACGCTTTTTTACTTATTTTTTCTGACTTCTCTATATAATGTGATCTCCCGAATTCTATTTGCACTGCAAATTCGGTATTAGATGCAATGGCTCTGGTAACATGGACAGAGCTTTTCTATTAGTTGCGTTCTTTGTGTGTTTCGGATGCTTGAAGTCTTGTCACACTAACACGTGACTGTTGTCGATTACTTGGTCACCCTATATTTAATTTCGCCGTTTGTAATTGCCTTCCAGCTCTGCGGGAACTAAATTGATTGAATTCATACTCCTTTTACAGTGGGGGAATAACTTTTTTTGTATCATGACAGAATCTAAACAGTATCAAAATATATCTGGTACAGCTTAAATATTATACCGCATACATCGGAAGTTTATCTTTCGAAGATGTTTTTACCTACGGTTTAAAAGTATACATATATGCCACATCTTCAATGAAATTACCTCGGAGCTCTTGATGTTTCAATTAACCCACCAATTTTGTGAATTTGTACGTCTTCCTCAAAACTCTGGAAACCACTTTTGGCATTATCATCTTAGTCTTTTCAATCGGTATCTGACCGAAACCACCACTAAACTTTACAAACTCTAAACTAAGCCCTTTTAACCATTTTTCGCTGTTAATTTCCTAAAAAGACGCTTGAAAATAAATGAAAATTGATTTGATTGTGAATAAAAATTTCTATACAACTTTCAAAAATTGACAATGGACCCTCACAGTAGGTGCAAATACAATTTTCGCCAAAAACTGTCCAAATAAGTGCCAAGATTTACTGCAAACGCGAAGCTCGATAGAAATTTGTGGAAAATTTGTCTTTATTGAAAAAATATTTTTGCAAATTTTTCGCGATTTTTTTAGGTTTTATCCTTTTCTGCCATGAGACCATTCCGAATCGGTGCGAATTGTCAAATTCTGTTCAGCCATTCTTGAGTTATAAGCGTAGTAACTAACATCATCCTTTTTTATATATATAGAAGATAGATAGATATAGAAGATTTATTCTTGGGTCAAATTTAGTAATTCAAATTTCACCCTCTTCCTGTCAACCGATTAATCTGAAATTTTGTATACACTTTGGATTTTGGTGACAATACAATTATATTTATTCATTATCATTATAAATTCAAGATGGCGGCCGCTACAAAATGGCGGATAACGTAGGTTTTATCAATCCCATCAATATGGGTATCAAATGAAAGGGCTCAACAAGCAGAATACAATGTACTATAAAAAATTTAAATCCAAGATGGCGGCCGCTACAAAATGGCGGATAACGTAGGTTTTATCAATCCCCTCAAAATGGGTATCAAATGAAAGGTCTCAACAAGTAGAATACAATTTACTATGCAAAATTGAAATCTAAGATGGCCGCCGCTACCAAATGGCTGATAACTATTTTTTATCAATCCCACCAATATGGGTATCAAATAAAAGGGCTTGACAAGAAGAATACAGTGCACTATACAGTACATCTTATACACCCGAAAGTCATACAGTTTCCAGCTAAGTACAATTACGGCTTCTACTATACATAAAATGCAGGGCAGCACTGTTGATCACGCAGTCGTATACTTAGGTGCGAAGAAGGTCAAGCCTACGTGGCTCTTAGTAGAGTAAGATCTTTGCAGGGACTACGTATAGAGGAGTTGGACTGCAATAAACTAACGGGCAAGAAACCTTGCAATAATGAAGCACACAACGAATTAAACAGAATGCGAAATAAAAACTAAAAACTAGAAAATAAAAATAGGTAAAAAAACTTTTTAAGTTAAACGGTTTTATGTTAAACATACATTGCAATGTTTAAGATAAATGTACTAAAAACCAAAAAATAATAAAATAGATACAGTCGTGGGAATTATAAACATATGCGTAGACTAGACTAAAATAAAACCGTGGGGCACGTCAATTGTCTACAAATTATCGACTTAATGTGCGATAGAAGAATCGTTTAATTCGTCGTTAGGCAGTTGGCCCGCAGACGGTGAGGAAATTACTTACTATTTCTTGCTCCTGGAAATTCCAATAGTTATACACTCCATGTAAATAAAAGAGATGTTTCAACTAGTTTATCGTTGGACGTTTACACTGCTGCCTGGCGAGGAAGCGTTTCACTGCTCGTAGTTTGTCTTTAATCGACAAAGTACTACTCGCTCACCACTATGAAACCCTAAAACTCGCTTATAATCGAGCTTGCTAGCTTGTTTCCACATTCTAGCCCTACTTATCACACGTCCATCGTTGTCGGTTGAACAACTGCCTAATTATAGTGTAACATTACAAAACAAACATTTTAATCAACGATTGTAGACAACTGACGTGCCCCACGGTTTTATTTTAGTCTAGTCTATGCATATGTTTATAATTCCCACGACTGTATCTATTTTATTATTTTTTGGTTTTTAGTACATTTATCTTAAACATTGCAATGTATGTTTAACATAAAACCGTTTAACTTAAAAAGTTTTTTACCTATTTTTATTACCTATTTTTCTACATTGATGCCAACACAGCTTCGACGTAAATTAATTTTAATGGTCGACCTTATGGGATTCTTCCTAAAACACTTCATTTTAAAGAATGTATATCAGACTATATAGAATATGTTAACAGTTCGCTAATTCTGAATGGGTCAAACTCGGATGCATCGATTGTAAAACATTTTTGGTTTTCGCCATATGTATTTTTTTAATATTTAATAGGCTCTTAAATTATTTCTCCCGTCATTCGTAATAACTGCTTCCTTTTAAATCTATTAACATATCCAATAATTCCCTGAAAAATATGTTGATATTCTCTTGTCGTTAAATATTAATGTACTCATTTTTTCAATTTACATTTCAATTGCGCGCTACACTTGGTCGACAATAATGAATTTACAGCAAAACGAATTAAATCTCAAACAAATTCATTTGTTTAAACCTTGGCGCATTATCTTTTACGGTTAGCGGCCTTTGGGCATGTTCTCGGCATTCATTTGGGCAGAGGTAAGGTTGAAAATCAGTAAAAATTAATATTCATATTCATTTTGTCATTTAATTTTTCATTATGATTGTACGCCGGAGTAATAATTGTATTGATGTTGTTTGTATTGTAAATTATATCACTTAATTATTTCTACCTGAATATATTTTAGCTATGATTGCAATTGGATGGGTTTTATAACCAATTTGCATATACATAACGACAGCATTTATACCAGACGTGACCAAAAAGAGAACAGCCCAACATGTGAATGTATTCAAACTATTGGCAACTTATGACTGTGTGTTAGTGTTTTTTATGCACGCACGCTACAAAACAAAAACAAATCAAAACATTATCTCTTTTTCGTGCGCTCTTTGTATGCATTCGGGTCGTATGTGTGTAAATTGCCGAAAAACTTCGGCACCGCTGTGTCAAAGAAGAACACATATGATTTATACTCGCAAAATCTGCATATATTCATATAACATTTGTTATATGATTTGTTAGAATACTGTCTCGCCAAATGTGGCTGAGGATTGGCAAGGAGTGGTTATTCTAAGTTGTAGAGGCATAAAAAATCTTGATTTTACAAAAAAGCTATCAAACCTTTATAAAAAAAAATTCTTCCTTTTGTTCTCGGTTTTGAAAATATTCTTTAAGCTTCATACTTAAATAAGGCTACATTTTTATAGGAAAACTAAAGTCAATTGAAGGAAAGGGGTGGATACACGTTGTGACAACTGTTATAACTTGTCCGAAGAAGCATGATACAAATGTCCAAAATATTCTAGTGAAGCAAGTATTTCCTCGTGGATCCTAGAATAAATATGTGTTAACTAGCCATGGAGAGATGGTCAATTCCGACCACAAGGAGAGTTCCGTCCTCCTGCTCCTCCCTGTGGAAGACCTCCCATCTCTTCACGTCAAATATATACATACTTTTTCGGAAAAAATACAAATCCAAAGCCACAAAAATGATACATGCACACACATTTATAAATGGTGTTTCTTATTTATTTAATTGAAACGCATAGACATTTGTTATTAGTCTTTGATATGTGAATACAAAACAACTACAAAAATTGTGGTTATAAACGTCAGTTTTATTATAGCCCCCATATAAGAGGCACACCTGATGTTCGAAATTTTTATGAGGATTTTTGCTATTTTGGTTTGAGCTTTTTTTATACCCTCCACCATAGTCTGCAGGGTATAGTAAGTTTGTTTTTCCATTTCTAAAGCATTGAAATAATCATTTGCGATCCTTTAAAGTATATAAATATATATTCTTGATCAGGGTAAAATTCTAAGTCAATCTATACTTGTCCGTCCGTCTATCGTAATCACTCTAGCATTGGGATAGGACGCTGAAATTTTGGGAAGAAACGTCTTTGGTTGCAGACAGATCAAGTCTGATTATGGGCTATATGGGTCCACGTTTTGCTATAGCGCCCGTATAACGGTACATCCCAATTTCAGGTATTTTTAAGTTAGTTTGTGCAATAACGGATCAGAAATAGTTTTTCGGTACTTATACCATGACTAAAAGACGTTTGTACACCATAACCATCAAAATTAAACCCTTTCCTTTCAAAAAATTAACGTCTGCCTTTCCCTTAGCTAAGTTGTTTCTTCATATCAAATGTCTTAGAACCTTTTAAAATTCCAAGGAGTTTATGGTGACACGGAGCGTTCGGCGGTGGGATTTTCTCTATTTTTTGGACCTATAGATGCCCACAGCCAATGAAACTGGGCGGAAACCATCGATTTGCATTCACTTTCCTGATATAAAATATCAATTTTGGGCTGAAAATGTAAAAATTTCAGTTATCTTTACCATATTTCACGTTCGTGAAGCGCCGGTGATTTCGGATAAGCGGGCGGCGGAACCGATCTGGTAACCCTGTATCAAAGGATAAATTTCTTATATGGCAACACCTTATGAAGATGTCACTGGCCATATTTTTTGTTGTAATAAGATTTATACTTATAGTTGGTTTTGTTCTTTGTAGCGCACAGACGCTTTTTGATTAAAAAATAATTAAATAGTTAAATTGAAATATTTTTGAAGCATTAAAGACAATTGAAATTCGTGAATTTGAATTATCAATAAAAGAAAATTGTTCTTGTTTAAAAGCCGATATCGTTCGGTAAATTGAAAATTGTTTTGTTTCTTTTTATTTCGTTTGCAAGTGTTGTGCATTTTTTCCTCTAATTTGTTGGCTCCAGTTTTGCTCTCCAGCCTGGCGTTTTATTTTGTTGTTGAAATTTGTCCAAATAGTTTCCAGAAAAACAGTTTGGGACTCATAAACCTATCAAATGTCGCTTTTTTGTAATTTTATTGTAGTCTTGAACATTTTGAACATAATTCAGTATAAAAATTTTGACTTTATAAATTGTTTCTACCGATTTCTTCATATAAATATTTTTTGGAGCTCTAATCATCAATTTTCATAAAATTCCAAAACCCTAATACACATTTTTTGCACAATATTTTTTGGCATACAACACCCACGGCCTTTATTTATAATTATAAATAGTTTTTTATAAAAGTTTACCACATCTGGCAAAGGATTTGTGTAAATTCTTAGGATGGTTCTATCCTGGTGAACCATTAAATCATGCTAATAACATTTTTTCGTAAATCGAGTAAAAAGTACCGTTATAACTCATATGTGCAACATGTTAGGTGTTTAAAATATCGGCTACTATATCCTATACATATCCACAAAAACATAATTTACAATTCCTCTCCTATCGTCAGATATAACGGTATTTGTAGGAAAGTATTGATTGGTTCTCTTCAGACGAACCGGAGTGTATAAGCTAAAATTTGACATTAAGGGTTCCTAGTGGCCACGAAACCAACAATTATGGGCATAGGTCTATGTTTTGATATAGATCCCATATAACTATACCGGCCGATTTGAAGTATTTCGACGGCTCTTGTCATATTCTAGGGTTCCTAAAAACATATATGTCCTCTAAACATATATACCGAAAATTATGGACATAGATCCATGTTTTGGTATAAGCCACTTTTTAGGTATTTGTGGTTCCTAGTGACCAAAAAACCTATCTTCCAAAAAATTATGGATACGAGTATAGGTCAATATTTTGGTATAGCCCCCATATAAGGGGTATATTATATTTTGGTGTAGCTCTCATATATCGGTACTGCCCGATTTGAGGAATTTTGGTGTTTTTAGCCACAAATTTAGCCTGAATTAGCTGTACATTGGTATTTAGGGTCGGCTTCGAAACGTATATACCAAAAGTTATGGACATAGGTTAATGTTTTGGTATATCCCCTATATAAGAGTACCGCCAGATTTCATGTATTTTGACGTTTTTATTTACAGACTAAACTAGTATATATACCTATAATTTGGTTTTTCAATCCATAATCACACACACGCCCTAATAGCGTAGGAAGCTCTGTTTCCCGTTTTATATTATTGTTTCCATCTTTTCTACAACAATCTTCCACACTAGCGACAAAAGTTGACAATACTATTACATGCACATACATGGCTCTAAAACTTTTCAAATTTGTATTGATTTAAGTTTTAATTTCCACATTTTCCTGCTTTTCATACATCTTAACAAACTAAATTTATTCCAGTTTATCCGCATCACTTGATGGTTAGACCATCATCAGAGCCAGAACAAGATCTCGCTAACGGAAACAACAGTAATGTCAATGGGCGACATAAGGACAACAACTGCAATGAACCAAGAATAATGGAAGAAAAACAACAACAGACATCAAGAACATCCACCAAACAAACTTGTGCCAATCACAATGAAAACTTTACCCTACTATTGGAGAATATTTCGATGAAAGCAACTAGAGAATTCGCCTCCCATTTCTCCTCGGTGAATGCAACTTCTTTGGCAAACCAGAAAGCCGAAAACATTAATTTTGAATTGTGGACACAAAAATATGTTGGTGCTGAGGGTAATTTAGATGCCATACACCTCGATACGTTCCAGGCTGGGAACATGGCATTTGCCAAAAATGTTGAACTTTATCCCAATAAACTACAAAATATGCAGCAACGTGTAATGAGAGTTAGTTCTCTAACATATCTTCCGTATGTTAAAGCTGATTATGTGGTAAGTCTAAGAGAAGGGTAATTATTAAAGATATCGGATCCACAGTGGTTTAGAATAGCACATTGACATGTGCAATATCTGTGTTTTGAAGTATCCGATATAGTATTCTATAAAATAAGACGTTTTTTATTTTACTTCCAAATCCAACTTTCAACTTCAAGTTCAGATTAGTCCATAATTAGAATGGAGTTAGGTGAGTTGGTTTGCCAGGATAGTGGAAAATGTGTTGAGTTTCGTGCGGACTGAAAGTGCATCCTTTGCAGATGTTCTGTCATCAATCCTAGCCCAGTGAGAATTGAGGCGGGTATACCAACCAGATCTCAGTTGCGCCAAAACGTCTCTCGCTTGTCTAGGCAGTTGTTGTTCTTCCGCTATTCATATCATAGGTTCTTACAGCCCCGACAACTTCTTCAGTATGAATATCACCTCTGGATAAGGCTCCCCAGATCATGAAAATCTTTCCTGACATGCTGAGCGGGGGAACCTAATCACTTGATGGTGTTGCTGATGGTTTTACCTATAAATAAAGACATGAGGAAACACCCAGTTGCGGTTCTCATTCGGGCAAGTTCACAAGTTTTTCTATTACGTATCACTTACGTTGACAAAACACACTGGCGCCGAATAGCTTACTACAGACCGACCTATTGCGTTGTAGGTATATAGTTAACAAGGTTTCTTTATCTGCTCCCCATTTACTGCCGGCTAGGGACTTTTGTTTCTTCACATGTCATCACAGATAGCTGTGGCATGCGTGGACGACTTGTATAAGTTGTGAAATGTGACCCCAAGACTTTATGGCAGTAAGTGGACGAAATTATTGACCCATCGATCTGCACATTCAGTGGGAACTTAATTTCCGCAGTTCGTGTGGTGAACAGTGTTGCTGGTTATTTACTGACGAATATTTTCTAATTTCTTCCACGGAACAACAGGATCACTGAGCTAGACGTATAGCCTGACACAAATGTTATCAACAGAGGGACCTACCGCCATAAGCATACACTCATCCGCATACGTAATTGTCTCAATGTCGTCAAGAGGGCGTGATATTGCAGAAAGTTTCGGAGATATCTCCTATCCTTGGAGAACTCTCTGTTTCACTCTATGGGGTTTGGATTTCTTGTTTCTGAATTCCACGTATTACTGACTACCACACAACGTTCCAAACAAGGCTGGAGGGTAGTATTCTCCCCATCCTAGAACAGCTTAGCATGGCTGAACATGGTTTAATCAGATCCAATGCAACCAACACAGTTTTGCGGCACAGTCTGTTCTGGTTGAGGCTTCGGCTAATATGTGAGGAAATGACGTGCAGTGCTGTTGAGATACTATGCTGCTTCCGAAACCTGTGTTGATGATCCGCAACTGGATAACAAGGTCTGATGCTGGGGAAAAGTAACGCCTAAGATATATTTACTACTACTGGTGACAAAAGTGAGATCTCCCTGCATGACTCACGTTTAAATAATGGGATCGCCCTGCCCATTTCCAGTTTTCGGAAACTATTAGAATGGCTAACGAAAGGTTGAGGACCTTGCTCAGACACGTAGTTCATCCATCTGCTTAGCATCACCATTGAAATTTCGCGGGCGCAAGCATTTTGGATGATTTTGCGCCTGGTGTAACATTTGCAACATCACGCATCGTAAATTGTGATGGTTTATCCTAGGCTGGAAGTGATCGCAAACGACTTAAAATCTCTTTTTGGTTAAAATAACCCGCGCACTTCTTCGGATCAGTCACAACAACGCCGTTAAACATGACTAATGTCTATTGTCATTTGTCTGATTCATTCGCAAATACCGTCGCTTCTGCTGGAAAATTAGGTCATATTTCAGGTATTGGACCAGCAGGAATATGACGAGTTGCTGTACAGTGATGATTTCTCGGAAATTCATCAGAATGATTGGGCAGTTCTCTGAAGTTTTGGTTGGTGAATTCTCTAAATCTTACGGCGTTCAGAGATTCTGAAATCGGGTGGTCTATTGATGGAGATGAGGATAGGAAGATGATCTTACCAAAGGGAAATGATGATTTGCCAAATCACGTCAACCGTCAGAACCCGTGATACGATGAATATGTCTGACGAACAGTCTCCTCTAATCCCGCTGATATCTATTTTCTCAGCCAGCGCTATGGCTTTCCAGTCATTTCCTAAAGTTGAATGCCTGTTATCACCTTCCAACAGTGGCCTGATGTCATGCGGGACACACCTATTTATCGCCGGGATATACACATGTAGCAGTTCTATTTCGGCAGTTCCACGCTTAACCGCTACCCCCTACACTCCTAGTATGGGTCACTAAGGTCGAGTTCAAGCGGGAACAAAGACTGCACGTGTTGTTCATTTCCTTCGTGTTCTCTCTATCTCTCTACGAACGGGAAGAATCTGAAGCAGGCATTCTGGGAAATACCGCTCCTAAAATAAACATAAAGACGAACACGAACATTAAGTTCCTGGTGTGAGAGGTGTTGTTTTTTTTCAGGCCAATCCGGTATATAGAACCGGCCATCGCAGGATTGACAAGGTTATTCACGCTTGTTTAATCGGCAACAATCATGACAACTGACACACAGGTTTGTCACAAAGCGAGCTTACTGAATAGTCTTTTAACCGAACAGCTTTTGTAGACAAATTTGAGCTTGTAACAAGGCGTTTTTCAATGAATGTTGGGTTATGCTTCCTCTTGTTCGTGCAATGCAGCATTGCCATCCTTCCAAGGACTATACGTACTGCTTTTGGAGGAGTCCGAGCTACTTTCGGAACGATCAGGCAACGTTGAGCTGGTAAGTGTGCACATATCCGCTTCCATCGACCTACTTCTTTTGGATGGATAGATGGTACTGGCACCAGCAGATTTGCCGCTGAAGTAACCAATGCTCTCAATTTGTTGACTTGTATGAATATTCAAGACCTTCGTCCTCTCCGCAACGTTTCTTCTCCATTGCAGCTTACAATCCTAAATTATACCTATTTATTAAGCTTCGGAGAGATGTAGTTGCACTACATCCACTACTGTTAGCACGAAATCGCCGAAATTACATTTTCTAGTTAACAGTACCTGTTCTGTTATCATTGGATTTACTCCAAGATGGTTTGCTATGGCCAATCGAGAGAGCTTTGATAAGGCTCCTTGCATAAGTTCCGAAATTGTAGACATGAATTTTCCAGTAATCAGTAGTACTACGTCATCCGCGTAGGCAAAAAATTTGGTGCTCCTGGTTATCCAGTTCCGTCAGTATGTTGTTGATCATGAATAACCACAGCTACAGTGAGAGTACCTCCAGTTGAATTTATAATTCATAAATTTTATTTATCCAAAATGTCAAAGTTTCCGCCGTATTGACATTCCTAAGTGAGAGGTGAATCTGAAAACTCCTTCTATATCAAGAAAGCGACCAGCGTAAAGTTTGAATTTTCCATATTCCTCTCAATATAACCCGCCACCTCATAAAGAGCTGTTTCTACAGATTTGCCTTAAATGCAGACATGTTGCGCGTTGTTGAGAATGACGGTGGCCAGGTCTATCAGACTTTCGAGTGTCTTGAGGAGAAAGGAGGATAAGCCAATGGGTTTTTAGTCTTTCGGTTCAGAATGACTAGATTTCCGTGCTTTAGGGTTGTACGTAACTTTCATCTCTTTTTACAGGCTATGTATGTACGCACGAAATATACGGACAAGCCCTATAGGCGTTCTCCAAGAGTTGGTATATTCGCGGTTTGAATGTTGTTTAAGTTAGAAACTCTCTGTTGGTATTTACACTACAAATCTCCAGGGAGCCTATGTTCGCATAGTTCGGATAGTAGAGAGGTCTTCCTTCCTTAAGTATTCTCTACAAATCCTCTGAGAAACTAGGGCGGACCGTAGGGTGATATTTGCAATCATTGCCCTGCAAATCTTCTGAGAGACTATGTTCGCTAAGCGCGGATCGTAGAGAATACTCTCTTGGTAGTGGAATTTCTCTGAAATTTCACCCTGGAACTATATTGGCTTAGTTCGGATCGTAGTGCGAACTTTCCAATAAAAAGTGACTTCCTCAGCCTTGATTCACTGTCGGTTTCAATACACTTCACTTATCAGTAACTAGCAAAATGCCCGCTACTTCGTAAGCGGTAAAGGAATAATATACAAATAAACAATATTTAATATGGAGAAAACAGAAAATTTTGATTTCTTTCAAGTACTGCTCGTACACGTTTTGTTCGAATTTAAAAAAACCTCTACACTTCAACAGCGGCCTACATTTTAAATTTCAGTCCATGTTTTATTAGAACGGTATGGGTACTTTAAAATTTTATCCACATTTCCCAACCGATTTTTGGAATTTGTGATATCAAATGTAGAAAACCATTATTCAGTAGTTCGATTCTCTAACACATTTTTAGAGTTACCGACAATTGTCGGTAAGATTAAAATGCTTATAATTTCGGTTATTACCGATATTTTTCGGTAAGTTAGCGATGAATAAAAAGCAGTCGTAAAGTTCTACCGATAGTACAAGTGTTGTCAACTTTTATTTGAACTTTTCATTCATAATTTTGCGTTCTAATTTACCGATTTTTGTCGGTAACTCAAAAAATGTGTTAGAGAATCGCACTACAGAAGATGTTACCCTATATAACAGTTAATTTTTGAGACATTTTATTTTAGGCCTTTTTTCTCAGGATGTAAAAACCTTCTTATAAAACATTAGCCGCATAGATCTACCTTTTCAAATGAACTTACTATAACGTTTAGAATAGACAACATTGGTAAAAACAATTTTGTTGAATAGGTACGTTTGACTTCTTGATTTCAGTACATTATTTAGAAACCGAATTCGTGTTATTCAGTACAATTTTTAAAATCCAGGACCTTAGCTCAAATGTTACAGTTTTAGCTCTACTTGTTCACCCAATGTCAATGGTATTACATGTAGAAACCTTTCATACATTTAAAGGCGGATTTAAATAAACATTCTGATCCAATCTCAACAGTTATCATCATAACAAATTTCAATTATCGATTCACCCAATGCCAGTGTTTCAATATTTACCACCTCTAACAATTAACCTGACAAATCAATAATATATCAGAATTTCACTTCTATTCTTTAGCCCAATATTAAATTTATTGCAATTTTGTAATTTTCAAGCACTAATTTCAATAACTATCTCCAACAGTAATTGCGAGTTTCAGGATTCCACCTCTATCCGTCCTCCCAAATCTAAATTGTACCAAATTTAGTACCATTTATTACTTTTCGTACCCATAAATACGAATTTCCAAAACTTCCTCAATCCCACACTCCAACAGTAACCTTAACTCGAAATTTCAGGATTCCAGCTCTATTCGTTCCCCAAATTCAAAACTACCAAACTACCTCAATCCTACAAAAACTACCTCAATCCTACACTCCATAAGTAAACTTTATCATAAATTTCAGGATTCCACCTCTATCTGTTCACCCAAATCCCAAATGTACCAAACTTAGTACCATTTAGTACTTTCCGTTTCCAACAGTATCCTTAATTCCAAATTTCAGGATTCCAGCTCTATTCGTTCCTCAAAATCCAAATTGAACCAAATTTAGTATTTATCGTACCCATAAGTACGAATTTCCAAAACTTCTTCAGTCCTACACTCCAACAGTAACCTTAACTCGAAATTTCAGGATTCTAGCTGTACCCATTCACCCAAATATAAATTGTACCAAATTTAGTACTATTTAGTACTTTCCGTATCCATAAGTACGAATTTCCGAAACTACCTCAATCCTACACTCCATAAGTAATCTTAATTCTAAATTTCAGGATTACAGCTCTTTCCGTCCACCTAAATTTAAATTGTACCAAATTAAGTACCATTTAGTACTTTCCGTACCCATAAGTACAAATTTCCAAGACTAAGTCCAACAGTAATCTTAATTCCAAATTTCAGGATCCCAGCTCTATTCGTTCTCCCAAATCCAAATTGTACCAAATTTAGTACTTTTCGTACCCATAAGTACGAATTTCCAAAACTTCCTCAATCCTACACTCCAACAGTAACCTTAAATCGAAATTTCAGGATTCCAACTTTATCCGTTCACCCAAATATAAATTGTACCAAATTTAGTACATTTAGTACTTTCCGTACTCATAAGTATGAATTTCCATAACTACCTCAATCATACACTCTATCAGTAATCTTAATTCGAAATTTCAGGATTCCAACTCTATCCGTTCAACTAAATATAAATTGTACCAAATTCAGTACCATTTAGTACTTTCCGTACCCATAAGTACGAATTTCCAAGACTAACTCAATCCTACACTCCAAAAGTAATTATATTCCAAATTTCAGGATTCCAGCTTTATCCGTTCAACCAAATCCCATTTGTACCAAATTTAGTACCGTTTACTACTTTTCGTACCCATAAGTAAGAATTTCAAAACTACCTCAATCCTTCACTCCACCAGTAATCTTAATTCCAAATTTCAGGTTTCCATGTCTATCTAAATCCAAATTGTACCAAATTTGGTACCATTTAGTACTTTTCGTACACATAAGTACGAATTTCCAAAACTACCCCCATACTCAATCGTACACTTCAACGGTAATCTAAATTTAAAATTTCAGTTTTTCAGCTCTATCCGTTCACCCAAATCCAAATTGTACCAAATTTAGTACCATTTAGTACTACTCGTACACATAAGTACGAACTTCCACAATCATTTCCTTATATCAACACCACTTCCCAACCTTAATTGCCATACCAAATATGAAGATTGTAGCTATATCCGCTCAAAATATACAATTGGTACCAAATTTAGTAACTTTTCGTACACTTATAAGTCGAATTTCCAAAAACCCTTTGGTACATCTTTCTATATCTCCATCAGTTACCCTCATTCCAAATTTCAGAATTCTAGCTCTTCCCGTTTGCCTAATGCAAAGGGTACCATATTTAGTACCTTTTAGTACTTTTCGTACCCTTCTTGGTGGAATTTCCAAAAACCCAGCCTTATCTCACCCCTACACACCGACAGCAATCCACAGTCAAAATTTCAGCTTTCTAGCTTCAGCGGTTTCGTCTGGGCGATGATATGTCAGTCACTCACTCACTCACTCACTCACTCACTCACTCACTCACTAAGCTCTTTTATACATATAGATAATGTCAATCCTAGTGCGTCCTAGAAAATATATGCTTCAATAAATCCAAGATATGCTTTAATAAAAAGCGGTTTGTGTATCCTAGAAAAGATATGCTTCAATAAATCCGCTCCTTGTGAGTCCCAGAAACATTATTTTTTTAATACAACTTTGTGGTTCCTAGAATAGATATGCTTCAATAAATCCACGCCTTGTGGGTCCCAGAAAAGAACTTCGATAAGTCCACGCCTTGTGGGCCTCAGAAAAAGTATGTTTCTTTAAATCCACGTTTTGTGGGTTTTAGATAAAATTTTTTTTATTAATCCACCCTTATGGGTCCAAGATTAAATACGCTTCAAATAATCCACGCCTTGGTGGTCCCAGAAAAATATGTTTTAAAAAATTCGCTCCTTGTCTGTTCTAGAAAAAAAAATCAGGATTAATAAAACTACTCTTTGTAGTTCCATCTACTCCAAGTCCTTTCTGCACAGGAACTCAGTAACTTTTATCGGTTGAAAAGTTCTTAAAATTTCTTTTGTTTTTGTAACAACTAGACAACAAACAAAAGGAAATGTTGTAAAATAAGCTATGAGTAAAGATGTTAAAATGTTACAGAGTAGGCCCCCTGTGGTCTCATATTTTTTCAACCTTTATGTTTATTTAATACCCTTTTTTAAATTGCTCACCTTCTAATTAAATTAGCCCTCTCATCACCATTCAGATACATTTTATTACCACCTTACATCAGGGTACATTTATTTTACGTGACTGCTAATGCATACTGCATAGAAAGAATGAGAGTAACTTAACTGCAAATGGTGGTTTTAATAGCTTGACCTTATCTGCACGTATGTGAATTGATCGCGTCTTGGTAATTAGACCACAAAAGCGATACGCTATGCCAATATATAGATAAAAGGATCATTCATACCGGTAATAGATGGTGAGGAAACAAACAATAGTGGGGAAACAAAAATACCGCTTTAGTGTATAAAAGTAAACCACAATCATACACCCAATACACACTCGCACGCATCAAGCATCAGTTGTAAAAGATATTATTCACAGCGTTAAGCCTGTAGCATATAATTCACATGTATCACTAGTCGAAAACGTGAGTTGATGAAAAATAAAATAAAAATTGAAACAGCGAACTTATAAAATTGTCAATCATTTAAGCCAACTGATAGGTTATGAAAGAGAGCAAGTCACTTTAGGTGTTTTAGCATTTCATGTTTCACAAACAATTTTAATTTTTACTTTAGCTCATTCTTCTCTTAAGTACATCTTTACGTCTTTAATTGAAAAGTAAGTTTTAATTTCTACCAGGAGTAGAAAAGTTTTTATTTTTCAGCATAAAGTTCAGTTCGTTTAATTATTCTTGAATGTGACCGTCACAATTTCGTCCAATATGGCTGGGTGTGAAAGAATTTTTTGAGTTATACGCAATGAATAATATTCCATTACGATTACAGTTATTTAAAGAGAAATATAAAAATAGGAAGGATTTTTCATTTATTGCTCCCTCTCTGGACAACATTTAGATAGTTACTCAAGCAGAAAGATTGCCTTATAGACTGGAATATCATATGAGAATACCATTAACTGTATATAACAAAGGGCAAACAATTCGTCCACTAACTAACCCAAAACTTGAACTCACTCTCAATAACATGTTGTCATAGCTTGTCATAGCTATTGCCAACAAGGTGAAAAGTCAAAAGAATGCCCTCGATTTCCTAGCCGACAAAACTTAGGCTTGTCATAAATATAGAACCGTATACTTAACAACAGTAGTTACAAATATACCTCATCATGCTTTCAGTTGGCCATATGCTTGATATTACAACAATGTTTTCCTTTACAACAATTTTCATTGCAGTATCCATTGGGTGCCACCGTGGTGCAATGGTATGCACGCCCGCCTTGCACGCAGAAGGTCGGGGGTTTGATTCCTCGGCCAAGCAACATCAAACATTTTTCAACGGTGGCAAAATACCCCTCAGAATTGTTGGCGACATTTCCTGAGTATTTCAGCCTTGAAAAACTTCTCCACAAGTGGTGTCTTAAGACACGCCGTTCGGACTCGGCGATAAACAGTAGGTCCCATATCATTGAGCTAAATATGAATCGGGGTGCACTCATTGATATGAGAGAAGTCTCCCTTGTCCCGTATGGGATGTTGTGGAACAATGTTTTTTTTTTATCCATTGGGGTGTGACTGTGACATTAAATATAGATACCACGTGGACATGCACAGAGAAGCGCCAGGAAGGACCGTCGTGACCACCAGACTGGTTAAATAGGCCGGAATTAATTTATTCAAATTGTTGCAATCATCGACCAATTCATTGCAAAAATTAAAAAAAACTCATTCGTTTTTTAAGAAGTTTCTAGAATATGTATACGTATTGACGTCAAACATACGAACTCTATTCCCTCAATTAGAAGCTTATTTTATTTCCCGGTCAGAAAGCAGCGCTAGATCAACTAGGAAAAATTTATTTATTCAAACGGTTCCGGCAATTCAAAAAACATCACACTAGTTTCGAATGAAATTTAAAAAAAAAACACGTATACGCATTGACATCATTAATACGCATCCTACTTCATCGACCATAATCTCGTTATTTCTTTCTTGAACACAAATCTAAGCTATGCATGTCTAACATCTAATCGTATTTATAAAATTTATGTTCACAGCAGATTTTCGTAAGTTTTTTTAGACAAATTCCCAACACAGTTTTTGTTGTTTTTCCAACAACAAGTTTTCATATCAATTCTATGGAATTTCATAAATATTCAAATATGTAATACATTCAATGAAAATAAAAAAAAAAAACAATAACAATGAAAATATTTTCTCTTCAATAGTGGGAAAAGTAAGGGAATTGATAGGAAATTGCAAAAATTATTCCTCGAGAAATTTAAATGGACAAAGAAACGATAATAATAAATCACTTGATTCTGGCAAAATTTTACAAGATATCAATGCGATAAATTTTACGTGATGTTTCTGACGTAAGAACCCAGCAAACCAATCGTACCGGAACAAAATTCGAACGATACGTCCGATATCTGATCCAAAATCGTAACGATATCTTAACGAAAGTTGTATGAAGTGGTTGACATAATTTCGGATCGATTTCGGTCCGATTTCGTAACGAAATCTGTAGAAAATAGTTGGGAAATTCGGAAAGGAAATTTCTTTCCGGCATTCGTTCCGAAATCGGAACGAAATCGGTACAAAATCTAATTCCTCTCCGAAAAATCGATAAAAAATCGGAACGAAATCTAAACGACTTTGCTTCAAAATTTTTCAGATGTGTCGGAAATCAGACATTTGGTTTGCTGGGAAGTTCCTATAATCGGGCATTTTTAGGCCGAAACCTATAGCTCTGCGTGTTGCGTGTGCGTTCAAAAATACAAAAACAAAATACATGTATCTGTTGTTGTTTTCAATTTGAAATACATGTATTTTGTTTTTGTATTTTTGAACGCACACGCAACACGCAGAGCTATAGGTTTCGCCCTTAATATTTAAAGGAACATGCGACGTATGATTACTGATAGCACGTATTCACCACAATGTACACAAGTGGTAAAAATTCTCAACTTTGACGCAATTCTTTCAAGTTTCGCTTCGGTTTGGTTTGATTGCAAAATTACAACATATGAAATATATTGTATTAGTGGTAGCGATTATCTTAAAAAACATCGCTTTAAGGTTATTGGATCAGAAAACGTATATCAATAGTTACCAATCATATGCAGTTCTTTCAAAGCTTTATCGTTTCGTAGTTCTTTTTTTTTCTAAAGAAAAAAATGGGCATGGAAATCAACACAATTGACAGCAAACCTATGGTCTTTGCCAAATAAAGAAAATGGAAAACCATCGCAAATTCTTTGAAAATATCAAATATCATTCATTTCATAGTATCTGTTAGCTTGTTATTTCCTAAAGCAATACCTTTGAAGCATTCCTAGATTGCTTTTGATGGGATTGCAAGATGTTAGTACAGCGGGTTGTGTTTTCGAAAGAAGAAACGAAAAGGAAAATGTACTAAAGTTGTTAAGGTTTATGTAATAGAGTCTACTTTTCCGTATCTATGGAATAATGTCTACTTTTTATGAAATTGTATTTATATGTCCATAATGCGTATGACTACTGCCGCCGCGTATACGCCTTTTTGCACAACTGAGTCGTGAGACCGGGCACCGTCCGTCGAATTGTTGTCTATTTCTGTAGAATTAGCTATGGGTTTTTCGCTGAGAATCAACGAACGCATAGCAGTGGGAAAGATTTGGTTTTGTTTGCAAGTGAAGTTGCCCGAGTTTAGGTAGTACCAAAGAAATTCTCGATCAGAGTGTTTCTGTGCACACGTATCTATTTGAGCGGGCAATTGACACTTGGCTATATAAAGTTTCTTGTTGAAAAACAAGAAACAAGGAAACTGATGAAGATCTGTGGCGAGATCTGAAACTATGGTCTTCCCTGCCTTACCCCTTGGTAAACATCGCCAATTTTTTCCCACTAACAACGGCTATGGGATAAAGCCTGACTATTTTGAAAAACAGAATAGAAAATTTTTTTTTAATGACTTTATTATTTTTAAAGAATATTTTTCAAGGATTTAAGGATCACAAAACGTGGATTTTTAAAGAATATTTTTTCTAGGACCTAAGGGTTACAATACGTGTATTTATAAGGAATATTTTTTACGGATTTAAGGATCTCAAAACGTGGATTTTTGAAGAATATATTTTAAGGATTTAAGAATCACAAAACGTGGATTTGTGAAGAATATTTTTTAAGGATTTAAGAATCACAAAACTAGATTTTTAAAGAACGTTTTAAAGGGATTTTTAAGGAATATTTTTTTACGGATTTAAGGATCACAAAACGTGGATTTTGGATGAATATTTTTTAAGGATTTAAGAAACACAAAACTTGAATTTTTAAAGAACGTTTTTTAAGGATTAAAGGATCAAAAACGTGGTTTTTAAAAGAATATTTTTTCAAGGATTTAAGGACCACAAAACATAGATTTTTGAAGAATATTTTTAAGGACCAAATAACGTGGATTTTTAAAGAATATTTCTTCAAGCATTTAAGTATCACAAAACGTGGATTTTTAACGAATATTTCTTCACGGATTTAAGGATCACAGAACGTGGATTTTTAAAGAATATTTTTTGAATGATTTAAGGACCACAAAACGAAAATTTTTTAAGGACCACAAAACGTAGTTTTTTAGGACCACAAAACGTAGATTTTTGAAGAATATTTTTTCAAGGATTTAAGGACCACAAAACGTGGATTTTTAAAGAATATTTTTTTTTTGAGGATTTAAGGAACACACAATGTGGATTTTTGAAATATATTTTTTCAAGGATTTAATGACTACAAAACTTGGATTTTTGAAGAATATTTTTTAAGGATTTAAGCTCTTTCTTCCCTACAAATCCTAGTCCAAAAATGCAGAATTTGTCAAAAAGATGTATATATGTATGTGCTTTATTGATTCCGAAAAGGCTTTCGATACGGTACAGCACGACAAGTTAATAGATATTCTTACGTCCACTGGTATCGGACAGAAGGAAATTCGATGTATAAAAAGCTTGTATTGGCATCAGACAGCACATGTTGATGTAAACAGAGAATGTACGGAATACATAGTAGTATCTAAAGGTGTCAAGAATAAATATACATTCCTCTTTTGTTCAATGTATACTCCGAAAGGATATTCCAAGAATATATCAATGACGTTAAAAAAGGAATCTCAACAATATTAGATATGCAGACGATACAACCATACTAGCCGATAGGATTGAAGGGTTCCAATACCTACTTACTAGACTAACAGCACACAGTGAAAGCTATGGTCTAAAGATAAATATTAAAAAGACTAGGTACATGGTTATTTCCAAAGAGAGTATGTATAATCAAACGCCACTAAAATAAAGGATATGGACATGGAAATAGTACATAGCTTTAAATAACTCGGTGCCACAATAAATGACAAGTGGAACATTTCAAATGAAATAAGAAACAGAATCGAAATTGCGAGACAAACAACAAAAACAAATACAAGAACATTTTTATCAGTCATGATATCACTATAAAGTAAAAACTGAGATATCTATAACATATGTATGGTCGAAATGTAGAACCTGAAAACAGCTGACATGAAAAAGCTTGAAGCTTTCGAGATGTAGACTTACAGACGAATTCTAACAAGTAAAAGCTAAATTAATTAAAAAAGCTTTAAGTTCGGCCGGGCCGAACTTTTCATAATCTCCACTATAAAATATTCTGAACTAAAATGGAATAATTAGTTTTCATTCCTGTCCCCAACTGTAAGTGAGACGTTAAAATGTCAGATAATGTACATAAAATGCTTGATTCGGGAGGCCTTTTTTAATGGTGCCTATATCTAACTATGTATGTTGGCAATCTTTGGTGGGTTAGAAATTGGAAGGTACCGTTATATAGGGGTTATAATAAAACATGGACCTATGTTGACAGTTTTTGATGGGAGCTTTTTATGTCAAATAACTCCTAATTCGGTTAAAAATTGCAGCTAGAATCCTCAAAATACCGAAAATCGGTACATAACGTGGGAACTTCAAATGTCATTAACAGCTAGTTCGGAGGTATGTGGGCTATACGAAAATATGAACTTAAATGAACAAGTTTTGTTGCAGAATTTTTGTTGGCTTTTAAATTTCAAATTACAGAAATTTCGTCCAAAAAATAAAGCTAAGGTACGGAAAATCGGGAGGTTTGTGTTGAGGCTATATCAAAACATGGACCTACGTTGGTTAAACATTGTAAGTAAAATCCTCAAAGTACCGAAAATCAGGAAGTATCGTTATAATGGGGCTATGTTAAAAATTGTTGATGCAGATGTGTGGTGACCACTACAACCTTCAAATGTCAAATTACAGTTAGTTCGGTTAAAAATTGTAGCTAAAATTGCAAAATTACTGAAAATTGGGAGGTACCGTTATATGGGAGCTATATCCGAACATGGACCTATGTTGACAATTTTTGATGGAGAGTTGTTGTGACCACTAAGAACTTCAAATGTCAAATTACTGCTAGTTCGGTTTAATATTGTAGCTAAAATCATCAAATTACTGAAAATCGGGAGGTACAGTTATATGGGGGCTTTATCAATACATCGACCTTTCTTGACAATTTTTGGTGGAGAGGTGTGGTGACCACTATGAATTTCAAATATCAAATTTTCAAATTACAGATAATTCGGTTAAAACTTGTAGGTAAAATTCTCAAAATACCGAAAATCGGAAGGTACCGTTATATGGGGTATACCAAAACATGGACTTATGTTCATAATTTTTTCGAATATAAGTTTTTTGGTCACTAAGAACCCTAAATATCAAATTATACCTAATTCGGTCTAGAAATGTGGCTTAAAACGTCAAAATACCTGAAATCAGGCGATAACGTTATATGGGGGCTATTCCAAAACATGGACCTATGTCCACTAGTTACATATATAAGTTTACTGACATTTAAGAACCCTAAATGTCAATTTATAGCTAAACCGGTCTAAAAATGTAGCTAAAAATGTCAAAATGCCGTAAATCGGGGGTACCGTTATATGGGGGCTATACCAAAACGTAGACCTATGTCCACAAGTTTTGTTATATAAGTTTATTGACACTTAAGAACCCCAAATGTCAAATTATAGCTACATCGATCTGAAAATGTAGCTAAAAACGTCAAAATACCGTAAATCGGTAGGTACCGTTATATGAGGCCTATAGCAAAACTTGGACCTATGTCCACAAGTTTTCTTATATAAGTTTATTGGCACTTAAGAACCCTAAATGTTAAATTATAGCTAAATCGGTCTGAAAATGTAGCTAAAAACGTCAAAATACCGTAAATCGGGGGGTACCGTTATATGGGGGCTATACCAAAACGTGGACCTATGTCCACAAGTTTTGTTATGTAAGTTTATTGATACTTAAGAACCCCAAATGTCAAATTATAGCTAAATCGGTCTGAAAATGTAGCTAAAAACGTCAAAATACCGTAAATCGGGGGGTACCGTTATATGGGGGCTATACCAAAACGTGGACCTATGTCCACAACTTTTGTTATATAAGTTTATTGTAGCTAAAAATGTCAAAATACCGTAAATCGGGGGGTACCGTTAAATGGGGTCTATACCAAAACGTGGCCCGATATAGCCCAACATCGAACTTGACCTGCCTGCAAACAAAAGACGCATTTTCCCAAAATTTCAGCGTCCTATCTCCATTTTTGTGGATGCTATAGTGACTACCACAGACGGACTGACGGACGGACGGATATGCACAGATTGACTCAGATCAAGAATATATATACTTTATAGGGTAGCAAATGAGTATTTCAATCCGTTACAAACGGAAAAACAAACTTAATATATGGAGGGTATATTAAGTGGAGGGTATAAAAATGTGGTGGAGGGTATACAAATACCATGGACCAAGTTTGTAACGAGCAATGAAGTGCTGCGAAGAATACATCAAGAAAAAGAGCTTACACGTTCAATAAGGAAACGAAAAACAGCATATCCTGGACACATCATGCGAAACAGAAAATACAAACTACTCCAAAACATTATCCGCAGAATAGAAGGAAACAGTCCAGGGGAAGAAAAGAGAAGTCTTGGATTAACAATATTCAGGAATGGTGATGTTGCAACTTTGCTCAGCGAGTGCAGAAATCGACAATCTTTTGTTGAAATAATAAACAACATTCAAATGCATATATGTACCTAATATAATTTTATGTAATTGCTTTGGTAGAATAAACAGGATGTTTCATTCTTCTTATATTGGGGCATATGCGTAATGGCCGTGCGTTACTGTCTGCAATTCATTTTTGTCTCATTTCTGTCTTTTCACGAGTTAATAGCATACATTGATGTGTAGTATCATTTATAGTTCAAGGTATGGCGAAGTTCCGCACAGAACTATTTTATGATGGAGCCAATTTTATATTACCATCGATTGAGCTGATGTTTTTGTCGAGTATCAAAGTATGTCTGCCGCAGATGGTAACCATCGCGTTGCTGTTTTCCCGAGTTACGTTCCACTAATAATTATTTTTCCCAAGATGACATCCTTATTGGCTACTTAAAGATAAGTCCCTATAATGCCAGCTATTTTAATAGAAACGTGTTCAATTGTGTTGCAATCACAAAGGTTGCAAGGTTATTACTCTAATTTGTACCTTGTCAAATATATAAACATCTGGTTTGGTTTTATTGAATGTTCATCTTTCATGCACGCCATGATTATGTACATACATACAACACCCGAACCAAATTATATTTACTAAGAATTTTTGTTACCCTTTTGCCTGACTGATCATATAAGCATAAGCTGTTATAATTAGAATAAACATTGTGGTTGCCGAGAACAGTAGTATAATCCTTGATATCCCTGCCACTTGATGTGATTACATTGTGGAGGGAAAATACCTGTAACATGGATCCTTACGGGATTCTGGTAAGCTTCAAACCTTTAAAGCTTACCAGAATTCCGTAAGGATTTTTGCAGACTAAAAGACCTCCGTAAAGGTCATTTGTAGAAGGAATCTTCTTAAGAATAAAATGTCAGAATACATTTCAGTTAGGGTCTTGCTAAGAATAGAAGACCTCTTAAAAGTCTTAGCATAGATGGTAACCGAAGGGGTTTTCCAAAAAATAGAAGACCGGCTTAAGAACGTTTTAAAGAAGGGTATTCTAAAGAAGAGAGATCTTCATTTATAGAATGAAATGCTAACGGTGTTTCTCTAAAGAACGAAAGACCCCAATAACGTATTTTAAGAACTGAAGACCCCGAACGGATATTGTGAAGAACAGAAGACCCCAGTGCGGATCCTTTTGATACTCGAAGCCTTTTCTTAAGACTCCTAAGCGGCTTATATACAATTTGAGACCCCTTTAGGGTTCTTCCATAAATCCGGAAATACCGTAGGGGAGATCCTTGTTTAATTAGTTACTTACTTAGGAATAGGTGACCTCATAGAGGTCTTTAAAAATATTGTGGACATTCTAAGGAATTCTGCTATAAAACAGAACATCTCAGTAAGGATCTTCTAGGAGAAATTGGAGAAAACCGTATCCCTCTTCTATCAAATAAGAAAATAGACCCGTAAGACTCGTCCTAAAAATATATTACCCCTGTAGAAGTATTTTATAAAGTAGGAGATACCACAAGCGTGTTATATAAAAACAGAAGAACGCCCATAGTAGTCTTTTATAAAATAGGATATTATTGTAAGTGTCTTTTATAAAGTAGGAGACCCTCTTAAGGTCATATAAAAAAAACAAAAAAACACCGTGCAGGACACGAAAGCACCGTAGGATTTTCTAATGAATAGAAGTCTCTCCTCATAGATTAGGAGACCCCTGTTAGGGTCGTCAAAACATAGAGTAAAAGAAACCCGTAATGATATTCTAGCACCTAGAAAGAAGGAAGACCCTGTGAGGGCTTTGATGTAGAACCAATACCATCTTAAATCTCTTTTTTGGACTTTAAAAGCCGCATACATTTCTTCTTCAGAATGGAAGGCTATTATAATAGTCTTCAAAAGAATAACAACATTTCATAAAAATTTGTTTCTTTAAACACAAGTTCTTCGCAAAAAAGTTTTTTAAAATAACAAAACTTCAGCCGTAGAGAACAGCTTCGTAAAGATCTGCTTTGAAATGGAAGACTGTAACACCGTCCGACAATTTTCAAAAAATTGCGTTACACATGAACCGGACTATATACGTCTGAAACTATAGGAAAAATGGATTACAATGGCACTTAAGATTTTTCGCTTTCTCATCCTGTTGACCTTTTATAGGACACTAGCAAAATGCCCGCTACTTCGTATGCGGAAAGGATATAAAAGAAAATAAACAATATTTAATATGGAAATGGCGAACACTGGAAACTTTTGGTTTACTAATAACAATTTTGAACTATATTAAATTTTATTTAAGTACTGTACCACTTTACCTTTAGTTTGACTTTTAAAAAAAAGCCGTATCTCACCCTTACACATCCACAGCGACACACATTTTTGAGCGCATTTTAATTAAGGGCGTTCTGTCCCCAGAAGGTAAAACACTCTTGTAAACAAATAAACCCAAGACCAATTAAGTACCATTTGGTACTTTTTTTAGCTTTATAGCAGGCATTTCTAAAACCATTTCAGAGAAATGTCAGAATTTGTACGCATTTGAAAAAAAAACTCCTTATATTATCGTTCATGCAATAACAAAATGGTAACAAGTTTAGTACTTTTCGTAGACCTGAACCTTAAAATTACTTTTTATACCAACGGCGAATCTCATTTCCTGCTCTATCACTTCTTCCAAACACGATAAAAGTAATTTACTATTAAATTTACGAATTTCCAAAACCTCCCCCAAAAATTCCTGCTAACCCCTTTACACAATAACAAATTATAAAAATTCTGTACCGTTTAGTACTTTTCATAGTATGCATTTCCAAAACCGTCTCCATATCTTAACCCCAAATACCAACAGCGACTCTTTGAAAAAAATTTAGAATTCCGCTTAGGTACTATTCGTCAAGTTATGGACGTATTCCTTAAAACACGTTCATATACCAACGCTACAAACTACTACCCACCCAACTCCAAAAAATAAAGATTCCAGCTCTGTCCTTACATCCAACAGCAATTTGAGTTCCAATTAGTAATTTTTGTATACATATGGTACGTATATCGACAACCACATATCTCATCCCTACACATACATTAATACAAAATAATAACAGTAATCTTTCTTCCAGTATCCATAATTACGTATTTAAAAAACTACCCCAATCCTACACTCCAACAGTAATCGTAATTCTAAATTGCAAGATTGCAGCTCTATACGTTCACCCTAATCAAAATTGTACCATACTTAGTACCGTTTAGTACCTTTCGTACACGTAGGTACGAATTTTCTAAACTTCCTCAATCCTACACTCCAACAGTAGTCTTAATTTCTAATTCCAGGATTGCAGTTCTACCCGTTCACCCAAACCCAAATTGTACCAAATTCAGTACCATTTATTACTTAATGAGTACTAATTTTCAAAACATCCTCAATCCTACACCCCAATAGCCATCTCAATTCCAAATTTCAGGATTCAAGCTCAACAAAATCCAAATTGTACCAAATTTAGTAAATGGTACTAGTAAATGGTAATTTTAATTCCAAATTTAAGGATTCCAGCTCGATCCGTTCACCCAAATCCAAATTGTACCAAATGTAGTACCATTTAGTACCCTTCATACCCATATATACGAATTTCCAAAACTACCTTAATCCCACACCCCAATAGCAATCTTAATTCCAAATTTAAGGATTCCAGCTCGATCCGTTCACCCAGACCCAAGTTGTACCAAATTTAGTACCATTTAGTACCCTTCATACCCATAAGTTCGAGTTTCCATAACTACCTCAATCGTACAGTCCAACAGTAATTTTAATTACAAATTTCAGGATTCCAGCTCTATCCGTTCACCCAAATCCAAATTTAACAAATTTTGTACCATTTAGTACTTTTCGTACATGTTAGTACGAATTTCCAAAAGTACCTCAATCCTATTCTCCAACATTAATTTTGGTTTCATATTTCAGGATTCCAGTTCTTTCAGTTCACCCAAATCCAAGTTGTACTAAATTTTGTACCATTAAGTACTTTTCGTACACATAAGTACGTCTTTCCAAAACTACCTCCATATCTGAATCATACGCTCTAACAGAAATCTTAATTCCAAATTTTAGGTTTCCAGCTCTATCCGTTCACGCAAATCCAAATTGTACCAAGTTTAGTACCACTTAGTAATTTTCGTATCAATAAGTACGAAATTCCAAAACTACCTCAATCCTAAAATCCAACAGTAATCTTGATTCCAAATTTCAGGTTTCCAGCTCTATACGTTGACCCAAATCCAATTTGTACTAAATTTAGTACCATTTAGTACTTTTCGTACACATAAGTATGAATTTCCAAAACCATTTACATATATCAATACCACTTCCCAAGCCTGATTCCCATACCAAATATCAAGATTCTAGCTATAGCCGTTCAAAATAGACAATTGGTACTAAATTTTATATCTTTTAGTACTTTTCGTACACTTATAGGCCGAAATTCCTTTGATACTTTGGTACATCTTTCTAACTCTCCACCAGTGATCCTCATTTTAAATTTCAGAATTCTAGCTCTTCCCGTTTGCCTAATACAAAGGGTGCCATATTTAGTACCTTTTAGTACTTTTGGTACCCTTCCAGTTCGAATTTCCAAAAACCGAGCCTTATCTCACGCCTACATACCATCTGCAACCTACACTCAAAATTTCAAGCTTCAGCCGTTTCGTCTGGGCGATGATCTGTCAGTCACTCACTCACTCACTCCCTCACTCACTTATCACTAAGCTCTTTTATATAATAAGATTCATATTTCAAAGAACAAAATTTAAAAAAAAAATATTTTAAATACTTGTACTCATCGCACAATGCCGTCGTTGGTGTCATAATAAAGAGGAAAACATTATCATTTTATGCATTCAAGGACAACCAGGACATCAAAAATGTCCTTGAAAAATTAAATACTAAAAAATCCTTTGAAAATCTCCAGCATTTTTTTTTCAAAAATATATATGTTAATATCCCTTATGTAATGCAAAACTTCCCGAAATTTCAATATCCTAGCCTTGTAAGTTATTTTGTAATAAATATTTACATGAAATTCTTTAAGGAAAACAAAACATTTTATTCTATATCAATGTGCGTCATAAAAAGAATTTAAAAAAAAAATCACGAACAAACCATATTCTGACACCGCACAATAATAGAAGACCAAAAATAAGAAGACACGTGTCTACATCACTTGCACTTTCGCGGTTAGTGGCCCCCATAGGCTTGAGGCCTTCTTGTCAAATGGGATCATTTTGTCAGGCCCACATCTTCTAAACCGCTAAGAAATTTAATTTGGTCTCGGAGACAAAGTTGTAGCTCTTGTCTTAGAAAACTAGAAAAAATTATAAAGGAAATTTGAACATGACGATTTTGATCTTGAAGATGAGGTTTGGTGGATTTTATGTGTTCAGAATTAGTTCTTGGAGAAAAACGCCGGGACACGTGTCTTCTTATTTTTGGTCCTCTGGTGCGGTGCCAGAATATGGTTTGTTCGTGATTTTTTTTTTAATTTTGTTCGTGTTTTCCTTAAGGAATTGCATGTAAATATTTATTAAAAAACAACTTACAAAGCTAGCCTATTTAAATTTCGGGAAGTGTTGCACTACATGAAAAAATTAAAAAATTGCAGAATGTTTTCAAAAGATTTTTAGTATTTAATTTTTCAAGGACATTTTTGATGTTATTGTTATCCTTGAATGCAATAAATGAAAATTATGATGTACAAGTATTTAAAATATATTATTTTTTTGAACAATTTTGTCCTTTGAAATTTGAATGTCCTATAAAAGGTCAACAGGATGAGAAAACGGAAAATCTTAAGTGCATTTTACTCCATTTTTCCTATAGTTTGAGACGTATTTAGTACGGTTCATGTGCCATTTTGTCTGTCGGGCGGTGTAATATATAATACTAGACCGCCGTAAAGTTTTCCCATATAATATACACCCAGTGGTACTCCATACATACATATACCCACATGTGTCTCAGAAGGAAAATAAGTACACACCGATTCATTATAGCTCATTGGTATCGTCGAGAACTTTTACGTGGCTTAAATAATCATTAAATGTTAACTTCATTACCCTGAAGGGGTATTGTTGCCACCCTTGAAAATGGAGAGCCTTGGAATCGAACCTGGTCATTTAGTGTGTAAGGCCGATGTGCATATCATAACCGCACGTTGACACCATATTATTACATAAAATGTTAACTAAAGAAGGCTTCTGACTGGTTTATCTGTAGAATAAAACCACACAGCGGAATCCTATGCAAATGCATTTATGGTTAGGATGGTCGTAGAGAAAATCTGATTAGACAGAAATTAGTTTTATCACAAAATAAAACGAATTAGGCCCAGAATTTTTTAGATATTTTGTATATCGAGCCTATTTTGACATATTTTTACATAAAATGAGCATATACAAAAACATATGCAAGGATTTGTGCTCTCAATGTCCCACCGCAATGATTGAAATTTGGTATTTTGTCTTCGTTGGGGGTATAAAACTTTCCACCTGAAATTTGTTGGTATAAGTCCACGTTTTCATATAGCCGCCATAGAACGGTACCTCCCGATTTTCGGTATTTTGAAGGTTGTGGCCTCAATATACCACCGAAATGACTGAAATTTGTCAGTTGGAATTTCTCGGTATAGGTCCACGTCTTCATATAGCCCCAATAGAACGGTACTTCCGGATTTCTGTTATTTTGATGATTGTGGCCTCATTATCCCTCCGAAATGGCTGAAAATTGGTATTAAGTTTTTCTTGGGGGTATACAAGATTCCACCTGAAATTTGTCGGTATAGGTCCACGTCTTCACATAGCCCCCATAAAACAGTACCTCCCGATTTCCGGAATTGTTATGGTTGTCAATAGCCTCCGAAATGGCTGAAATTTGGTATTAAGTCTTCCTTTGGGTAAAAAAATCTTTACACCTAGAATTTGTCGGTTTAGGTACAGGCCTTCATATAGCCCCCATAGAACGATACCTCACGATTTTCGGTATTTTGAAGGTTGTGAATGTGGTTATACATTTCTCTATTTTATTGACTTGTCTAAAGGGAGTTTTAAACAAAAAAATTGTGCACACAAACATTTTTGTACATATTATTGAAATATTTGTTGCATAAGAAAATATGTAAAATGCATAAATTTTGCATATGCACATATTATTTTTTTGCATATGCAAAATTTATTCATTTTGCATAATTTTGCATATGTAATATGTTTCGATTGCAATTAAATCAGTCTAAGTATAACACACTCCGAGAAGGTATTCCAAAAATAGGATGACTTTCGATTGATTCCGCTTTATCATTCCAAAAGGCACCTGCTAGTGTGTAGTGTACGGTAGATCTCACTGGTATTTTGCTCAGATCGATTTTTAGTGTTTAAGGGAACAATTCGACAATTATTCAAAAAGCATGTTTGTAATTTCTTTCCTTTGACCCAACTTTATTTTTCTTTATTAATCTTTTAACTTTCCTCTATAATCTAACGTTTTATGGCTTTCTCCTTATTAATATCAAGCATCCACAAATACAGTACACATAATTTCTCCTGCCAGTTTTATGTGTTTTTGTTTCAGTGTTAGTTCTTCTCCAGCTGTTTTACGTTCCACACATCTGTGGAAACTGAAAGCATCAAACAATACCTCATGACTCAAACATTTGATGTGGCCAGTATCAGTATTTAGGAAGTGTGGAAGAAATGTGGAACATGTTTGAAAGGGGAATTGTTGTGTGTGGAGTATAAAACAAATGCTTGCCAACGAAAACAGTAATGCCAATTTGATGGTTGTTTCTTCTCCTACCCCATTTTATGTTCCACACTTGGAAGCTGTGAGAGGAAACCGTATTTTATGAGTCAAACATTTGGAGAATAGTAACATTAGTCTTTATGATGTGTGTAGAAAAAATGGAACTTGTTTGAGAGGAGAATTATTATTGTCTGTGGGGTATGAAACAACAGATTGGGAACTAATACATTAATGTCAGAATTTGAGTGTGTTTGCGTGTGATTCAAGAAGCATAGGATAATGCAAATGTTATATGGTTTATATTAACATCGGAAGTAAATCAGTTCAAAGTTGGAACTTTATATTTCTTCTATGTATGAATATGTATGTATGAATGTCGACTAGACACAAAATCTGGGTTTGGGAAGCGAGCCATATTTGGAAATATTGTAAAAATTAAATTATCCAATAAAACATATGAATCAATATTGGGACTATCTAACTGCAAATAGAGGAGCATGTGAGCTCTTATGGTGAAGGTATTATTGTGGGTGGGAGGGGTCCTGAGTTTAGTCGATACTAATCGCTAATATTTTGTCTAAGAAAGCAAGAAATCAAATTGATCACGTTGTTATAGATGGAAGACATTCATCGAGCGTGATGTATGTATGTACTTTCGTTCCGACCACCTCGTAGCATCAAAGTTACGTACCCTGTTAAACGTAGCAAATAAAGAACGAACAAACACAACACGAAAGTTGGATATCGGAAAGCGGCAAACACAACAGAGGCCACAGCATATTCCACTCAACTAACCCAATTACTTAATGAAAGCACTCCTCGTCCCGATACCATATCAGCACAATGGCAAAGTATTGCCCACTCCATGCAAACAGTCGCAAAATCCATACTTGGATACCAGATACCTCCGCCAAGGAATCCATGCTATGACCAGCAGTGTCGTGCTGCTACCGAAGAGAAATTCGACATAAAGTAGCAATGCGTAGCTCAGGAGAGAGGTATCGGGAGAAAAGGAGAGAGGAGAAACGTCTTTTCCGTAGGAAAGACGGAAGTGTAAAAAAATCTAGATTTACAGGAGCCAGAATGAAGTCCGTACCAAGGACTGAAACATCAAATTGATGGCTTTGGTATCGGCACATCCTCCAGCAAGATAATTTGGTAACTGATACAGGCAGTGTGCTCGGGATATGGAAATAGTATTTTTCCAAACTGGATATTGAATACCAACTACTAGCAAAGACGACGAAGATACCACAGATCCAATCCCCGAAGATGGTATTGAGTGTATACCGCCCGGACAATATGAGCTGTTCAAAACTGGAGTTTAGTACCAAAAGGGGTTCAAGACAAGCAGACAACCTCTCGTGTGGCTTATTCAACATTCTGCTGGAAAAGGTTATACGAGATGCAGATATTAAAAGAAATGGCACAATTTACATCAATAGCCACATGTTACTTGCTTATAGTGACCATACGGACATCATGGACCGATCAGTAAAAGAAGTAACTGATATCTTTAAGAAGGTCGAAAGAGAATCTGGTAATGTCGGTCTGGCGGTAAACGGCGAGAAGATCAAGTTCATAGAGATCGGACCAACAGTGGAAGTTGGTTCCTATAATTTTGAGGTAGTAAAAGACTTCGTCTACATCGGTACCTCCACACAAAAAACATCAGTTGTGAAATAATAGGAAGAATTGTATTGGCCAACAGATGCTACTTCGGCTTAAACAATATTTCAATTCCGGTATACACAATCTGTAAACGCCCGTAAATATACACTCCACGTCAGTAGAATAGAACACTTAATTTTAGCTAATATTAGCTTATTTATCCCAAAACGAATGAATCTACGTTTTTAATCTTGATGTTCCGTATCGAACACAGAAAAATTATGTTTCTAGCTCTTCACGAAATGATTTTCTGATTAATTTTCCGATAGTACTATAAAAAGTAGGCATTTATTTTTGGTCATCAGGATAAAACAGTCATTTTATTTTCGCAAATTTCTGAGATATTAGCGCCGAATTTTCCGCAAACGTTGAAATATCAGCGCAAAATGGTTTAAAATTACAGATAATTGAAACATCTCGGAAGGTCAATAGGAGTAATATCATATTTCTTCACAATAAGATAGAATATGCCACAGACAACCTCGACGGATACAATCAAGTGCTTCGGATGCTGATAATATGGAATATTTCCAAATTAATTATGAAAAACGTCAAAATTTCTTATAAAAATCGAGATGTTTTGTTCAATAAAGTGATCTTCCGTGAACAATATTCTTTAATAAACGATATTCTTTAAAAAATATTCTTTAATAAAAGTCCGACTTCAGGAACATAGCAATTAATCTTTTCTAATACATGTACTTCATCAAGAAAAATATTCTTTAATAAATCCATATCTTGAGCCCCAAAACAATACTCTTTAACATGAATTTACGCTTTGAGAGCCCAACAACAATTATTTTTTAACAAATCCATAGCCCGCAAAAAAATGTATTTAAGAAGTCCATGTCTTGAAAAAGTTGTATTTAATAAAGCTACGCTTTGACAAATACATTCTAATAAAACGCTTTGAGGATTTTAGGAAGGGTTGTTGAAAAATAACCTTATTCAACACACGCTTTGAGGGTCCTGATAAATGTACGCTTCAGGACCCTTATGATATTACCCTTAATTCACTCTTTGAGGGCATTTACATTTATGTAATAAATGTACTTTTCTAAAGCCATAAAAAATGATTTTATAAATTCACACTAAGAGGGTCCTAGCAGAAAGTCTATTTCCACGCTTTGAACCCACATTAGAAAACTACGCTTTAATAAATCCACGCATTGAGGGTGCTTGAAAAAATTAAATTTAATATCCCTTGAACACCAGTGCGTATAAGTACTGCACGACTTTTCAATTTAACGCATCATTAGCCAATGTGTCTTTTAAACCCAGAAGAAAGAAACCTCGTTAACATTAAACTTTAAAAAGAAAACTTTTGCCACAACAAAATATTTAGTTTAAGGCGAAAAAGAGCAATAGAAGGAACAACAATACAGGGACAAAATTTAAAACCTTTTAAAGGGGAAATAAGTTAGATTATTTTATTGCATTGATTTTTTCCCGTCTGATTTGATACTTGAAAATCATCGTTTTGAAGATTTGTCACGTTTTCTACTGCAGGTGTAATGCCAATGACTTGCTGGTGTTTGTGACACGTTTAACACCTACAAAGTAAAAATCGCACACATACAAACAAACGCCCCTGTAGATGTAGAGTTGCTGTTAGGTGTTTCAAGGTAAATATTTATTTTTATGATGGCCATAAACCAAACGAAGTCAACTGAAACCCATAACTTGAGCAAAATTTACAGTTTTTGATAAGCTGGAGGAAGTTTGAGAGGGAGTGGAAATTTGAATATTTAAAGACTAATAAAAGTAATAATTTAATGGGTTTGCCCTAATCAGTGGAAAACACATTAAAAATTGAGACATAATTTAAGAAAAAAAATTAAGATTATTACTCTGAAAATATTAGAAAACACATTGTCTTAAACCACGATTATGCTTCTGCCAAGATTATGTTCACTGCCTCTCTAGACTTTACTTTTGATATAAAATACCTGCTAAATCAAAGTAGAGTACCACACATTAGTTGCGCAAACTATCACATTGTCGCATACACATTGGCATATGTTTTTAGCCTGAATTTGCGTAGTGTTAATATTTGGCACTTGACTAGAAGTCATATTTGCACAATAATATATCCAGTCATTACTCACGTCCCTTAAGCAGCAGCAATGTAGACGTGACTCTTTGCTTTCTTGTTTATATTGGCAACATTCCTAGGTGGCAAGTGACATGATGTAATGAAAATATTATATAATGGAAAGCGCTCATATACAAGCGCGAGAGATACAAGTCTGTGATGACTAAGATATATATCTCAATAAAAGGAAATAGGCACATAATATATTAATAAATGCGGAAACATTAGGTGCCAACGTGGTGCAATGGTATGCACACCCGCCTTGCTCGCTGAATGTTGTGGGATGTTTGTGGAACTATTATATAAACATTAGGAGAAAGGGTGAATTTTTTGTATAAAAATAATGGTAGGCTTTAGAGAGAGCTGAATGTAGTGTTTTGGGAGAACTAAACTCTAAGACCCTGAAATGAGCATGAATTTGTTGATGCAATTATCCGTGCTCATTTTAGTGTCCTAGAAAAACTATGATTTAAAAAATTCACGATTTGAGGGTCCTATTATTATTATTTTGAACATTTTAAATTGTTCTTTAACAAATACAAATACTTACAGATGACAAATTAAGTGGCAAAGCTAATCGAGCTTTGCACAAATAACAATCTTTTAATTCTGAATGGTAGGACACGAGGAGACGAGGAAGGAAATCTCACGTTCATAAATGCATTAGGTGAATCTGTGAATGATATTTGCGCAGTATCCCAAGGGATCCTAAATCTTGTCGAAGAATTTGTAGTGGAAGACGTAACGTGGTCGGATCACCTGCCAATAAGTTTGCGAATAAAAATAACAACAGAATGTACTGACTATAAACGTCTAAACTTGTTGCCCAAATTAGTATGGAATAAAAACAGTGTAGATAGCTATCGCACAAATCTTAAGAGAAATCTTCAAAAATCCTTAAGTAGATCTATTGACCTGACTTTGGAAGAACTTGGAACCACAATAAAGCTATCGATAGTACCTAAATCGAACAAAATAGCATCATTTACACCAAAACACCCTTGGTACAATTCCAAGTGTCATCAAGCTCGAAAGAAAATGTTTTCGCTACTGAAAAATTACACCAGGAATAACACAGCTGAATCCAGAAGAAAATATTTAGACTCCGTAAAGGTATACAAAGAGATCTGCAAAAACAACAAACAGGATCATAATAGAAATATAATGCACACAATAAATCACGTCAGCGACACAAAGCAATGGTGGAAAGCAGTGAAAGAAATGAGAAACCAAACATTCCAAACAAGCTCTTTGATATCTTCAGATACATTTAAGCATTACTTCCAAGAGCTCTTAAATCCTGAACAGAACGCACAGCAAATAAGCTACGCACCGCTTCTTTATACCGATCCAATACTAGACAGAGAAATTAGTTTGGCAGAACTTGACTGTATCTTGAAGAAACTGAAGAGGAACAAAGCACCGGGGGAGGACAGAATCCCGTACGAGCATATCGTCTACGCCCCAGAGGACTTCCATAAACAACTCGTCAACAGATATAATAAAATATTAAATACCGGAATGATAGATAATACATTTATCAAAACAGTAATATTCCCCATCCACAAAAAAAGGAGATATGGCCGAGCCTTCCAATTACAGAGGAATTGCTTTCATGAACTGTTTGGCAAAGCTAATGATGGGTATTTTAAATGAAAGACTCTGCAATTGGGTAGAAAAATATCTGACAACGTATATCGAAAATCCTTAATATACAAGCTCTCACAACTTGGCATATTATACAAATTCCTGAAACTTATTGAGAATATATACAGCAATACTGAGTATGCCATATGGACAGGAGACGAACTGTCGGATTATTTTGAAACCGACTCCGGAGTTAAGCAAGGATGTCTTTTATCACCTATTCTTTTTTCGCTATACAAAAACGACTTGCATGAACAGTTACAAGGTGGAATAAATATCCAAAATATAAATATAAGGTTGCTTTTATATGCAGACGACACAGTTATCCTGGCAGACGACATAACTACTTTACAGTATATGATTTCAAATCTTGAAAACTATTGCAGCAAGTGGAATCTAAAAGTAAACATGTCCAAATCAGAAATCCTTGTATTCAGAAAAGGAGGAAGGCTTAGCAGAGATAAGAAATGGACATTCAACGGAATCGAAATAAATATCGTAAATGAATATAAAAATTTAATCGTTATATTTACACCAAAACTGTCATTCTCGAAACATGTAGAAAAGACAACAAACCAATCAAAAATGGTTATAAATTCAACTTGGAAAAACTTTTTGGGAAAAAAAGATGTAAACATACCAACGAAGTGGAATGTCTACCAAGCAGATTGTAAGGCAATACAAACATACGCGGCCCAAGCTTGGAGCTTCTCACACTTTGATGCGGGGGATAAATTTCAGCGATATTTTTTAAAGAAAATACTGAAAGTCAATAGTTGTACACCAAATTACGCTCTCATGCTAGAAATATCGATTGAAAGCACTCACTTGTTTACACTCAATATGACTACCGAAAAAACTTACCAATCTACTTCTTCAGAATGAAGGGTTTTGGGTAGCAGAAATAAAAAACGTAGCGCAACGCCTTAATGTTGTATGGCCAAATGTCTCAAATTAATTTGAATGGAAATTGTTCACCACAAACATTATTAACAAACAAAAAATTAATGCCTTTCATGAAAATATGAGTTCCAAACTTGCAAGCCAAAGTAGAATATAGAAATATTTAGATTTTACGCGGGAAGAAAATTATTTTACTGACTCTTACACAAGCGAACAGATTTCCTGGATTTTTATAGCAAGATGTGGACTGATTAATGTAAATAAAACTAGATTCAACGCAAATAGCAGAGAAAGAAAGTGTAGCTTGTGCAACCTTAATAAAGACGAAACTATATTGCATTTCTTGGGAGAATGTCCGGTTCTGAAAGAGTTTAGAATACGCCTTTTTCAATCTGCGGTCTTATCTCTCGAAAATGTGGTCAACATATTGGACGGCCGTGAAACAAATTACTGGAGCCAGCTCGTGTCTTATTTAAAAATATCTTTAAGGTATAGAGAAATTCTTATAAGTCAATATATGTAATTCGATATGAAATAATGTAATTCTATTGATAAGACAGACGGTTATAATACCATTGTCTATTTAATGTCTCTTTTTCTCTTATTTACAATACATAATTCCTACATATGCAATGTATAATTGTGCTAATAAAAGCTTGTAAATAAAAAATATTGAAGTAGCAAAGCAGATCGTTTATTCCTGTGTCTTCAATTTCTCCTATTGGTTATGATTTTCTACTGTTTTTATACTAAAAACTTCCCTTCAACTTGATCCTTCAAGTCAAAAGTGTTTGTATACGAACAATACATTTATTTATATTAAAGCTAAAGCATCGCTTGTTTCATCGTTCAGGAAAAACTGTCAGGAAAGTAAGTAAAGATTCATTAAAAATGCACAAATGTAGTAATTTCCTCACAAAGTGCAAGGACGAGTTTTTCTGTTTCGAGAATGGCTGTGATTTTGTAAATATTTACCTTAGCTAGAAAAGTTTTCATTTCAGCATCAAAGTTTTGGCAAAAGTTTAACACAAAATAGACTAAAGTAAGACAAAAGAGTTTAAGGAAGATTATGCTAAAAATTATGTAGAATAAAAATATAAACAAAAAAATTTGCCAAAGTCCCAATTTACATTGGGCGAGTTTACTTGCGGCAATTGTCATTTTGTAGGAGAGAGATGTGAGGCATATGGTAACCCTTTGCCTCTCAGCACCCTCTCTCACCTACAAACTGGCAATTGCCGCAAGTAAACTCGCCTAATGTAAATTGGGACTAACATAGCTTATTGGAGTTTACAGTAAAGAAAAAATGGAAATTTGGAAGACGTCCTTATAGACTGGCTGAAAGGAGTCTATATAGATTAAAAGAAGCAAAGAATTATAAACAATCAACATTTCGTATTTAAAGACTATTTTAAAAGAGTTTTTATACCCTCAGCATTTATCCTAACGATGGTATATGGACAATATTTTTGAAAATTTAACATAGTTGAAGCCAGGGTTTACCCGTTTATAACTCGCGAAATGTGGTTGTGTATTCTACAAATGATATGCTTATAGATAACATGAAATGTTTTTAGACTTGGAAAACAATGTTTGTCTTAAAATTTAATTTCGTGGAAGCTGTGAGTAAAAACTGACAGTTCGTTTTGAAAAACATTTCTCTCTGTAATAGAGGGTAATAAATGAAGTTGAACCATAGACTAATGAATTGTAAAGACAAAGAAATACTCATGTTATGTGCTGTCAACCGACTCAAACAGAAAAACTCAAAATTGTTCGAAGGCGATTTTTGAGGAAAATGGAAAGATTTTTTTCTATATTTCTATCTGAGGATGTAGATTTCGTCAAAAACTAACCCCATACAGTTTTTGTTAGAACAAATTGTTTATAAAATCGTGTTTATTCGCATTTTTAATTGAGTTGTTCTGTCAACAAACTCAATGTTAACAACATTGGTGAGAGCATTTCTTTGTCTTTACAATTCATTAGTCTATGGTTGAACCAATGGGGGAATACTCCACTCAAGCAATCAAATGAGATTGAATCTTCAACGATAAACAAAACAAACAAAACACAGCGGAGGCACGCGCAAACACAAAATTCCAAAAACAACCTCACAGGCAACTGTGGTGATGTTATTTTCAACTCACAGAATTCGACGAATTCTAAGTTGATACGTGCTGACATGTTGCAGAATATTTTGATTTTGGCGTTTCTTTGGAAAAGCCGAAAAGTGAGTGTGATTCTCATTCATATGGGAATACTAGACACTTAAAGAGTTCGGGTTTTCGCTAAAAAGGCATCATTTCAAAAACTGAGAAGCATGTTATCAATTACTATTTTTGCTGCGTACGAACAAAAAACACAACAATCGATGAAAGTTTTTGGGGAATTATTTCATTATATATATATACTAGCTTAACCCGGTGCGCTTCACTACCCCGACTAAGTGAAAAATAAATGAATGAGTCCTAAGTAGGTCACATTTACAAATTTTATATACTCTAACACTCCTGAGTCCACTCTCTCCTTTAAAGAATTTAATTAAATTAGGAACAACACTAAAATTGAGTACCTTAAGTTTGAGGATACTTGTAATTTATTCAGCCTATTGGGACATCTTAAATTACTCTTAGGATAACTGCTTCTGTTATTGATAATTTTTACTCCAATATTGATATAGATATGTCAATAATGATACAAATTTCATTGAAATGGGACGTATATATCAAATCAAATACATGAAATCGGCCGAAAATATACATGGGAGCTATATCTAAATCTGAACCGATTTCGAAATATTTTGGCACAATTATTTCTAGGCCAAATTCCGTCGCACATTACGAATGTCATTGAAATCGGACATATACAGCGTGATTGGTGCATCAAATAAATGAAATCGGCCGAAAATATATATGGGCGCTTTATCCAAATCTGAACCGATTTCGATATAATTTGGAACATCTATTTCCAGGCCAATATTGGTCATAAATACCAAATGTCATTGAAATCGTACATATACAGCGTTTTTGGTGCATTAAGTTCATGAAATCGGCCGAAAATATATATGAGCGCTATATCCAAATCTGAACCGATTTCGATATAATTTGGAACATCTATTTTTAGGTCAATATCCGTCACATATTCCAAATTTCAACGAAATTGGACATAATAGCGTGTTTGGTGCATAAAATACAGGAAATCGGCCGATAATATATAAAGGAGCTATATCCAAATCTTAACCAATTTGGCACATTTATTTCTAGACCAAGTTCTAAAATACATTCCAAATTTCAGCGAAATTGGACATATATAGCGTGTTTGGTGCATCAAATGTGGAAAATCGGCCGAAAATATATATGGGAGCTACATCCAAATCTGAACCGATTTCGATATAATTTGGCACATGTATTTTTAGACCAAGTTCAGTCACACGTTCCAAATTTTATTGAAATTGGATATAAATAGCGTGTTTGGTGTCTCAAACACATGAAATCGGTAGAATATATATAGAAACTATATCGAAATCCGAACCGATTTCTATATAAATTGGCACATATATTTCTAGGCCAATAACTATCACACAGGCCAATATCCATCATTCAGCGAAATTAGACATATATAGCGTGTTTGGTGCATAAAATAAAGAAATCGGCCGAAAATGTAGGTATATGGGAGCTATATCCAAATCAGAACCAAACTCGATATAATTTGGCACATTTATTTCTAAAAAAAATTCAGACACATATTCCAAATTTCATTGAAATTGGACATAAATAGCGTTTTTGGTACATAAAATAAGGAAATCGGCAGAAAATATATATAGGAGCAATATCCAAATCTGAACCGATTTCGATATAATTTGGCACATGTATTTCTAGACCAAGTTCAGTCACACTTTCCAAATTTTATTGAAATTGGATATAAATACCGTGTTTGGTGCCTCAAATACATGAAATCGGCAGAAAATATATATAGGAGCTATATCCAAATCTGAACCGATTTCAAAATAAATTTGCACATATATTTCTAGGCCAATATCCATCACACATTTCAAATTTCAGCGCAATCTATATATATAAAATTGAAATTTGTTTGTCTGTTTGTTTGTTTGTTTGTTTGTGCCTTATAGACTCGAAAACCGCTGAACAGATCTTATTGAAATGTTTAGGGTACATTGCTACATGGCCTGGAATGAAAATAGGCTATATAATTTTTTGAAATTTCGCGTTGATCTGGAGATATAGCATCAAAACCGAAGGTACCTCCAAAAAAATTAGATTTTGTATGCAAATATCTTTAGAACTGTTACAGATACAATCTCCAAATTTAAATGTATGTGTGACGGAGTTTGATGTAGAAATAAATTTACCAAATTATATTCAAATCGGTTCAGATTTGGATATAGCTCCCACATACATATATTTTCGGCCGATTTCCTTATTTTATGTACCAAACATGCTATTTATGTCCAATTTCGATTAAATTTGGAATGTATGACGGAACTTGGTCTGGAAATAAACGTGCCAATTTATATCAAAATCGGTTCAGATTTGGATATAGCTCCCATACACATATATTTTCGGCCGACTTCCTTATTTTATGCACCAAACACGCTATATATGTCCAATTACGCTGAAATTTTGAATTTCTCACGTTATTTGTTCTAGAAATAAATGTGCCAGATTATATTGAGATTGATTCAGATTTGGATATAGCTCCCATACACATATATTTTCGGCCGATTTCCTTATTTTATGCACCAAACACGCTATATATGTCCAATTTCGCTGAAATTTGGAGGGTCTGACGGAATTTGTTCTAGAAATAAACGTGCTAAATTATATAGAGATCGGTTCAGATTTGAATATAGCTCCCATATATATTTTCTGTATTTTATGCACCAAGCACGCTATATATGTCCAATTTCGCTGAAATTTGAAATGTGTAACGGAATTTGGTCTAGACATAAATGTGCCGAATTATATCGAAATCGGTTCAGATTTGGATATAGCTCCCATATATATTTTCGGCCGATTTTCCGCATTTGATGCACCAAACACGCTCTATACGTCCAATTTCGCTGAAATTTGGAATGTGTAACGGAATTTGGTCTAGGCATAAATGTGCCGAATTATATCGAAAACGGTTCAGATTTGGATATATATGATTGAATATATATTTTCGGCCGATTTTCCACCTTTTATGCACCAAACACGCTGTATATGTTCAATTTCGCTGAAATTTGGAGGGTCTGACGAAATTTGTTCCAAAAATAAACGTGCTAACTTACATATGTAGAGATCGGTTCAGATTTGAATATATCTCCCATATATATTTTCGGCCGATTTCCTGTAGTTTATGCACCAAGCACGCTATATATGTCCAATTTCGCTGAAATTTGGAATGTGTTACAGAACTTGGTCTAGAAATAAATGTGCTAAATTTTATCGAAATCGGTTCAGATTTGGATATAGCTCCTGTATATATTTTCGGCCGATTTCCTGTATTTTATGAACCAAACTCATTATTTATGTCCAATTTCGGTGAAATTTGGAATGCGTAACGGGATTTGGTCTAGACATAAATGTGCCAAATCATATCGAAATCGGTTCAGATTTGGATATTGCTCCTATCTATATTTTAGGCCGATTTTCTGTATTTGATTCTCTAAACACGCTATATGTGTCCAATGTCGCTGAAATTTGGGATGTCTGACGGAATTTGTTCCAAATATAAATGTGCCAAATTATATCGAGACCGGTTCAGATTTGGACACACTACATATGTCCAATTTCACTGAAATTTGGAAAGCGTGACGCAATTCGTTCTAGAAATAAATGGGACAAATTATACCGAAATCGGTTCAGATTAGAATATAGCTCCCATATATATTTTCGGCTGATTTTCTGTATTTTATGCACAAAATGTGAATGTGAGACGGGATTTGGTCTAAAAATAAATATGACAAATTATATCGAGAGCGGTTCATATAGGAATATACATAGCTACCCATTTATATTTTCGGTCGATTTCATGTTTTTGTTACGTATGTTCAATTTCAATGAAATTTTGAAGACTTAGCAGTCAGTAAAAGTCATCATTATTTACAGAAGTACTTATAATCGGGAAGGAATTGACCAAGGCTACAGCTATTAAGTATCATGTCTTTGAGAGACTTCTTAAGATTTATGTTTTATTATGATATATCTAAATCATCATGATATATCTAAATACCATAGTAGCTCCATAACAACCCTGAATAGGTACATAACGCCTTCATATCTCCTATATTTATTTGTTAAAATATTAAAAACGTTAAAATAATTCTGGCATTCCATTATATTTCATCGTAGTCGGGGCAGCAAAGCGCACCGGGTTCAGCTAGTTGGATATATATAGCGTACTTGGTGCATAAAATACAGGAAATCGGCCGAAAATATATATTGGAGCTATATCCAAATCTGAACCGATTTCGATATAATTCTGTACATTTATGTCTAGACCAAATTCCGTTACACATTCCAAATTTCAGCGAAATTGGACATATATAGCGTGTTTGGTGCATCAAATGTGGAAAATCTGCCGAAAATATATATGGGCGCTATATCCAAATCTGAACCGATTTCAATATAATTTGGCACATTTATTTCTAGACCAAGTTCTGTAACACATTCCAAATTTCAGTGAATTTGGACATATATAGTGTGTTGGTGCATAAAATAAGGAAATCGGCCGAAAATATATGTAGATGGGAGCTATATCCAAATCTAAAACAAATTCCGCCACACATTTCAAATTTCATTGAAATTGGACATAAATAGCATGTTTGGTACATAAAATAAGGAAATCGGCCGAAAATATATGTATGTGGGAGCTATATTCAAATCTGAACCGATTTTTATATAAATTGGCACGTTTATTTCCAGACCAAGTTCCGTCATACATTCCAAATTTAATCGAAATTGGACATAAATAGCATGTTTGGTACATAAAATAAGGAAATCGGCCGAAAATATATGTATGTGGGAGCTATATCCAAATCTGAACCGATTTGAATATAATTTGGTAAATTTATTTCTACATCAAACTCCGTCACACATACATTTAAATTTGGAGATTGTATCTGTAACAGTTCTAAAGATATTTGCATACAAAATCTAATTTTTTTGGAGGTACCTTCGGTTTTGATGCTATATCTCCAGATCAACGCGAAATTTCAAAAAATTATATAGCCTATTTTCATTCCAGGCCATGTAGCAATGTACCCTAAACATTTCAGTAAGATCTGTTCAGCGGTTTTCGAGTCTATAAGGCACAAACAAACAAACAAACAGACAAACAAATTTCAATTTTATATATATAGATTGCGCTGAAATTTGAAATGTGTGATGGATATTGGCCTAGAAATATATGTGCAAATTTATTTTGAAATCGGTTCAGATTTGGATATAGCTCCTATATATATTTTCTGCCGATTTCATGTATTTGAGGCACCAAACACGGTATTTATATCCAATTTCAATAAAATTTGGAAAGTGTGACTGAACTTGGTCTAGAAATACATGTGCCAAATTATATCGAAATCGGTTCAGATTTGGATATTGCTCCTATATATATTTTCGGCCGATTTCTTTATTTTATGTACCAAAAACGCTATTTATGTCCAATTTCAATGAAATTTGGAATATGTGTCTGAATTTTTTTTAGAAATAAATGTGCCAAATTATATCGAGTTTGGTTCTGATTTGGATATAGCTCCCATATACCTACATTTTCGGCCGATTTCTTTATTTTATGCACCAAACACGCTATATATGTCTAATTTCGCTGAATGATGGATATTGGCCTGTGTGATAGTTATTGGCCTAGAAATATATGTGCCAATTTATATAGAAATCGGTTCGGATTTCGATATAGTTTCTATATATATTCTACCGATTTCATGTGTTTGAGACACCAAACACGCTATTTATATCCAATTTCAATAAAATTTGGAACGTGTGACTGAACTTGGTCTAAAAATACATGTGCCAAATTATATCGAAATCGGTTCAGATTTGGATGTAGCTCCCATATATATTTTCGGCCGATTTTCCACATTTGATGCACCAAACACGCTATATATGTCCAATTTCGCTGAAATTTGGAATGTATTTAAGAACTTGGTCTAGAAATAAATGTGCCAAATTATATCGAAATCGGTTAAGATTTGGATATAGCTCCTTTATATATTATCGGCCGATTTCCTGTATTTTATGCACCAAACACGCTATTATGTCCAATTTCGTTGAAATTTGGAATATGTGACGGATATTGACCTAAAAATAGATGTTCCAAATTATATCGAAATCGGTTCAGATTTGGATATAGCGCTCATATATATTTTCGGCCGATTTCATGAACTTAATGCACCAAAAACGCTGTATATGTACGATTTCAATGACATTTGGTATTTATGACCAATATTGGCCTGGAAATAGATGTTCCAAATTATATCGAAATCGGTTCAGATTTGGATATAGCGCCCATATATATTTTCGGCCGATTTCATTTATTTGATGCACCAATCACGCTGTATATTTCAATGACATTCTCAATGTGCGACTGAATTTGGCCTAGAAATAATTGTGCCAAAATATTTCGAAATCGGTTCAGATTTAGATATAGCTCCCATGTATATTTTCGGCCGATTTCATGTATTTGATTTGATATATACGTCCCATTTCAATGAAATTTGTATCATTATTGACATATCTATATCAATATTGGAGTAAAAATTATCAATAACAGAAGCAGTTATCCTAAGAGTAATTTAAGATGTCCCAATAGGCTGAATAAATTACAAGTATCCTCAAACTTAAGGTACTCAATTTTAGTGTTGTTCCTAATTTAATTAAATTCTTTAAAGGAGAGAGTGGACTCAGGAGTGTTAGAGTATATAAAATTTGTAAATGTGACCTACTTAGGACTCATTCATTTATTTTTCACTTAGTCGGGGTAGTGAAGCGCACCGGGTTAAGCTAGTTTTATATATATATAAGTTATAAATGTAAGCGATTCTCGTTTCTTTGAATCTTTTTGTGTTTGTTAATCAAAATGTAAAACGCTTTGAAACTAGTATTAAATAAATATTTTGTAGATTTTCTCTGAAGATGCAATTTAAAGGAATTGCGAAATATTGGAAATAATAAAAACAAAAACATGACCTCAAGCTCGAAAAACACTTGTTTAATTTTTCTTTATATAAAAAGTGTAAACTACGTCTACGACAATTTTTCAAGCTGTTAACAGCCAAAAACATACAAATGTTTAGTCTTGCGTAAAACTGTATTATTACAGTTTTTAGCGAAATAGTAAAAATAAAAGTTTTTTTCTCTCCACCACCGTTGTTTGTCTTACTATATGCAAAAATATTTATTTAAATATAAAAACTGAAGTTATCATGTTCTCATGACTGCCGTTTGCCGCGTATTATGCAACGATCGATAGGAATTCTTGCCAATTGTTATTAAATTGATTAGTTGTCAAGGGTCAAGGCATACATACACAAGGTCGGCCATTCAAAATACTTTTGACCAGGTATCGGCACCAATACAAATGCATTGTTTGCGGCCTCACGCATACGACTCTCTCTCGCTCTCTCCACAAACAGCGTGTGCGTTAATGCATTGCTAAAATTAAAAATCATTGAAACAACCGACAACAGAACCTTCTTCTTTGACTTCTGAACGAAGACTGAGAGGTGGTTGTTCTGTTGTTATTCTCATCAAGGGCACGTGTGCCCCTTTTTGCGGGACATTGCTTTTGACCAGGTATCGGCACCAATACAAATGCATTGTTTGCGGCCTCACGCATACGACTCTCTCTCGCTCTCTCCACAAACAGCGTGTGCGTTAATGCATTGCTAAAATTAAAAATCATTGAAACAACCGACAACAGAACCTTCTTCTTTGACTTCTGAACGAAGACTGAGAGGTGGTTGTTCTGTTGTTATTCTCATCAAGGGCACGTGTGCCCCTTTTTGCGGGACATTGCTTTTGACAACAAACATAATAGATTTTACATTATTGTGATTTTAGTTTCTTTGTATTGTAAATCACAACTATATTTTTGACAACACATTTAATATTCAGGTGGGCTTATTGGGGACCTTATGTAGTAGGCCTTCAGTTGGGTTATCTGAAGAATTATAAAGGAACAAAATAAAAGTACTGAAATACACAGTAGACTTTTACAATTTCGAACACTACATACTGCACTGTTTAATTAATTGAACTTATAACAAATATTGATATATTCGGACAGCTTTGGCGGACTTCCGTATCGTCAGCTGCTTTGCTGTCATTTGCCAAGCAACTGACGATACTGAAGTCAGCCTTTCTGAACACTTAAAATATGTGAAAGTCTACTATATATTGTATATTGTAATTAGGCACATACAATTTTCTAACTAACTTTTAATATTTTATTTTTTTATTTAAAATAAGCTTTGTTTATATGTTCACATACATACATTTTTTGTATTGAATTATTTAAAATATTTATTTTTTTAATTTAAAATAAACTTCGTTTATATGTTCACATAAATAATTTTTTTGTATTAAATAAACTTAAATATTTATTTTTTTTTTAATTTAAAACAAACTTTGTGAATATGTTCACATATACAGTTAGGCAACAAATGTATTGCAAAAACCAAAATTGTAGAAAATTTCATATTAATTGTTCGTTTATGGCAACAAATTATGTAAAAACTATACGGTTTTTTGTGCAAATCTCTTGCTATAGGTCCTTACAACAATATTCCGTCAAAATATGCAAAGGTTATTTGCGATTTATAACAAATACGGTCAAAAATAAGAATTAAGTACTACTTGGGGGTGACAATAAAAGTATTGCAACTATATATATATATATATATATATATATATATATATATATATATTGCAAAACTATAAAATTTTTGCAAATTTTTGTTGTCATTATGCATTTTTATGACTTTTGCGGCTAATAATAGACTAACAGTATTGAATGTAATAAAATTCAGTGATAAAAAATGCCTTCATGGAGGGTCTTCAGACAGGTAAAAAACGCATGGGATCATATTAACAATAAACAATGACGAATAGGCCACAGGCAAGTAGGCAAAGAATGAATATTTGACTCAATATATATTTTTTTAGGATAATGGAACAGTGCAAAACAGTCCGATTTTGGGTTTGAGAACATCGAAATACCTTTGGAAAGTATATGGAAAAAAATTGACACCAGTGTAGTATTTTGAAACGACCTACGATAGAGCACTATTTCGTCTCTCAATGGTATTGATATGATTTAATTTTTACTAAGTGGATAGATATTATCCTCTGCTATCATAATAAATCCAAAAAATGCGCCAAATCAAATAAAACCCATCAAATATGGAAATTAAACCGCTACTGAAGAAGCTGGAATACCGAATATTTGGGTACTATATTCTTTACCATGCAAAATAGTATGCGAAATTGGATTCACAGATATAATAATGATTGGGAAGACATCCCCACTGACATCATTAAGACATATTTAATAGTCATTAATCTGAAAGTCAGAAAAATCGATCCCGAAAACTCAAACAAAGTCAACTACCACCATTCCAAAAACCAGATAATGACATGTTAATCTTATTTGTGTAAATTGCTGATGTAATATAACAACACAAAACTCTTAAATACATCGGGCCAACATCCTGATATCAACCCTCATAAAGTGTTTGGGTCCAATTTAACAAAAAACTCCAAAAACATCCTCCAACGAAGGATCAAGATTTACTAAAAATTGGGGAACCAGTATCCTTAGAGTGCAACATACCGAGCCCCAATTTTTGGTTTAACTAAGCTCATTAATGCTACAATGAATGTCCAAAGTGGACAAATAATAACCTTTGCATATGTTGACGGAATATTGTTGTAAGGACCTATAGCAAGAGATTTGCACAAAAACCCGTATTGTTTTTCCATAATTTGTCGCCATAAACGAACAATTAATATGAAATTTTCTACAATTTTGGTTTTTGCAATACATTTCTTGCCTAACTGTATATATTTTTTTTGTATTAAATATACAGTAAGGTTTATAGTGTATTTTTTACACGCTTTGATATTATTGAAAAGCCTTATACATATGTATGTATGTATAGTAATTAGTAGACATCGGATTTTTGCATGTTTTTTATTTCTCATCCGATTGGACTCAAATTTTGGATCTAGGCGTTTCAAGGGTCAACTTTTCGATATTTGATATGACCATATCAAAAACATGCAAAATATATGCAAAAAATATGCAAAAAATATGCCAAAAAATATGCAAAATATGCAAAAAATATGCAAAATATGCAAAAAAATATGCAGAATATGCAAAAAATATGCAAAATATGCAAACAGTTTTTGGCCGAAAATCGTCATAAAAGTCGTAAAATTGTCAATTAATGTTAGAAAAATCCTCAAAAATCTTCAAAGTGTTCTAAATTAAGATAGTTGGCCGTTTAACGTCGATTTTTTTGTAGCAGATTATTGTGTTATCGAGACCTCTTACGACAGTGTGGTGTAGGGTATAAAAGAATGGTATTGTAATACAATTTTTTATTATTAAACTATGCAAAAAAATAAAAAAATTTAAAATATATAACGTTCTATGTAAAATTCAATATTTTCTTTGTTATAATTTGTAGCGTTGGGCTGGTTATTGTTCAAAGGGAACAAATCGATGTCGGATTTTTTAAGGCGGCAACCGCATAAAGTTTTTAGTTTGGTCAGATTTTAAGACTTCAAAGTTTGAGCACAATTGGAATATGTTAACATGTGCCACTGGGGCCTCGACATTATGAAAATCTCGATTTTTTGGCTATTTAGCGATTTCGGCGACCCATTTCTCTGGAATGGTTAAAGATTTTTGTTCATATTAAGCATTAAATTAAAGGCCATTCTGTTCTTAACATTTTTTGCTGAACAACAAAATATAATTATATATAATAAATCTAATACTAAATAGGTATTACAGAATTCGAGATAATAAAGCCAATGTCCCGAAAAACGTGACTAGGTACGCCTTTGTGCGAAAATGGAGACTATTAAAAAACATTTTCTTCATTTTTATAAATTTTTGGAATGAAAACAAATATCTTTTACATTTTGTTCTAAATAAAATTTATTCGAGAGTCAGACATCATGTGGTTTTGGAGCTATCTGGGTACAGCTGACTACTTGAAGAACGCTCTGCTATGTAGTTCGCAACTTTTAAGTTGTTTACCATCCTTTGTGTCTCCTGGAAATTCAGAGTTAATGTTTGATCTCTTGAACAACAAGAATTATCCCAGACCTTATTCTAGGATTTTCAGCAGTTGCTCTTTTGGAAGTTTGGATCGAATATTTCTGAAGAAATGTTAATCTTTGCTTTGTTAAGATTTTTGTCGCCTTTTGGCTCTTTACGGCGTTTTGCACCCTTGGATCAAATAATGCCAGGTCAGCAAGTTCAGGACTAAGATTCCACAAATTATTAATTATGTTGTTATTTCCCTTTTTGGAAATTTGTGTGTCAATGTTTTCATATTTCAATACATTTTCAATGAGTCTAGGTCTTGTTTTGATGCTAAACGTATCGTAGAATCTGAAGAACCATCTGTCCCGAAAACAATCAAGTGTGGCTTCAAGAAAGTCGTAACTATGCAATTGTCATTGGTGCTGGACCCCTGTAAGGTGTATAGGAACGTTACTAGTATCATTATGGCTACAGTAGAATCTATCGGATAGGATCCCTACAAATATAATATCTCTAAAAGCTTTATCCGTGAGCAGCGGAGAATAAACTGTGAAAAATAAACGCAACAGCTTCAAGGAACGAGGCTATTTGTGTGCACTGGCATGGAAAACTATTACCAGATATTCTCAAAACAGGGAAGAAAAAACGGGTTGCTGTTCTGGTATCACATTGAGGTAAAGAACAACTCCTAGGTGTTCCTGAAACTGACAGTAGCTCATGGGAGAAACAAGAACTAGCAGTGTACAAATGCCTAGAAAAATGGGGTCTCACCAGCTCGAGCAGTTATTAGGTCGAACCGTACAAACTTGTTAGAAAATTGTTGAGAGGGATTTTTGACTGCAAGTTTGGAAGCACATCCGGACATCAACCAAACATATTCAAGCGATTTCTATAAGAATAGTCTGCGATTGACAAATCAAAGTTCGAAGTAGGCGAGAGTGTTTTAAAACTACTGCCCAACCCACTTCCCAAGGACAAGAGGCCGTAGAAGCACCTTGCGTTTAAATCGTTTGAGACTGGACGCCCCCAGAGTGTTTTTTCTATTTTATTTATTTATTTGGTATCCCACACGGCAACAACTGAGTGTTATAAGTGGAGTTTGATTTTACAAAACGTATAATGAACAAGATAATGTTTATATAGATATAATATAGGATATATTGGGTAAACATTATCAATAGGTTAAAAAGAAATAGAGACAATAGATTGAGTTTAATACAAAAAATGGTGAAAACGATATTCAGAAATATTTTAGGACCAAAACAAGACCTAAACCGCATTGAAAATTTACTTAATACGAAAGGCATTCACAAACAAATATCACATAAAGGAAATAACGAAATGATAAATCATGTGTGGTACCATAGTCCTGAACTTATTGCTCTGGCATTGTTTGATCTGATAGTGCAAAACACCGTAAATATCCAAAAGACGACAAAAATCTTATCAAAGCAAATATAGAAATTTCTCCAGAAATAATCGATCCAAACTTACAAAAATCAACTGCCGAAATTCATAGAAAAATATTTACCAGGCATAATTACTAGTGAGACTTAATTGTTGTTCAAGAGATTAAACTTTAACTCCGAATTTCTTGAAAAAGATAATGCATCTTGACCACAGAACATCAATTACCAGGAGGGGTAAATTGAAAATTGTGAGCGCCATAGCAAGGAATCGAGTTCACCACCAAGGTGTCATCTGTACCCAGATGGCTCTAAAACCACATTATGTCAGTCCCTTAATGCCCGTAATTTCAACACGTAGCTTTATATGAGTTCACAGATATCTCCCGTGTAAGCAACATTTTATAATTTCAACGCATAGGTAACGTTACCGAGTCAAAAACGGCCGTGTTACTTACACCAAGGATTTTACTTGGTTAATCGTTGCCAATGTGTAAAAAGTTGTAAAACACTTCTATGTGGCAATGATTTTGCGAAACATGAATGAAAATCATCAATATTACCACATGATTTCAAAATTTACACGGCCTCGGTAAATGGCATGGAGAAATTACTAAACGCGTAGGTAAAGATAACTAATAGGTAGCTACGTTTACCCAGACGTTGAAATTAGGGCGTTGAAACATCCCTGTAGGAAATGTCAATAGTGAATCTATACTGACTTACTACTGACATTGTCAACAGTACTACTGACAAACTGTAGACAACTAATGTAATTTCCTATAGACATTTTGTATGAACGTGTCATTCGAAAGTCAGTACTGACAATGGAACTAGTATGTCAATAGTAAGTCAGTAGTTCCTGAGGAACCATGTGTTGACATTGGAGGTAGTGAGTCAGTATAGACATTGGAGGTAGTAAGTCAGTAGAGACATTGGAAGTAGTGAGTCAATAGAGACATTGGAGGTAGTGAGTCAATAGTACATAAAGGGTCATATGGAGACATTGGTACCAAATTGTTCATTATTAAGTTTTTTGGCCTATTTGAAACTTTTTATAGATTAAAAGGCTATATAGTGTGTTTTATAAGACGATGAACTTATACTTTTGTTTAAGTAGTATATTTTATTAATGAATAACATATAATTATGAAAATACTAAAAAGTACAAATTGCGTATTACAGTCTTTTTATCTTTATAAAGGGCTAAGCCCAAGATTCCACACATAAGCACAAAATTAGTAAATAAAGCCAATGTTTTCAAGGCTGACTAACCAATAATAAAAAAATCGTTTTCATTGTCAGAAATATCATCGCCTAAGAATTGGTGTGATTTATCTGCTTAAAATATTTCCTCTTCTGCTGCAATTCGCTTTTTATTAGGCGATTCGCTGAATATTGATATAACATCTAAGAATTGAAAAGAATAAACATGTATAAATTAGCATAAACAAAATGTCCTTAAATTTTCTTACATTACAGCCGTATAAACATTGCAAAAATCTCGCAATCAATTTTTGCCAAATAACCCTTCAACATTCTAACTCATTATTATGCCGTGTCCAAATATCAGATGTAAGTTGCGTTCATCATTTTCAGCGAGACGGGACAATATTCGTCATCTTCTCTAAAGATTCCATAAAATGTCTAATAGTCGAAGTTTCACCACAAATGTTGTCAGCCGCCTCAGAACCTGCATTTTGATATAGAATTGTCCATTTTTTCACTTTTCTGTTATTTTCCTTTGTTATTAAAATTATATATTTTATTGATTTTTCACAAAAACACATTATTTTATGCCAAACAATTAAGAAAATGAAGAAAAAATAAGATGCTTCGTTGGGCTATCAGTTTTCACTATAAACAATGCTTCTTCTTATCAAGGTAAAAGTATCAATTGTTGACAACCTGTTGACAAAGTGTTGACTTTGTCACCATAATTGTAGACAAAGTGGTGACATGTCGACACATGTCCCCATGCTTCCTACAGGGATGTCACATAATGGTGGTTGTGGGGGTTCGAATCTTCGGCTTTCCTTTTTCACTTGCAAACATCATCGGTCATTAAGCTCGACTCCAACGAGAAATGAATTAAAATTAATATTAAAATAGATCTTCGACCTAATAGGCAACATTTTCAAATAAAGTAAAATATATTCGTTTTCATTCGCAAAAATTTGATAATATAGGAAGAAAAAAGTTTTTTTTTTTTTTTAAAATAGACTCCATTTTTGCCCTAAGGCCTTTTTCGGGACATTGGGTTTATTATCTCGAATTCAGTAACACTTGCGTACTTTGTTGTTCAGCAAGAAATGTTAAGAACAGAATAGTTTTTAATTAAATGCGTAATACGTTCCACATATATGGGCCGTCGAAGTCGCCAAATAGCAAAAAAATGGATTTTCATAACTTCGAGGCCCCAGTACCATGTTTTAACATATTCGAATTGTGCTCAAACTTTGACAATCTTAAAATCTAACAATACCGGCTAAAAAATCCGAGATCGATTTGGTCCTTTGAGTTAAAACCAGCCCAATACCACAAATTAAATTAAGATGCTACAAAAAGAAAATATTGAATTTTACATAAAACATTTGATATTTTATCAAATTTTATATTTTTACATAGTTTAATAATAAAAAAATGGTACTACGATACCATATTTTTATACCCTACACCACACTGTCGTAAATGGTATCAATAACATAATAATCTGCAGAAAAAATCGACGTTATACGGTCAACAGTCTTAGTTTAGAACACTTTTATGTATTTTTGATGGTTTTTCCAACTTTAAATGACAATTTTACGACTTTTTTGAAGATTTTGGGCCAAAATCTGTTTGCATATTTTGCATATTTTTTGCATATTCTGCATATTTTTTGCATATTTTTTGCATATTTTGTGCATATGCAAAATATGCAAATATGCAAAATAAATACGAAATATGACCCTGCCATTGAATTTAGATTTCTTTGAAACGAATTTTGGTCCAATCAGAATCTTCGTATCTTTAATATTAAAAAATATGCAAATATGCAAAATCCGATGTCTAGTAATTAGTAAATACAATTTATAAATAAGAAGGAAAACTTTGAACTTTTTTGATATACAGTGAATCACAGTCAAAAGTATCCACTTCACTTTCTTTCATTACAACTGCGATTCCTAAGAGTTAATTAATGATAGCGATTTCATTCTTTTTTTATATTGTTACATTAGTGTATTAACTTAAATATTATAAAATAAAATTAACAATATGCAGGTAAGTTTAGATAAAAAACATAAAAATTGTTAAACAACATCGATTTCTACCTCACAGTGAAAAGTATGCACTCTAAAAGTTTCATGAAACAAAAAGGATTTTTAGGGTTTCAGCCCTTGGTATGACATCCTTTGTTATCCTTTACAGATTTTAGCCTTTTTGGCAAAGATTTAACTAAGTTTTCGAGGCTAGATATCGGAATTTTTCCCCATTCTTCTTGCAAGGCATATTTCAGGGGTTCCTATACTTTTGATGTTACGATTTTTTATATTTGTCTCCAAACTACTCCATAAATTATCTACATATAGGATTCAAAATGCGTCTTTCGTTTGCAGGCAGATCAAGTTCGATGATGGGCTATATCGGTCCACGTTTTGGTATAGCCCCCATATAACGGTACCCCCGATTTACGGTATTTTGACGTTTTTAGCTGCATTTTCAGACCGATGTGGTTATAATTTGACATTTAGGGGTTTTAAGTATAAATAAACTTATATAACTTATAAGTTGTGGACATAGGTCCACGTTTTGGTATAGCCCCCATATAACGGTACCCCCGATTTACGGCATTTTGACGTTTTTAGCTACATTTTCAGAACGATCTAGCTATAAACTGACATTTAGGGTTCTTAAATGTCAATAAACCTATATAACTAGTGGACATATGTATGTAGGTCCATGTTTTGGAATAGCCCCCATATAACGTTTCCGCCCGATTTCAGATATTTTGACGTTTTACGTCACATTTCTAGACCGAATTAGCTATAGTTTGATATTTAGGGCTCTAAGTGACCAAAAAACTTCGAAAAAATTATGAACATATGTAGGTCCATGTTTTGGTATAGCCCCATATAACGGTACCTCCCGATTTTCGGTATTTTGAGAATTTGACCTACAAGTTTTAACCAAATTATCTGTAATTTGGACATTTGAAATTCCTAGTGGTCACCACACCTCTCCACCAAAAATTGTCAAGAAAGGTCGATGTATTGATAAAACCCCCATATAACGGTACCTCCCTATTTTCAGTAATTTGATCATTTTAGCTACAATATTAAACCGAACTAGCAGTAATTTGACATTTGAAGTTCTTAGTGGTCACAACACCTCTCCATCAAAAATTGTCAACATAGGTCCATGTTCGGATATAGCTCCCATATAACGGTACCTCCCAATTTTCAGTAATTTTGCAATTTTAGCTACAATTTTTAACAGAACTAACTGTAATTTGACATTTGACGGTTGTAGTGGTCACCACACATCTGCATCAAAAAATTTCCACATAGCCGCAATATAACGTTACTTCCCGATTTTAGGTACTTTGAGGATTTTACTTAAAATGTTTAACCAACGTAGGTCCATGTTTTGGTATATCCCCAAAACTAACCTCCCGATTTTCCTTAGCTTTATGTTTTGGACGAACTTTGAAATGAAAAAGCCAACAAAAATTGTTCATTTAAGTTCATATTTTCGTATATCCCACATTCCTCCGAACTAGCTGTTAATGACATTTGAAGTTCCCACGTTATGTACCGATTTTCGGTATTTTGGGGATTCTAGCTGCAATTTTTAACCGAATTAGGAGTTATCTGACATTAAAGGCTCCCATCAAAAACTGTCAACATAGGTCCTTGTTTTATTATAACCCCTATATAACGGTACCTCCCAATTTCTAGCCCACCAAGAATTGTCAACATACATAGTTAAATATAGGCACCATAAAAAGGGCCTCCCGAATGACGCATTTTATGTACATTATCTGACATTTTAACCTACCCACTTAAAGTTGGGGACAGGAATGAAAACTAATTATTCCATTTTAGTTCAGAATATTTTATGGCGGAGAGTATGAAAAATTCGGCCCGGCCGAACTTAACGCTTTTTTACTTGTTTTATTTTCCATTTAAAATTCTTCTTTGATCCATAAAATCTTGTACACACTTAACAGCTATATTATTTGATTTTGTGTCAACAGATGTGAAAATAATCTTTTCTCCTTCTCTGACCTTTCCTACATCTTGTTCTGAGTGCGAGAATGCGGATTGGATTATGACAAAAGTTTGTGAGATAGGGCAACACGGAAGTCCAAGACACGAAAATTCAATGGTGTTGTAGCTTGTGCCTTAAAATATAGTGGCTCTCCTTCCACGTTCTTATTTGATAGTGGTCGATTGACTTATGCCGGCAACCCCGTTGACTTGACTCCGCCAATGATCCGGAACAGAGTTCCACCCGGCTATCGTGTTAAGGCTTCGGAACATAAGAAGCATGGCTTTCTGGCTGAAATCATTTCTGCCTCTTATGTGACGAGCCAATGCACAAATATAAAACATACTGGAACGCAGTGCGATGTTTGGCATACATATTTATTGATATCGTTGGGAATACCTGGCCGTCTACATTGTGTTTCTCCTACACCATGGATGCACCGCTCTTTGCTGGGATTTGATACCTTTAAAATAAAAAAAATAGTCACCACAAACTACAAAATAAGTTATTTTACTTACATTATCATTTTCCATAATTTATTTACTAATTTTTCCCTTTTTATATCTATTTATTTTAATAGCCAAACGTTTGTTTATGTTTTTTGCAAGAAGTCCGCCACAAAACATTCGAATTGAAATAAGCTGATCAAGCTTGCAAATTATTACAAGAAAAATTTTCCTTGCAAAAAATTGTAAACAAAAGTCTCCAAAACTCTCCAATATTCTCTCACAATTGTCTCCAAATTCTCTCTCTTTTACTTTGCAAGTTTGTTATCGAACAGCATTTTGTAAAAGTTTGTGCAAATTTGCACAAATTTTTGGGTTATCGTACAGACCTTATAATTAAACTAAATTCTAGTTTATAGTCTACATTTCACCGTATTTTATTTACTACTTATTGTACTTTTACCAACTCCGCCCTCATTGTATTATCGACCGATTCATTAGAAGATGAATCATATTCGGAAAATTTGTTTTCAGAAATATTATCTTCGTTGTCATCTTCCCCGGCAGCCGACATCAAAAGTTTAGACACCGTTGTAATTTTAGTGACCGGTACCGATACTCTATAAATAGACTTATGTATATCCTTTTGGTGGCCAAGGAAATTTGCAAGCCTATCCACATGGGCTTCCTCAACATTTAATAATGGCGTGTAAGTTGCTATATGCTTCCTTAACAAAGTTCCTGTAAGTGTGTGAAAAATAGCAGCACCGCACATTGACGCAAATTTGCGTAACAGCGGGCAAGCTCGAATATATGGTTTCGATGGTTCTGGACTTGCGAAAGCACTAAATATATAGGGATTGGATTTTTCAATTCCAGCCATATCACGATGTTGTAAAATGAGGTCAACAGCCTTCGCAGACAAAGCATCTAGCAGTATGCTTACCGTACGGCCCAACTTACCTCGTAAGGTAATTCTTATATATTGTTTTGCAAATTCGATCGATTCTGTGGAAACATTTTCAAGAAGTCCGGCTTCTATTTGGTCCGTAATTCCTTATTATAGTTTTCAATCGTAATACATTCAATCTCACCTGCTCGTTTCCGATTAAAAACTAGAAGACATACGAGAGTCACCTCCAAAAGATCTTTCCAAACATCAAATGTATATTGTTTTGATAAAGTCGCTATGTACTCTAACATTTTTGATCCGAGAAAACCATAAATTTTTTTATATCTGTTTTGTTTGGCAATTCAACCTTCTTTAATCGTTTATGATTCTCTCTATCTTCTATGGCTTTTTTGTTTATCTGGGTGGGAGTCTCCTCTATCCACAGAGAAAGGAAATCATCTAAAAGTGCTTTCATATCATGATTTTGGAACTTAATGAATTCGTTTCCTTGTATTTTCGCGCACTTTTTAATCAGACTTGATAAATTGGTTGCTACTGCTGGTGTAGAAAACCCCCGACCGAACTCCCACTTGGCCGTTTTACGCAGTGCCTCAATTGCGGTGTCGAACAAAAACGGTTTAAATATGTCCTTTAACTCAGTTATTTCTGGTTTCAACTTCGTGAACTCAAGTTTAAAACGACCCAAAAGTCTCATGTTCGCACGAATCTGATCATGGTGGTGGGTATCAGATAGTTTTTCCGAAAGTCTGTTACCGTATCCGATAACAAGCTCATCATACCGAATCGCCTGCGTTATTTGGTCATTCCTTAAGACAGGGAATATGGATGTCCTCATTTCGGAACTGGCCACTTCATATACATATTGCGTGTATTTTCTGCTTTCAATGAAGTTATTTCGCTTATGTTTTTGTTTCGAACATTTGCGAATGTGAGCTCTTGCCACACTTATGCTGTAAAATCCTTTACATTTGGTGCAGCACACGTAATGGTCTGCTTTGTGATATGATTCAGGTTGCTGTCGTCTTGTGACGATAAACGTGCCTGTATTTTGGTCCTGAGCCGTATTATGAATAAAGTCGCCTTCTTTTCGTAGTTTCTCAATTATTTCCAAGCGCTTTGTATTTTGCTTTGGCAGTGCCATTGCCATTTAGACCATTTTCGCGTTTTTATGCTTCAGAAAGAAATGTCGGGCAATCTTACATTGCAACGTTCTGCAAAAGACGCAGAAATGTTGTTTTGATTTTTGCGTCGACAGAGGTACTTTCAACATATCAACTTTTACCGGTTTTGGAATAACTTCCAAGAAGGAGCTCACATTTATAGTATTGTTGTTGTTAGAGTCAGGTAAAAATTCTGATGTCGACATTTCTTCCCGAGTCTCAATTGTAGAGTTTATCGTGCTTATGTCAGTAATATGAGCATGGTTATTGCTTTCTTTTGACTCAATTGCAGTCGAGTTTTTAAAATGTTCAATCCTTATACTTTGCGTTTTAATGATTCGTCACTGGAGCTTTTATCGGATAATGCATCCCATGACGATTCTTCCAATATGTTAGGTGTTGACAATAGTGTCAAATTAAGTATACAATCTGATCTTGTATCTCCTTCTTTTTGTGGCATGTTATCTGCTGATGCGTTTTTAGAATCGTTTACTATATGCACATTTGAATCTTTGATTGACCTTGTGGAAAAAGTTGATTCTGTATCCCCGATTATGTTTTCTTCCTCAACTGATGCGTTTATCTCCACAGAAAAATCTTGAAGATGTCCGGGTACTTCAGATGTTAGACCATCCAACTGTCTTGATGGTGTTTTCAGCGGTATTGGCTCCAATTCTGAATCGGTGGACTGAGTTGGTAATATCATCAAACTTGACTTAGAACAAATTTCCTTCGATTTAACACTTTCGGCGTCAACTGGTGGAATCACACTTTCTTTCATTTGTTTTTGTTCAAGTAGGTGTAGTTTGTCATCTACAGAAATATATTGTGTTAAAACTATCCAAAATAGTATTCGAATTCAAATTTGATTCCGAAGTGTAATGCTTTGTTGCATCAATGATTGTATCGGTATCAAAGTCGAATTTTTAAAAAGTAACTTAATCTATTTTTCATAAAATCTAATTAAGCTATTTTTGAAGACTTACCGCTGGTAGAAATCAACTCAGCTGAATATGTTCCTCCTCTAGATTTTAAAACACACGTATTCCCCCGAATTTGTTTTATTGATTTTGAATTTACGACGCAATAGTCGACACCGTTATATGTCACCAAGGAAAACATAAACAAACTGTAATAGAGAATATTAATGGTCTATTATGCTTGGTTTACATTTACGAAGTCCACTCGATTTCAACTGTCAAATCCATAGGTTAAACGTCAAATGAAATCCAGATGAGATTTCATTTGACGTTTTGAGCTATGGAATTGACAGTTGAAATCGAGTGTATTTCGTAAATGTAAACTTAGCATTAGGTTTGGTAGATATACTTTTTCTGAGTCACTGCACCATAGGGGCGTGTGAGATGGATTTTAATTTTTATTTTAATTTTTATTTAATTTTACGTTGATAAATCAAATTGTTCTATTGATGTGTTTTTCGTTGACGAATCACACAATGAATTCTCATGTTGGCATGGGACATTTTCATGAATTGTATCCGAGACGTTATTTTGGTCAGGTGAGGTGACTGTACTATTGGGATCTTCATTTGAACGAGATTCGAGTGGCGGGAGATTTTTCACTTTTTTTTTCTCTTTCATATATGACATTGTTGACGGTGAAATATTTAGAGAATCACGTCTACGATTGACTGTAATTTTTGGTACTAAATCACGTTGTGTGTCATTAGTCACCGCGTTTATTGAAGACATCATAAGCTCATTAAATTGCTTCTCTTCAAGAAGATGTTCCCTATTATCTATAAAAATGCATTTATTCCTCTATTAGTCCCAGTTACTTTGAATACTAAAATCCAAATTGCAGGTTAATTTACACTGTAGAATATTTGGATGTAAAACAATTGTTCAACCCTCAGACTTTAAGGGTCTATATAATTTAATTTTGATAATACATACCCCGATAAACGGAATATGATAATTTTTCTTTTTTAAAGCCGTTTTTGGCAATTTAGACAAGTCTTGCATTGGCCAGACCGATAAAGGGCTTAAAAACATATTTTAACAATAACCTCTCATTTTTATTTTAAAGTTGAATGCTGATAAAACCGTAAAGCAAAGGACAGGCTATTTTTACGAATTCAAAAAACACAAAATTATAATCATTTTCACTTTATCGGGGAATTAATTATCTTGATCTCACAATAGCTTTGTTCCTTTACTTTTTTAATGGTAAGGGTGGTAAAAGAGAAAAGTGTCAAAATTTCTCAAAATTGCTCTCTCATGGACATTATTACCACAAAAGTAAAGGAACGGAAAAATGGTAGGTCTGGCAGCAATGTCAAAAAGAAACATAAAAAAATCAATTTTTGTCTTTTATTTCACAGTTTTTAATTTAGTTTTGTCAGCGTTCGACTTTTTCTTAATTTAGTTTTGTCAGCGTTCGACTTTTTCTTCCATTTTCTTTTTCATTGTGAAAAAATCGTCAAACAAAAGTCGAAAAATCAGTTCTGCCATTTTTTACCTGCAGAAATTTTGCTGGTAGCCTGTGGTAGAAGAGAAAACCATTTTCGCTCTCTCTCCACTCTCACTCTCTTAAAAATTGCTTCCAGTTTTGCCACTTTTCGGGGTTAAGGAAAGTTAAAAATGGTAACATATGGTAAAAATGGTAACCTCAGGTAAGTAAAGGAACACAGCTAATATAGACACATAATTCAATCTGTGATTTGGAATCGATTTTGCGTTTGTATTGAATTATATTTACTTACCGTCAGATTTAAGGAAAATTGCGGAGTACGAACAGCCTTTATATTTAACAACACATTTGTCGATAGTGATATGTTTCACATCTTTGGATTTAACAACATATTAGTCGTCGTTGTCAAACTTTACCAACGAAAACATGTTTAACTAAGAAATAAAAACAGAGGTATAATTAGTACAGTGCCCAAAATGAACAAAGTTTCACATGATAATTTCTATATACAATGACTGTCACTAAAAATGATGCAACCTTTTCTTTTAAAGTTAATATTTTTAGAGGCATATATTTCGGGAAGTATACGTACCTTTCAACAAAATAATACATCGTTGAAATCAGTATAAACATCACTGGTAATTTTTTAATAATTTTCAGCGGTGGTTTGCCAACATTTTACACTAGGGCCGTTGTGGAACTTTGGAGGCCTATTTCTCGGGAAGTGTACATTTCCGCAACAAACGCAATACATGGTTGGAATCGATATAAAAAGCACTATCTGTGGTAATTTTTTCATAATTTTCTGCGGTGGTTTGCCAACATTTTATACTAGGCCCTTTGTGGAAATTTGGAGGCCCATATCTCAGGAAGCATACATTTCCGCAACAAAAGCAATACATGGTTGGAATCGGGATAAATAGCACTATCTGTGGTAATTTTTTCATATTTTTCTGAGGTGGGTCGGTAAAGGAAAGATAAGCCAAATTTTCTTTTAAAATCATATGTAAAAGTTTCTCTAAATAGCCGGTGATTTAAAGCTTTCACCCATGGACAGGTGCAAATTTAGGGAACGGGAACAAAATTTCCTTTTAAATCATAAATTTTTGTCTAAATAGTCGGCCTTTAACAAGGGAATTTTCCGAACTCCAGGGGCCCATAACTCTGGAAGTGTGGACTTCTGCAATAAATGTTATATATATATTTGTGATCAGGATGACGAGACCTACCTGCGAAAAAAATTTGGTCCCGATCCGAGCTTAATGAAAACATTCAACTTAAGCCGAATGTTACAACAACCAACCTTCAAGTCGATGTCTCATGCCGTGGGTGGCTATGTGTCTAATTTTTGAACTTTTCGAGCGTATCAACTTTAGATAAATCCCTTTACTTAAAAATTTAGTTAATTTGCAATCGATTTTTTCCTACTTTTCACAGATATTGCTCCACTCACACACTTTTGCTAATTTTGCATTCTTGATTTTTTTAGTCTCTACCGCATGTACCATGTAATTTTAAGTTAACGAAATAAAATCAGTTGGAAAATTTTTTTTCACGTTTTGTCAACTGAACGAACTCAATGATAGAGATATGACTATCGCATTTTTATTATATTAATCGATTATTTGTACGCCCCGTCGTGAGTTATGCCATGTTCATACCAGCATTTGAATCACGTCGTTCGTTCTCATAATAACGTACACGAATTAGCCCGTTCATACGACATGGTACACCATTCATAGCAACATGATTCATATTTTGATAGTTTTTGTTTACCGATTTTAAAGAAAGTTTCAGCCAAAAGACGAGAAAAGTTAATTCATTGCTCTGTTCCAGAACCTGCAAGAAGCTACTAATTTACTAATAGTAAGAAATAGTAGATTCTTGCAGTTCTGGAACATTCCAGAAATGAGCTGAAAAAATATTTGTACTTCCTTTAGATATATTTTTAATATTAAATTATATTAGTTTCATTCATATTTTCTATTTTTTCTCACAATTTTGGTGGTTTCAGTACATTTTCAAATTTTCTATTTTAAAAATTAATGAGAGAGAGAGAGAGACCTGCCAAAATAACTTTTTGGTATACAGACATTCCAGCATGCATTTGATTTTTGTTTCTAAATTTGTACTCGAATTTGAAACGATGGACAAGAAATGCAAGTGCAACGAAGGAGAAGACAAAATTTACTATGATTTGAATGTATACTAGTCGTTAAACCGTATACTTTTGATTCATATTTTGCCGTCGGCGAACCAGTCAATCAGACGCCTGCACCCATGTTACTATTTTTTTACACGCTCAAATTTGTCGAGTAAAAAAGTTTTTAAAGAGAGCGTCATTCAGCGCCATTTTTGTTTAAAGAAGTGAACATTTTAAAATTTTTTGGTGTACGGGAACGGGTTTTCGGTTAAAATATGTAAAAGTCGTAAAAAATTTTTAGTTGGAACAAAGCTAATATTTTTGATATTTCATTTACTATGCGTTTACACAAGACAGACTGTCTGCAAATACAACCCTGATTTACTAACACATACATGCATTTGTCAGTGTCTGCCAGCTGTCCATCATTTTTTCACATACAGTAGGGAAGACAAATTTTTGTCATTTTCGTAAAAATAAGTGAGATGATAATTCAAATGTGCTGAAAACAAAAGAAAATGTACAAAAGCAAAATGTGCGAACGAAAAACGAAATGAAATCGATGATTTTCATTCATAATTTTACAACTGTTTTTGCAGTTGTCTGGACGCCTACGTCAAACAGGCAAGTTTTGGGTTTTTGACAATCAATACATGAACTCAACTGTCCTGTCATGTGTAAACGCAGGGTTAATTCAAAGTATAGATAACTAAGTCCCAATTTACATTAGGCGAGTTTACTTGCGGCAATTGTCAGTTTGTAGGTGAGAGAGGGTGCTGAGAGGCAAAGGGTTACCATATGCCTCACCTCTCTCTCCTACAAAATGACAATTGCCGCAAGTAAACTCGCCCAATGTAAATTGGGACTATCGATATTACTGTTATAGTACGTTTATATATAACCGGATTTAACAAACCCACTGGGTTTCAAATGTCAATTCCATTGCGAATATTTCAAATAAATCCTCAAAAAGAGGGTTAACCCTGCAAAAGGCTATAATATAAACATGGCCTTAATTCGGCATAACAATCCAGGGGCTCAATTCTGTTTCTATGAAAATGTGAAATAAAAACTTTTATAAAGAAAAAAACTGTCAAATGAAAAAAATTATAAAAGAAATATTTCTCATTTAAAATTTTCATAGAACAAGAATCCAGCCCCAGAACTTGAGTTAAGTTTTGTATCATTTCTTGTAGGATTATAAAATACAAAGTACAGCCAAGTTTGAAGTTTTCTTTATTCTTTTACCAGAAAAGACACTAAACTTTACTCAAACGTTGGATGTGTTTTCAGCTTTATATATACCGGATTTAACAAACCCACTGGGTTTCTAACGTCCATTCCTTTTCGTATACGTCAAATAATATAAACAGGCTTTTATAGCCTGTTCGCACTTCTGAAGATTAGGCTATACACTTATGCGATGATTGTGATTGATAATGCACTAACCTCGATTTATTTGACATATATCGTGTGAAAATTACAACATAAATATACTGGATTTGCTAAACCAAGCTTATATCATGGTTACATTAGAGCTTTTTGCCAGGTGAACACACTACATGAGGATTTATTTGACGTTTGCGCTATGGAATTGATATTTGAAACCCAGTGGGTTTATTAAATCCGGTTAATAGCCCGTTTATACCCCGTTTATATCTAACCGGATTTAACAAACCGACTGGGTTTTAAATGTCAATTCCATTGCTTATATTTCAAACAAATCCTCATAAAGAAGGTTAACCCTGCAAAAGGCTATAATATAAACAGCATATTAGACTAGTCATTTTAAATCGACTCGATTTCTAAATCCAACTTTCAAATCCTACTTATTTATGTTTGGTTTACATTCGGCGTCGTTTCGCGATTTCGAAGGCGTTTCGTGATTTCGCTCGGAACCAAGCAAAATTTATCATGATTTCGCATACAAAAATGAAATCATCTCATTTCGTTATTTCAGCGAAATCAACATCGAAATTACAGTACACATTAGGTCTGTATGATAACTCAAAAGTTTGTGCAAATTTGCACAAACTTTTACAAAATGCTGTTCGATAACAAACTTGCAAAGTAAAAGAGAGAGAATTTGGAGACAATTGTCAGAGAATATTGGAGAGTTTTGTTTACAAGTTTTTGCAAGGAGAATTTTTCTTATAAGAATTTGCAAGTTCGATCAGCTGATTTAAATTCGAATGTTTTGTGGCGGACATCTTGGCAAAAACATAAACAAACGCTATTAAAATAAATAGATATAAAAAAGGGAACAAATTATTAAATTAATTATGGAATACGATGTTTTTGGTGATAAATGAAAATTAAAAAAAAATGGTAGAAGCCTTCAATTGTTAAATTTAATCTTTTCCGCCAACTTCTTGTTTATCAAATCAGCTGACTTCTCGCAAGTTTTTGCAAATTGCTGTTCGATAACAATCTGCAAATTTTTTGCTTCGAGAGAGTAAAATTGATGGAGAGAGGTGACTGAGAACTTGCTGAGTGGTTGCAAGTACTTTTCACTTGCGAAGTTATCGTACACACCTATTATATGCAACCCAGTTTTTGCCTAAAAAAGTTGCAACACTTTTCACGTATTACAATAAACAAGGTAGGATGGTCCATTACTGCAAAAAAAAAATTGTATAAAAATTTGTAAACATTTGGTTTGTTCCAGAACTGAGAGAAACTACTAATTTTTACTATTTTTTCCGATAACATAAAGGAAAAAATGTTATCGTAGTAAAACCTAGTAGCTTCTTGCAGGTTCTGGAACAGAGCAAATGTGAAAAGCATATTAAATTACTTTTTCACAATGCTATTTTTCATTGTGTTCCCGTGCTTTATATACTATTAATAAAATATAAAGATAATTTTACGATAATTTTCGAAATAAAGTTGTGAAGTTCTATATTGTCGTATATTTTTGATGACTAATACAATTTACAACAACTTGTTTATAAAATTCATGTTCGATCAGCTGCGCATATGCATCTACCTTGATTATTATGATATGTTTGAAATCAACAAAAAATAAGTGTAAACACCGGGGTGTATTTCAGGATTTCGTGAAATCCACATTTACGAAATCCACTCGATTTCAATTGTCAATTCCATAGCTCAAACGTCAAATGAAATCTCATCTGGAGCACGCACACAGGCAAATTGTGAAAACGCACTCTTAGCTTTTTGTGAACCATAAACAATTAAAAGTTTATGAAATTTTTTATTTAATTTTTTTAATAATTTGCATTGTGGACGATTTAAGACAACATTAATGTTTAAAAAATTTTGAAATAAGCAATGAAACATCAAGAAAAATGAAATATTAATTCTCCCTTAAATTGGCTTCCCTCCCGATTTTGCTCAGCTCTGTTTTATATTTTTTTTTTTTTTGTTTTCAAAAGGAAACTAAAGAAATAATGGTGAAAATTGAAAAAAAAAAATAAATTATCTGCCAATCAGATGTCAGCAAACATGATATAGTTTTTACCCGGCCAAATTTTTATAGTAAAAATAGTGCAGGTACAACTACTACTACTTTCCAGGTTCTGGAACACATCTTTTATCTATCAAAATTTCAAATTACCATATCCCAACGATTAAATAATTTTGTTTTTGTTAGTATTATACACACATTATACAAAATTAATACTACATATGCACACATTTACGATGATTTTCGAAATAAAGCTGTAATGTTCTATACTGTCGTATATTTTTAATGACAAATTCTATTTACAAAAACTTACAAACTTTTACAAAATGCTGTTCGATAACAAACTTGTTCAGTGAAAGAAGACTGGGAAGTGTTGCAAGTACTCGCAAGAACTTGCAAATACTTTTTACTTGCGAAGTTATCGAACAGGCCTAATGTAACCGTGCTATAAAGCTCTTGTGCATATAAATCGCAACGTGTTGATTTGAGGTATTTTACAGATTTTCGCAACATTTTGTTGCTGAATTGATTGTAATTTAGGATATTGGGTTTCAATAGGTTAGAAACAAATTTTACATTTATTCTTTTACTAAATTTTTACAACACAAAGCGTCGACTTATGAGTTTTAAAACTCTAAAGGCCGCGGCAACAACAACCACATGAAAACTAAAGGACAAACTTAGCATCACTTACACATTTTTCATGTGGTTGTTGTGTTCAACGCGTGACGCAACGCACAACGGAGCGTTTGTGCGGGGGCCATTAGAGCTTTTTGAGGATTTTTTTGACATTTGCGCTATGGGTTTTAAATGCCAATTCCATCACATATACGTCAAACAAATCCTGATAATTAAGGTTAACCTCCCAAAAAGCTCTAATATAAACAGCATATTACCCCAGCAAAATGTTCGATGCCAAAGATGACATTCAATCATGGGTGCAAGTGATCTAGCATGTCATCTTTTTAGCATCTTCATCGATGAATTTTATATGAGCGTGGACCCCAAAAGATGACGTTCTTTTCTGGATCCTAAGCATGTCATTTTAACCAATGCGTTGACATGTCATTTCCACCAATGCTTTGGCATGTCATTTCCGCCAATGATTTGACATGTCATTTTCACCAATGCTTTGACACGTCATTTTCACCCATGCTTTGACATGTCATTTTAACCAATGCTTTGGCATGTCATTTTCACCAACCCCTTTGCATGAAATTTTCATGTCTTGTTTGGAAAATGGAAATGCTGTATTGAAATATGGTTTTCATGAAAAACAAAACTCTTTATTAATTCAAACGAATTCATGAAATAGCTACAATTAATTTATCAGTTTAGTTTTTCAAAAGTTTACATCCAAAATTGCTGCAACGCAAAAGATTACTTCCTCCGTTCTCCGCAACTGATATTCTTTCATCTTACAAAAGGTTTTTTCAATTATCTTCCCATCACCAGTTCAGATTTCAACTTGGACTCCAAATGCACTCCTTTAAGTATTTTTATTTCGTAAATTACTTTTATTTTATAACAACATTTTGGTAATTTATACTCTTTTGTTTAGTGACGGAAGTATGTAGGGATCTACAACCCGGCTTGCTTTAGGGATCTCTAAGAACAAAATGTAACGAACGGGGAGGAGAAACTTTTTATGGGAAATACCATTTCATGGCAGAATAAGAAGGTAATCTCATTTGAAAAAACCGTCCTTGAGCTGCCAAATACAACACTGCATCGAAACAATATGAAAGTTGCTGTTGTTATTATATGTCAATAACAAAATATTGTTTGTTTACGTTTCATATATATTTTTTCAATCATTTTTTAACAAAGTTTAATATTGTCAAAAGTTTTCGTTTCGGTTCTTGGAGGACTTTTCTGCGTCTGGAGAAAAAAAAATATGTTCGAGATATGTAAATGGTAATGGGTACTTTACACGATATGTTTTTTACATATGAGTTGTCACTTCTCCCATGCAAAATATATATGCAAAGTGACAACTCATATGTAAAAAACATATCGTGTAAAGTACCCATAAGCATATACATATGTATGTAAATGGTAACATACATATATCGAAATTCTCCAAGAATTTCTCGGTGAAGTAAATTGTGAAATTCAACGTAATGTTACAGAGTCCAGCCTAAGCAACAAGAATGAACAAATCAAGGAAAGAACACTGCTTGCCAGCAATTTCCAAGGTTCCAATTCGCCCCGATGGTGACAACGATAAACAGCAAACACATAAACAGTTGAGGAATGTGAAAAGATCTGCCGCTAAATACCTGGTGAACATTGTACCAACTCTTGAACGGCTGAAATGAGGGCCCCACTGAACATATTGATCGATTGGTTTTCGGTACCCAAAATATTGGGTGTAATATTCAAAAGAATGTTTAAGTCGTCTGCGCAAGCCACAGATATTTGCGACAAAATCAGAAGTAGGAACATGTTTCCCAAGTTGGTGCTTGTTGATTTCTTAGAAAAGAATAGGCCGGTCTGTGGCTCTGTTGTATGAAAATATTATCTCTACGCAATGGGAGAATATTCAAAGCTGACAAAATGCCGACCTGAAGATGTTGTCGGTGCAGTAATGCAGTCCCTGTCATTATTTAGGGAAAATGCTTCTCCCAAATAGGTACATCAGGAGAGATCTTAATGATCTAGAACGATACGATCAGGTAGGCTTGAATATATTCATACTGATGCAGGTGCGCGGACAGTTCAAAGATAGATTGTGAATGCCGTACTTGTAAGCAAAAACACAGCCGCCACAATTCATATTGTCTATTTATTATACCTATTTATATTTAATAAATTTTTCTTTGTAGTGCCCGTCGTCTCAATCCATTATCCAACGTTCGTCAAATTATAAAGATGAATTCATAAGCTGAGGTTCTCTGCTGCCCCGTCGTTGTGGCTGCAGAAAAGCGTACCATTGCCAAGGCTGTCGCAACAAAGGCAATATAATCAACGTTGAATTGGCTAATAAAGACTTTGCTGTTGTTGTCACCTAAGCCAAGAATGATAAATGAAAGCCGCCGCTGCCCACTTATAAACTTTATAAGAATATTGTACTTTTAAAGATACAACATGTAGAAATTTATATAATATATAAAACAAACTTATGTTATCCAGCCGAATATCTTTACGACAAACATACAAATGTATATTCTAGTGAGCCAACATCTATGTATGTATACCTTTAACAAAAATAAAATCTCTGAAGCTTCAACTTTATTTATAGGCCTATTTTATAGTTGTTAAAAAGATTGTAGTGTTAGAAAGATCATATTATTTGAGAAGGACATTTTCAGATTTATATCCTATGTTGTTATTATCATTATTAAAATGTAACGAAGAAACCTGTTTTGTAATACATATATACAAAATTCAGAACGTTGCAAAATCTGTCTATCTATTCTGAGTTTCAAATGCATAACAGTGACGTTACGGAATAGGATGTATAAAAGATTTACAAAGCAACTGATGTTTTGAAAGTCATTCAAAGCCTTCGCCTTTTTTATAGCCTCAGTCTTTAAACCAGGGTATATACACATTCATACGGGCAAAATGTGCCCCATCGAAATAATGGTTTTAGACCCCATGTATATTTGGATGAAATCCGTTTCAGACAATTTGGAGTCAATTTAGCAATGTCCGTCTGTCTGTAGCGCACGCTAACTCTCGAACGGATCAATCGATTTGGTTTGTCTATGCTTATATAAGTTCGAAGATGGGTAATATCGGTCCACAGCTTCCGACACCTCCCCCAAGTTTAACTTGGGGTACCTCCCCTAGATAAATTCATCAAACTCATCTAACTCCAGTGGATCTGTGTAAAATAGCAATGTGTGCAGTCCGATTATATTTTTAGCTCGATGGTTGGGACTTCATATAATACCAATTGTTTGATATGCAGGAAATGTGAGACAACATCACGACGACAGTTCTAACAACCTTGGTCTGTTCCAGAAACTTCAAGAATCTACTTATTTTTACTACGATAACAATTTTTCCTTTATGTTATCGGAAAAAATAGTAAAAATTAGTAGATTTTTGCAGTACTGGAACATACCAAAATGAAAATAAACAGGTGTGTAAATAAAAACACAAACATCATCTCTATTGGATCGATGGAATGGGTACAAATGCTGATGAAAAGATCGGATCTTTCACGACTTCCTTTGCATTGGTTCAAATCCTAATGAAAAGATCGGATCTTTCACGACTTCCTTTGAACCAATGCAAAAGATGACATGAAATCACGTCATCGCAAAGAACCCCTTCCGTCAAATTTTGCTGGGACTTGACGTGCTCATAATTCGAAAAAGGTTGCTTTTTCATTTATTCTTTTACTAGAGCAAAGCGCAGTAAGCAAGCGCGGGTTGATTGAGTTTCGGCCTTCTATTCATTTTCGCGTTTTTTGTTAAATGCATAAAAAAGTATTTAAACAAACAAGTGGGTTTGCATTTGTGTTTACTAATTTTGAAGTTATATGAATTGAAGAACAACCAGGTTACACTTATACCCCTTTTAGACTACACACTAGGGTTATGACTTTTTTACAACCTCATATCCCTGTATCATAGCGTGATGAGATTTGCCATAAGATTACATAAAATCTTAATTATAAGGTGATTCGGTGAGAAAACCTCACGCACAAAATTATTTTAAAATTTGAATTTATCAAAATTATGGACAATTTTTTGAAGTCACTGAAAACAGATATATAATTGAAAATAAACTTTAGAGCCACATGGGATAATTAAAATGACATAAAATTTATTTCTCACTATTTTTCTTCAATTCTGAGAATCGTAAAAATGTCGTAAACGCTTTTATTAAAAAATATAATTTTTTAACAAAAAACAAAAAAATTAAACTTTTTCAAAGTGACTTTTTTCGCGACTTTTTTAATACTTGAATGAAATAAACGTTATTATGGTTATTAGTAGCCTTATATTTATTCATTCGTGCAACAAAAAATAATTTTTTGAAAATTTTTTTTTTTCATTTCATACATGGTTTAATAAGAAAGGTTAGCCAAAGCTTTATGCCAATTTAAATTTTTTCATTCGAGTATGCCTAAAACTTCAAAAAAATATAAACAAACTGTGTATGTGTGTGTGGTGTTTGAATAATATGCCAAACAATTTTAAAATCAATCGAATTCAATGATTTTTAAAATTGTGTTTAGACCATTTGTATGGAAGAAATTTGTGAGATTTGCATTGAAACAATCAGTTGATCATATTCACAACTCGATTATGTGGAGAAAACTTAACTCTTCATTCATTTTTCGCGTTTTTTATAAAATGCTCAAAAAACGCATTGTAAACAAACCCACTTGTTGCTTTTATTTTGAAGTTTTAGGAATTCAAGAAAAACAAGGGTTCTATAGATTTTTTTCATTTAAATCTACCTCTTTACTTATACCATGATTTCATATATTTTTTCAAAAAATTATTTTTTTAAAATCGATTTGTGCGTGAACTTTTTTTATATTTCAATGGAATAAACGATAGCATAGTGATTAATAGGCAAAAGTTCATTCATCCCTGCTACAGGAAATCATTTTTGAGGAAAAAAGTCAAAAAGTCATAACCCTACTACACACTTATACGATGATTAATTAAGTGCATTATCTCGATTTATGTTTTTACCATATAAAATTAAATCAACTAAAACCATGTTTATATTATAGCCTTTTGCAGGGTTAACCTTTTTATGAGGATTTGTATTTGATTTGATGATATGTAATGGAATTGACATTTAACACCCCGGTTACACTAGTGAAGGTTAACCCACTGGGTTTAGTAGATCCAGTGGGTTGGTTAATCTTTCCTGGTTACACTTAGCTTTTCGAGGATATAAACTGTCAGCTGATGTTTGTTTACGTACACATACAAAATAACGAATAAAGTCGAGTTTTACACTTTTAAAATTTCTCGTATGAGATATCGTCCCCTCTTTGCTCATATTGGTATATTTAACACACAGGGATACATTTTTGTATCATGGTATCAAGCGTACTTTTTGTTAAAAAAGTGTCTCATGTAAAAAAATAAATAATTTTATGATTTTCAAATAACTTTAGATTTATTAGCTCCATAAAATCTCATGCGACCAATCGTAAACGTGTAAAACACGACAATCTCTGTTGCAAAAACAATTGCAATTTTTGGTACTTTTTGAGTAGAGTTGGATTTTTTTGCACAAATACCGAATACAACACTGTATTTTTGGTGGATTTGTGCCGGATTTAAAATTTAAATTTGAAGGATATAATTTTTGTATGGCAAATCTGGTCAGATTTGACCAGATTAAGCAATAAATCCTCATGAAGTGGGTTAACCCGGCAAAAATCTGTAGTGTAACCGTGCTATAAAACCCAGTGGGTTTCTTAAATCCGGTTATATATAAACGTACTGTTAAAACTTGGATTTATTTTAAATCCAATGTTAAATCGAAATGCAACTATTGTATGGCCTGTTCCCGTACTTTATAGAGTGGTAAAAGTTGTAATAGTCGTAAACGATTTTCATATAAATTTTGTGTACGGGAACGCAAATTGTGTAAAAGTGGTAAAATTTGTAAAAACTTTTTAGTTGTAGAACAGTGCTATAGTCTGTACCAATATTGGCAACTGTGTTCATGTATCGTTTATTTACATTTTTAAAATAACTGTGAACACAAACGCACAAAAACAAACATAAGCGGAAAAATAGAAAAATCATTAAATAAAAATAAAATGGATTCAGCCTTTATTTTAATATAAATTATAAACAACATATATAATAGGCGTCTTCTATTCTATAGAAGACCTCTTAAGGCGTCTTCTATTCTATAGAAGACCTCTTAAGGCGTCTTCTATTCTATAGAAGACCTCTTAAGGCGACTTCTATTCTATGGAAGGCCTCTTAAGACGTTTTCTATTCTATAGAAGACTTTTTAAGGCTTCCTCAATTCTATAGAAGACCTCTTAAGGTGTCTTCTATTCTATAGAAGACCTCTTAAGGTGTCTTCTATACTATAGAAGACCTCTTAAGGTGTCTTCTATTCTAGAGAAGACCTCTTAAGGCGTCTTCTATTCTATAGAAGACCTCTTAAGGCGTCTTCTATTCCATAGAATACCTCTTAAGGTGTCTTCTATTATAGAGAAGACCTCTAAGGCGTCTTCTATTCTATAGAAGACCTCTTAAGGCGTCTTCTATTCTATAGAAGACCTCTTAAGGCCTCTTCTATTCTATAGAAGACCTCTTAAGGCGTCTTCAATTCTATAGAAGACCTCTTAAGGCGTATTCTATTCTAGAGAAAACCTCTTAAGGCGTCTTCTATTCTATAGAAGACCTCTTAATGCGTTTTCTGTTCTATAGAAGACTTCTTAAGGCGTCCTCTACTCTATAGAAGATCTCTTAAGGCGTCTTTTATTCTATAGAAGACCTCTTACCGCGTCTTCTAATCTATAGAAGAACTCTTCTATTCTATAGAAGACCTCTTAAGGCGTACAAAAAATGTTGGGGGTACTCAACATCGACAACCTATACAAAACAGCAACATTAAATGAATTCATTGAGGAAAGAAGTATGCTTGAACACATTGACCACACTCAAAACACAAGAAGACGAGCTGAAGGAAGATATAAAGTACCAGCATTCAAAAACAATGTTGAACTCGATACCGATGTCATTAATAGGAATAAGGAATAAATGTAAAAGAAAAAAATTGTTAAAAAAACACTTCATAAATTTACAATCATAATAAGAAAAGATTTGAAATTTTTATAATATAATATTTGGAATTAATATCACAGCTAAACATACAGTATATTAATAATTAAATTACTATTTTTAAGTTTATCCTGCAGACAAGCCTAAAGCTTCACGGGACTCATGAATTGTAAAAATTTATTATGTCAATAAAGATCAATTTCAATTTCAAAAAAAAAGGTGTATTCTATTCTAGTTACCTCTTAAGGCGTCTTCTATTCTATAGAAGACCTCTTTAGGCGACTTCTATTCTATGGAAGACCTCTTAAGGCGTCTTCTATTCTATAGAAGACTTTTTAAGGCTTCCTCAATTCTATAGAAGACCTCTTAAGGTGTCTTCTATTCTATAGAAGAGCTCTTAAGGTGTCTTCTATTCTAGAGAAGACCTCTTAAGGCGTCTTCTATTCTATAGAAGTCTTCTTAAGGCGTCTTCTATTCTATAGAAGACATCTTCTATTCTATAGAAGACCTCTTAAGGCGTCTTCTATTCTATAGTAGACCTCTTAAGACGTCTTCTATTCTATAGAAGACCTCTTAAGGCGTCTTCTATTCTATAGAAGACCTCTTAAGGCGTCTTCTATTCTATAGAAGACCTCTTAAGGCGTCTTCTATTCTATAGAAGACCTCTTCAGGCGTCTTCCATTCTATAGAATACTTCTTAAGGTATCTTCTATTCAATAGAAGACCTCTAAAGGCGTGTTCTATTCTATAGAAGACCTCTTAAGGCGTCTTCCATTCTATAGAAGGCCTCTTAAGTCGTTTTCTATTCTATAAAAGACTTCTTAAGGCGTCTTCTATTCAATAGAAGATCTCTTAATGGGTCTTATATTCTGTAGAAGATCTCCTAAGGCGTCTTATATTCTGTAGAAGATCTCCTAAGGCGTCTTCTATTCTATAGAAGACCTCTTAATGCGTTTTATGTTCTATAGAAGACCTCTTAAGGCGTCCTCTACCCTATAGAAGATCTCTTAAGGCGTCTTTTATTCTATAAAAGACCTCTTACCGCGTCTTCTAATCTATAGAAGAACTCTTAAGGCATCTTCTCTTCTATAGAAGACCTCTTATGGCGTCTTGTATTCTATGAAGACTTTTTAAGGCTTCTACTATTCTATGGAAGACCTCTTAAGGCGTCTTCTATTCTATAGAAGACCTCTTAAGGCGTCTTCTATTCTATAGAAGACCTCCTAAGGCGTCTTCTATTCTATGGAAGACCTCTTAAGGCGTCTTCTATTCTATAGAAGACCTCCTCTTCTATTTTATTTATTTATTTTTATTTGAAAAAAATTTTGTTAATACATTACATTATGTTATAGGTCCCACGAAGCTGTAATTAGCTTGTGTGTGGGTGTAAGATCTATAATGGTTATTCATATATTGACCATACTGGCCTTAGACTTCAATGTTATATTTTATCATTAATAAAATATTTTTTCATTAACTTAGTTCTAGTGTGTTTGTTGCTTTCATTGGTGACTTCTTGTGGCAATCTATTTAGTGCGGTTGGTAGTGATACTGAGAGTGAGTACTTCGCATAATCGTTTTTGTACTTTGGGATGTTATATTTGCCTTCTGCTCTTCTTCTTGTATTTTGATTGTGATCCACTTTCTTCACTAAACTAGCGTCTTCCATGAATTCAGTGACAATTGATATTGAGTACAGTTGATTAATGTTTAGTATTGACAAGTTTTTGAATATTTCTTTCGTGGTTTTATCTTTGTTGTGTTGATTTATTTGCTGAGTTGGGTTCATCATTTTGATATTTAGTAGCTTCACTATCCGATTTTACGTCGTTTGTAGGAGTCTGGTGCATCTAGCATTTCCCCATGCTGTAATACCATGCCTGAGATGCGATTCCACTAAAGAGAAGTATGCTTGCCTCAATACATAATATGGTGCTGTGTTGCCCAGGTGATAAAGTGCATAAGAGGATTGTCGAAGTTTATTTTGTATGTGTTGAATATGCACTTTCCATTTCAAATTATCATCCAGATGAACTCCCAAATACTTGTAGCATTCTACGAATTCAAGTTTTGTGGTGCATTTGCAATTATTACATTCGTAATTTTGGTTGTTGTTGATGTGCAGACAATCTGTGTCATGGTACATTATTTGTGTGTTTGATTTCGGTTTGCTTCTAGGCCGAAAGTGCATTATTTTGGTTTTGGAAGAATTAACTATTAAGCCAATGTCATGACACCATCTGCTGATTATATTCAGTTCACTTTGAAGGGTGTTTGTTGCAGTGTCTACTGGTTTATTGCTAACAATAATGGCGGTGTCATCAGCGTACGCCAATGCAGTGCTGTTTTTAAGCTGGTATAATATTTCATTTGAAAAAATTAAGTAGAGAATTGGGCCCAGTTTGGAACCCTGCGGAACACCATAGGAAGCATCCATCATTGTGCTGCATGTGTCGCCTAATTTAACACAAAAAGACCTTGATGAGAGGTAATTTTCGAACCATTTCAATGTAATCCCTCGTATACCGCTTCTTTCGAGTGTCTCAATTAATTTTGTATGTGGAAGAGTATCGAAAGCTTTGCTAAAATCAATGAATAATGCTAGGCAATTATTATTTTGGCTTATCGATTCACTGATATGATTGGAAAAATAGCCCAGTAGTTGATTTATGTTCTTTCCTTTTTGGAAACCAAATTGCTGTTTACGTATAATCTTGTATTTTTTCAAGAAATTTGTTAATCGATCTCCTCTAAAACTTGTTCTACAACTGGTAATACAGATATTGGCCGGTAGTTATTATAATCCTTTCTGTCGCCGTTCTTATAGATTGGTCTAATGATGGATTGTTTTATTTTATTTGGTAGCAATGATTCAAATATGGTGGTATTAATTAATTTTGTAATTATCTGCGTTAATATGTTGGCGTGTATCTTCAAGTCGACTGGTCGAATGTTATCTATTCCTGCACTTTTTCTTGTGTTCAATGTCTTCATTATGTTATTGATCTCATCTTCGGTTGCGAGTTCCAAATATAATGAATTGTTGATAATTTTTTCCAGTCTTGTATTTAAGGTGACGATTGGGCAGGAATGTATAATATTGGAAACGTTTTCGTTAAACTTTATTGCAAAATTTTCTGTTATTTCCCTTAATGACTCATTTTTAAAGTGTTTTCGTATTGATTCATCTAGGTTTTCTGTCTTTTTACCTGCTATTTTGTTGATGACTTGCCATGTACCTCGTACATTATTTCGATTTAATATAAATTGGTTTTGATAATAATCGTTTTTTGCTTTAATTATTTGCTTATTTAATTTGTTGTTGAATTGTTTATATATTTTTCGTTTATTTTGTTGTTTTTATTTTTTATCCATTTTTTGTAAAGTTTATCTTTCATACTGCAACATTTTAAAATATGTTCGTTGAGCCAAGGATATGGATTTCTTTTTTTAATTTTGGTTTGTTGGGTTTTGGAGTTTTTATATATATTATCGAATGTATAATAAATATTATTAAACAAATCATTTGCATTATCTGATGTATTAATTATGTGTTCCCAATCTGTGTTAGTTATTTGTCGACTAACTTTATAGTTGTTTTATAAAAGGTTTTCACTGGTTTGTGTGTCTTGTTTGTTTTTTGACGATATTTTGCTTTCATCAACACATCCGAATAATGCAAAGTGATCCGATAGGTCGATTTTTATCACTGCAGCATGAGCATGTATCATTTTGTTATCCCACCTAGCGAATAGATGGTCAATGCATGTCGACGAGTGGTTATCCTCTCTAGTCACATTGTTAATCAAACTATGTAAACCGTAGGACGACAATATAGTTAAGTAGCTTGTTGTTGTTGCATTTTGCTTCATTGTATCAATGTTTATATCGCCCAAAAAAATAATGTTATTTTGTTTGTGTACAGAATTTATCAGTCTTTCAACTTCAAATAGGAAGGTTCTAATGTTCGTATTTGGTGGTTGATACATTGGTATGACCGTAGTTTTTTATTGTTTGTCGTTGTTATGAAAACTTGTTTGATTCTGCTGCTTCGAGTTCAACTGTTATTTCTTCATACAAAATATCACCTCTGATATAAACTGCAACGCCACCACCTCTTCTTTCTCTGTTTCGAAATATTGCGTTGAATCCATCTATTAAGTAGTATTGGTTTTCGTCATCGCAAATATTTGTTTCAGTTAATACAATTAATTGGAGTTTATTTATTATTTTCGATATATTTGTAATAAATGGCAAAAAGTTTTTTCTTAATGATCTGATGTTTAAATGTATTACCGACATACTGTAGTTCAGATAATTCATATTTATGTCGTTAACACAGTTTAGTGTTTCTTCCGTGCAATTCATTTTTAATTCTGTATTATTTTATTTATTAAATTAATTAATTTATTTATCTATTTTATTATATATCAATTACCTATGTTTGTTTATGTTTATTATATATCAATTATGTTTATTTATTTGTAGTTATAAGTTTTTATTCCGTTCCTTTATATTTCAGATTTTATTTATCACTATAATTTGTATGCGAGTTGAGATCTTTTTTAAAGTATCTTTATTTTTGATTTTTCTAATCTTTTCTTTCAGCTATATAATCTTTATTCTTTAATTTGCTCCAGTTATAGGTATTTTCAATATCTGAAGTGTTGTGGATTATGGTGAATGGTGAATTTTCATTTTTACGTGCATAAATATTTCCGTTTTTAACCCACACATATTTCCAGTTAGATTCTTTGGCTTTCATTTTCGCCAACCACAAAAGGTGTTTGTTATGTGCCGTGAGTTCGTCATTTACGTAGTAAATGGTGTTGTTCTCTTCATCCGATGATTTAATTTCTATTCTGTGCTTCTTAACTTTGTCCAAGGTACATTTATAAAAGGTATGTGCACGAATTACAACAACTAACAAATTTACAAAAACAACATTGTTGGTATTGAAAATTAATTGTCAAAGAAAATATTGAATAATAGGATCGTTCCAAAAATGTCCTCAGGAAAAACATAAATACATTTTGAAAATCCTCCAAAATAGAACAAATTTGAATGACAATGTAAATATAAGGCATTTAGAAATGTCGTAGGTCATTTTTACTACAAGTTTAGGAAGAAAAACAGTATTTTATGGAGGCAAATTTCGAAGTTTCAAATTTCATGAGTAGACCCTATTACATTTTGAAAACTAAATTTACAAAAAAAGTAATAATACAGCTGATTGTCACTTCTACCTTCTATAAATGTACCTTGACTTTGTCCATAATTTCCCTTTTTTTGTTAAGAGAAACGAACTCAACAATAATTTTATTTTTTCTTTTGATTCTGTATGCTTTGTTTATTTCATTGCTGTTTATAGGTACACCAACAGATTCACTAATTTGTCTTAACACTTGTTGTACTTCTATATTTTCATTTGTTACATTGCCTATTTCAATATTCCTTTCGATTGATTTTTTTTCCATTTTTTCTATGCGTTCCGTTAGCTCTTTTATTTTTTCACTCTTTTGCTGGTCTCTCACTTGCAGCTCTTGTATTTGTGTTGTTATTGTAGCTACATTGCGATTAATATCAGCAATATGCTCTGTTATTTCCCCACTGAACATTGTTAGGTTTGTAATATTTGTTGTTGTGGTTGTTATGTTTATTGTAAGTAGTTTTATGCAGTTTTGCATTTCGATCATACCTGCCTTTAGGTCAGATATGTCTTTCTTTTGTGTTGATGCTTCTTCACTAGTAGTTGTTGTATTATTCTTGAACCGTTTGCTTGAAAGTTCTTCGTTATCATCACCGTCTCTTTGTTGTTTAGATTGTGTTTGTTGTTGTATATTATTTTCTTGGCTTTGGAGTGTTTCGTTTTCACTATTGTTTACAACAGGAGGAGGCATTGTGACTCACAAGAGAGCCCATGTGCTCTAAGTGAGCGTAAATTTGTTATCGCTCACAGCCTGTGTAGATGCTAACACGTTGTGAACAACAACAAATTTACGCTCATTGAGAGCACAAGAGAGACCCAAAAATGTTCTCTGCCTCATTCTGGTTTACAAAAACGTATGCATTGCTGGGCGATTTTCCTCTCGGATTGCAGATATGACATTTCCAATCCGTTTTTTTAGGTATTCCCATGCTCTTGTAAGAACTCTCAGAAAGAGAACAGCATGGACTAAAATGAAAACATCTATCGCAATTGAAACAGCGAACAAAATTTGCTGTTTTTAATTTTTAAAGAACATTGACTGCACATAGAATTTGCCACTAGTGGAGAAGACATTTTCAATATTCACAATATTTTAGTTTTGATTTTCAATGAAAAAATTGGTAATACCGACCGGTATATTTGTTTGTGTATAACACTGTTTTTAGTTAAGATTTGATGCGCTTGTGCAAAAGTGCGTGCGTTCACTAGGAAGTCTACAGGCAAACTGTGAGAGACCTCTTAAGGCGTCTTCTATTCTATAGAAGACCTGTTAAGGCGACTTCTATTCTATGAAAGACCTCTTAAGGTGTCTCCTATTCTATAGAGGTTCTCTTAAGGAGTCTTCTATTGTGTAGAAGGTCTCTTAAGTCGTCCTCTATTCTATAGAAGACCTCTCAAGGCGTCTTCTATTCTACTGAAGACCTCATAAGTGGTCTGCGATTCTATAGAGACTTCTTAAGGAGCCTTCGGTTCTATAGAAGACCTCTTAAGGCGTCTTCTATTCTATAGGAGATATCTTTTTTTGGTTTATCTTTATTTTCGTATATAATAAAATGTACAATTCATTAATACCGCGAAGCTTTTGGCTTGTCTGCAGGATATAAATTATAAATAATTTACATACATACAATATTTAGTTTAAATTTTTAATAGTTCAGCTGTAGAGATTTTTTTACTCTTATGATATATAGAGATTTGCAAACTTAATAAATGATTCTTTAATAGTTTCTTTCTTTTCATTTTGTTTCTTGTTGTAAATAAATTCAGGGGTAGCTCATTCATGGCAGTTGGGAGACTGACATCCACAGGCAAAAAAACGGCATCTCTAACATATGTCCCAAACATATTTTGCAGCAAACATATATGTTTGCAACAGTCCCAAACATAATATATGTTTGCAACAGTCCCAAACATAATATATGTTTGCAACAGTCCCAAACATAATATATGTTTGCAACAGTCCCAAACATAATATATGTTTGGAACAGTCCCAAACATAATATATGTTTGCAACAGTCCCAAACATAATATATGTTTGGGTCTGCAAACAAATAGATGTTTGGGTGCAAACATATATATGTTTGGGTGCAAACAAAAATATGTTTGGGTGGAAACAATTTTATGTTTGGGTGCAAACAGAAATATGTTTGGGTGTAAACAAATATATGTTTGGGTGCAAACAATTTAAATGTTTGGGTGCAAACAAATACAAACCCAAAAGCCACAAAAAAAAATAAAAACATGCACCAGTGGGCGATTACTGAGAGCAAGGGAGCGTTAGTTTCAATGAAAAACACTTTGAAATGTATGCTCTCTTGCTCTCAGTAAGAGCTCACTTGATATCTCTATAATATACCCACAAATGTCGGTGTTTTTGTTTATTGAAAGGCACAACAACAACAGACACAAAATTCCAAAGAAATATATAACGCACTGTAATAAAAGGAAAACTGATTGAAATAATTTGTAAATAGTCACACTTTAAAAAAAAATATATAGAAACGTAGTTGAACGCTTCTCCTTGTGAAATAAAACAAATTTTACTCAAAGTTGACATCATCATTGGGGAATCGGCATCTGGAATCAAATGATTATGTGATAAATAAATATGGATATACCCTATTTCAAATATACATATGTATGTAATTACCAATACTAAAGGCGATTTCTTCCTTGTCCAATAAAATAATTCCATTCAACTTTTCGATTCAATTATAAAATGTATTGGGCATTTAATTTACTAAAAAGCACAATTTCTTTAAGAAAACACAAAACACTGATTTATTCTCTCACTTTACCGTCTTGACGCTACGCTACGCTAAAGCACTGAAGAAGGAAAAAACAAAATAATTCATACCATTTCTTCTTATCCTCTTCGGCTGCTACGTTGGTTAACAACAACAAAACAAGAAACACACGAGTTTGACGCATATACGCCATCAAATCACAAAAGCCCCCTTCTTCGCTTCTACGTCTTCTATTATACAATACACACAACTCTTTATTATAAAACAGCATTCCGCAACCGCGAGAGCACTGTTATTACTCTCGTTGACAAACATCCTCCCTCCACCCATGAAAAAGATGTTCTAACATAAAAAATATGTTGGTATCCAAACATATAAAATTGAGATATGTATGTTACAAAATATTGCAACATATATTTGTTTGCAACCGGTCCCAAACATATATTTGTTAGGATCCAAACATATTTCTAACATAAATTTTTCTGCGTGCAGGGATCGTCTTCATATTCATTTTTAAAACTAGGAATTTTATACCTTCCTTCACTTCGTCTTCTGGTATTTTGACTGTGGTCTATGTGATGTAACAGGCTGGCTTCATCTGAAAATTCGTTTATAATTATTGATTTGTATAGGTTGTTGATATTTAAAACTTGTAAATTTTTGTGTAGATGCTTGTATTGCATTGACATATGGCGCTGGTTTTCGTCGTTTTTTGTTGTGTTTGATGAAATATTGTTTTGTTGTTGTTGCAATTGTAAATTGTTTAAGCTTTTGTGCATTATTTTTGGAATACTGTTTTGAGCAGCTTGTAATGTTAAGCAGTGCGTTGAATTTCCCCAGGCCGTTATCCCATGTCTCAGATATGATTCGACCAGTGAGAAATATGCTTGTCTCATCACGTGGTATGGGGCACAGTTACTCAGATGGTATAAGGCGTAGGACGATTTTCGAAGTTTCTTTCTGATGTTTTCAACTTGCCGTTTCCATTTAAAATGGCTATCTAAAATTACCCCGAGGTATTTATATGTATCAACCACTTAAATTTTTGTGGTACAAGTATCCACCTGATGCTCGTTGATTCTGACATGTTCATGTATGCATTCGTAATTATGAAATATTATTGATATATTTGTAATTGGGGATTGTTTCTTTCTTAGATGCATTAGTTTAGTTTTGCTTGCGTTAATCACTAGTTCGTTATCGTGACACCATCCACTTAATTTTTTCATTTCATTCTGCATCCTAAACTCTGCTGTTTGGATTGATATATCCGATACTATCACAGCCGTATCGTCAGCGTATGAGAATGTTGTGCTATCAGTTAAGGTTTTGACCATTTCATTGGTATATATAATAAAAAGTATGGGCCCGAGTTTGGATCCTTGATCCATGTTCATTACTTGTGCAATTATCAATTCTCACTCGAAAGGTTCGGTATTTTAAGTAGTTCTCAAACCACATTAGACTTTGACCTCTTATTCCATTCCTTTCTAAAATGCTAAATAGCTTTTGATGTGATAATGTGTCAAACGCCTTGCTGAAGTCAATAAACATTGCCAAGCGTATTCTATTCTATAGAAGACCTCTTACCGCGTCTTCTGTTCTATAGAAGACCTCTTACTGTGTCTTCTATTCTATAGAATACCTTTAAAGGCACCTTCTTTTTTTAGATTGATTGCTTTATTTGGATAAATAATATATTACAATTCATAAGTCCCGCGAAGCTTGAGGCTTGTCTGCAGTATAAACTTAAAAATAATAATTCAATTATTTACATTTCCATAAAGTAAAAGAGAGCGAATTTTGGAGAGTTTTGGAGACTATTGTTACTGAGAACTTATAAGCTTTTGCAAGCCAAATTTTCCTTGTAAGAATTTGCAAGTTTAATCAGCTGATTAAATTCGAATGTTTTGTGGTGGACTTTGCAATTTTTGGCAAAAACATAAACAACAATTTGGTTATTAAAATAATAACAAGATAAAAAAGAGATGAGACGACTAAATAAATTCAGGAACACTACTTATTTTGTAAAATAACTTACATATTTTGTAGATAGTGATGATTGTTTTATTGCTAAGGTATCAAATCCCAGCAAAAAGCGGCGCATCCATAGAGTAGGAGGAACACTGTGTGGACGGCCATCCGTTAATTTATGATATGGAAAGATAATTATTTGTTTGTCAAATCAGCTGACTTCTTGCAAGTTTTTGCAAATTGTTGTTCGATAAGATTCTGCAAATTTTTAGCTTCGAGAGAGTAAAATAAGTGGAGAGAAGTTACTGAGAACTTGCTGAGTACTTGCAAGTACTTTTTACTTGCGAAGTTATCGTACAGACCTTATTATTTTTGTCGATCTTTAGATCACACATATTTTGCCATACTTTTCAATCTATAGATCCCCACGTATTTTGCCATAATTAGATCATATGTTTTTAGTGCTTTTCTATAATTTCGATATAAAAACTATTCATCGATATTGGCATAAAAAATTAAGTATCAATAATATCGATTTTCCCAACGATGGTTTGCCAGCTCTACTTTCGACTTTTTCATAACCGCAGACAATCGATTATTCGTCGATTATCGAATTTTCTTTTGAAACTGTAAAACCCCCAAAACAGTAAAACCGCCAAGTCAACAAACAATAGGCAAACTCGAAAATCGATCACAAGATAATCGATTATGCGATATTCCCTCCAGACAAAAGACGACTACTGTTTTTAGACTTTTGGCTACAAAAAGTCGATTAATCGAAAGTCGACTTACCTATCCCTAGTTTCTCTGTCAACCACTCATGGGTTGTTCCATATTCCCCGCTTCTTTCCAAAACATTTAAGACCCATTGCAACGTAGAGTATTGCAACTCTGTTAAGTCAATTAAGGACATTTGCAAATATGTTACGAAAGGTAGTGATATGGCGGCTTTTGGTCTTCAAGCACCATACCTAAATGATGAAATCACGACTGTTGCACACTTGTCAGTTCATCTTGAGAATGGCCAACGTGTTTATTTCGCTGAAGCAAATGCCGTTCCACGTGCACAAACTCCACCATCGACAACGTTGACCAGTTTCTTCTCGATTTGTCAAAGTGATTCGTTGCCACGCACATTACTACACACAAAAATGCCACGTTATTACACAACGCTCAAGGAAACAATTTCAACGACGAAAGCATGACGATGTAGTTTCTGGATACCCTGATATACGTCCTTCTGAAGCTCTTGGTCGCATTTATACTGTTCACGCAAAGAATGATGACTGTTTTTACTTGCGATTAATGTTGGTGAATGACCGTGGTCTCACATCTTTTGAGGCGCTTCGAACAGGCGCTGCATGCTATGAGCTAAATTTGCTTGAATATGATTCGCATTGGGACACGACAATCGGTGGAGCAGCTCTCTCTCTCTCTTCATCTCCATGTCAGATACGCACATTATTTGCAATTATAATCTCCACATGTTTTCCATCAAACCCACGTGAGTTGTGGGATACAAGGATTATATGTCAGAAGACATTTTACACCGAGTATATGTTCATTCGAGGAATTCATATCTTGAGATTAATAACGAGTCGCACAACCAAGCTTTGATTATAATTGAAGATACATATGTGTTACCTCATGTGCAGGTGTTGGACTGGGAATGCCGTCGCCAAATCGTGCAATATATGAGGCCTTTGATCGAGAACGAGAATACGATACAAATGCGTTAAGACAAATGGTTGTCGAACTGCTCATTCGGCGTTGAAGCTTCCATTATACCTTCAATCAGTAGAAGAACCAGTATGCAACATATCGAAAAATTCATCAATGGGCAAAGTTTTGAATACAAGCAAAATCATTACCTGGGTTAATGTACAATGTCGCATAAACGTCCGTTCAAAGCACTGAATCGAACTATGAAAGATTTGCGGAATGACACAAGACGTTTTGGGGGTGCTTTGATTCAACTCTCGGATGATTTTCGGCAAACGATTCCAGTCATACCAGGATCTACAGCTGCCGATGATATCAATGCTTGCCTGAAATCATCTTCATTGCGGCCTCATTTCCAGAAACTTGAGCTAACTACTAATATGCGGGTTTCATTGCAAAACGATCCCTCAGCCGAAGTTTTCTCCAAACAGCTGTTAGATATTGGTAATGGTTATATCCGTGTAGACCCTTTGAATGGTCTAATTTCATTTCCGCCGAATTTTTGCACATTCGTCCCAACTAAGGATGACCTTATCAACAAAGTGTTTCCAAACATTATTTACAACCAAAAAAATTGTGATTGGTTAAGTGAAAGAGCAATTCTAGCGGCTAAAAACGTGAATGTAGACAATTTGAATTACACAATTCGATGGTACCTACTATCCCACTTAATTCTTGAATTCGTTGGATGTACCTGGGTTGCCGCCACACAATTTGTAACTGAAGGTTGGGTCAGAAGTTATAATGCTTCGCAACTTCAACCAACCGGAATTATGCAATGGAACGCGTTTGTTGATCACAAAACTCTTAAGCAATGTTATTCACGCCACTATTTTAAAAGAAAAATTTAAAGGGGAGGAAGTTCTCATTCCGAAGATTCCAATGATTCCAACCGACATGCCATTCGAGTTTAAGCGAATACAATTTCCAATTCGTCTCGCATTCGCCATGACAATAAACAAATCGCAAGGTCAATCATTGAGTGTATGTGGCTTGAATCTTGAAGATGAATGTTTTTTACATGGCATGATCGCATGATCCCGTGTCGTTAAACCATCCGCATTGATCATTTTTGCACCTAATGATAGAACTAAAAATATAGTCTATCATAAAGTGCTTCGATGATTTAAAATCTGTTTGACATCAATAAATTAACTTCAATTTTAGCAGCGAAAACAAGTACTGATTTTGACAATTCGCACTATTTCGAAATGGTCTCATGGCAGAAAAGGCTAAAACCTAAAAAAATCGCGAAAATCTACGAAGAAATTTGCAAAAAATATTTTGAAGAAAGTAAATTTTTCCACCCATCATCACTTTTTTGGGCATTTTTTTTTTGCGAAAATTGTACATGCACAAACAGAGAATATTTTTGTGCTTCGGTTTTGTTAATTTTTAAAAGTTCTGCAGACATTTTTTATTTACAATCAATTTGATTTCCATTGCATTCAAGCGATTCATTACAAAAATTAACCGTGAAATTTTAAAAAAATGACGTTGTATAAATTGTCGAGGATATTAGCGGTTTTGAATGGTGCAATCCCGATTATACATACAGTGACTGTCACTGAAAATGATGCAACCTGAAATAAAAAATGTAAACGTTGATAACTTGGAAGCGGGCCGAGATTTTTTAACAATTCAAAAAACATTTTGTAGGCTGAAACGTTGTCTTTAAGATGACATACAAAAAATATTCCGTTTACAGTACCTTTATACTAAAATTTTACTGGAAAACAAAAAATTGGCATTTTTGAAGTGAGCATTAAAAATAATGCACCACAATAATGGATTAATCATTTCCAAATTTTTCGCTTATTATGGCATTTTAGTAATCAGAATGGTGGAATAATTGGTTCCCTACCGTTTTCGGTAGTTTTGTCATTGATTCCGAAAAATGATGTTCCTGACGTAATTTTGGCATGATTGTAATTAATGTCCCTTTGTAGGAAATTTGGCCAGAAATTTCTAGTTTTTGAAGTTATTTTCCTACAAGTGACTATTAAAAATCATTAAGGGTTGTGTGCAGAGTACGTACAAACAATCTAATTATATATGGAAAGTCCTGTATTAGCCAGGCTTGTCCCATATTACACTAGTCATTAACGGCGTTGCCCTGATAGAGGTAAAAATCAGGGCATAGAACAACATTTTTTGCACTTTATCAATTAATATTTCAAACTGTTGTTTTATTGTTATTTTCGTCATATTTTAGATACACAAAATTAACTAAGCATGCAATTAATCAACAATTGTTAAGATTTTTTTTTGCTTTCAATTTTACTTCTTGTTTCTTCGAAAATATTCACTGCAACTGAAAAATAGCCGGTTCGTCAACTGAGATTCGCAACTTCAGTTGAAGGTTGCCATACATAAAGCAATTTTGATAACTGACAACTCCACTCAACGATAATTGCTATCGATAATCGACCCCTTAATTTAACAATCAAAGGTTGTTTACGAAGATTATCCATTGGTACAAAACATGGCAAAATTACCCAGGTAGTGGCATCGTAAAATTTGGAATATGTTATGTCAAAACTTTCTTTATGTTGTTGGGGAAATTACAACAAAAAAATTTTTTTTATAAAGGGATTTGACTTTTCATTTTCGATCAGCTGGTGTGATACCACTACCTGGTAGTTCTGCCATGGTACAAAATAATTATCTTTCCATATCATTAATTAACGGCTGGCCGTCCACATAGTTGGCACGGCTTTCACCTCACGTTATCAGACACAATTCTGCCAATTGGGGCTGTCAAAATATCCAAATCGAGCATGCTATAGTAGATTTCCATCATTTCAGTTATGCTTTAATCATTATCGATAGTGCAACAAGGTTATATACGACTATATACAGGATGCTATGGCGAATTGGCGGCACGACAAAAGGATTTTGCGAAATTTTTAAGCATAATTAACCCACTTAGCGCCGAGATTTGCGAGAAAACATAAAATGTTATATGGAAATGATATTCTTGAGGCTTTTTAAGCATTTTTTAATAAATAACCTTTTTCTCTAAAACGTATAGTTTTCCTGTAAAAGGGCATTTTTTAAAAAAGTGACAATCCCTTAAAAGTGGAATTTTTGAAATGCTTGAGTTTTAAGAAAAAATTAGTGAAAATGCAGAGGCCAAATGAAACTTTATGAGCGTGTAATGATAGATAATAGACAATATTAAAGAATGCCAAAAAATTCACAAAAATATGCGAAAATACCCGAGTTTTACGTCAATTTTTGCAACCATTTTTTTGTGGCGTTTAAACGACCAGTGGCTTTAAGTGGGTTAAAAGATTGCAGGACGAGTTTGGTGTTGCTGTTGTGATGACGAATCAAGTAGGAAAAAATTTTCAGACTGATGCATCGACACCACGTCTATCATTACGCAAAAGTCGTGGTGATACAAGGATTTGCAAAATATGTTTAGAATCGGAGGCAATGTTTGCGATCTTATATTAAGGCATAGGTGATGCCAAAAATGAATAAATTATGGCCAACTTTTTCCTCACTTTATAAAGAGTATTATATTACGGCATTAATCGATTTTTCATATGTTTTTAATCAAAAAAATTATGCGTTATTGTAAAGATTTATAAATGGGTGAATATTGCGAAAAGACTAGTTTCTGTGTCCCAAAGCATTTAGGGTTAAAAATATTGAAAAAATATATTTTTAAAAACAGAATAAGTAAAACAAAATGTCCTTTAACGAGGTCCGAAAAACAAAATAAAATATTTTACATATTTATATCCAAAAAATTGGTCGCAAGGTGCAAAACGTCATTACCGTGCGTGTGCCCAACCTTTTTGTGTTCAAAAAAAAAAAAAACAGTGCTATTCATAAATTTATTAAAATATATTATATAAATGAAGTACGCCGATTTATTCTAGAAGAATGAACCAAGTCAATTTTGATTTCATAAATATAATTTTATTTTTCAAATTATGTTTTTGAGACATTTTAGTCGTGTCCTAATTTTTTCGTCATTACCGTGAGTTAATGTGTTTATTAAGAAAAAATGCTTTAAACCGGCTTTTTTGTTTATAAGTAATCTGTCAAAGTAACGACAATTCCCGTTAGTTTTAAAGATAATCGACAAAAGTGAAATATGTCAATTGTTTTAGAGCTGTTGAAGTGTTTAATGTTTTTTGTGCATGTTCCACAAATTTCGTCATTCCCGTGGTGAGTATATTTTCCGTTATTTATGTTATAATTTCCAAAATAATGGTATGTGTATGTTAATCTTTTTAGTCAGTATTAATTTATTTTTAAATTTTATAAAAAAAAAATCATTACCGTGCGTATAATTAATGTAGATTCGAGATTATTCAATCTATGATAATTATTAAATAAATTTATCATACGATTTTTAAACAAACCATCAAATACAACATGGAACCATAAAGAAAAAGTAGAAATGCAGGGGAAAAATAAATAGTCAATAAGGAAATGTACATGTCGACCGGGCCCGCCTATATGATACATACACCACTGTGAATATGTTAAATTCTATTTATTAGTTATATCCAAATAGACCAATTTCAAAGTCAAGGTTGTAGTTAATTAAAACAATGAAAGGACAAATGAATCTTATAAAATTTAATATTTAAATATCGTCCCCGTGCGACTACCGTCATTCCCATTCTTTGAAAAATTCCTTAAAATCCATAAATATACAGACCCCCCGCTAATTAATGCATAAAATAGTCTTATATAACAGTATCAAACGAAAAATAGTTATTTAAAGCCATTTTCGCACTTTGCCGTTTCGACACTAAAGACTAGTCTTTCGCAATATTCACCCAAATAAGATCAAAAATATTCGGTTTTCAATTTCACCAATAATAACAACTCAGTATTTTAGAAGCCCATGCCCAATATTCAAAAAACCAAATACTTAAAAATATGTTGGTCCTGTGGCAATTAAAAAGTGTATGTAACATGGATCCATGGCAACCCTATAAGCGAGAATAACAAAGAAAACGTTGTTAACCCTGCTTTCTATGCCTCAAAAATATTCGGTTTTTGTAACTTTTGTTAAATATTTTGCCAAAAAACAGGTCATTATCGGACTGCAAAAGTCACGAAAATATAGAAATAATCGATTTCGTGAAACACATAAGCCAGCCAAAACTAAGAACTGGGAGGGAAGGTAGAGGAATCTCCAGAAAAATTACGGCTAAAGCGCCCTTAATTTTCTTGAAATTGGTCACTGAGTCCTAAATGACGTTCAGAAGATAGAAAATATGCACTTATATTACAAAAAAATCGTAGGGATAAAGCCATTCATGGCCTTGGAACACATCACACACCATCAGATTATTTACGTAACCAAAAATCTAGTTCAAGTTTCGCCTTGATGTACCTTCAAAACGTGATGTACATCAGAAACTTGGTGAAAAGGAGTTAGTTTTGAATGCCTAAGCAGGAAAATCAGTATACCAACAAGTTTGCGGCCTTTCTGTGTACTCCAACACAAAAAGTACAAAGGAGCTTCTAGGAGACATGTATTTATCAATGACTTATGTGTTACAAGGCCATGAAAGGCTTTATCCTTACGGTGTTTTGTAATGTAAGTGCATATTTTCTATATTCTGAAAGTCATTTAGGACTCAGTGACCAATTTCAAGAAAATTAAGGGGGGAATTAGCCGTATTTTTTTAGGAGATTCCTCTACTTTCCCTCCCAGTTCTTGGTTTGGCTGGCTTATGTGTTTCACGAAATCGATTACTTCTATATTTTCGTGACTTTGCACATTATTTCAACTTTATTCGACTAAATATCCAAAAATTTCCTTTTATTTCTGTTTTTTTTTATAATGAAATATGACCAGTTTCCCTTTTCTGGGATAGCGTTTTTCCTTAGCGCTACATTTTAATAATTTGCTATAAAACGAAATATTTTTGCACACGGAAACAAAGATTCTTTTCGCAATTATCAAAATGTATACTAATATTGTAGAAAAAGTTCGATAATGACCTGTTTTTTGGCAAAATATTTAACAAAAGTTACAAAAACCGAATATTTTTGACGCATAGAAAACAGGGTTAACAACGTTTTCTGTTATTCTCGCTTATAGGGTTGCCATGGATCCATGTTACATACACTTTTTAATTGCCACAGGACCAACATATTTTTAAGTATTTGGATATTGGGCATGGGCTTCTAAAATACTGAGGTGTTATTATTGGTGAAATTGAAAACCGAATATTTTTGACACTCACTGTATATACAGTTATGGACAAAAGTTTACATACACCCCATAAATCTCTGGTTTTAGGGTAGGTAGTTTTATTTCTTCTCACTAATAAACAATATTGCATACAACAAAAGTATATTCCATAATACAAATAACGGTAAATTTTAGAAAAACGAAAAAATGAGGGACAAAAGTTTACATAATAGAGCTGGCAAACTATCGATAATGGCTCAATTCGATATTTCCGTTTTAAAACATCGATAAAATCGATAGTATCGTAGATTTGCCACACCTATTTATAATCCAAAATGGCGGACAAATGTGTGTTGTTTACTTTTCGTATGTCAATGAAATAAAACAAACAAATTGAAATTATTGCTGTAAAATAAGTTGTTTTGGAAATTGTGCTGCTGGTTCGGATGCGAAAGTTGATCCATCAAAGTATATTACGAAAAATGTAATATTTGCCATGCTTAGCTTGTCGATGGAATTCAAGAGATGTTTGCATGGCCGGCAAGGTAAGTAAAGAGCCGAAATAACAAGCAACAGTCACAACTATTTTTCATCCTTGCCGGTTAAATGTGAACATTCTTTGAAACCAGACCAAGCTAATGCAGTTGTTTCAAAAGAAAGTATCAATCAATATTATTGAATTGCCCAGTGCAGAAGATGAACGGATGATTGAAGAGTTTAAACGCAGCCGCAGCAGCCACTGCAATAGATTGGATGCAGCCAAAGGCCACTTTCATATTGAATGGAAGAGATGAATCGAAAGATGGAACCACCAACATCCACAGAACCCGAGTAAGTTTCAGTAACAAAATAAGAAACTTCATTTTTTTTAACTTTTAGTGATATTTTTAGGTTTATTGTATGAAGTACTACCTAAATCGAAGGCTTATTTGCGTTCAAAATTAATTCCTGATGCTGATTTGAAGACTGGTGATGATGTTCGTTGGATTTAATGTATATACCAATACAATATTTTTACCAATACTCCAGAGGAAAAGGTCCACTATTCCTGTTTTGTATTGTCGCATGTATGTGATTGCAGTTGAGGCTTAAAGCGGAATTTGTTTGCTGATGTCGTGAAATTGGCTTGGAATTATGTATTACGTTTATTCAGTAATGATTTAAATATATTATATGCATGTCTTGGCTCGCACTTTATGGTTTGATTTCAGTTTAGGGATGTAGTGCTCGTCACCTGAAATGTCCGAAGACGTAACCCACAAAATCAAAACTTTAAAGGAGAAGTAAAAAACGTTATAAAATTAAAAACTGTTATATGGGATAGTAATCTTATGAGTTCGAGTATATGGGATATTATCAATCCTATACGAATGGGAGTAATTAATGAAACCAAAACCGCGGAACCGCTTTGTTTTGCGATCCGTCATTACAACCCATTTTCCGAAATGGCATTTCTTGTATAAGATCTTTATTTTTGAACGCAGAGGCTTGAAATTTTGACAGAGCATGTATTTTTTTTTTTGTGTCAGATTGCATCAAAAATCTAATTTCGATTTGCGTGTTTGTTACGTCTTCGGGCATTTCAGGTCAGGTGCTGTATCTTCAGTCGAAAGCCACCTTAGGTCCATTTTGTTCATGCTGACAACCAGAGCTCCGAATACTCGCTCGAATTCCACTCGCGAGTTAAACTCTTCTCGAATTAGAGCAAATTGAGGGGGATAGCCTGCCCCTCCCCACCACCAAATAAAAACGTATCCCACCCCTAATAAACTTGCCCAACACCCACCAAAAAAATTACCACCTCACCCCAAAATTTCACTCGCGAGTAAATCGGAGCTCTGCTGACAACATATTAGGAAACCTGTTGTAGTATTTATACTTTTCTATTCAAATACTTTGTTAAAACTTTTTGTTTCAAGTCATAGCAATCAATGAAAAATATTTTATTGCTTTTTGTCGTTTTTAAACTCTTTGAAATATTATTCTTGTTATTCTTGTTTGAAAAGCCTTCGAGTATTGTTGTTTTTAATTTACAATAAACGTTTTTGTATTTGTTTTGTACACCACGGAATTTTCAATTTGGGAACTTGCGGACTCACGGTAATTCTTACTGCGTGGAATAGATACAAGGATCTTAGGAGAGGATCATCTAACAAAACCTATAGCGAGGATGCCACTAGTGTAGGAAATGAGGAAAATATAAACAGTTTTTCTAAAAATCAAATATAACAGTGACCTACTGTTGGAATGTATTTCTAAATATGACTCCATTTATGTACTTCTGAATGTTTAAGTTCTGGATTGAAAAATTTTTACCAAAAAAGTAAACAACAAGTTATAATAAATGGGGGTTATGGATTATTTTTCCTTGTTTATTTTTCAATCGCTTCTGAACAAGGGAAACATATACATATGTATAAAATTAAATGTATTGTATTTCTATTTTTTGATCATTGTACTGCGTTTGTTGTGGAAAGTAATATTATTTTTTTGCATAGTCGTTCCAGTCGAAAAATTCTTGTTAACAAATGCAAGTATATAAATATGTATAGCATTTCCAAATTAAATGAAACCTTTTCCAAATTGAATGAAACCTTTTGAATAATTTGAAAGTTCCTATAATCTTATAGGAAAATCCCTGCCTAATTAGAACTTATGTTCTAATTATTTGAGCTAATGTTCAAAGAGTAGAACTAAGGTTCTAATGGGAAAACGCAGTAGGATTAGGACTTAGGTCCTTAAAAGGGATTACTTACGGAATTCTTTTGGGTTTCAATTACAACAGAGGAGTTGTTCGGAATTCAAACTTACATATTGTGTTTATTTATTGTGAGTTATAGAAATCCAAGAGTGCGATCCGTGCTGTTGTCGGCTTGAGTAGTAAATCCAAAAGAAAAAGTCATTTTGCATGCTGCTCATCGGCAGCCACAAGAGAAAGGCCGAACAAAAGCACGGATAAAACATAGATTGCAATTGTTGCCATATTACTAAATAATAGTTCATGGTTGTATTTATCGATATACAGGGCCATTATAAATTCAGATAAATTCGATATAAATATATTTACATTAGGAATTAATTTTAGATTATTTTAAATTCAATTCAATTTCTTAATTAATGATGATTAAGATAAACTACTCTAAACATCCGCCCGCCTCTTGACATCGGTCAATCATCAAAGGTTCCATTCAAACGCTTTAATGCCATGATAGCCTGTTGCACAAGTCTACGTTGTTTCATCATGTTTTGCGACCTTTCAACGATATCTATGGAATTGGACCTTTCTCTTCTGATTGGGGTGCGAACTCTTTCCTCTGTAGATAATACCCTTCCTCTTCTTTCTGAATTACGGAATCTTCTATCTACCCTCTGTGTGGAATTGGACCTTCCAGATGAGCTCATTCGATCGTCTTCATGTTCACGCTGATTGGTTTCCCTCCTTCTTAAAAGACTTCTCTGTCCTTGTAAGATTTGATCGTAGGTGAACGTCTGTACGGAAGGAAGATGAAGTAAAGTGTGATGTTCTTCACCACATCGTGCACACGCGTCTTCGGATGGACATTCACAGATTTTATGGGACCGAGCAAGGCAATTGAGACAGTACCCTAGGCGTCGTACTTACGGAATGGCTGTCGGTCTGTTTTAGGATGATGTTTTAGTTGTGGAAACCAGATGTGATGCAAACATCCAAATGATTGATGTGATCCAATTATTGATTTGGGTGAAATAGGATTTTGTTGGTTTGCCGCTGTTAGAAAATTTAATTAGAAGCACAGTCACTGTTATTTTCCCTTCCAGTTGGTTGCTGCAATGAATTTCCTTTTGTTGAAGTTGGAATAAAAAACGACGTTGATTCCCTTTTATGAGTTCTGTCGTATTTCGTGAAATAAATGTTGTTGGGTCTCTGGCTTCGAGAAACTTGTGTACCTTCCGTCTGGTGAAAATACCTGGGTTGTATGATGAGTAAAAAGAACTTGTTATTTTCAGAATTTACAAAATAACTGAAGTGATATTAAACTGCATTACTTTGGATATAATTGTAAAAAATTCTTACAATTTGTTTCTGGATATTGTTCCAAACTTCCTTTTCGCCTTGCACACTTTTTTGGCACGACGTTGTGACTCTCTGGCTTTAGAGATACGTGCGCTTTTATAAATTGCCCTTGGAATTTGCTCCAAACGTTTTCTCTGGGATTGCAGACAATTTTTTGTGACACGATAATATTGCTCTCTGTCGCTGGGATCGTGTGTGCCTTCGTCTGGCGGAACAAGCACGTTTGCAAGAAGACTATTTGCAAGATTTCAAATTGATTGTGGTACTTATTCCAAACGTTTTCTCGAACTGTCAGACACTTTGATTGTTAACACGATGTTATGATTCCCCGGCTTCCAGAAGCTTTTGCGTCTTTGTAAATTGATTATGAAATTTGCTCCAAGTGATTTGTTGGGATTTGCAAACGCTTTTGATACGATGTTAAGGCTTCTGGAAACTTGTGCGCCTTTGTAAATTGTGGCCGGAATTTGTTCCAAAGGTTTTGTCGGGGTTTGCGAACACTTTTTTTGTGCCACGATAATACGACTCTCTGTTTCTAGAAAGGTGTGCGCCTTGGTCTATTGGAAAAAGTGTGCTTGCTGCAAAACTATTTTGCAAGATTCCAAATTTATTTTGGTATTTGCTTGAACTGTTTTGTTTAGGTTTGCAGGTACTTTTTAACACACTGGCGATTCTCTGCCTTCTAGAAACTTTTGTCTAGTGGACAACCTTGTTTGCTGCGCAATTATTTGCAATGCTGCAAATTGCTTTTGGTATTTGCTGCAAACTTTTAGTTTGAAGTGGAAACCTTCAGTGATTTTCACAAACAAATTGTAACTTCACGAAATTACGCTGTGTTAGAAAAGCGTACGAATTTTTGATGATTTTTTTCCACGATTTTTTTTTTTAATTTTCGCTTTCTTTTGGTTCCTGTAATATTCGTTTTGCATGTGCTGCTCAATTGATGTAAAGGCAAATGTCAGAATATTGATCATTCACAATAGCGACAGTTGTGTTACAGCACTGTAGCTAAATGTAACTAATGTGTGTGGATTGTTTGATGATAAATCGTATATAAATTTTTGTGATAAATAATTGCAAAATTATTTATTTTTTTATTTCTTTTCAGAAAATAGGAGTGGAGAGTAAATTCGTAGGTTGGTTTACATGAAATTTTCGAAGGACCATGAATAATTTGAAAGTTCCTATAATCTTATAGGAAAATCCGTGCCTAATTAGAACTTATGTTCTAATTATTTGAGCTAATGTTCAAAGAGTAGAACTAAGGTTCTAATGGGAAAACGCAGTAGGATTAGGACTTAGGTCCTTAAAAGGGATTACTTACGGAATTCTTTTGGGTTTCAATTACAACAGAGGAGTTGTTCGGAATTCAAACTTACATATTGTGTTTATTTATTGTGAGTTATAGAAATCCAAGAGTGCGATCCGTGCTGTTGTCGGCTTGAGTAGTAAATCCAAAAGAAAAAGTCATTTTGCATGCTGCTCATCGGCAGCCACAAGAGAAAGGCCGAACAAAAGCACGGATAAAACATAGATTGCAATTGTTGCCATATTACTAAATAATAGTTCATGGTTGTATTTATCGATATACATGGCCATTATAAATTCAGATAAATTCGATATAAATATATTTACATTAGGAATTAATTTTAGATTATTTTAAATTCAATTCAATTTCTTAATTAATGATGATTAAGATAAACTACTCTAAACACCTTTTCCAAGTGAAATGAAACCTTTTCCAAATCAAATGAAACCTTTTCCAAATTGAATGAAACCTTTATTTTTACTGAAAGAAAAAAGTCAGAATATTTTGAAAAGAGAAAGAAATAAAAATTGTGTAGGTTTTCAACAATTTTTTATTTAAATTCTAATCTAAGTAATGACATAAAAGTGTAACTCGCTGCATATTTTGCGTGCTTGGACTTAAATATTTTATAACTTGTGGGCATCAACTAAAGTTATAGCGAAATAATGCTAAAGACAGAATTAAGGGTTAGAGAATTGGTAATAATAACAGGGGCTAATTGTATTACCTAATGAAGTGGTTCACGATTTGCTGCTTGTAGAATTTTCAATGGACATACTCATTAGATTATTGGATCAGTACTGTTTATTGAGCTGTTGGTTACTATTTATTTATTTATTTTATTTATTTATTTATTTTGGTTGTTTTTTCTACACAACAAGACAAAATCTTATGATTACAGTGTAGATTTATAAATATACATCAGGTATCCATGTTAAAAATTATCACAAATAAAAATGATTTAAAATTTAAAGTTTAGGTATTTTTGTAAATTAGTTTATAATAATATTGAATAAAATTGGATTATTTGTTTTTTAAATATCATTGCGTTGCTGATGCTTTGTATATTGTGGGGTAATGTGTTCCAAAGACATATTGTGGTAATGAAAAATTGCCATTCAGAGACAAGGCTTTGTCTTCTAAATGGTACCAACTTTCTTCCACGGCGTGAACGAGTAAAAACGAGCTTTTCAAATAGGTATTTAGGTTTTTGGCTTACAATAATTTTGTGCAAAAAGAGTAAAACCCTAGTTTTGAGTAGGGTATTTAAACTGAATCCGTAGAGGGAAAGTGCAGTTTGGGTGACATGCTGCCTTCTATTCAGACTATACACATAGCGTATTATGCTATTGAAAACAACGTTAAGCTTACGGAGGCTTATAGAGTCGCAGTTTGCAAACAGCTCGCAACCATAAATCAATCCTGGTACAAGGAATGTTTTGGCTATGCTCAATCACGTCAACGATATTACGATCTATTGTCTGATCGCGTAGTACCACTCTGGTACACAATTCTATTTTTGAAAATACCTTTACTATTGTGTTCAACATTGCTGAATATGACATTCAAAATTTCAAATTACACCGGCTTAATTCTATCATTATGTGTATTCGCATGATATAATGATACAAGGTAACCTCACGCTCAGAGCTCACAGTGTTGTATTCGCTTTGCCGTCCCTTCATTGACAAAATGATTTTGACAAGCTTTGTATGTATATGTTAAAACATACATATGTCAGTTTTATTTACATTTCAAAAGCAATTTAATTTCAAATTTTTAAATTTAAATTTTTCAGACCGATTCGATTCGATGTAGGGTGGTGCTTGCCAGTTGTTATTTCATCACGAGATGCTTACTTTCACCTTCAGATACTTGCAATCTATAGAAGATACATTTTGCCCTCACGAAAACGAAGAAAATTTTCTGATGTTTGTATCGATTTCGCTGTGTAATCATCAAACACACGAATACTTATTATTAACTTAGCGCCATCTAAGTTTCAAGCTTCAGAATTCAGCCTGGCTAAGTATCAGATCGTTTTGGTAATTGCACCAGGTTTATTAAAAATTCCTTTGTATATCATCTTTCCTCCAAAATGTTCTAAGGTTTAGTGGTCTGAAGTTTAAGGCTTCTCGGCCATTTTGCCGCTGACGACTAAAATAAAAGGTTTAAAGAATTTAACTTTCTATTTCGTATTGGAAGATTGAGCCTATTTCTTTTGTATAAATTTTCGTTTTTTAATAATCTGTTCCAATAACTGTTTTATTGGTAAGCTTAATTCATTCAGTTTAGTCGTTGTATTTCTGGTCATATTTTATTTTATCTACAGGTTATTGCAAATAAAGTTACAATTCGATCAGTGATTTGCAGAGCTTTGTACTGCAGTTCGAGTCTACAATACAGTTTCTGTCGACAAGACTCAATTTCCTTCATTTCGGTGCCAAATCGTTTGACCGGTAATAAAAAATCATTGCTTCTTAATCTCAATTTAATTGAGAGTCACTGGGTCTTTTTTTTGTTATTTCTATTCAATAGTTTTGGCACCTAGTACATTCTAAAGCAGGAATACATCAGCAGTGTGAAGCGAAGAATAGAAAAATACTGGTTTGTTTCAACAACCAAATTTGGTCATCCACCCTCACTCCACACACTGATCAGCAGTCGACTATCATTTGCCTTTAAACATGTGCAGTGAACAACTTGCATGAAGTCTGTGATCGCCAAAGATTTATGTAAACGGGAAAAATAAGCAAAAAAACCTCCAAAAAAACAAAAAAAAAAATATTCACAAATGTGTTAAACTATATTTAAAAGAAGTCACCTTTTGTGCACCATCTTATTTGGAGCGAGGAAAAAGTGTTTTGAAACCCCATAACTCCTTAGAGATGAAGCAGAATCATTCCAATAAATTCCTAAAGTAAATTGGATGCCAGAAAACAGCAAGTAACCTCAACAACAATCCCAGGGATAAATCATTCGAGAATTTGTGAAATCAGCCATAAGTTATTAAGTATTTACAATTAATATATAACAGTGCTTTCAAAGTGTGTTTCAAGGAGCAGCAAAATTAAACCACAATAGTCGGGAAAAATTATCTATTATCAAGGAAAAAAAAAAACACGAGCTGAGGCTAAAAGTGAGATATGAATCTCCTGTGAACATGGGAAACAATTTGTTTAATAATTAAGGTAATCATCTGTTAATAACTGATATGATTTTGCGATTGTGTTTTTGTTTGCCTGCCTTTTGGAACCACTGTATTTATTACAAGCATACTTCATTGAAACATCAATTTCGATTTACAGTTGAAATTATTAGAAGGGCCAAGTACACTTCAGCCATACACAACCATTTTTACATACATACATCTTTAGCATACATACAAATTAATTTGCATACCGTAAAACAAATACTGGGTTGTGTACTTGACTAAAAGATTGATGATCAGTATCTGTAATCATTGGTAAGCGTTTTGATGTTAAGCGTGTTGCAGTTGATATGTTGCCAGACAGTTAGCAACATTTCTGAGAACACGCACACTCAAATTCTCACTGTTAATGGATATAAAACAACACACTCTCTCTCACAACTATCAACACCAGCAACAATTCTCAACGAAAGGCCTTTCGACGAGGGAACTGCAACCAAACAAATGAGTAAGTGAGAACTTTGAAATTCTTTTTTTTGTATCATCTCTTTATAATATTATGGTAAAAGTCTGAATTTGAGAATATCTTGATTGTACATATCCATCGACATTTCATATTAATATCTATCTGCACACGTTCTACATTAAAGTGGGTACCATACCTTACGATAATTTTTTCCTCACATATAAATCTTTATCATTCTTCATTTGTGTAGTTTTTATTGAATATTGAACCTGATTATATTACATATTTCCCAATGCGGATCTCTCAGGGTTCACTATTTTTAGTGTACATGCCCCATAGGTTAGCTAGTGTAATACTGGTCGATATAAGCATTGACTATTTCGATTAAGTTTTAGCTTTAGAATTTTAAGAATAATAATGTTACAAATTGAATTTAGTGATAATAAAATTGTCTCATTGATCATGGAGTAAACTACTTTAACTGTTTGTTTCCATCGCAAAGTAAGGTTGTTAGGTTAGTGTTGAATTAGGGATCACAGTTCATAGCCATATTTCTCAGGAATATATTTATTGTGATCAGGTTGGGTGGGCATGCCGGATGCATCAACAGCTAGTCATCCTGGCCGAACGAAACGTACCGCAAAGAAGGACTTGTTATGATATTCTATCTTTTTTTCCAACCAACATGAGCACGTAAATTTAAAGTAATACTAAATGTAGCTGAAGAAACGGCACTAAAGTGTAGAACTCACCCCTTTACGACGAGCGATAAGGCCAGTTTTCGACGTGCTCCCACTTATTTAAAGTGCTGTAACGCCATCTTCTTCTGATCTATGACCTTGTATGCTACATTATAAATATTATTTTTGGCGCCCAACGTGGGGCCGAACAACAGACATCTATCCCAATAACATCATTTGGATATTATGCTCCAAGGGATAAGTTCAAATACATATATAGTTCGGCTTAATTTTTCTTATCTTTTTTTCATTCTTTCTATGGCCTTTAATTTCATTTTACTCTGAGATTTATTCCAACCTGTGGAATTTAGAAGAATCAAATTTTTTTAATTATTTCTTTTTAACCTAGCTTTGAGTGAATCTCCCTTCCAACGTCTTCTTTGAATGCTACTATACTTTGATTCTGGTTTATTTGGAATTTTGGTTTCTGGTAGTTAAAGCTGGTTCTTACCATAGATTAGGACAATGATAGTAGCATTTAGCTTCACAGGGTGGGAAAATTGGAACAAGCATTGTTTCCATTCCAACTTGTGGTAATTTTCTCCTTTCCCATATTTATGTTTCTACATTTCATTCTTTCTTTGTGGGTCGTCTTGCATTCCACAACTAACACCGCCTGAAAGCTTTGGAAACAAACAGTATCCATAAATATTTTGGTTAATAGAATAACCTTGGTTAATATAACTTTTATGTTCATTTATCTTGTAATTATGTTTGATTGACTTAACCTACTGGTATACAAATTGATCAGTATTGGAAATCGTGAGTTAAAGCACGATTGAATAAAAACGTATTCTTGTCAAAGGGGTAGTTTATGGCGACAAATTTAGGTTCAGGACCTAAATTGTGAGGTTACATAGTATTGGTAAACTTAACTTATCCAGTCTGAATTTTGCGAAGACTACGGAGTTTTATGAGTAGCTTGTTGTCGGAATTTTGGGTAACTTTTCGTCATAATTTTGTCCTTTGCTAGCGCGAATGTTATTGTCTTCTGGATAGGGCATTTAGGAGGATTTTCAAAAATATTCGAAACTGTTGCCTCCGGCTTTGTTAGCTATCCTGTTGCCACCTTTTTTTGCGATTTAGTACTACGTCTTTAATTCGTTTAATACTTTTATTATGGCCACTAACATGAGTGATACTTCACGAGTAACAGAGGGCCAAATTTCTTGCGATGCCTGTACTGAGGCTATTGGTTCTGCTTCTTCTGCTCAGAAGATTGCATGTGGGCATGTATTTCACAAGAGCTGTCTGGATAAGTCCCTCAAGACAAGGCCTTATTGTCCAATCTGCAACTTTAGAATAGGAGCGGATCCATCATCCCCGAGCACATCGCAGATTACAACAAGGTCTCAGGCAAAACAGGCTGGTGGCGCATCGTCAACCAATACCGCTCCTCCAGCACAGACTGCTAGTACGGCTGGAGCTGCCAACAACGGTGTTGAGCGAGAGATACTCACACAGATGATAGCTAATATTGTTGAGGCTCAACAATCACAATTTATGGCTAACATAAATACTCTCATTGAGACAAACGTTGCGGCAAGTGTAGCTAAACTGCTGCCTGCAACTTCACCCAACAATCTAAACCGACCACCCCAGACTTCCCCTCAACAGATGCCCACTCTTCCAGATGTGGAAGAACAAACCTTTAGGGACTTATTTGGTATCGGTTCACAATCCGAGCAACAAAGACCGCGTTCAAGTCAACCTCCTTCTATTTTAAACACCTCTTCCCGTGGCCATTCGTCACCCTCAGATTTGGTCTCAAGGCCAGATAAGGTGTTACAAATAATATCAAATTGGAAAATAAAGTTTAATGGAGGCTATAATGGGCTGTCGATTGACAGTTTCATTTATAGAGTTGAGGCCTTGACCGGTCAAACCTTGCAGGGCAACTTTGATTTGTTATGTGGGAATGCGAGTTCTCTCTTTGACGGAAAAGCCAACGATTGGTTTTGGAGGTACCATCGTTCGGTAGCCTCAATAAGGTGGAATGATTTGTGCAAAGCTCTTAGGGAACAATATCAAGATTCCCGCACAGACATTGACATACGTGAACTAATCAGGGAGCGGAAACAGAAGCCTAACGAGTCTTTCGACAGCTTCTACGAGTCGATCGTGACGTTAACCGATCGCCTTAAGACTCCTCTTTCAGATTGCACTTTAGTTGAGATTCTCCGCAGAAATCTCCTCCCCGAAATTCAGCACGAGATGCTGAATATCGAAATCAAATCCTTGCATGCTCTAAGACGTGAGTTTTTTATGCAGGATATGCGTCGGAGGCATGGCTTTGCGTCAATAAAACCAGCACCCACAATGAACCGAATTTCAGAGATAGAGGTTGAAGATTCGGAATCCTTAGATCATCAGGATATGCAGGCTGATGAAGTTTCTGCTTTATCCCTGGTTTGTTGGAATTGTAAGAAAAACGGACATCGTTACCAGGAGTGTCTTTCGGATCGTACGATCTTTTGTTACGGGTGTGGGGCTGCCGACACCTATAAGCCAAACTGTCCTAAGTGTTCAAAAAACTTGAGGGTCAGTGCGCAGAAATGTGCACTCAATACCCACAGATCGAGAGATCTGGAATAAAAATCAAATCTAGACCTATCGTACCTACATCCAGCCCATTCATTTCAGAATCTGCCATTGTTAAACCCATCGAGTTTCCGGTTGATGTAAACGCCCATTTTAGTTTCAAGCCATTTCATATTCGGTTATTAGAGTATAATGTTGCCAGAAGTCGCATTTTCGGTGAGGACAAACAGAAGAAACCGACTAGATCTTCTGAAAGAATGAAATCATTCTGGAAGAAGGTAAAAAAAATCAAAAAGAAACTTGTGTGTTCCCTTTTAAATAGTCCAACTGACGTGCGGCCATATGCCGAAGTGGAGTTATTCGGTGACAAAATGTTGGGACTCTTGGATACGGGAGCCTCCATAAGTTGCATCGGTTCCTCTGCGGCTAAGAAGTTTTTAGATTCCAAAGCGCCATTTAAGAAGTTACAGTCTTCCGTCCGTACTGCGGATGGTAAAGAACAAGGTGTTGTTGGTTTCATTGAAACATACATAACATTCAAAGGTATTCAGATGCCAATAGAAATTTTTATTATTCCAAGTCTGGACAGAAATCTTTTTCTCGGAATTGACTTTTGGCAAAAATTCGATTTATTGCCCCAAGAGTTTTTTCCAGGTAGTAGCCCCACACTGTCTGGTATATCAGAGGTTGCTGTTCAGATCCCCCTTTCGGGAATACAAAAACAAAGATTGAACCAAGTTATTGGATTGTTTCCCTCTTACTCCAAAGAAGGTCTTGGTCGGACAGACATTATTTGTCATGCTATTGACACGGGTGAAGCTAAGCCCATAAAACAGCGCCATTTCCCCGTATCCCCCGCGATCGAAAAGCTGATATATGAGGAGCTTGACAGGATGATAGCCCTCGATGTTATCGAAGAGTCCACAAGCGCCTGGTCCTCTCCTGTCGTTCTCCATAGGAAACCAGGTAAAAATAGGCTTTGTTTGGACAGTAGGCGTTTGAATTCGGTCACGGTGGGAGACGCGTACCCATTACCACAGATTGACGGGATCTTGAGTAGGCTTCCTAAAGCGGAATTCATAACTAGCCTGGACCTGAAGGATGCCTTTTGGCAGATTCCTTTGGACCAGAGATCTCGAGAGAAGACTGCGTTTACCGTCCCCGGGAGGCCCCTGTATCACTTTAAGGTAATGCCATTCGGGCTTTGCAATGCCCCTCAAACCATGTCCCGGTTGATGGACAAAGTGATACCGGCGGATCTCAGGGCGGAAGTGTTCGTCTATCTCGACGATCTTCTGGTCATATCAGAATCTTTCGAAAGGCATCTGGATGTGCTCAGGCGGGTTGCTAGAAAGATTCGAGAAGCTGGCCTAACGATTAATGTCGAGAAAAGCCACTTCTGTGTCCCGGAAGTGAAATACCTGGGTCACGTAGTTGGGAACGGAGTAATTAGAACGGATCCTGATAAAGTTTCGGCCATCACAGAGTTTCCGCCTCCTAGATCTGTGAAGCAAGTTCGCAGATTCTTGGGAATGACCGGATGGTACCGAAAGTTTATCAGGGATTATGCGACAATTACCACGCCAATGACGGATTTGCTTCAAGGAAAGAAAAAGTTTGTATGGACCGAGGAAGCCCAAAAAGCTTTTGAAGTCTTAAAGTCTCATCTGAGTTCAGCCCCTGTCCTGCACAGCCCTAACTTTTCGCAGCCATTTTACATACACTGTGACAGGGACGTAGCCAGGATTTCATTTCGGGGGGGGCCCACCTGACCAAAATTTTGAAAGTTCGTGTTAGCAAAAATTTCTTATTTAGCAAAGATGTAAACCTTATTTTAGACTTATTTTACTGATGAAATAATTTTCATTAGTATTTTTTAATTCGAATGGCGTAAGACTTCTTGCCCAATTTTGTCTTGTTTTTAGAACTTTTTTTGACAATATGTCACAGTTAATATACATATGTTCAAAACAATGAATATATTAATAATCCCATATATGTTTGGGCGTGTCATTTATCAAATAATTCACAACTATAGGAAATGTTATGAAATTCAGTGATATCACTTCGGTAAGACCAAAAGAAAACCTTAGAAATACCATAACATTTCATTTTCAAATCTCTTAACATTATAGTTTTGAAATATATGCAAAAATCCGATGTCCACTTATCACAAAGAATTTCTTTCGGCAAACTTCCGCAGAGTATTTCAAAAATGTTCCGCGAATGTAGTGGATAAGCTTATAATTTATTTATAAGTAAAAAATATAAAATAAATAAAAAGAACTCTCTGGAAACGCTTTGCTTATTTGCAACAAGTGTTCTCGGGGCCCCTTTACTACAGTACAAGTTTTTCAGAGGCAAGTCTATACTTCCAAAAAAATGGCCCGAAATCTGTAAAGAACATCTAAGGTAAACATGTGTAGTGGCTAGTGCGCACGACAACTTTCGAAACGGATACTTCGTTGGTCAAAATTTTATTTATCGCATTCATTCACCGAGCCTTATAATATACAAAATTCGAAGATGGTGCTTTTCGGTATACTTCTTCTGGTATTTCCCCCGCAAGTTTCAAGAATTTTAGCTAAAGTGGAATGGGCGAGTTTTCTTGAACGAAGCAACAGATTTGGTCTAAACTTTGGATTTAGTAATATTTTTTCCAAACTTAGTTTTTGCTCGAAAATGGGCCATACTGGGGTACCTTCCTCACAAACCTTCAAAATAGTTGTTTAAGTGCAGTTTAAGGTTTATTTGAGGATCTTTATACATTTTTACTGAAGGTGGAGCAATATCTTTTAAAAGGAATTACTCCCAAAATTAGATCTACTCCCAAAATTAACTATGTCGGTCCGGTCCATTTCTCCATATCTCCTCCGCAACAATTGTAATCAATGATACAAATCCATATTTTATTTGCAAGTTCATACGTACGAAAATGATTAAAAATTTCTGAAAATCTCCTAATACATAGTTGTTGGGTTTAAGGATTTTGGCTGTGTAGCCGCTATTCGATCTGTCTATAGATGAAAGTTTCAATTCACACATGCTCAGGGTATATTCCTGTCTGCAAAGTCGAGTCTTACTTGTTGAGATATTGACGAAGTAGAGCCCGTTTCCGATCAGTTTTTAGATTTCGTTTGTCGTCACAAAGTCCTTTACCGAAGGAGGAAAAATTAACATTTCTTGAAAAATGCATCCATTGAAAGTACTTCCAAAAATACAATTGCTGTGGGTTTCTATGACATTTTCTTCTGGTTTTATTCAAAGAGCAATCGACAGAAAAATCACTGAAGATGATTGTAATTTTGAAATATTGGAAATAATATGTAATAAATCAATATATATAAAGTAGAAAAATGTTTGTACGTTTGTTTGTTTGAAGTTTATGGACTCAAAAACCGCTGAACCGATCTTCCTGAAATTTCCAGAGTATATCACTACATGGCCTGAAAGTAATATAGGCTATAAATATTTCTGAAATTCCGCGTTGATCCGGAGATATAGCATCGGAATCGGAGACACCTCCGAAAAAATTAGATTTGTTATGCAAATATCAATAGAATGGTATGATATAATGTCTCCAAATTTTGGATGTACGCAGGAATTTGGTCTAGAAATAAATTTTCCAAATTATATTGAAATCGGTTCAGATTTGGATATAGCTCTTATCTATATTTTCGTCCGATTTCATGTAATTGATGCACCAAACACGATTTATATACCCGATTTTCCTGAAAGTTGGAATGAGTGAAAGTTGTAAGATAGGCATTTAATAATTTGTAGCAAGAGACAAGTTTCAAATAATCTCAACGGGCGACACTGCGGTAAAACAGAATTATTTCATAAAAATGGTTGATATAGTTTTTTTATTGCAAATTTCAAACATAATAAAGAATTTGTAATTGATATGAATTTCAAAATAGTTCATTATAAAAGCGTTTAGAGAAAATATACAAACACTTAAAACCACAAAGATTAAGCTACGTTTATATATTTTATTGTTGAATTGCTCTTATAAAAATTTTCAAATGTTTTTTTTATGGATGTTGTTTATAAGCCAAAGTCATGGACGTTACATGTTACAAACGTTCAATAAATACAAATAAACGTTTTGTTCTGAACACGGTAACACTTACAGCCAGCCTAAAATTCCGATTAAACGCATTTCCCATATCAAACTTAACAAGAACTATGCATAAAATTGCTCAAAAAGCCTAACTTATTCATTATTTTTATAGTTTCAAATATGTTGGACATTAAGTATACAAATGAAGTTAAATAATTCTCTGTAATACTTCCAACTACTTTACATATTTCTTGAACAATTTAAAACAGTTTAAAATTTTACTCAAAAATTAAAAAAATGTGTAACATAAGCTAATATCCTGTGGGAACTAAAATCATTTCGGGGGGGGCCCGGGCCCCCCGGGCCCCCCCCCTGGCTACGTCGGTGCACTGTGATGCTAGCAGGACAGGAATAGGAAGTGTATTGGTTCAGAAGAATGCGGAGGGTGAAGAGGTTCCTATCGCCTTTATGTCGAGGAAACTCAACCAAGCCCAACGCAATTATTCGGTTACCGAACAGGAATGCTTAGCAGCAATGCTAAGTGTTAAAAAGTTCAGACCCTATATCGAAGGACATGAGTTCACGATAATTACTGACCATGCGTCATTAAAGTGGCTCATGTCCCAGAAGGATCTTAGTACAAGGCTGGCTCGGTGGGCTTTAAAACTGCAGGCGTACAAATTTAGCATCCAACATAGGCGCGGCAGTTTGAACATTGTCCCTGATACCCTTTCAAGGGCCAATACGGAGGACCTCTCTGCTTTAGATAGTTTGTCTAGTCTGGATAGTGACCGTGGTTTCTTTGTGGATCTCAAATCTACCCATTTCCAGTCTGACGAGTATCGCCAACTTCAGGACAAAATCCGCAAAAATATTGATAAGATGCCGGACCTTCGTATTATAGATGGCTATATCTATCGTCGTACTGAACATGCTACGGGGGAGCAGGTTTACGATGATTTAGCTTGGAAATTGTGGGTACCTCGTGCTATGGTACCAGAAGTTCTCGAAAAGGCTCACGACCACCCCCTTTCGTCGCATGGTGGGATTAACAAAACTTTAGCCAGAATCAGAAAATATTACTTTTGGCCTAATTTAGCCGTCGACGTAAAGGAGTACGTAAATAAGTGTGAAATATGCAAGTCCACCAAGCATCTGAACACCGTACTCAGACCTCCTATGGGAAAGACCACAGAAACTTGCAGATTTTTTCAAAAGCTTTATGTGGATTTTTTGGGTCCTTATCCAAGATCCAAATCCGGCCATCTGGGCATTTTTATCGTCCTGGACCACTACTCAAAATTTCCATTCTTAAAGCCCGTAAAGAAATTTACGGCGGACGTAGTGGTAAAGTATATGGAAAGCGATCTATTCCACACATTTGGAGTCCCAGAGGCCATTGTATCGGATAATGGCTCTCAATTTCGGTCCAATGTGTTTAACCAGTTACTCAAGCAATATGGTATTCAACACGTTTATACCGCTGTACACGCACCTCAATCGAATGCGTCAGAGAGGGTGAATAGATCTGTGTTAGCGGCTATAAAGTCTTATATCAAACCAGATCAAAAAAATTGGGATGAGCTTTTGAGCAGCATCTGCTGTTCTTTGCGTTCATCAGTTCACACAGCTATTGGTACAAGCCCTTATTACCTCACTTTTGGTCAGAACATGATTACTAATGGCGCCACATATCCTTTGCTTAGGCAATTAGAAATGTTAGAGGATAGGTCGGTGCGGTTCGACAGAAATGACTCTCGCGACATTGCGGCTAAAAGAGCTTTGGGCTTAACCCAGAAGCAATTTACTCGAAATGAGAGGACGTACAATTTACGATCCCGGAACGTAACCTACAGCGAGGGCCAGGAAGTTTATAGAAGAAACTTTAAACAAAGTAATTTTGAACAAGGCTACAACGCCAAATTAGCTCCAAACTTCTTGAAAGCTCGTATTCGGAAGAAAATAGGCAATGCTTATTACGAACTCGAGGATCTGAGTGGTAACTTAGTGGGCACCTACCATGCCAAGGATATCCGCCAATAGACATAGTACGTACTCCTAGTGTTGGCAAGCTTTATCAGCCTCGTGTTTGTGTTCATCCCCGAAGTCTGATTTAAGCTGGGGGGATTGTAGGGTAGTGCTTGCCAGTTGTTATTTCATCACGAGATGCTTACTTTCACCTTCAGATACTTGCAATCTATAGAAGATACATTTTGCCCTCACGAAAACGAAGAAAATTTTCTGATGTTTGTATCGATTTCGCTGTGTAATCATCAAACACACGAATACTTATTATTAACTTAGCGCCATCTAAGTTTCAAGCTTCAGAATTCAGCCTGGCTAAGTATCAGATCGTTTTGGTAATTGCACCAGGTTTATTAAAAATTCCTTTGTATATCATCTTTCCTCCAAAATGTTCTAAGGTTTAGTGGTCTGAAGTTTAAGGCTTCTCGGCCATTTTGCCGCTGACGACTAAAATAAAAGGTTTAAAGAATTTAACTTTCTATTTCGTATTGGAAGATTGAGCCTATTTCTTTTGTATAAATTTTCGTTTTTTAATCATCTGTTCCAATAATTGTTTTATTGGTAAGCTTAATTCATTCAGTTTAGTCGTTGTATTTCTGGTCATATTTTATTTTATCTACAGGTTATTGCAAATAAAGTTACAATTCGATCAGTGATTTGCAGAGCTTTGTACTGCAGTTCGAGTCTACAATACAGTTTCTGTCGACAAGACTCAATTTCCTTCATTTCGGTGCCAAATCGTTTGACCGGTAATAAAAAATCATTGCTTCTTAATCTCAATTTAATTGAGAGTCTCTGGTTCTTTTTTTTTGTTATTTCTATTCAATAGTTTTGGCACCTAGTACATTCTAAAGCAGGAATACATCAGCAGTGTGAAGCGAAGAATAGAAAAATACTGGTTTGTTTCAACAACCAAATTTGGTCATCCACCCTCACTCCACACACTGATCAGCAGTCGACTATCATTTGCCTTTAAACATGTGCAGTGAACAACTTGCATGAAGTCTGTGATCGCCAAAGATTTATGTAAACGGGAAAAATAAGCAAAAAAACCTCCAAAAAAAAAACAAAAAAAAAAAATATTCACAAATGTGTTAAACTATATTTAAAAGAAGTCACCTTTTGTGCACCATCTTATTTGGAGCGAGGAAAAAGTGTTTTGAAACCCCATAACTCCTTAGAGATGAAGCAGAATCATTCCAATAAATTCCTAAAGTAAATTGGATGCCAGAAAACAGCAAGTAACCTCAACAACAATCCCAGGGATAAATCATTCGAGAATTTGTGAAATCAGCCATAAGTTATTAAGTATTTACAATTAATATATAACAGTGCTTTCAAAGTGTGTTTCAAGGAGCAGCAAAATTAAACCACAATAGTCGGGAAAAATTATCTATTATCAAGGAAAAAAAAAACACGAGCTGAGGCTAAAAGTGAGATATGAATCTCCTGTGAACATGGGAAACAATTTGTTTAATAATTAAGGTAATCATCTGTTAATAACTGATATGATTTTGCGATTGTGTTTTTGTTTGCCTGCCTTTTGGAACCACTGTATTTATTACAAGCATACTTCATTGAAACATCAATTTCGATTTACAGTTGAAATTATTAGAAGGGCCAAGTACACTTCAGCCATACACAACCATTTTTACATACATACATCTTTAACATACATACAAATTAATTTGCATACCGTAAAACAAATACTGGGTTATGTACTTGACTAAAAGGTTGATGATCAGTATCTGTAATCATTGGTAAGCGTTTTGATGTTAAGCGTGTTGCAGTTGATATGTTGCCAGACAGTTAGCAACATTTCTGAGAACACGCACACTCAAATTCTCACTGTTAATGGATATAAAACAACACACTCTCTCTCACAACTATCAACACCAGCAACAATTCTCAACGAAAGGCCTTTCGACGAGGGAACTGCAACCAAACAAGTGAGTAAGTGAGAACTTTGAAATTCTTTTTTTTGTATCATCTTTTTATAATATTATGGTAAAAGTCTGAATTTGAGAATATCTTGATTGTACATATCCATCGACATTTCATATTAATATCTATCTGCACACGTTCTACATTAAAGTGGGTACCATACCTTACGATAATTTTTTCCTCACATATAAATCTTTATCATTCTTCATTTGTGTAATTTTTATTGAATATTGAACCTGATTATATTACATATTTCCCAATGCGGATCTCTCAGGGTTCACTATTTTTAGTGTACATGCCCCATAGGTTAGCTAGTGTAATACTGGTCGATATAAGCATTGACTATTTCGATTAAGTTTTAGCTTTAGAATTTTAAGAATAATAATGTTACAAATTGAATTTAGTGATAATAAAATTGTCTCATTGATCATGGAGTAAACTACTTTAACTGTTTGTTTCCATCGCAAAGTAAGGTTGTTAGGTTAGTGTTGAATTAGGGATCACAGTTCATAGCCATATTTCTCAGAAATATATTTATTGTGATCAGGTTGGGTGGGCATGCCGGATGCATCAACAGCTAGTCATCCTGGCCGAACGAAACGTACCGCAAAGAAGGACTTGTTATGATATTCTATCTTTTTTTCCAACCAACATGAGCACGTAAATTTAAAGTAATACTAAATGTAGCTGAAGAAACGGCACTAAAGTGTAGAACTCACCCCTTTACGACGAGCGATAAGGCCGGTTTTCGACGTGCTCCCACTTATTTAAAGTGCTGTAACGCCATCTTCTTCTGATCTATGACCTTGTATGCTACATCGATTTAGCCTTGTATGTCCGCCCGTCTGAAGGATAACTCTCGAACGGATCACCTAAAGTGGTCTAAATATAGGCCTCGTCATACTTTTTCAAAATAATCAATTTGGTGCGAACGGTAACTTACGACCGGATCAACAGATTTTGTCAAAAATTAATCCTCCCAAAATTTTTCCAGACATAGATTAAGGATTTCTCTTAAGGGCTGTTCGACAATAGGTTATAAATTCCTTGTGCTCCTGTTTGCAGTGATATGATGTATTTCGTGATCAAGTCCATGCTTTCAGACATAGTACATATTCCTTCAAGGCTTAAAAAATCCTATAGCGACCAACATAAATGACTGGTGCTCACAAAAATTTAAAGAGTGGCCGACATCCCTATAGGCAGTTGCCTTGTTAATGTCAAACATCCTATTCATATCGCTGTGATGCAGAATTAGTGTGAAGTATTGCAATCCAAGACGTCACTGAAACGCAGAATACGCACAAAATGGTCAACAGGTACAAAACTGTGGTAGTTTTTGCAACGGTGTGCATTTGAAAGTACTTTTACAAAGCATGTGCAACAACTGAAACAATGCAGTTTTATGACGTTACGGAAGTCAGCCAGTGACATACATTGGTCCAACACTTGCACATCGGAATAGTTCTCTCAAACATGGGCATGGTTCCTAATGACCCAAATCTCAAAAAATCCTATGGTGACAAACTTAAATGGCTGTTTGGCACGATAACTGTTGAAATGGCTACCCAAGTTAGATGCAGCGTTTATAATCATTACTACAATATCGTATTTTCCCCTTGGGAAGTTTTTATTTTTTAAAGACCAAACATACATAGATGTTGGTCTCCCAGGAAATATATGCTGTAAACAGATAAGGCTGCAAAACTTAAGTTAGTTTTATATACATAGTCTTAAATATTATATAAAATCATACATTTTGCAGCATTAAAATATATAATATTCTAACAATGTTTATTAGATTTCAAAAGTGTACATCTTCCTGGGAGGGGGGTTGGTCTTGGATTGAGACGACGAACACGGCCGAAGTACCTGCAGATTTCTTCAGATTTAAAAATGCTATACAAATCGGTGTTAGCAATCTTCAGTTGAGGAAGGTTCTTCAAGGTGGGTGGAGCCTTTTTTGCAAAAAAACCTTCATCCACGACGACCGCGTATGGTGCCTCGGCCAGCACGGCATCTTTGGTATTTGTTCACCTTTTGTATTTCAGTCCAGATCTTCAGTAGAGGCCACCACCATCAAGGTATGTGTTTCGGCACAACTCTAGTTGAGTAAAAACTCTCCGATTTTTTTTTAAATTTTTTCCCTAGGTAGTTATTGTTGCGCTGATCATGGGAATGTATAATTTTCTTGGGGGACAGATCCGGTTACCCGGTTATTGGACCCGAAAGTCCGGGTACAAAACCCGGTTTAGACCCGGCTCTACTAAACCGATTACGATGGGTATCATTGGAAAGCTTATGGAAATACCTATCCAAAAAGTGGTCATATGATGGGGTTATTTTCAGGTGGTCAGGTGATATAACCCAAAAACTGATTTTTGGACCCGAATTTTTCCATAAAACCCTCAAAAAGTCGAAAATTGGCTTATTATGGGTGCCCGCTAAATCTACATGGTGCTATATTTTGTAATACCTTCTATGGATCCAGAGATATGGCCCTTAGAATCTTGAGAACTCGGTTCTGTAGGGCTCATTTCTTTACATTATAGGTGTCTATGGAAAAAGTTAATGTCCCAGCAAAATTTGAAGGAAGGGGTTCATGCGATGACGTGATTTCATGGCATCTTTTGAATTGGTTCAAACAAAGTCGTGAAAGATCCGATCTTTTCATTATCATTTGAACCAATGCACAGGAAGACGTGAAAGATCCGATCTTTTGATCAGCTTTTGAACCCATGCAAAAGAAGTCGTGAAAGATCCGATCTTTTCATCAGCATTTGAACCCATTCCATTGATCCAATAGAGATGAATTTTGTGTTTTTATTTAAAAAATTGTTTCTAAATATATGAGATTAATTATTTACAATAGGCTTGCTGTTGTCAGAGACTCGAAATCACAACCAACGTTGTTAGAACTCTCGTCGTGATGATAATGTCATTGCAAAGGGTTGGTGAAAATGACATGCCAAAGCATTGGTGAAAATGACATGTCAAAGCATTGGTGTAAATGACATGCTTTGGATCCAGAAATGAATGGCATCTTTTGAGGTCCACGCTCATATAAAATTCATCGATGAAGATGCTAAAAAGATGACATGCCAGCTCATTTTCACCCATGATTGAATGGCATCTTTGGCATCGAACATTTTGCTGGGGTTCTAAATTGAACAAAATTGTCTTTTAAATTATATTTCTTCTCTAAATAACCGGTCGGGGATTTAAGACATTCTCCTACGGACAGGTGCAAATCTCGAAAACGGGAACAAAATGTTCTTTTAAATTAAATTTTTTCTATAAATAGCCACTTAGAGAAAAACGGTTGTCGAGATTCTAAGAGTCATATCTCTGGATCCAGGGAAGGTATTACAACATATAGCACCATTTTGGAAAGGTTAAAGTGTGAGCTACAATCTGGCTAACATTAAATAGGTGCCCATAATGGGCCCATTTTCGACTTTTTAAAGGTTTTATGGAAAAATCCGGGTCCAAAAATCAGTTTTTGGGTTGTAGCAATAGTTTCAGTAGAGCCGGGTCTAACCCGGGTTTTGTAACCGGAATTTTGGGTCCAATAACCGGGTCCGTCCCCCAAGAAAATTATACATTTCTGTGATCAGCGCAACAATATCTACCTCTGGAAAAAATTTCACAAAAATCGGAGAGTTTTTACTAAACTAGAGTTAAGCCTGTGTTTTCAAAACCAACTGATCAGAGCACGACGAGTTTGTCAAGATTCCGTAGAGGGTTGGTGACCTATAACAAGGAACACACATTAAATCAATTCATCATCACCCCAACCCATTTACTTACCGACTTGTTGTCTGTTGCCGAAACGCTTTTGGTATCAGGATAATCCACCAATTGATTAACGACATCACGGCTGGGCAAATGTTGTTTTGTTTGTTAATTGTTTTCCGAGTGTGCCCTGAGGACCGTGATACAGAAAAACATTGTTTTTACGGATTTTTCACAGAAATTACAAGGCCATGAAAGGCTTTATCCTTGCGATTTTTTGTAATGTAAGTGCATATTTTCTATCATCTAAACATCATTTAGGACTCAGTGACCAATTTCAAGAAAATTAAGGGCGATTTAGCCGTAATTTTTCAGGAGATTCCTCTACCTTCCCTCCCAGTTCTTGGTTTTGCCTGGCTTATGTGTTTCACGAAATCGACTATTTCTATATTTTTGTGACTTTTGCACATTATTTCAACTATATTCGACTAAATATTCAAAAATAAGCAAAATTTCCTTTTATTTCTGCTGTTTTTATAATGAAATATGACCAGTTTTCTCTCTTCTGGGATAGCGTTTTTCCTTAGCGCTAAATTTTAATAATTTGCTATAAAATATAATATTTTTGCACACAGAAACAAAGATTCTGTTCGCAATTACTAAAATGTATACTAATATTGCAGATAAAGTTCGATAATGACCTGTTTTTTGGCAAAATACTATTTAACAAAAGTTACAAAAACCGAATATTTTTGACGCATAGAAAACAGGGTTAACAACGTTTTCTTTGTTATTATCGCTTATAGGGTTGCCGTGGATCCATGTTACATACACTTTTTAATTGCCACAGGACCAACATATTTTTACGTATTTGGTTTTTTGGATATTGGTCATGGGCTTCTAAAATACTAAGGTGTTATTATTGGTGAAATTGAAAACCGAATATTTTTGACACTCACTGTATATCCTCATGTACGGTGATTATCTTCTGCGCACGTCCGGCTCAAGAACTTGATTTATATTGTTCAAGTCCTTCAACGTCCAACAATATCTTCGGTGGAACAATTGGTTGGTATGCAGAAGCCTAATGCCTTCTTCCAAAGGCTAATTGTTACCTTTCACAGTTTGGAAAGGATAGGATTACAATTCTATTTTAATGGTCAGTTGATATTTCTCCAGAGTACTGAACATAGGTCGAAGCAACATGAAATGAGGTTTATTAGATGTTAAATTTAATCCAATCAAGGACATATCAACCACTACACTATGTGGCCCCCATGGGTAAGATGTTCCATCCATGTTTATGCCAAGGGCGAAGAATGTAGTGGATCCTGTTGGTTTGAATGCTGAATTGAATGCAACGTTGAGATGTTGCAGATGATGGTTTCTAATCCGACTAGTAACAAATTCCAAAGGTGAAATGATGGTATGAGTGTCTAAGCTTCAATCTTTTGCCTAAACTTCATGATATTTCAATAAATCTTTAGAGGAATTATTAACACAATTTTGTTGTTGTTTTTATGGTAAAAGTCAATATAATTAATATGGCTCTACGCCAAATTGGTTGCAAGGAATTGATGCTTTTATTATAATACGATTTCTTATGCTTGCTTTTGTCCCAAGAGCGTTCCAAATATGTATTTGTAACATTGATGGTTGGATTTGATATAACTATGCCTGGGGACATCACCTGCCTTTTGTGAACATTTTAGACCTCCATTCTTTCGTTAATTTCTAAATGAAGAGAAAAGATTTGCATCAGATGATGTTTAAGGTACATAACTTTCGAAAAAAGGAAATAAATTCAAAATCACTGTTCGTTACTACTAAACCAACATATGTACGTACATATATTTTTTATTTTTATGTGACGTATGACATTTTTTATTCTTGACATATTAATTAACTTTACTATATTTTCCGTTCCTGTACTTTTTGAACAAATGTGTGTTCTGAGAGAAAATTTGTCAGTTTTCTCTTTTACTATTTTTGCCATTAAAAAAGTTCTGGAACGAAGCTATTATTAATACTATCAATGTCAAACAATAAGCCAAGAATTATGCTGATTGTAATCAGCATACATACGCACTTAATAAGAAATTTACAATGATCTCACATCCCAGTCGCTATTATAAGTACTTATTTAATTTTTGACTGGTCATATAATGACGCAATTAAAGCTAAAACCAAAAGTATTATTTTTTGTTAATGGTTCACGATATATAAGAACCATAAAAAGAGCTGACATTTTTGCTGTAAGCGTTAGTTACACTTTAACTTTTTCTGTTGTTTCTTATATATAGCATTTCCAAATCAAATGAAACCTTTTCCAAATTGAATGAAACCTTTATTTTTATTGAAAGAAAAAAGTCACAATATTTTGAAAAGAGAAAGAAATAAAAAATTATATGGGTTTTTAAAGGTTTTTTTACTAAAATTCTAATCTTAAGTAATGATAATAAAGTGTAACTCCCTGCATGTTTTGCTTCCTTGAACTTAAACATTTCATCATTTTTGGGAATCAATTAAGGTTATAGCGAAATAATCCTAAAAAGAGATTTTAGGCTTATAAAATTCCTAATAACACTGTGACACAAAATGCAGGTGAAAATCTGGGGCAGAGATAATTCCTTTTAGGGATGAAAGCCCTTGGTGAGTATATTAAGAATCCCGAAGGACAGATCCGCCGTGAGTCGAAGTTCCGAGTTATAGCCTGATTAAATTTCTGCGGAAGACCGTGTAAGGCATCTGAAATTAACGTTATATCTTTGTTAACTGTTGTTTTAGCTTATTTATGAGATTACTTGTCTTCACTCAAATCGAATGAGGATTATTTTCGTAGAGCATTTCTACATTCTAACTCGCTTCCTTCAATGTCCTCTTCGTCCCTTCGGGACTCTTAATATACTCACCAAGGGCTTTCATCCCCAAAAAGGAATTATCACTGCCCCAAAATGTCGGTTCACAGTGTAATAACAGGGGCTAATTGTAGTACCTAATGAAGTGGTTCACGATTTGTTGCTTGGGGAATTCTCAATGGACATGGTCCTAACATAACTGGAGCAGTCCTGTTTATTGAGCTGTTAGATACGATGCACAGTGGTTCAGAATCGTTTTTCCTGGTCAAAATTCTGTAACTTTTAAACGGATAGATATATATTCATAATTCTTTTTTTGTTAGACAGTTAACACAATCAGCTTTCAGACGAATTATAAGCGGTAAAGTTCGGTCCGGTAGTTGCAGAGAAATTCAAGGTCAAAGTTAAACTTTTGAGTTTTTTAACTATTTTTCATCAAAATATGAGTGTTTTTGTGGTTTTTATATCTTCCTATGTATTAAAGATGGTCAAACACCAACAAAAAAACAAAATAATTACCAAAAAACTAAAAAAAAAAAATCGAAAAAATTTCGAAAAAATTTTTTTTTTTAAAAATTTGTAAAAAAAAATTTTACAAAAAAAATTTAAATTTTTTCAAAAATTAAAAAAATTCACCTTGGGTTTTAATAAAACTTATATAACTTGTATAAAAACTCATATACTCAAAAAAGTTTTAATTTGTGTCAAAAAACTGTAATTCATATGGAAACAGTATAGAAAAACAGACATTTTTACCCATGTATTTTCAATAAATTGAAAAAAGTGTTAAACGGACGGAACGGGACGGGTACAAAAGTATATATGGGCTAGAAGAGGAGACTTTCAGGCATCTTTCTGTGAAAACAGAACTTTGTTCCATGTTGTTCCACAAAAGTTCTAGTCCACTAAATTTGGAATTTCATAAAATTTAGTACCCGAGGAAAAATAAAATAGATCATGTTGTGTAAACGCTACGGTAATTTACTAAAACAATTTTTAAAGGCCGCAATCCTACCTACCTTACAGAAAAACAATGAACACAACAACTGTTATAGTTTCAGAGAAATAACTTCATCTTTCTCCAGAAATTTGCAAAAATTACGTATTTCCCAAAAATGGGGAAAATGCTAGTCTTTAGTGGCACGCCACGCCCACACCTTCCAATATTTGGGCCTAATTTTTTGGTTTCCTTAGTTTCAATATGTTTACTATCGAATCCCATATAGAAATTAAATATCTTTGACAAAACAAAATTTTGATTTTTGGCCAGGAAAATCGATTCCTGAACCATTGTGCGATGCTCAATCACGTCAACGGTATTACGATCTATTGTCCGAACGCGTAGCACCACTTTGGCACACAATTTTAATTTTGAAAGTTTTTTAGGATAATTTTTATGCAAAAACTTAATAAGTAAACGAATACACCATGGCAGAATAAGAAGGTAATCTCATTTGAAAAACCCGTCCTTGAGCTGCCAAATACAACCATGCATTCGAAACGAAATGAAAGTTGTTGTTGTTATTGTATGTCAATGACAACAATAACTACATACTATTGTTTGTTTACATTTCATTACCTTTTATAATTTTTCTTGGAACAAATAAATTTCAATTAAGTGACGATACGACAATCATTGGCACAATTTCAGGAGAATGCATATTAAGTTTTTTTGGCGCTTCTCTTGGTTAATGTAATTCGGGCTGCAGAATGCAATAATTGTTGCAAAATTGTCAAAAAAGATGGTAAGCAGCGTGCAAAAAGAATTTCTGTGAAAAATCCGTAAAAACAATGTTTTTCTGTATCACGGTCCTCAGGGCACACTCGGAAAACAATTAACAAACAAAACAACATTTGCCCAGCCGTGATGTCGTTAATCAATTGGTGGATTATCCTGATACCAAAAGCGTTTCGGGAACAGACAACAAGTCGGTAAGTAAATGGGTTGGGGTGATGATGAATTGATTTAATGTGTGTTCCTTGTTATAGGTCACCAACCCTCTACGGAATCTTGACAAACTCGTCGTGCTCTGATCAGTTGGTTTTGAAAACACAGGCTTAACTCTAGTTTAGTAAAAACTCTCCGATTTTTGTGAAATTTTTTCCAGAGGTAGATATTGTTGCGCTGATCACAGAAATGTATAATTTTCTTGGGGGACGGACCCGGTTATTGGACCCGAAAGTCCGGTTACAAAACCCGGGTTAGACCCGGCTCTACTAAAACTATTGCTACAACCCAAAAACTGATTTTTGGACCCGGATTTTTCCATAAAACCTTTAAAAAGTCGAAAATGGGCCCATTATGGGCACCTATTTAATGTTAGCCAGATTGTAGCTCACACTTTAGCCTTTCCAAAATGGTGCTATATGTTGTAATACCTTCCCTGGATCCAGAGATATGACTCTTAGAATCTCGACAACCGTTTTTCTCTAAGTGGCTATTTATAGAAAAAATTTAATTTAAAAGAACATTTTGTTCCCGTTTTCGAGATTTGCACCTGTCCGTAGGAGAATGTCTTAAATCCCCGACCGGCTATTTAGAGAAGAAATATAATTTAAAAGACAATTTTGTTCAATTTAGAACCCCAGCAAAATGTTCGATGCCAAAGATGCCATTCAATCATGGGTGAAAATGAGCTGGCATGTCATCTTTTTAGCATCTTCATCGATGAATTTTATATGAGCGTGGACCTCAAAAGATGCCATTCATTTCTGGATCCAAAGCATGTCATTTACACCAATGCTTTGACATGTCATTTTCACCAATGCTTTGGCATGTCATTTTCACCAACCCTTTGCAATGACATTATCATCACGACGAGAGTTCTAACAACGTTGGTTGTGATTTCGAGTCTCTGACAACAGCAAGCCTATTGTAAATAATTAATCTCATATATTTAGAAACAATTTTTTAAATAAAAACACAAAATTCATCTCTATTGGATCAATGGAATGGGTTCAAATGCTGATGAAAAGATCGGATCTTTCACGACTTCTTTTGCATGGGTTCAAAAGCTGATCAAAAGATCGGATCTTTCACGTCTTCCTGTGCATTGGTTCAAATGATAATGAAAAGATCGGATCTTTCACGACTTTGTTTGAACCAATTCAAAAGATGCCATGAAATCACGTCATCGCATGAACCCCTTCCTTCAAATTTTGCTGGGACATTAACTTTTTCCATAGACACCTATAATGTAAAGAAATGAGCCCTACAGAACCGAGTTCTCAAGATTCTAAGGGCCATATCTCTGGATCCATAGAAGGTATTACAAAATATAGCACCATGTAGATTTAGCGGGCACCCATAATAAGCCAATTTTCGACTTTTTGAGGGTTTTATGGAAAAATTCGGGTCCAAAAATCAGTTTTTGGGTTATATCACCTGACCACCTGAAAATAACCCCATCATATGACCACTTTTTGGATAGGTATTTCCATAAGCTTTCCAATGATACCCATCGTAATCGGTTTAGTAGAGCCGGGTCTAAACCGGGTTTTGTACCCGGACTTTCGGGTCCAATAACCGGGTAACCGGATCTGTCCCCCAAGAAAATTATACATTCCCATGATCAGCGCAACAATAACTACCTAGGGAAAAAATTTAAAAAAAAATCGGAGAGTTTTTACTCAACTAGAGTTGTGCCGAAACACATACCTTGATGGTGGTGGCCTCTACTGAAGATCTGGACTGAAATACAAAAGGTGAACAAATACCAAAGATGCCGTGCTGGCCGAGGCACCATACGCGGTCGTCGTGGATGAAGGTTTTTTTGCAAAAAAGGCTCCACCCACCTTGAAGAACCTTCCTCAACTGAAGATTGCTAACACCGATTTGTATAGCATTTTTAAATCTGAAGAAATCTGCAGGTACTTCGGCCGTGTTCGTCGTCTCAATCCAAGACCAACCCCCCTCCCAGGAAGATGTACACTTTTGAAATCTAATAAACATTGTTAGAATATTATATATTTTAATGCTGCAAAATGTATGATTTTATATAATATTTAAGACTATGTATATAAAACTAACTTAAGTTTTGCAGCCTTATCTGTTTACAGCATATATTTCCTGGGAGACCAACATCTATGTATGTTTGGTCTTTAAAAAATAAAAACTTCCCAAGGGGAAAATACGATATTGTAGTAATGATTATAAACGCTGCATCTAACTTGGGTAGCCATTTCAACAGTTATCGTGCCAAACAGCCATTTAAGTTTGTCACCATAGGATTTTTTGAGATTTGGGTCATTAGGAACCATGCCCATGTTTGAGAGAACTATTCCGATGTGCAAGTGTTGGACCAATGTATGTCACTGGCTGACTTCCGTAACGTCATAAAACTGCATTGTTTCAGTTGTTGCACATGCTTTGTAAAAGTACTTTCAAATGCACACCGTTGCAAAAACTACCACAGTTTTGTACCTGTTGACCATTTTGTGCGTATTCTGCGTTTCAGTGACGTCTTGGATTGCAATACTTCACACTAATTCTGCATCACAGCGATATGAATAGGATGTTTGACATTAACAAGGCAACTGCCTATAGGGATGTCGGCCACTCTTTAAATTTTTGTGAGCACCAGTCATTTATGTTGGTCGCTATAGGATTTTTTAAGCCTTGAAGGAATATGTACTATGTCTGAAAGCATGGACTTGATCACGAAATACATCATATCACTGCAAACAGGAGCACAAGGAATTTATAACCTATTGTCGAACAGCCCTTAAGAGAAATCCTTAATCTATGTCTGGAAAAATTTTGGGAGGATTAATTTTTGACAAAATCTGTTGATCCGGTCGTAAGTTACCGTTCGCACCAAATTGATTATTTTGAAAAAGTATGACGAGGCCTATATTTAGACCACTTTAGGTAATCCGTTCGAGAGTTATCCTTCAGACGGGCTGACATACAAGGCTAAATCGAATCGAATCGGTCTGAAAAATTTAAATTTAAAAATTTGAAATTAAATTGCTTTTGAAATGTAAATAAAACTGACATATGTATGTTTTAACATATACATACAAAGCTTGTCAAAATCATTTTGTCAATGAAGGGACGGCAAAGCGAATACAACACTGTGAGCTCTGAGCGTGAGGTTACATTGTATCATGGAATAATAACATGCCTACATTTTTGGATTTAAGGCAACTCGTTCGGTCGGAAATAATTGAGTCTACTTTGTTAAACATTTTTTCAGATTCCGTGGATGTTGCGGGAATGCACAAATAACGAATGGCACAGTTTTGAAGAGCGGACATTTCGTTGCCATTGACCTGCAATAACAAAAAAAAACGTATATGTGGTTACTTTTAGATTCACATTGATGGTAATTATATATAGAAACTTACACTCCAGTACTGAAGGGGGTCACTTTCTGTTGGTGTATTTTCGTTGTCAATGTATTGTCTTATGGTAACAATGGCATCAACTCGCGTGGTTCTGGTTTTGTTCGCCTTTTTGTGCTCTAGGAACTTTAGTAGTCTTTGTATAGTGTCAGTTTCACAAGTTGTTGAAGTGGCCAAACTGGTTTTGTTAGATTTTCCCATACCCGCTATTTCATTTTCCAAGCTTTTATCTGCTTGATCAGCGCAGTAGCTAGAGCGGAAACCTTCTTTCATAAATCTGGGATCCAGTAATGTTCCTAGCCTGGAAGCCGTACGTTCCTCATACGGAAATTAACGTTTTTTGATTCTTTCAATAAAAAACAAGCACGCTTTCAAACTATAAGAAGTGCAGAGTTTAAATTTTAGTTCTTCTAGGCTTTGAAATAGACCAAATGTCAAGGGGATTATTAGAGAAATTGTCACAGTTGTATTCGATGACGTTTGGACAGTGGCGTGATCAAATGGTGAGAACACTTCCTTAAGGTACTTTAAAAAGTTGACTTCATCTGCCGTGAGGGAGGACGGAGCCTTTGATGTTGCCAAAAGAACTGAAGATATGTGTTCGTTTGTATCCAGAATTCTTTCAATCATCCTTAAGGCACTATTTCACCGAGTCGGCACCTCTTGTATTAAACTTACCGCCATTTTAAATTTCTCGTAAATTATAGTACTTGATTTAAAAAACGTTACTATCCCTTTGCACTTACCCTGCGTTTACAAAAGACAGGACAGTTGACTTCATGTATTGATTGTCAAAAACCCAAAACTTGCCTCTGTGACGTAGGCGTCCAGACAACTGCAAAAACAGTTGTAAAATTATGAATGAAAACCATAGATTTCCTTTTGTTTTTCGTTCACATATTTTGTTTTTGTACATATTCTTTTGTTTTCAACACATTTAAATTATCATCTCACTTCTTTTTCACAAAAATGTCAAAAATTTGTTAACCCTGCTGTCTGTGAATAACTGATAGACAGCTGGGAGACAGCCGACAAATGTATGTATGTGTTAGTAAATCAGAGTTGTATTTGAAGACAAACTGCCTGGTGTAAACGCCTAGTAAGAAAGGATCGCCTTAATATTAGGCTCCCCGAAGCAATCATGGACAGCCAAGTTCAGTGTATGTGCATAGCAAGGAAGATGCCTTTTTTTAAGTAATTCGCATGCTTTAATCAATACTGCTGTCATTCTTCAAAAACTTCTCGCAATTATGCGGCAATATTGTCTGCTGTATGGTTTGTAGCGACAAGAAGTTTTTTTGTTGATAGGACAGCAGAACGCAATACGAATTCTTTAACAAAATGGCATGTAACGTCAAATAGCCTTCATTTGCCCGAGAAGTCCAACCATCTGTTGTGACTGCACAATACTCAATGTCATTAAGGATGATTTTTAGTCTCTTTTGCTACTCTGTACATTTCAGCCATATGGATATTCTTCAGAGTATTCCTAGATGGTAAAACATAGCGAGGGTCCAAACATTTTACAAAGTCCTGGAATCCTTTATCCTCTACAATGCTGAATGGTTGAATATCGGAGCAAATCATCGACATAAGTGCAGAATCTATTGTTTTTTTGCGCTCGGATGTACTGTCGTATTGAGAGGATTTCTTAAAAAATTTATGTATTGTGTTAGTAGGTATGGGATTTTGACGACAGGCCGGATGAGCCCGTTTTAGATGATCAATAAGATTGGATCTGTTTCCGCTGGTCTTATATGTACACATTTGAGCATATGCGACATTTTGCATATTTACCATCCTTTGCCTTAACAAAATTTGTCCAAACTGCTGAACCCTTCCTTTTTGTTCCTTTCGCAGCACTAACATTTGAAGCTTCGAAACTGCTGTCAATGCTAGAAATTTCAACATTTTCTTTACAGGAAAATTTTTAATTTACTCACGAACTTATCCATATCCTGTTGAATAATAATAGTAGTAAAACATTTTTCACTATGTAAAATGAGTGTACTTGCTTTTTAACTTTGCCAGTTTTTATTTAATATTTGGTAGTTATGATTTTGTTTTGGCAACATATGCGCAGCGAAACACAAATTAGTTTTCCTTTTTAGTTTAAAAAACTTTGATTAAATCTTTTTTTACAAAAAGCAAGCTTCTATAACAATCGTGTCTGTTTTGTTTTAAAATGAAGAAACAATATGTGTGTTCGTTTACTTACAATTTGTACAAATTGTTACTGGATGTTGTTCGTTTACTCTACAGCACCATGCAAAAGACATTAGTCGATTACAAGAAGTTACTGGACTTGTACAAATTTGTACAAATTATTGAGTAAACGAACAGACCTAATAGCGTGTCAGCTGTTCTCTAGTGATGTCAAAATTTTCGATGATATAGATGTAAAAAACTACTCATCGATATTGGCGTAAAAAAATTATCGATAATATCGATATTGCCATCGATGGTTTGGCCGCTCTATTACATACACCCTAAAGGCCTGCGTACATAAGCTGTTTTGCCTGGTTGCCTTGCTTTCCTGCTTCATTTTTGACATAATAAAAATAGAAGAATAAAGGCCTGCGTACATAAGCTGCCTTGCCTGCTTACCTTGCTTACTTCTGATAAAAGAATAAAAAAGAAAAGGGCAACCCAGTTCGAAATTTCCTCGGCCTTCTTTATTCTTTTATTTTTATTATGTCAAAAATGAAGCAGGAAAGCAAGGTAATCAGGCAGAGCAGCTTATGTACGCCGGCCTTAAAGGAGGCCGAGCTAATTTCGAACTGGGTTGCCCTTTTCCTTTTTATTCTTTTATCAGAAGCAAGCAAGGCAACAAGGCGAGGCAGCTTATGTACGTAGGCCTTAAGGAAATATGTGTATTACCGTTTCAATCGAATCAGAAATGTGAAATATTTTGTTACAAACCTGCTACCAAAGCATCAAAATATAAACACTACCAAAAAAGCATGAAAATTATACTGTGAACAACGTCGTTTTCGTATTATGATCATTACCGTCACTATTTGTACATTTTTCTACAGAACAAGCTTTCTTAAAGGCGAAAATAACAATTAGTTGTATTTCGCGTAAAAAATCTTTAAATACCACAAATACATATGTAAATAGTGCTTCTACCCAGCAAACCAAAATCGGAAGAAACATCAGAGTTCGGACCGAATTCGGTCCGAAAGTCGGATGAAACGTCCGAGTTCGGATCCGAATTCTGTCCGAACTCTGACCGAAAGTCATATGGCGTGGTTGACGTGTTCTCTGACCGAAATTCGGATGAAAATCGGATGTTTTAGCCGACTTTCGGACCGAATTCGGTCCGAACTCTGATGAACTATCGTATAAATTTCTGATTTATTTACCGACTTTCGGACAGATATCGGTCCGAATTCGGAAGTAAAATCTTATGAAATTCGAAAGTGTTTGCCGACTTTCGGACCGAATTTGGTCCGAAGTCAGATGAACTATCGTATGAACTTCTGATTTATTTTCCAGCATTCGACCAGAATTTGTTTTTATTATTAAAAGATGTTGAAAATACACAGTTAATTCATGAAATATAAAAATCCTACAAAAGTTTATCTACTATAAACATATTAAAGGTTTTAATATCATCTTATGCTGTGTTAAATGCTGAACTTGGTGGAGAAACAAACTGTGGAGAACAACAAATTCGTCAACACGACCTCTGAAATATGTAACAATTGTTATTAATATATGAAAAAATACATGTCTTCATTCACATGCAAAAAATGTTGATACACATAAAAGTGTTAAGAAACTTAACATTGACCACATACAAATATGAAACATATGACTTTCCACGGAATAGTGATGAAGTTTGACGAAGAAAATCTTTACTTTCATTAACTTCATTAAAATAAAGAAAAGTGTATGCAACCGATCGCTATGAATAACATTTAAACACTATCATGCATAAACACGCATAACAAAAATAAACCAAATTTGTTCTCCGATACAGAAATTAAAACCCGAACACTCAATTTTTCGACGTTGATGTGCGAGCGAAACATGTAAATTTTGTTTTCTCTCTGCTTATTTACACTTAGTTTTGCCAAAGCAGCACAAGGGAAAATAGAAAAATTCCCTTCAGAGAGGGAGAGAGAGGACGGGAAAAAGTTCGTCAGACTAGTCGGACAGAGTTCGGACCGAAGTCGGTCAGACGCGTCGGAAAAAACTTCCGACTTTGAGCAGACGCGTCGGACGTCCGACATTGTGTTTGCTGGGTAGGTGTACGAATACGAACTTTGCCACGCACATAGGCGCAATCTATTATTGTCGGAATAAATTAAAAATTAGTTTTGAACTTTTTAAATATTTCTTCTTCATAGTAATTCCCATCAATTGTTTTACATTTGCATATTAAATATGTAATTAATAACCATGTTATTAATTTTTAGGGGTGTACGAATATGAACTTTGCATACTGTATATTAGAGTATAAGTGGCATCGGCTATCTTTACTTTTTTGCAAATTAAGTTTTTAGAATTTAATGGGGTTTACTCAAAAAATTTAAAAACTAGAAATTGGCTACTTCGTTTCAACCTGTTCACAATAGGTCCTACGATAGACTAAATCATGCCCATTGGCATTTTTGTAGTAGTATGTGTAAAATTGCCTTATACATACAGTCACAGTCAAAAGTATCCACTTCAGTTTCTTTCATTAACCCTTCGTTGGACACCGATATTGTTTGTCACATTCGTAACACATGAGTCTGGCCAGACCTATGTAATAAATATAAATTTTAATTAATTAATATTTTCGTATAAAAAGTTGCAGAATATGTTTTAAGGATCCTAATCTTACATATATAATCGTTATTTGTCAAAAAAACGTACCGAAAAACACCAAATTTTATTAATTTTATCTAGGTAGTAAAAACGGACATATGCCTATGGAGTAAAAATTCGTACTTTTCTTGTCTCTATGCTCGAAAATCCTATTTATGCAGTCAACCAAAAAAGTCTACATACACCCTATAAATCTCGGGTTTTAAGGGTAAGGAAGCATTTTTATGAAAATCCAAGTACATATGTAGTTCTATTTCATATCCCTAATAAACAATATAACATATAACAGAAATATATTCCATAATACGAATAACGGTAAATTCTAAAAAAATTAAAAAAATAATAGGGAAAAAGTGTACATCCACCCAATGAAATATTAAGATTACCGTAAATTTTATGGAATAAGCAATAGAAATTTTACATTTTATTGCTTTATCGAATGTCTCTGGTTGTCTATGATATATTTTAGACAAAATAGGAACATATTTGTGCTTTAATTGACGTTATTTAAGGTCAGACTTCGCGTATAGCTCGTTAAGGCGGACCCTTGCAGATATCTTTGAGTTTTTCAGTCTGGTACTTTATAAAACCCCAGGAAATACAGTGGGACTAATTATTTTGAGATCCTAGAGCGCTTTGAAGTTGTTCTTATGGATAATATATGCTCCTGAGCTTAGCTAAATATGCGAATTCCTGAGTTTTTCATAAATTTTATAGTTTTCACAGCATTCCAAGGGTCAAAGTACAAGCAAGAACCTTGGAATTACCTTGTAATACATTTTTGGACCTTAACTCAATCAGAAATGTACAACATTATTATACAAACCCGTTCCTGAAGTTTCCAAAGTATCAAAATAAAAGCACCACCAAAGAATGCATGCAATTTGTATGAAATTTACACTGTTAACTAGTATGCTCTCGTATTATGATCGTTAGGGTCACTTGAAGCGCTATAAATGTCGGATACTTTTACATTGCTTATTCAATGGATGCTCAAGGATTGTATTAGACCTTATTACAAGGTAATTCGAAGGCTTCTGTATGTAATTTTCCCCTTGGAATGCTGTGAAAACTATAAAATTTATGAAAATCTCAGTAATTTGCATATTTAGCGAAGCTCAGGAGCATATATTATCCATAACAACAACTTCAAAGCGCTCTAGTATCTCAAAATAATTAGTCCCACTGCATTTCCTGGGGTTTCATAAACTACCAGGCTGAAAACTCAAAGATATCTGCAAGGGTCCGCCTTAACGAGCTATACGCGAAGTCTGACCTTAAATAACGTCAATTAAAGCACAAATATGTTCCTATTTTGTCTAAAATATATCATAGACTACCAGAGACGTTCGATAAAGCAGGAGGAGGCATTGTGACTCACAAGAGAGCCAATGTGCTCTAAGTGAGCGTAAATTTGTTATCGCTCACAGCCTGTGTAGATGCTAACACGTTGTGAACAACAACAAATTTACGCTCATTGAGAGCACAAGAGAGACCCAAAAATGTTCTCTGCCTCCTCCTGCGATAAAGCAATAAAATGTAAAATTTGTGTTGCTTATTCCCTAAATTTTACGGTAATCCTAATATTTCATTGGGTGTATGTACACTTTTTCCCTATTATTTTTTTAATTTTTATAGAATTTACCGTTATTCGTATTATGGAATATATTTCTGTTATATGTTATATTGTTTATTAGGGATATGAAATAGAACTGTGTACTTGGATTTTCATAAAAATGCTTCTTTACCCTTAAAACCCGAGATTTATAGGGTGTATGTAGACTTTTTTGGTTGACTGTATATAATTTTAATGTACTATATTTTATTTTGGGGTATTACTCTGAATGAATAGTGTCTATTTTATAACTTTACAGCTTATTGCAGTGCAATAACGATAATATCAATAGGTAAATGAGGGCATATGCCCTAAGGACTTTCTTCTAATTCATATGGAGAATCCTATATTTGAACCATTCCACTCCACAAAAAGAGCATAAAGGCTTTGTAATGGGTTTTATTTGTCCAGTTATGTGTAAAATTGCCTAAAATAAATGTGTTATGGCCCCGGCACATACGGTACGTTGTGCGTCGCGTTACAACAACCACATGAAAACTTCAAAAACAAACTTGGCATCACTTACATTTTTTCATGTGGTTCTTGTTTTTAACGCGTGACGCAACGCACAACGTACCGTATGTGCCGGGGCCATAAGCCTATTTGCAAGGGATTTTTTAGGTTGTGGTACGTACGCTGATTTCAAGCCCATCTCCTACTTTTGCGACCTTTCTACGTGCAATTTTGAAGACATGGTAGAGTGAAATGCGACAAATTTCATAAAATGGTATTCATTCTGGCAAATAATGTAGAAAAAAACCAATTCTAAGAAAAATTTTGGAAATTTTTCAATAAAAAATAGGTGGGGTCTGGCCAGACTCATGTGTTACGAATGTGATATGTATGTCAAAAAATCCTTGTAGCTCCTTTTCTGGTGATCCTTTTGACTTCATTGACTTTCGTTGGAAAGGTAAGAAAATTTCATGAAGCTACCTGAAATCTCAGGTCCATAGCTTTATTTTAACCCAGTTTAAAATGCAAAATAAAATGAAAAAGGCCTGTCTAGACTCAGGTGTCCAACAGAGGGTTAAAACTGCGATTGCTAAGAGTAGATTAATGAAAATGTTATTGTTCTTTTTATATTTTTACATTAGTGTCTTAACGTAAAATTAACATCGATTTGTACCTCACAGTGAAAAGTATCCACATTAAAAGTTTTATTAAAGGAAAAGGATTTCTTAGGTGTTTAGCACTTGGTATGATATCCTTGGTTATCCTTTACAGCTTTTAGCCTTTTTGGTACAGCTGGCAAAATATCGATAGCACTATCGATAGTTTATTTTTTGGCGCAATATCGATAGTAATTTTTCCTATTGATATTATCGAACGAATTCCGCCATTTGTAAAATAATAGAAATAAGCAAACCAAAGATTAATTCCAAAACTCAATCTTTGTTTGCTTCGTTCGCGTTTTGAGGAATAATTATAGAACGGCGCCGGAATTGCAAGAGGCTCTGGAATTCTTTTATAATTTGACGTGACATTTGGAAAGCGAAGAGCGTCATAAACAAACGCAAGTGAAATAAATGAAATCGTGTTATTTGAAGTGCAGGTTTTTTCACATATACATATTTGATTCCAGCAGTCCGTCTACTAATTATTTTAGTCCACTACGAGATCAAATGGCGCCCTCCACAATAGGTTTTCGTAGAAATTTATTAGTACTTATCAAAAAGTTTAAGTTTAATTTCAAATTGAAAAGAACATCTCAATATTTTCATTTTATTTTTTATAGATCAGCCTAAAGCTAGCGTTGAAACTATCAGCAGTGATAGAAGCTTGGAAGAAGGGACTGTTTGCTAGTTGAGCAAAATCGTCAGAAGAATGGGCTTTTTTTCCTAAAAACCCAGGATGGAAAACACGCGAAATGTCGTATGTGTTCAAAGGTCTACAAAACTAGTGGCAATATATCAAATCTCTTCGACCGTCTAAACATTCCGGAATAATTCGAAGGCAGTGCACACCATAGACACCTGTTCAAAAAAGAATGATGAATACAAGCCAACATCGGAACGGAAAAAAAGCATTTGATAATGCCTTATTGGCTATGATTTGCTCTGACGTCCAATCTTTTAGTGTTGTGGATGATGAAGGGTTCCAAAAGTTTGTGAAGTGCTTGGATCCTCAGTACATTTTGCCATCACGCAATACGCTGACAAATTTCTACATGGTCGAATTGTATAATTCAACAAAAGGAAAACTGATGGAAATTCTTAGAAATGTTGACCACTGCGCCATTACAACCGGTTGTTGGACATCACGAGCGAACGAGGGATATTTGACTGTAACTTGTCATTTTATATCAGAGGATTTTATATTGCGTACAGCTGTGTTGTCCACAAAAAAGCTCCTTGTACCCACCAACCACATTGCAGGCAATGCTATGTATCATCCTCGCTGCGTGAAATTTTTGATGAGTGGAGCGTTACGAAGAAGGTTGTAGCTATCGTAACAGATAATAGGTGTGTTCGTTTACTCAATAATTTGTACAAGTCCAGTAAATTCTTGTAAACAGACAAGGTCTTTTGTAACAGTAACAATTTGTACAAATTTCGAGTAAACGAACACACATAATGACATCACAATGCTTAAGGCCTGTGATATTTTACAGAAGAGGAACCTGCCATGCTTCGCACATACTTTAAATCTGGCAGTACGTGACTGTTTATCACAGGAATATATCAAAGAAATTCTATGTATGTACATAAGTTCAAGAGTATCGTTACATTTTTCAAGTCAAGCACTATAGTATATGAAAAATTTTAAATCGCACAAGAAAGGGCCTGTCTCTTTCTTGTGCGATTTAAAATTTTATATATAGTCTTATACAAGAAGTCCCAACAATCGAATAGTGCGTACATGTGGCTTTAAGTGGGTTTAAAGATTGCATGACGAATTTGGTTTGCTGTTGTGATGACGAATCAAGTAGGAACAATTTTTCAGACTGTTGCATCGACAATACGTCTATTTATTATCTATTTTTTATTATCTATTTTGCCCAAAAGTCGTGGTGATACATGGATTTGCAAAATATGTTTAGAATCGGAGGCAATGTTTGCGATCTTATATTAAGGCATAGGTGATGCCAAAAATTAATAAATTATGCACAACTTTTAAACTTTTTCCCCTCGCTTTATAAAGAGTATTATATTACGGCGTTAATCGATTTTTTATATATTTTTAATCAAAACAAGTAAGAAAAGCGTTAAGTTCGGTCGGGCCGAACTTTTTATACCCTCCACCACAAATTTCAGCCATTTCGGTGGATTAATGTGGTCACAACCTTCAAAATACCGAAATTCGGAAGGTACCGTTCTATGGGGGCTATATGATGGCGTGGACCTATACCTAAAAATTTCGGGTGGAAAGTTTTATACACCTAAAGAAGACTAAATACCAAATTTCAGCCATCTCTGTGTGATAATGAGGCTAAAACGTTCAAAATATCGAAAATCGGGAGATATTGTATTATGGGGGCTATATCAACACGTGGACCTATATAAACATTTTATGGTAGAAATGTTTCTTAGCCTCTGGAAACACAAAATACAAAGTTACAACCGATTCTTTGGTCAAATGGGTCTAATACATTCAAAATATATTAAAATGACGCGTACTTTATATGGGGCCTTATATGGGGGCTATACCAAAACGTGGACCTATATAACCCAACTTTGGTAGGAATATTTTTTGGCCTCTGGAGACACAAAGTACCAAATTACAACCAATTCGGTGGTAAAATGGGCCAAATATCTTAAAAATTCCTTAAAACGACGACGCGTCACGCGTCATTTTGTATGGGGGCTATACGAAAACGTGGACCTACATAGCCCGCTTTCAATACCAAAAGTCCTACGTAAATAAAACATATTTTCCCAAAATTTCATCAACCTACGTCAATCCGTTCGGACGCTAGAGTGATTTCCACAGACGGACGGACATGGCTATATCGATGTAGAATTGCACGCTGATCAAGAATATATATACTTTGTGGGGTCTACAATGATTATTTCGAGTAGTTACAAACGTAGTGACAAACTTAATATACCCCCATCCTATGGTGGAGGGTATAAAAATATGCGTTATTGTAAACATTTATAAATAAGATCAATCATTAACTTCATGTGAAGTTTAAAAGATTGAAATTTTTCAAAAATAATTAATTAGCTTATTGTATCTGACTCAGAATCAAATTGGCTTGTCAGCACATGAAAATTTAAAAGATATACAGTTTTGGACAAAAGTTTGCATACACCCCATAAATCTCTGATTTTAGGGTAACTAATGATTTTTACGAAATTTCAAGTATGCAGTTTTATTTCTTCTCACTAATAAACAATATTTCATACAACAAAAGTATGTTCCATAATACAAATAACGGTAAATTTTACAAAAACCAAAAATGAGGGACAAACGTTTACATACACCCCAAGGAAATATGTACAGTTGTAGAAGGGGACTTGTTCTGAACCCTTCTCAGCAAATATTGTATATAATAAATTGTATTATATTTCGGATCAGATCCCAGGCCAGACGATTAACGTCAAAGTTGGATATTAATCTTTCGTATAATACAATAAATTATATTTATTGAAAAAATCCCAACCGGACGATCAACGTCTAAGCTGGATTATTTCCATTTATTTATTTGCCGAGGTAGTGAGGAAAAAAACAATTCCGCTTTATTTTCAAATAGGTTTTTATTCGTCAATAGTTGATGAGGAATGACATAAAATTAAACAATGTTCTGCCTTATATAGGTAACAAAATGAGTAAGAATAATAGAGTTGAGACTAAAAGTAATGAGAGTCACAGTAATGAGAAAGTAAACATTAATAATTGCAAACAGAGTGAGAGTATTAAAATAAACTCAGTATTAATTTGAGTATTGATTGAAAAAATTAAACGATAACTCTTTTGAGTAATAAAATGAAATATTCTGAGTGATGTATAGTCACAAGAGAAAAGTAAATAATTTTTACAGTAAGTGGCGAAAATAGTCACACAATGCAAAAATAATCGAAATGATATAAAAACATTCACATTAAATACATAATAACAAAACAATATTAATGTAAAATAATAAAATAATATTGCTGCTAAAATATGCGCCTGCTACAATCTCCCCCTCTGGCACAGAAATCGTCCCGATGATGTGACAGAACTTTATATCTGAATGGTGGCTTTCTCGTTCGTAAAGACCTCCTTAGATTGTCGTTCTGGAACTCGGGTTGCCCGTTGTTTCGGAAAGAGTGCTGCTTCCTGGAGTCAATACCGGTTGTTGCATTTTTAGCTGATGTTACCTCTAGGTTGTTGTTTTGCTGTTTGCTTGTGGTTGCTTCGTCGCACGTAGAGGTTATTGGTATATTTATATTGGGTGAATCTTTCACATCTGTTACCCCATAATTTGTTGGAAATTTGGTTCTCTGTTGTCGGCTTGGTCGAGTTTTTGAATATAGTGGAACCTTGTCTTTCCCTTCATATAAAGATAGGTCTGAGGGAAGCAATAAACGGGTGGATAACTGATTCTCCCCCTGGCGTAATACAGCCCCTAATGCGTAATTGCTTCCATCTGTTTTTAGAATTGCCGCCTTTTTATGGTTAAATAAGTCTTCATCAGACATTAATAAATTATCTAACGCTTCTCTTTCATTTGCATGTGGACCTTTAAAATCAAAAAGCTTTATGTCCAACGATTTTAGTTCTAGTGATGCAAACATTTCGTCACAATAATGTTCATATCTTATTCTCTTTAAAGGAGGAAATAAACTTTCATTCTTTTGATTTTCCATGCCTTCAGGAACAGAGTTTTCAAAAATTTTGTTTATAGATCTTGGGGAATAGTCATTGTTTCCTTTTTCAAAACCCGATAGAAATGCATTCAATTCGCTTGGTCTTACGTTCACCTTTTCAACCATTGCTATATTTAATTGTGACGGCTTTGATTTGAATGGGAATATTTGCTTTGGATCATCTTTGAAATACCATGTACGTTGAGCTAAGTCCAAGACAATTCCACATTCCTTAAGGAAGTCTATTCCAAGCAAGGTTCTATTACTTGTTGCATTCGGAAAACATACAAATTGAATCTTTTTAAATCGTTTTCCAATAATTATATCTGCTACAGTAGACAACACATTTTCATATCGTGGAACTCCATCAGCTAAAATTACTTCTGCGCTGACTTTTTTAAACTCGTTTCCTCTCTTGAGCAGTTTTTGATAAAGTTGAAACCCTGCAACACTTGTTCTGGCAGCAGTGTCTAGATATGCTTCTCCTTTTAAGCCATGAACATTCAAATCTACTAGAGGAACATCACTTCCGACCAATGTAGTGTGTAATGAATTGAAATCAAGAGGTTTTTCCTGGTCGTTTTTCCTATTGCAGTTTGGGCAATTGGAACGGTAGTACCCATCCATACCACATCCATAGCAATTTAATTTTGGCTCGGTGGCCTTTACTTGCTTATGCTTTTCAGCCTCAATCTTTTTAAAACAGTTTTCTGCTAGATGATTTTTCTTTCTACAGTACGTGCATCGTACCTCATTCTCCTGCCTATTTTCTGAAATTGCCATTTCAATTTCTCTGGCTTGTTGTAAAAGATCTTGGAACGTATTAACGTTTGCACGAGATATAGCTCCTCTTATTTGCGAATTTAACTGACCAAATAACATATTTATCATAGTTTTTTCAGACAGCTTTTCGGATAACTGAGCAAATAATCTCCTTTTTCTGCATACAAAAGCATCCGTTGTCTCAAATGTCTTTTGTTTTTCTTGACAAATATCATTGAAAATCCTCCAATCTGGCATTACGGGCGCAAATGCATTTCGAAGAAGTTCTATTGCATCATTAAATGTACGTGCTTCATCTTGAACTCCTTGCCACCATGTAGAGGCATAACCTTCTAACAATAAGGGGAAACTATTAAGGGCACGGTAGTCGGTTACATTTTCGGCTTCTTTATAGACCAAGATTGTTGCGATAAAATCCTCTACTTTCGAAGAGTTTCTTCCACCAGAGAATCGTGCAGTGCAACCAGTGAATGTCGTTTTCTTCTCTTGGCTATTTGATATGCCACTTAAAATTTGTTGAAACTGAGCATCGCTTAAAACAATATTTTGTAGGATCTGTGCAGATCCATTTGCTGATGACTCGTTGGACGACATAAAGCTGTTGCTGCTAGCTGTACTTCTTGGAAATACCTGTGACTGTGCCTGAGATGATGCAGATGCAGAAGACGGTGTTTGGTTATTTGATGTTAGATTTCCTTCATTGGTACCGTTATGATTTGTATTGGGTATTTCAGCCGAATGTGTTGAACGAGGTGTAGTGACGGACTGTTCTAACGGTGCATTATTGTAGCTTTCAGCAACCGAAGGGTTAATTCTTGGACTCCTTCTAATCATTTTAAAAATACACCAAAAATTCTTAATTTTGATATTGGGCAACCCCTGTTATTCACTCAAGAGTGTGGGAGTCAGTATTTGCAATCAATAATATTCCTCTTAAGAGAGATTCTTGGGTAAATGCACTCAACGGGGATAAACTTGTTTTATGCAATAATAACAACAACCACAAAACCTTTGCTTATGTGATAAGGGAGCCAACAACACAAATGAGATTTCTCGATAAGACGGAGACAGAGAATATGAGTGATGAGCAACAACAAAACAGTGATGACCAACAACCACTGTAACACAGTGTTTTGGAGAGATCAACGGCGACGATGGAATTGAAACACTGAGTACTGATGATCCACAACAACAAACAGCGGTGATCATGTAAGTGAGGTGCCAACAACAACTCAACTAGCGAGGCTAATTGTACTCCCAAAATTTGAAACAAGTGGTGATCGATGATGAGCAACAACAACCAATGATAAAGGCAGCGACGACGACTGCAATTGGAGACCAACAATGAGAGTTTTGTCAAAACAACAACAACTGCGTTGTTTTATTGATGATACAGGAACAGCGATGGTTTCTCCAAAAGCGTTCACAATGCTTTAGTGGGCTTTGGCTTAGCCAGAACATTTGATGAAATCACCCACGTTTTATGTTAATTTTTTTTAAGCAAAATTTAACAATTTTGCTTATTTTAGAAATTTCGTTGGGCGCCAGTGTAGAAGGGGACTTGTTCTGAACCCTTCTCAGCAAATATTGTATATAATAAATTGTATTATATTTCGGATTAGATCCCAGGCCAGACGATTAACGTCAAAGTTGGATATTAATCTTTCGTATAATACAATAAATTATATTTATTGAAAAAATCCCAACCGGACGATCAACGTCTAAGCTGGATTATTTCCATTTATTTATTTGCCGAGGTAGTGAGGAAAAAAACAATTCCGCTTTATTTTCAAATAGGTTTTTATTCGTCAATAGTTGATGAGGAATGACATAAAATTAAACAATGTTCTGCCTTATATAGGTAACAAAATGAGTAAGAATAATAGAGTTGAGACTAAAAGTAATGAGAGTCACAGTAATGAGAAAGTAAACATTAATAATTGCAAACAGAGTGAGAGTATTAAAATAAACTCAGTATTAATTTGAGTATTGATTGAAAAAATTAAACGATAACTCTTTTGAGTAATAAAATGAAATATTCTGAGTGATGTATAGTCACAAGAGAAAAGTAAATAATTTTTACAGTAAGTGACGAAAATAGTCACACAATGCAAAAATAATCGAAATGATATAAAAACATTCACATTAAATACATAATAACAAAACAATATTAATGTAAAATAATATTGCTGCTAAAATATGAGGCTGCTACACAGTGAGTGTTGAAAATATTCGGTTTTAAATTTCACCAATAATAACACCTCAGTATTTTAGAAGCCCGTGCCCAATATCTAAAAAACCAAATACTTACAAAAATGTTGGTCCTATGACAATTAAAAAGTGTATGTAACATGGATCCATGGCAACCCTATAAGCGAGAATAACAAAGAAAACGTTGTTTGCCCAAAAGTCGTGGTGATACATGGATTTGCAAAATATGTTTAGAATCGGAGGCAATGTTTGCGATCTTATATTAAGGCATAGGTGATGCCAAAAATTAATAAATTATGCACAACTTTTAAACTTTTTCCCCTCGCTTTATAAAGAGTATTATATTACGGCGTTAATCGATTTTTTATATATTTTTAATCAAAAAAATATGCGTTATTGTAAACATTTATAAATAAGATCAATTATTAACTTAATGTGAAGTTTAAAAGATTGAAATTTTTCAAAAATAATTAATTAGCTTATTGTATCTGACTCAGAATCAAATTGGCTTGTCAGCACATGAAAATTTAAAAGATATACAGTTTTGGACAAAAGTTTGCATACACCCCATAAATCTCTGATTTTAGGGTAACTAATGATTTTTACGAAATTTCAAGTATGCAGTTTTATTTCTTCTCACTAATAAACAATATTTCATACAACAAAAGTATGTTCCATAATACAAATAACGGTAAATTTTACAAAAACCAAAAATGAGGGACAAACGTTTACATACACCCCAAGGAAATATGTACAGTGAGTGTTGAAAATATTCGGTTTTAAATTTCACCAATAATAACACCTCAGTATTTTAGAAGCCCGTGCCCAATATCTAAAAAACCAAATACTTACAAAAATGTTGGTCCTATGGCAATTAAAAAGTGTATGTAACATGGATCCATGGCAACCCTATAAGCGAGAATAACAAAGAAAACGTTGTTAACCCTGTTTTCTATGCGTCAAAAATATTCGGTTTTTGTAACTTTTGTTAAATATTTTGCCAAAAAACAGATCATTATCGAACTTTTTCTACAATAGGTCTGTACGATAACTCCGCAAGTGAAAAGTACTTGCAAGTACTCAGCAAGTTCTCAGTAACGTCTCTCCACCAATTTTGCTCTCTCGAAGCTAAAAATTTGCAGATTGTTATCGAACAGCAATTTGTAAAAACTTGCAAGAAGTCAGGTGATTTGAAGAAGAAGAAGATGTTGGCGGAAAAGATTAAATAAATAAATAATAAAAAAAGTAGTCACCACAAACTACAAAATAAGTTATTTTATTTACATTATCGTTTTCCATAATTTATTTAATATTTTTTCCCTTTTTTATTTCTATTTATTTTAATAACCAAACGTTTGTTTATGTTTTTGTCAAGAAGTCCGCCACAAAACATTCGAATTTAAATCAACTGATCAAACTTGCAAATTCTTACAAGAAAAATTTTGCTTGGAAAAACTTGTAAACAAAACTCTCCAAAGCTCTCCACAATTCTCTCACTATTGTCTCCAAATTCTCTCTCCTTTACTTTACAAGTTTGTTATCGAACAGCATTTTGTAAAAGTTTTTACAAATTTGTACAAACTTTTGGGTTATCGTACAGACCTAATATTAGTATACATTTTGATAATTGCGAAAAGAAACTTTGTTTCCGTGTGCAAAAATATTTCATTTTATAGCAAATTATTAAAATGTAGCGCTAAGGAAAAACGCTATCCCAGAAAAGGGAAAACTAGTTATATTTCATTATAAAAACAGCAGAAATAAAAAGAAATTTTTCTTATTTTTGGATATTTAGTCGAATAAAGTTGAAATAATGTGCAAAAGTCACGAATATATAGAAGTAATCGATTTCGTGAAACACATAAGCCAGCCAAACCAAGGACTGGGAGGGAAAGTAGAGGCATCTCCTGAAAAATTACGCTAAACCGCTCTTAATTTTCTTGAAATTAGTCACCGAGTACTAAATGACTTTCAGAAGATAAAAAATATGCACTTACATTCCAAAAAATTGTAAGGATAAAGCCTTTCATGGCCTTGTAACACATCATAAGTCATTGATAAATACATGTCTTCTAGAAGCTCCTTCGTACTTTTTGTGTTGGAGTACACAGAAAGGCCGCAAACTTGGTGGTATACTGATTTTCCTGCTTTGACATTCAAAACTAACTCCATTTCACCAAGTTTCTGATGTACTTCAAGTTTTGAAGGTACATCAAGGCGAAATTTGAACTAGATTTTGGGTTGTGTAATAAGCCGATGGTGTGTGATGTGTTACAAGGCCATGAAAGGCTTTATCCTTACGATTTTTTGGAATGTAAGTGCATATTTTTTATCTTCTGAAAGTCATTTAGTACTCCGTGACTAATTTCAAGAAAATTAAGGGCGGTGTAGCCGTAATTTTTATGGAGATTCCTCCACTATCCCTCCCAGTCCTTGGTTTGGCTGGCTTATGTGTTTCACGAAATCGATTATTTCTGTATTTTCTTGACTTTTGCACATTATTTCAACTATATTCGACTAATTATTCAAAAATAAGCAAAAATTCCCTTTATTTCTGCCGTTTTTATAATAAAAAATAAACAGTTTTCTCCTTTCTAGGATAGCGTTTTTCCTTAGCCGTAAATTTTTATAATTTGCTATGAAATATAATATTTTTGCACACAGGAACGAAGATTCTGTTCGCAATTATTGAAATTTATACTAATATTGCAGAAAAAGTTCGATATTGACCGGGTTTTTGCCAAAATCTATGCTATTTAAGCCTATGAGAAGTGCATCTCCAGATATTTACGTATGCATGATAGGGATAGATAAAATCGATTTCGGTTAATCGATTAATCGATTATTAGCCGAAAAAGTCGTAGTCGACTATTGACTTTGCGAAAACCGGATAATCGATTATTCTTAATCGACTTTCGAAAGACGGAGTCAACTATTATTCGTAGTCGACCATTAGTCGTAATCTATTATTATTCGTAGTTGACTATTATTCGTGGTCGACTATTAGTCGTACTTGACTATTGGGTGTGCTAAAACCGCGTAATCGACGGTACTGTTTTATACATGTATACATCACGGATCGAATCAACGAAAATGGTCGATTATATTCGATTATAATCGGTTTTCGGCGATTAACGAATAATCGAAAGTCGACTTTCAGTACACTCTCAAATAATCGACTAACCGAAAATCGAGTTTTAAGTTTTTCACGAAAACCGTATAATCGAAAAACCGATTATTGCATTCCACTGCGTATCCCTAATGCATGAACGGATCTAATATAGAACTTGTGGATGAAATGACGTGTTTAGGCTGTATTCTTGATGATAGACTTAACTTTTCCAACCATATTCAATTTCTTTATTCTGGTGTAGTATCCACCTTGCGCAAGTTGTACTGTAGCAATTTGTATTTGCCGCAATTTATTCGGAAACGTCTTGCATTTGCTTTGCTCATGTCTCGTGTGTCATATTGTATTGAGATAGTTTCTGGCACTTGCCAGGACAATCTAAGAAAGATTGAGAGGTTGTATAACATGATTTTGCGTTTTGTTTTTAAGTTAAAGCGTTATGATCATGTCTCCAGCTACTCACTGCATTTTTTGGGAGTTCCCTTTAACACATATGTTGAACAACGTTTATTGAAAATGTTTTATTCTATAGTCCACACTAATTGCCCTGAGTTGTTGCGCATCAAGTTCATTTTTTCGCGTTCAAATCGCCAAAAACAACTTATATTTCCTCACTTTTCTTCCATGATTTTCGAGCGGTCGTTCATTGTAAGGGTAGCACGGATATGGAACCAACTTCCCGTGCTATTACGTACTTTCGCAATTCCTGTCCATATGTTTGCAAGAAAATATGCTGAATTTGCCCTTAATCGAATTTAATTTGCTGTTTGATTAACAGTGTTACCAGAGTAGTTCTTATAATATAAGATAAAATTCATATAAGATAAAATTCATTGAATTTTTTATTACGTTGTAATAATCATTCTGATATTACTTATGCATTTGGGGAACCACTATTTATGCCTTTTGCATTGTTTTTAGGTTTATAATTAATTTTGTATTACGAATTTAATATTGTTATAGTAGTTGCTATTTAAATGGTTAAGTATATTGTAATGTAAATTATGTTGGCTATGTTTAGCTTATGCATTACTATGTATGAAATAAATGAAATGAAATGAAATGAAAAATATTTAACAAAAGTTACAAAGGTTAACAACTTCTTCTTTTTTATTCTCGCTTATAGGGTTGCCATGGATCCATGTTACTCACACTTTTTAATTGCCACAGGAGCAAGATTTGTTTAAGTATTTGGTTTTATGGATATTGGGCATGGGTTTCTAAAATACTGAGGTGTTATTATTGGTGAAATTTAAAACCGAATATTTTCCACACTCACTGTATGTGTATTACCGTTTCAGTTGAATCAGACATGTGAAATATTTTGTTACAAACCTGCTGCCAAAGCATCAAAATATAACACTACCAAAAAATCATGAAATTTATACTGTCGTTTTCGTATTATGATCATTACCATCACTATTTTTAAAATTTTCTACAGAACAAGCTTTCTTAAAGACGAAAATAACAATAAGTTGTATTTCGCGTAAAAAATCCTTAAATACCACAAATATATAGTGCTTCTAGGTGTACGAATACGAACTTTGCCACGCACATGGGCGCCATCTATACCTTATTGTCGGAATAAATTAAAAATTAGTTTTGAACTTTTTTAATATTTCATCTTCATAGTAATTCCCATCAACTGTTTTACATTGGCATATTAAATATGTAATTAATAACCATGTTATTAATGTTTTAGGGGTGTACGAATATGAACCTTGCATACTGTATATTAGAGTATAAGTGGCATCGGCTATCTTTACTTTTTTGCAAATTAAGTCCCAATTTACATTAGGCGAGTTTACTTGCGGCAATTGTCAGTTTGTAGGTGAGAGAGGGGGCTGAAAGGCAAAGGGTTACCATATGCCTCACCTCTCTCTCCATAAAACTGACAATTGCCGCAAGTAAACTCGCCTAATGTAAATTGGGACTAATGTTTGGTTTACATTCGGCGTCTTTTCGTGATTTCGAAGGCGTTTCGTGATTTCGCGCGGAATCATGAAAAATTTATCATGATTTCGCATACAAAAATGAAATCATCTCATTTCGTGATTTCAGCGAAATCAACATCGAAATCACAGTACACATGATATACAACCTTGCTTTTGCCTAAAAAAGTACCAAAAGTTGCAACACTTTTCACGTATCACAATAAACAAGGTAGATGTGCGAATTGCTGAAACAACAAATTTTAGTATCAAAATTTGTAAACAACGTGAAATATATTAAATAACTTTCTTACAATGCTATTTTTCATTGCGTTCCCGTACTTTTTTAATGGTAATTTTAGAAAATAGATCTAATTGTAAAAAATTTTCTCCCCCATACAAATTTCCTAAAAATACGGAAACGGGAAATGACGGAAATTGCAAAAACTCCAGCAAAAATGTCAAAATCAACGTATCAGCTATAATATTAGATACCAATGAACATATGAACATGCTTGCTGCTAGTTTCTAATAGGCCAAAATTGTATGGCAGAAAACAGGAGAAGAGGGTGTTATTCGGCGCTATTTTTGTTTAAAGAGAAGTGCAAGTCTTGCTAGATTTCGGAGTACGGGAACGCATTTTTAGCACTAAACGGGACAACTACTGCCCGCGACGGCCGGTTCTATGCACCGGATTGACTCGGAGGAATCTTCGACCAGGGGCCGTCACCTCAACAATTATGTGTTTGTGTTCGTGTATTTTTTTCACCATGGGAGCGGCAATTTATCCCGGAATGCCTGCTCCGAGCTCTTCTGGTCCGTGCCGGGATAGAAATGAACCCCGGGCCAGTATGGATCTGTTCCGTTTGCCAGATCCGCATCCACCACATGTCAACAATGGTGAGATGTAATGGATGTATGGAATGGGTGCATTTTCGTGGGTGCTCTGGCCTTAGTAGCACCCGGGATTACAGCGACAGGTATGTTGCTGCTTGCTGCGTCAGCGCATCACCCAGTGCGTCTTCTACGTCGTCGTCTGACTCTTCGTCGTCGTCGGAATACGAGACGCCCCCGCAGTCTCCCCAACAACAACAACAAATGCAGCATCTAACGCCACATGTTGTTGTTCAACGGCCCGGAAATGCATCATTCCTGCAATTCAATTGCAACGGTCTCCGCAATAAGGTCAGTGAAATTGTGGACTTTATGAGTCGGAAAAACATCATGGTCGCCGCGATCCAGGAAACAAAGCTCACCGCCACCTGTAGCTTACGTTGTGATGGTTACAACGTTTTGCGGAAGGATCGCACAAGAAGCGGAGGAGGAGGACTTGCCTTCCTAATACACCAGTCTGTCCAGTACAGACCTATCTCGCTTGAGCTTGGCTCTAGTGACCCATACATGGAGTGTATGGGGGTAGCAGTAAAGTGTGGTACTGCCGAGGTAGAGCTGCTTAATGTGTACATACCGCCGATGAATAGCTGTGCCCGACGTTATATGCCCAATATTAGTTCGCTGTTAGAGGGCGATAACCGTCTGGTGCTAGGGGACTTCAATGCTCATCATGAGCTTTGGCACTCCGTCCTAGGTAATGACCAGCGGGGTACAGCGCTGGCAGAGCAAATCGATAGCTCCACGTTTTGCACGGTGAATGAAGACGCTCCTACGAGGATTAGAGGAAACTGCCACAGCTCGCCAGATATCACCATTGTGGCACCAGGTCTGATAAATGACGTAACCTGGCAATCCGTCATTTCCCTTAGTTCGGACCACCTCCCTATCATCGTCTCCGTAAACAGACCACCCGACTTCATAACCTCTGAACGCCGTACTTTCCTGAACCATGGGAAAGCTGATTGGCAAGGTTTCAGAGAATTTACCAATCACCGCTTCAGTCAATTGCCCACCCCCTCAGATCCTCGGGTAGCTGAGAGAACTTTCCGAGACATCATCACTAAAGCAGCCGCTCGCTACATACCTGCTGGTCGAATACCCGAAATAAGACCAAATTTCCCAGCAGAGGCGACGGGACTAGCAAATGAACGTGATGAGCTTCGTCGTACGAACCCCGAAGACCCAAGAGTTAGAGAACTTACTCTTGAAGTCAACAGGCTAGTGGGCGAACATAAGCGGAAAAAGTGGCTAGACCATCTGAAGCAGTGCAACATTGGTGCAGGAATAAGTAAATTGTGGGCAACGGTTAAATCACTCTCGAGTCCGGGAAAGAAGGATGACAGAACGGCTGTTACTTTCAACGGCGTGACAGTAACTGACCCAAAGAGGTGCGCGTGTTATTTTAACCGGCAGTTCATAGAGCACTCCGAGAGTGATAGGGCGAAGAGAAGTGTGCTACGCCGTATAAGAAGAACTCTTCCAGCCGAGGAGGTACCACCACAATTTACGATGAGCGATGTTGCAGATGCCATCCGAAACGCTAAATCATCCAAAGCGTTGGGCCCGCACCGAATATCGATGGTAATGCTTAAGCAGCTGGATGAACCTGGAGTTGAGTATTTAACAAGTGTTCTCAACCTATCGTTAGCCACCCATGTTGTACCGGATGCCTGGAAAGTTGGCAGGGTGGTCCCGCTACTGAAGCCTGGCAAGGATGCCAGCAGAGGTGAATCGTACAGGCCGATTTCACTCCTGTCGCCAGTAGCAAAGATCCTAGAGGCGCTACTCCTCCCCACGATGAGAAGGTGTTTTCCAGTTGCCCAACATCAACATGGATTTCGGAAAATGCATAGTACTACAACAGCATTAGACGCCATATCCACACATATCAGTAGAGGACTGAACCAGAAAAGGCCGTGCGACCGAACAGTCATGGTGGCTCTTGACCTATCGAAGGCCTTCGATACCGTCAACCATGCCAAGCTGTTCGAGGATATAGAGAAAACTAATCTCCAGCCATGTTTGAAACGTTGGGTAATCAACTATATGTGTGGACGCCAGTCGTTTGTAGAATTCAGAAACAAGAAGTCCAAAACCCGTAGAGTGAAACAGGGAGTTCCCCAAGGAGGGGTGATATCTCCGGAACTGTTTAACCTCTACCTTTCTGAAATTCCACACCCTCCAGACGGCATAGAGATCGTGATGTATGCGGATGATTGTACGATCTTGGCGTCGGGTCCTATCGTCGATGACATATGTGATAGGTTAAATGTCTACATAGCTGACCTAGTGCAGTTCTTCCATCTGAGGAATATGAAAATATCCGCCGCTAAATCCACAGCCACGCTATTCACCACATGGACGGCTGAGATGAGGCTCCCACTGAACATATTGGTCGATGGTGCACTGATTCCGACCACTAACTACCCTAAAATACTGGGTGTAACGTTCGATAGCATGTTCAAGTCGTCCGCGCATGCCACAGCTATTTGCAATAAGATCAGAAGTAGGAACAAGGTTCTCAAGTCGCTGGCCGGCAGCACTTGGGGTGCTGATAAAGAAACCTTGTTGACCACCTACAATGCAATAGGCCGGTCTGTGGTAAGCTATGCGGCGCCAGCGTGGTCCGCAAAGGTTAGCGCATCGCAATGGAAGAAGATTCAAACCTGCCAGAATGCCGCCCTGAGGACTGCAACAGGGTGCCTCCTCATGACACCAGTGGACCATCTTCATGAGGAGGCGAAGGTTTTACCGGTGCGTCAGCACAATAAGATGTTGTCGATGCAGTACCTGCTTGGGTGTTACCGCAGTTAGCATCCCTGTCACGATTTAATGGACAGGCGCCCCCCACCCAGGCACGTCAGGAGAGACCTTCATGATCTAGAGAGAGAGGTCCAAAGGTATAAAAGAGAACCGCTAGATCAACGAGCCTATCAGGCAGGCTTGAATCGCATTCACACCAACATGGTTGCGCAAGCAGTACGAAGATACAGTGTGAATGCCGTACTTGGAAACCATCCCCCATCCATCGCAGCAGAAGAACGACAGCTGCCAAGGCAAACACGAGTGGTTTTAGCTCAGTTAAGATCCGGACGATGCAGCCGCCTCAATTCGTATTGGGCCAGAATTGACGCCACGATACCCAACATATGCCCAGCATGTGGATTGGGACCACACGATACTCTGCATTTATTCAACTGCCCAGCTAACCCCACTCACCTGTCTCCTCATTCTTTATGGACGCAACCAGTCCAGGTTGCAGAATTCTTGAGTCTGGATACAGAGGAACTTGATAACTGAAATAATACACGAACAAACATAAATGCATTGCTACAACAACAACAACAACTACTGCATGTACTAATATTTTGTAGGTTCTGAGCACAACTTTTATCTATCAAAATTTATTATTATGATGTCTCAACTATAAAATCATTATTTATTTTTTTTTATTTTTTTGGTACTATACACAATTGATTTGATATATAGATAATTTTTTAAATAAAGTTGTAAAGTTCTGTATTGTCGAATATTTTTGATGTTTAATTCAATTTACAACAACTTGTTTTGCAAATTCATGTTCAATCAGCTGCGCATATGCATCTACCTTGATCATTGTCATATGTTTGAAATCAACAAAAAATAAGTGTAAACACCGGGGTGTATTTCAGGATTTCGTGAAATGCAATGGATTTTGGAGCGCAAGTGTAAACTTGGCATAAGCTTTTAGAATTTAATAGGGTTTACTCAAAAAATTTAAAAACTCAAAATTGGCTACTATAAAGTGCAGTAATTCGTTTCACCCTTTCTACTATAGGACCTACGATAGACTAAATCATGCCCATTGGCCCTTTTGGTAGTAGTATGTGTCAAAAGTATCCACGTCAGTTTCTTTCATTAAAACTGCGATTGCTTTTATATTTGTACATTAGTGTCTTAACTTAACAGTAACAAAATTCTGGTTAATTTAGATAAAAAATAAAAAAGTTAAATAACATCGATTTTTATCTCACAGTGAAAAGTATCCACATTAAAAGTTTAATTAAAGAAAAAGGATTTCTTAGGTGTTTAGCACTTGGTATGATATCCTTGGTTATCCTTTACAGCTTTTAGCCTTATTGGTAGAGCTGGCAAAATATCGATAGCACTATCGATAATTTATTTTTTGGCGCAATATCGATAGTAATTTTTCCTATTGATATTATCGAACGAATTCTGTCATTTGTAAAATTGAAGAAATAAGCAAACCAAAGATTAATTCCAAAACTCAATATCTGATTAGCTTTGTTCCTTTACTTTTTTAATGGTAAGAGCGGTAAAAGAGAAAAGTGTCAAAATTGCTCTCATGAACATTTTTACCAGAAAAGTAAAGGAGCGGAAAAATGGTGTATCTGGTAGCAATAGGTGTGTACGATAACTTCGCAAGTAAAAAGTACTTGCAAGCACTCAGCAAGTTCTCAGTAACCTCTCTCCTCCAATTTTACTCTCTCGAAGCAAAAAATTTGCAGATTGTTATCGAACAGCAATTTGCAAAAACTTGCAAGAAGTCAGCTGATTTGATAAACAAGAAGTTGGCGGAAAAGATTAAATTTAACGACTTATCTTTCCTTTACCGACTCACCTCAGAAAATTATAAAAAAAACAATTACCACAGATAGTGCCTTTTATCCCGATTCCAACCATGTATTGCTTTTGACGCGGAAATGTATACTTCCCGAGATATGGGCCTCCAAAGTTCCACAAAGTCCCTTGTATAAAATGTTGGCAAACCACCGCAGAAAATTATGAAAAAAATACCACAGATACTGCTTTTTATCCCGTTTCCATACATGTATTCCTTTTGTTGCGGAAATGTATACTTCCCGAGATATAGGCCTCCAAAGTTCCACAAAGGCCCTTGTACAAAATTTTGGCAAACCACCGCAGAAAATTATTAAAAAATTTCCACAAATAGAGATGTTTACACTGATTTCAACGATGTATTATTTAGTTGAAGGATATTTATACTTCCCGAGATATAGACCTCCAAAAATATCTAATTTAAAAGAAAATTTTGTTCCCATTCCCGAGATTTGCACCTGTCTATAGGAGAAGTCTTAAATCCCGGCCGAAGGCCTGCTATTTAGAGAAGAATGGGTTAGGGCCTTTGTGGATCGTTTCAGGCCCATATCTCGGGAATATACATTTCCGCAACAAAAGCTATACATGGTTAGAATCGGGATAAAAAGCGTTACATGTGGTAATTTTTTCATAATTTTCTGCGTTGGGTGGGTAAAGGAAAGAAGTTCCAATTTAACAATTGAAGGTTTCTACCATTTTTTTCCATTTAAAATTCTTCTTCGATCCATAAAATCTTGTACACACTTAACAGTTACAGTGAGTGTCAAAAATATTCGGTTTTCAATTTCACCAATAATAACACCTCAGTATTTTAGAACCCCATAACCAATATTCAAAAAACCAAATACTTAAAAAAATGTTGGTCCTGTGGCTATTAAAAAATGTATGTAGCATGGATCCATGGCAACCCTATAAGGGAGAATAACAAAGAACACGTTGTTAACCCTGTTTTCTATGCGTCAAAAATATTCGGTTTTTGTAACTTTTGTTAAATATTTTGGCAAAAAACCAGTCAATATCGAACTTTTTCTGCAATATTAGTATAAATTTCAATAATTGCGAACAGAATCTTTGTTCCTGTGTGCAAAAATATTATATTTTATAACAAATTATTACAATTTAGGGCTAAGGAAAATCGCTATCCTAGAAAAGAGTAAAAATGTTTATATTTCATTATAAAAACGGCAGAAATAAAGGGAATTTTTGCTAATTTTTGAATATTTAGTCGAATACATTTGAAATAATGTGCAAAAGTCACGAAAATGTAGAAATAATCGATTTTGTGAAACACATAAGCCAGCCAAACCAAGGCCTGGGAGGGAAGGTAGAGGAATATCCTGAAAAATTACGGCTAAACCGCCCTTAATTTTCTTGAAATTGGTCACCGAGCCCTAAATGACTTTCAGAAGATAAAAAATATGCACTTACTTTCCAAAAAAAATAGTAAGGATAAAGCCTTTCATGGCCTGGTAACACATCATAAGTCATTGATAAATACATGTCTCCTATAAGCTCCTTCGTACTTTTTGTGTTGGAGTACACAGAAAGGCCGGAAACTTGGTGTATACTGATTTTCCTGCTTAGACATTCAAAACTAACTCCATTTCACCAGGTTTCTGATGTACATCAAGTTTTGAAGGTACATCAAGGCGAAATTTGAACTAGATTTTTGGTTATGTAAATAAGCCGTTGGTGTGTGATGTGTTACAAGGCCATGAAAGGCTTTATCCTTTCGATTTTTTTGGAATGTAAGTGCATATTTTCTATCTTTTGAAAGTCATTTAGGACTCGGTGACCAATTTCGGGAAAATTAAGGGCGGTTTAGCCGTAATTTTTCAGGATATTCCTCTACCTTCCCTCCCAGTCCTTGGTTTGGCTGGGTTATGTGTTTCACAAAATCAATTATTTCTATATTTTCGTGACTTTTGCACATTATTTCAAATGTATTCGACTAAATATTCAAAAATAAGCAAAAATTCCCTTTATTCCTGCCGTTTTTATAAAGAAATATGAACAGTTTTCTCTTTTCTAGGAAAGCGTTTTTCCTTAGCCCTAAATTGTAATAATTTGCTATGAAATATGATATTTTTGCGCACAGGAACAAAGATTCTGTTCGCAATTATTGAAATTTATACTAATATTGAAGAAAAAGTTCGATATTGACCGGTTTTTTACCAAAATATTTAACAAAATTTACAAAAACCGAATATTTTTGACGCATAGAAAACAGGGTTAACAACGTCTTCTTTGTTATTCTCCCTTATAGGGTTGCCATGGATCCATGTTACTTACATTTTTTAATTGCCACAGGACCAACATTTTTTTAAGTATTTGGTTTTTTGAATAGTGGTTATGGGGTTCGAAAATACTGAGGTGTTATTATTGGTGAAATTGAAAACCGAATATTTTTGACACTCACTGTATATTATTTGATTTTGTGTCAATAGATGTGAAAATAATCTTCTCTCCTTCTCTGGCCTTTCTTACATCTTGTTCTGAGTGCGAGAATGCGGATTGGATTATGACAAAAGTTTGTGAGATAAGGCAACACGGAAATCTAAGACACAAAAATCCAATGGTGTTGTATCTTGTCTAGCTCTCCTTCTACGTTCTTATTTGATAGTGGTCGATTGACTTATGCAGGCAAACCCGTTGACTTGACTTGCGCCAATGATCCGGAACTGAGTTCCACCCGGCTATCGTGTTAAGGCCTCGGTACATAAGAAGCCTGGGTTTCTGGCTGAAAGCATTTCTGCCTCTTATGTGACGAGGCCCTTAGTGTTGCTAAAACTATAATTCGCTTTCCAATGCACAAATATAAAACATACTGGAACGCAGTGCGATGTTTGGCATACATATTTATTAATATCGTTGGGAATACCTGGCCGTCTACATTGTGTTTCTCCTACTCCATGGATGCACTGCTTTTTGCTGAGAATTGATACCTTTAAAATAAAAAAAATAGTCACCTGAAACTACAAAATAAGTTATTTTACTTACATTACCGTTTTCCATAATTTATTCAATATTTTTCCCCTTTTTTATACATATATATTTATTTTAATAGCCAAACGTTTGTTTATGTTTTGCCAAGAAGTCCGCCACAAAACATTCGAATTTAAATCAGCTGATCAAACTTGCAAATTCTTACAAGAAAAATTTTCCTTGCAAAAACTTGTAAACAAAAGTCTCCAAAACTCTCCAATATTCTCTCACAATTGTCTCCAAATTCTCTCTCTTTTACTTTGCAAGTTTGTTATCGAACAGCATTTTGTAAAAGTTTGTGCAAATTTGCACAAACTTTTGGGTTATCGTACAGACCTAATGTCAAAAAGAAACATAAAAAATCAATTTTCGTATTTTATTTCACAGTTTTAAATTTAGTTTTGTCAGCGTTCGACTTTTCTTCTGTTTTTCGTCCACTTTTTCTTCATTGTGAAATAATCGTCAAACAAAAGTCGAAAAATCAGTTCTGCCATTATTTACCTGCAGAAATTTGTCTGGTAGCCTGTGGTAGAAGAGAAAGGCATATGTGCTCTCTCTCCTCTCTCACTCGCTTAAAAATTGCTGCCAGTTTTACCACTTTTTGGGGTTAAGGAACGCTTTGCAGGTTAAAAAGGGTAACAAATGGTAAAAATGGTAACCATAGGTAAGTAAAGGAACACAGCTTTTGCTTCGTTTGCGTTTTGAGGCATAATTATAGAACGTCGACGGAATTGCAAGAGGCTCTGGAATTCCTGTAGAATTTGACATGACATTTGGAAAGCGAAGAGCGTCATAAATACTCTAAACCCACACGCTGAAACTTTCCCATTATTTTGGTGTTCTTACGTCGAGTTTCCCAATACACTAATTTCATAAAATCACTTTAGTATGGAACTCGATCTTTAAACGCCAAAATAATGGGAAAGTTTCGTATGAAAGTTTCAGCGTGTAGCTTTAGAGATATTGGATAAGTTTTCGGATATATATTGCAAAAGCTCTGGAAATCCTGTAGAATTTGACATGACATTTGGAAAGCGAAAAGCGTCATACGAAACTTTCCCATTATTTTGGTGTTCTTAGGTCGAGTTTCCCAATACACTAATTTCATAAAATCACTTTAGTATGGAACTCGATCTATAAACGCCAAAATAATGGGAAAGTTTCGTATGAAAGTTTCAGCGTGTAGCTTTAGAGATATTGGATAAGTTTTCGGATATATATTGCAAAAGCTCTGGAAATCCTGTAGAATTTGACATGACATTTGGAAAGCGAAGAGCGTCATACGAAACTTTCCCATTATTTTGGTGTTCTTAGGTCGAGTTTCCCAATACACTAATTTCATAAAATCACTTTAGTATGGAACTCGATCTATAAACGCCAAAATAATGGGAAAGTTTCGTATGAAAGTTTCAGCGTGTAGCTTTAGAGATATTGGATAAGTTTTCGGATATATATTGCAAAAGCTCTGGAAATCCTGTAGAATTTGACATGACATTTGGAAAGCGAAGAGCGTCATACGAAACTTTCCCATTATTTTGGTGTTCTTAGGTCGAGTTTCCCAATACACTAATTTCATAAAATCACTTTAGTATGGAACTCGATCTATAAACGCCAAAATAATGGGAAAGTTTCGTATGAAAGTTTCAGCGTGTAGCTTTAGAGATATTGGATAAGTTTTCGGATATATATTGCAAAAGCTCTGGAAATCCTGTAGAATTTGACATGACATTTGGAAAGCGAAAAGCGTCATACGAAACTTTCCCATTATTTTGGTGTTCTTAGGTCGAGTTTCCCAATACACTAATTTCATAAAATCACTTTAGTATGGAACTCGATCTATAAACGCCAAAATAATGGGAAAGTTTCGTATGAAAGTTTCAGCGTGTAGCTTTAGAGATATTGGATAAGTTTTCGGATATATATTGCAAAAGCTCTGGAAATCCTGTAGAATTTGACATGACATTTGGGAAGCGAAGAGCGTCATACGAAACTTTCCCATTATTTTGGTGTTCTTAGGTCGAGTTTCCCAATACACTAATTTCATAAAATCACTTTGTCGATGGTCAGACTAGCCCGATTTCAACATGGCGACGTCAAGTTTATAGGCGAGGGGTATGAAGTAGTGAAACCCATGTACATGGTTTTCTGTGTTTGTTGTGTTGCCTCTTCTTGTTGTTCGTTGCAAGATTTTTTCTTCCATTTTCTTTCATTGTTATTTTCTCAAGCAAACGTTAAGACCAAAGCAAGCATAAAAACATTTAATAAAAACATTAAATTAATGAAATAGTGAAAATTTAACTATGTATTAATATTAATTTAATTATAAATGTTAATTATTTTGTGCTGTTTTTAGTTTATTTGTGTTTGTTTTGTTTTTATTGGTATGAGAAACACAACAAACGCGAATGGTAAAATAAAGAGGACACGAAAAAATCTTAAATTTCACGTTAACGTGTGTGGACACTAACGAAACTTGAAAAGAAATTTTAACGAAATTGGTTTCAAGAAACCTTGCTAGTCTGACCATCGACTTTAGTATGGAACTCGATCTATAAACGCCAAAATAATGGGAAAGTTTCGTATGAAAGTTTCAGCGTGTAGCTTTAGAGATATTGGATAAGTTTTCGGATATATAGTATTGAGCATTTGAGTTAATTCCAATGGAATTTAATAGCAGCTTATTGTCATTAAGCTTTTTATAGGCTGCTTCTGATTTCATAAAGAAATTTTTGTCATAATGTTTTTTGTGCAAAAACGAATAATGAGGGAAATCGGTCATTATTCAGTGTTCCGAAGGGCAAAAAAACGTCGGAATAAGTGGTACAAAACCCTCGGAATGAATTTGAATGGTAAATACCTAATTTACGAAGACCACTTCTTACAATCGGAGATTAAATTACAAAAAAGTTATAACCCTAATATACATACATGCATTATGTGCAAAAAAATGAATAATGAAAGAAATCGTTCATTAATCAGTGTTCCGAAGTGCAAAAAACGTCGGCATAAGTGGTCCAAAACCCACGGAATGAATTTGAACGGAAAATAACTAATTTGCGAAGACCACTTCTTACAATCCGAGATTAAATTACAAACAAGTTATAACACTAATATACATACATACATGCATTTTGTACAAAAAAAAAAAAAAACAAATAATGAGAGAAATCGATCATTATTCAGTGTTCCGAATTGCAAAAAAAATTGGGAATAAGTGGTCCAAAACCCTCGGAATGAATTTTAACGGAAATTTGCGAAGACCACTTCTTACAATCGGAGATTAAACTATTTCCGAATCGGAAGTGCTTAGTGGCGGGGGCTACACCATTTGTGGCCAAAAGAAATTAATCGCCGTTGATAAATATGGTTCATATAATGCCTTGTTCATACTGACGGTAATTCGCTCTCTAATCGTTGTTCGACCCCAAGTTATGTATTAATTACTCCATTTTCCATACAAAATTCTGAGAGCGAAGAAAAATTTTTGTACGTTGTTCAATTTAAATTACTCTCCGAACGACGAAAAAATATGTCCCATGTCTAACAAATGAGAGTATTTATAGAAATAAATTAATTTTGACAGACAAAATTAAAAAATTAGAAATTTTTTAGAAAAACTGCAAAACATGAATGAAAAGTAAACGGTGGAACGATTAGTATGCATTCAAATCATATTAATTTTTGTCTTCTCTTCCATTGCAGTTGCATTTTTTGTCCATTGTTTCAAATTCATGTACAAATCTAGAAACAAAAATCAAATGCCTGCCTGAAAGTCTGTATACCAAAAAGTTATTTGGCGTCTCCCTCTCGTTAATTTTGAAAATAGAAAATTTGGAAAATGCGTCGAAAACACCACAATCTTAAGAAAAAATAGAAAACATGAATGAAAATAATGGAATTTAAAATAAAATAGACGTTTGAATGAATGAAAGGTATTTTTCCAGTTCATATCAACTAATTTTGCATGTCTTTTGGTTGAAACTTCCTTTAAAATCAGCAAAGAAAATGTATGAAAATATGAACTATGTTGGTATGAATTGTGTACCATGTCGTATGAACGGGTTAATTCGTCTACGTAATTATGAGAGCGAACAACGTGATTCAAATGCTGGTATGAACATGGCATAAGGAGGTAATTTTTTCAAGCTTTACCTAGGTGTACGAATACCACTAAATTTGCTATCATTTATGCCTTGTTCATACCAAACGTTGTTCGCTCTCTATTTGTCGTTCAACCCCGAACGACAAATTAATTACTTAATTCCCCATACAAAATTTTGGAGAGCAAACGACGACTTTTATACATACAGTGACACAGAAAAGTATACATACACCCTACAAAAATGCAGTTTTGGCTAAATCGTTGGGTTTTTTACAGCAACAACTGCACTGTGTGGCTCTTTGGTGACAAAATAACCATAATTACTCAAATGTATTTTAATCTAATGCGTATATTTAATACAATTGAAGAAATGCAATTTTCACAACACAGAAAAGTATACATACACCCCAAGGAAATACGAGTATAATCGTAAAATTTATGGAATTAGTAGCAAAATTTATACATTTTTTAGTTTTAGTGAATGTCTCTGGGTGTCTGAGATATATTTTAGAGAAAAGAAAATAATTTTTGGGGGTCAAATGCGGTTATTTAGGGTCAAATTTCTTATATACCTCGTTAAAGCGGACCCCTGCTTAATTTTTTTGCGTTTTTAGCTATTGTACTTTATAAAAAGCACAAATTTCGTATCAGATGGCAAATCTGGAGACCCTAGAAGGCTTTGAAGTTGTTTTTGTGCAAAATATACCTTCCTGAACGTCGATAAACGCACGTTTTTCCCCAGATTTCTCAGGAAGTGAATAGATTCCGCGGAATTCTTGGTGCAAATTACATATAGATGGCCTTGAATTGCCTTGTAATATTGTCGGATACAATCCTTGGGCATCAATCGACTCAGAAATGTACAATTATACGAAACGTTTCGCGCCTATAGTAACGGTAATGATCATAATACGCAAACGACGTTGTTCACAGTACAAATTTCATGCTTTTTTGGTAGTGCTTATATTTTGTTGCTTTAGAAGCTTTGGGAACAGGTTTGTAACAAAATATGTCACATTTCTGATTCAATTAATGTCCAAGGATTGTATCCGACAATATTACAAGGCAATTCAAGGCCATCTATTTGTAATTTGCACCAAGAATTCCGCGGAATCTATTCTCTTCCTGAGAAATCTGAGGAAAAACGTGCGTTTATCGACGTTCAGGAAGGTATATTTCGCACAAAAACAACTTCAAAGCCTTCTAGGGTCTCCAGATTTGCCATCTGATACGAATGTTGTGCTTTTTAAAAAGTACAACAGCTAAAAACACAAAAAATTAAGCAAGGGTCAGCTTTAACGAGGTATATAAGAAATTTGACCCTAAATAACCGCATTTGACCCCCAAATATTATTTTCTTTTCTCTAAAATATATCTCAGACACCCAGAGACATTCGCCAAAACTAAAAAATGTATAAATTTTGCTACTAATTCCATAAATTTTACGATAATACTCGTATTTCCTTGGGGTGTATGTATACTTTTCTGTGTTGTGAAAATTGAATTTCTTTAATTGTATTAAATATACGTATTAGATTAAAATAAATTTGTGTAATTATGGTTATTTTGTCACCAAGGAGCCACACAGTGCAGTTGTTGCTGTAAAAAACCCAACGATTTAGCCAAAACTGCATTTTTGTGGGGTGTATGTATACTTTTCTGTGTCACTGTATATTGTTCAGCACTAATTACTCTCCGAACGACTATTAAATTGTCCCATCTCTAAAGAATGAGAGTTGTTATCGAAAAATTATGACATGTCAAAATATTATAAAAAACAAATCATATGCAGAGAAAATAAAAAGACAATTAAAAATATTGAAATCGCGGTTTGTATACATATAAAAAGAAGTTTGCTGCGATTTTGTTGAATGTTTGTGTTTTTCATATCCATCTCTGAAACAAGCACAAACAAACGTATTTTCAGCTCCACTATGGCATCAAAAAAAGAATTTATCAGAAAACTAGTTATAAGCCAAAGAAGGTTGGCAGATTTACAATTTGAGACATCCGGGTCGGATATAAGGAATGTATTAAGACTTCTGGAAATGGAAATACAATATCTCAGTTGCTTCGGAACGAGTGTGATGGACATAGGTAAAAATATACAAGTACACATTATCAATACATCTTCTCATAATACCTTTCTTACTTCTGGGAGAAAGCATGATGACATCATGAAGATGCAGTTAAAAGGGAAGTTTAAATAAATATATGTATACTAGCAAAGTACCCGCTACTTCGTATGCGGAAAGGATATACAAAACAAATAAAAAATATATAATATAGAACGGTGAACATAGATAATTTTTTTTACTAATACCTATTTTAATTGATATTTATTTTCAAGTAAGTACGTAAGTCCTATTTTCCTCACGCCTACACATCAAGAGCCAGCCATAATTGTTGAGATATTTTAATTGGGGTGCTCAGCGCCAAGACGGCTTAACCCACCAACCGCGATCCTCATTTCCAGCTCTATCTGTTCCCCCAAAACCATTTATAGTATTATTTAGTACTTTACATATAAATACGAAACTCCTCCTAATATTTCAAAATTCTTATTACACAATAACAAATTGTACGAAATCCTGTACCATATAGTACAATTCGTATATTTATGGTACATATTTCCTAAATCTGACGTTTTTACCAAATAACAACAGTAATCTTAATTCAAAATCTCACGAATCCAGGTCTATTTGTTAGTCCAATACAAAATTGTATCATGCATTGAACCATCTTCGCATCCCCAAGACTACCAAATCCTAATTGTACCAAATTTAGTACTTTTTGTAAACATATGTAAGTACGAATTTCCAAAACAAACTCCAACAGTAATCTCAATTCCAAATTTCAAGGTTACAGCTCTAGCCGTTCGCTCAAATCCAAATTGTAGCAAATTTGGTACCATTTAGTAATTTTCACACCCATAACCGAAATTTCTAAAACTACCTCAATCCTACACTTCCACAAGTACTTTAATTGCAAATTTGAGGATTGCAGCTGCATCAGATCACCGAAATCCAAATTGTACCAAATTTAGTACTTTTCGTACCCATAATTAAAAATTTTCCAAACTACCTCAGTGCTAAGTTCAAACAATAAGCTTAATTCCGAATTTCAGGATTCCAGATATATCCGATCACTCAAATCCAAATTTGGTACCATTTAGTACTATTCGTATCCAAAGTACGAATTTCTAAACCTTCCTCTATCAGCACTCCAACATCAATTTTAATTCCGAATTTCACGATTCCAAATGTATCCTATCACTGAAATCCAAATTGTACCAAATTTTGTACCATTTACCCATAACTAAAAATTTCCAAAACTTTATCAACCCTGCGCTCCAACAGTACTTCTTATTCCAAATCTCGGGATTCCCGCTGTATCCGTTCACCCAAATCAAAATTTTACCAAATTTTGTACAATTTAGTACTATTCGTACCCATGAGTACGAACTTCCACAACTACTTCAATCCTAAACGCCAACAGTAATATTAATTCCAAATTTCAGGATTACAGCTGCATCCGATCACCGTAATCCAAATTGTACCAAACTTTGGTACCATTTAGTACTGTTCGTATCCAAAGTACGAATTTCAAAACCTACCTCTATCATCACTCCAACATTAATCGTAATTCAGAATTTCAAATGTATCCGAACACAAAAATTAAAATTATACCATATTTGGTACCATTTAGTACTTTTCGTACCCAAAACTAAAAATTTCAAAAACTTCATCAATCCTACTCACCAACAGTAATACTTATTCCGAATCTTCGGATTCCAGCTATATCCGTTCACCCAAATCCAAAGTGTACCAGATTTGGTACCAATTTGTACTTTTCGCACTCATAAGTACAAATTTTCAAAACTACCTAAGTGCTAAGTTCAAACAATAAGCTTAATTCCGAATTTCAGGATTCCAAATACATCCGAAAACTCAAATCCAAATATGGTACCATTTAGTACTATTCGAATCCAAAGTACGAATTTCCAAACCTACCTCTACCAAAACTCCAACAGCACTTTTAATTCCGAATTTCACGATTCCAAATGTATCCTATCACTGAAATCCAAATTGTACAAAATTTAGTACCATTTAGTACTTTTCCTACCCATAACTAAAAATTCCCAAAACTTTATCAATCCTACACTCTAACAGTACTCCTTATTCCAAATCTCGGGATTCCAGCTATATCCGTTCACGCAATTCCAAATTGTACCAAATTTGGTACTATTTAGTACTATTCGTACCCATGAGTACGAATTTCCACAACTACCTCAACCCTACACGCCAACAGTAATCTTAATTCCAAATTTCAGGATTACAGCGGCATCCGATCACCGTAATCCACATGGTACCAAATTTAGTACCATTTAGTACTTTTTGTTCCCACAGGTCCCAATTTCCAAACCTACCTCTATCAAACACTCCAACAGTAATCTTAATTCCAAATTTCAGAATTCCTGCTATATCCGTTCACCCAAATCCAAATTGTACCCATGAGTACGAATTTCCACAACTACCTCAACCCTACACGCCAACAGCAATCTTAATTCCAAATTTCAGAATCGTTTCGCCCAAATTCAAATTGTACCAAATTTAGTACTATTCGTACACATGAGTACACATTTTCAAAACCACCTCCTTATATCAATTCATCTTCTAAAACTTGATTTTCATTCCGAATTTTAAGATTTTAGCTCTATCCGTTCACTTAATACCAAATGGTACTAAATTTAGTAACTTTTAGTACTTTTCGTACACTTATAGTTCGAATTTCCAAAAAAAAAACCCTTTGGTACAACTTTCTAACTCTCCATCAGTGAACCTCATTCCAAATTTCAGAATTCTAGCTCTTCGCGTTTGCTTAATACTAAGGGTACCATACAAATGTACAAATTTGTACAAACTTTTGAGTTATCGTACAGACCTAATGATTGAAATTTTTCAAGCGGTGCTGTGATAGTACTTGCATTTGCGTACCTTTCGGGTTTCAAGAGGTCACACCGTGTGCATGAATGTGCAACTGAAATTTTTTACGAAGTTTATACAACTCTGGTTGAAAAGTTCAGGAAATATATGTATGTAGTTGTTCCTTGAGGAATTCCCCGTTTCCCACCAACTCGAACTGAGGAGACTTGTTCGATGTTCTCAAAATGTGATTTGATGGTTCCAGCGCTACAACACTATTTTGTAGCACCGACTTATTTTTAGTTATTCCACTACTGATATATTTGGTGGTTGCTGTTACGCACTGTATATTAAATTCATTCTTTTGGGAAGGGTAAAGCCATAATAGTATATTCTACTAGTAGAAGAACACTTTAACGTTTTCCAGGCGGAAGAGGTGTCATCCTTTGTATTTGTTCGGATACAGTTGCAACACTTCGGGTGAATTGACATTTTTTGATACCCTCAGTCTTTAGGCTTAGGAGAGTATATCACTTGAATAAGATGAAAAATGCTCTTCTTAGAAAAAATAGTTTTAAACACCCAATTATGTTTGAACGAAAGCCGTTTCAGACAATTTGTATTCCATTAAAGGTGTCTGGCTGTCTAGAACGGATCAATCGATTTGGCCCAAAATTGGCAACTCCCCGATCCCCGGATTTGAATCCTATAGATAATTTATGGAGTATTTTGGAGACAAATATAAAAAATCGTAACATCTAAAGTATAGGAGCCCTGAAATATGCCTTGCAAGAAGAATGGGGAAAAATTCCGATATCTTGCCCCGAAAACTTAGTTAAATCTTTGCCAAAAAGGCTAAAAGCTGTAAAGGATAACAAAGGATGTCACACCAAGGGCTAAAACCCTAAAAAATCATTTTTGTTTCATGAAACTTTTAGAGTGCATACTTTTCACTGTGAGGTAGAAATCGATGTTAAACATTTTTATTTTTTTATCTAAATTTACCTGAATTTCGTTAATTTTATTATATTTAAGTTAAGACACTAATGTAAAAATATAAAAAGGAATGAAATCGCTATCATTAACCAATTCTTTCTTTTAATGAAAGAAACTGAAGTGGATACTTTTGACCGTGATTCACGGTATGTAAAATGGAAAAGGAAATTAATGTTCTAATAGAAATAGAAAGAACAAGAAAGCAATTGAGGAGAGAAAGGAAAATTTACTCAAACAATTTGTGGAAAGAGAAGCGGAGGTACAAAACGCGTTAATTGTATTTGTAAAAGAATCCTAGATTTTATATCCTTTTTCGTTGTGCTTGATATTTATGGGTTTTTATTTATAACTATTACTATGGTTTTAATTTAATATGTAATTATTTTCGTTTCGATTGCGCTGAATTGGCTAACTTTAATACATTTCACCACATACACATAGCCCAGAAAGTCTGCGTTCACCTTAATACTTTCCAAAAATGATACACACTAGTTTCAATAGTATGTTGGTAGCAATGAACGTAAACGTAAAAAAAAACAAGTAAGAAAAGTGTTAAGTTCGGTCGGGCCGAACTTTTTATACCCTCCACCACAAATTTCAGCCATTTCGGTGGATTAATGTGGCCACAACCTTCAAAATACCGAAATTCGGAAGGTACCGTTCTATGGGGGCTATATGATGCCGTGAACCTATACCTACAAATTTCTGGGGGAAAGTTTTATACGCCTAAAGAAGACTAAATACCAAATTTCAGCCATATCGGTGTGATAATGAGGCTAAAACGTTCAAAATATCGAAAATCGGGAGATATTGTATTATGGGGGCTATATCAACACGTGGACCTATATAAACATTTTATGGTAGAAATGTTTCTTAGCCTCTGGAAACACAAAATACAAAGTTACAACCGATTCTTTGGTCAAATGGGTCTAATACATTCAAAATATATTAAAATGACACGGACTTTATAAGGGGTCTTATGTGGGGACTATACCAAAACGTGGACATATATAACCCAACTTTGGTAGGAATGTTTTCTGGCCTCTGAAGACACAAAATACCAAATTACAACCAATTCTGTGGTCATATAGGTCTAATACATTCAAAATATATTAAAATGACGCGTACTTTATATGGGGCCTTATATGGGGGCTATACCAAAACGTGGACCTATATAACCCAACTTTGGTAGGAATATTTTTTGGCCTCTGGAGACACAAAGTACCAAATTACAACCAATTCGGTGGTAAAATGGGCCAAATATTTTAAAAATTCCTTAAAACGACGACGCGTCACGCGTCATTTTGTATGGGGGCTATACGAAAGCGTGGACCTACATAGCCCGCTTTCAATACCAAAAGTCCTACGTAAATATAACATATTTTCCCAAAATTTCATCAACCTACGTCAATCAGTTCGGACGCTAGAGTGATTTCCACAGACGGACAGACGGACGGACATGGCTATATCGATTTAGAATTGCACGCTGATCAAGAATATATATACTTTGTGGGGTCTACAATGATTATTTCGAGTAGTTACAAACGTAGTGACAAACTTAATATACCCCCATCCTATGGTGGAGGGTATAAAAACAAAAAAACCACAAATCGTTTTGTTCTCAAAACCAAACAAAACCACAAACTTTTCAATGTACAAAGATGAAAACAGTACGATTGCTGAAATGTACTTCGGCTATGCTTTGCCGAGTTGTTTCATTCACCACCGAAACAAAAAGAATTTTTGGCAAACATTTACTGTGCGAAATGATCAACGACTCAGACACATACATTTGATTGCTAACAACCCTCCTATCGCTAACATCAACATACTGAACATACTACGGTTGATGTTTTCAACCACCAAACGAATTATTCATTCATTGAATCGTTCGTGTGTTTTGAACTTTTTCGTTTTCTATCTGTTGTTGTAGAATTGAGAACTTTTCGTTTTCTTCCCACTCACGAATGTAAACAAAACTGAACAGCGAGTTCGGTCAACGTGGGTTATGTTTCGTTTTGTATTGTTCCTATGGAAAATACGAAACGAAACCATTGGAAATGTTTCATAAAGTATTTTTACGTCCAAGTAAGCCCAATAGTTGTTAAGTTGTTACATTCATCAAGTTGTTCTTTAGGGAAGACCCTTCAAAAATTTGGGAGTCATTTCATCGCCAGGTACTACTACATTTAACATAAATAAATCGACATCTATAAAAGTACATATTCAAAAACATGTTATAATAGACAAAATTGAGACCTTACCTCGCGTCCACCAAGGCATGGAGTACAACTGAATACCATCATTTGTAGTTGTAGTAATCAGTTGTCTTCTTTCGGTGGATGGATCTCAATGTGGCAACCATCTACAAACGTATACTCGTACATAATCATTAAAATATAAAACATACCGAGGGCGTCCATACATTGGGGAAATCCTAGTGTTGGGCAATTTCGTTCTTTAAGCGGATCGATCTTTTTCGTTCCGTTCACTAAAAGGAACCGGGTCCTTCATATCGTTCGATGGCTCTTTTTCGTTCAATTGAAATTACGTTCAGTAATACCTGGAAGTTCTTTCATTCCCTTGTGAATATCATGCTTCCTCTTCTTCTTGGAAAATATAAATGTAAACACGTCAATAGTAAATTCTCTTTAGAAATTTAACAATTTTGTTTTGATTTACTGTCAAATACAAGAAGGTAAGTAAATTAATGTGTTTACAATGAAATCGTTTGTATTTTTAAGGGAATTATTATATTTTGTGGTTTTCTAGGAAGCTGCTCCTCCACAAAAATCGTTTCAAGAACAACACAGAAGATTGCATATTCTGGCATTTAAGTATTGACGGTGTTTTTTTGGCTCAATACCAAAATGGTGCTACGGTTTCGTGTAACAGTTCAGTGGCCAGACAAGGAAATCTCTAGCCATTGAAAGCAAAAGATGAAACCAACTTCCCCGGACTAAAAGAAGAAGATGAAAATTCGGAAGGCAACATAGATGACAAAATCGATGAAAGTTGGCACATTCACAATGCCCAGGGCGTTTTAAAGCTTTCAATGTAGGTGAAATCTATTTGTAGAACTTTGTTTCGGTGATAATTTGTTTAATTTCTTTTGCTATTGATGTTTCGTTGATGAGAATGAATTGTGGCGACCTCAACACTGGCAAGACAACAAATCCATGCAGTGGAATTTAATATTTACATATAGCCTGATGGGCTGGTGTGTATCGATTATGAAATAAAGAATATATCGTCCCCTGTAATACACAAAGACGTAAGGGTTAGGGTTACGTCAATTGCAGTAATAGAAGTCCATTAAGTCTTCCTATAGAAGATAATTAGGAAGAAGACCATTAGGTTTTCCTTCTTATAGAAGGCCTCACTGAAATGCCCGAAGACGTTACCCTCACAACTTTGCGCCTTTGGGCATTACTGTTGAAAATATTTTTTACCCACACCAGGCCATCTATCATCTATGGAAGCGGAACAAATATTTGTAATAAAAAATAATATGTAAATAGCAATAGAAATAAAACAAGACCTAATAATAACAATATTCTTTACAAACTTGTAATAGAAAGAAAAGTCATTTGACGTTAGATTCAATCGTACAACATAAAGTGAATAAAATAGTAAAACTTTGTAGACAAGGAAGAAGGAGTATTAATAAACGAGCCTTAAGGAGACTTATGGAGACCAATAGGGAGTATTATATAGACATTAAGGAGTTTTATACACCAAGTGAAACGAATCTTTGAATCTTTATATACGATTTGTAAGGATTCTTAAGAAGTGGGATGAAGGGAGGTCATAGAGCGTCATGATAGACAAGCATAAAAGAAACTGTATTGATGAGCGATAAAATTTAAAAGCAAGGCACATATTTTTAAATGTATTTTTATTTTAAATAAGTGTTAAACATTTTATGAGAGAACAAAAAATTAAAATGAATTCAACGATTTGGAAGCAAATGCTATCCAAAGTCATACTATTAGTGAGAAAAAGCATTCATGAAATAAAATATAATGCGAGGAGTCAACGGAACGTAGCTTTACAATGCGCGATCAACACGATATATATTTTTAAACATGCGACTTTGAGAATAGAGTTTTTATAATAAATGTAATAAGTTACTATGTTCCGAAATCAGTCTTAGAACTCAAGACAAATTTTGGTGATTTACGTTATGAGTGATCAACACGTCATAAATATAAAGGAACGAAAATATATGTATAGCTTTACATATTGTTGTGGAGGAATACTACTTTCTTAACCTTTGCTGGTTTTAAAAGTGTTCGTCTATCACGGATAATCTGACCAGTGGCAGAGAAGATCCTCTCACATGGGACAGATGTGGCTGTTATACATAAACGTGTTAACATATATGAGTAAACTCTAGGGTACAAGTCCTTTCTCTGCTTCCACCACACCAGAGGGTCCATCTTCCGTCCTATATATTCTTCAACAAGGTACTTATCAAATTCTTTAGTTGCCGCTTCCGTGTCACTCTCTGTACCCGCCGTTTTATCAAAGTCATCATCAAACAATTTCCAGAAATCAGGCTCACTTTTATGTTCTGCGTCAGTTACTTCCTCTGTAGGATTGTTGTTGACCTGATTTGGTAATTGTATACTCTTTATTTTTTCCCTCAATTTTCTAACTGCAGCTTCATAGTCCACATTGTTTTTGAAAGCCTTACGCTTAAAACGAGGATCGAGTATGGCACTTTTCATATTCGGAAAACCGTGAAAACGTGCCCTGTTTCAAAGCCAATAACATTGCTGAAACCATGCTGTTTGCAGATGACTTACCGGCAATCGATTGCTTTAAAATATTGGACAGTACCAGAACCTTGGAAAGGGTGACATTGTTTTCTCCAGAAATCTCAACTGTCATCTCATAAAATGGTTTGAGAATTGGAAGCACTTCTTCAATTATGTCCCAGTATTCAAAGCTCAGAGCTAACTTTGGTTTTATTAGGGATAATGTTGTAATCACTACGTTTTTTCGATCATACAACCGTTGAAGCATGTCATACGTTGAGTTCCAACGTGTATCGACATCCTGCTTAAGCTTTAGCACGGGTAGTTCCAAGTGTTGTTGAGCCTCACATAGTTTTTTCCAAGCATTTGTGCTTCTGTGGAAAAAGGCTACAATATTGCGTACCTTTACCAGAACATCATTGATATGTGATAGCGCATTTTTTACTATTAGGTTTAATGTGTGAGCAAAGCAGCAAAGACCTTGAAAGTTTGTATTCCGGATACCTGCTACTATATTGCTGGCGTTGTCACTGACAACGGCTGAAACTTTGTATGTAACACAAAACTCCGTGGCTATATCTGTTATGGCAGATGAAAGATTGAGTGCTGTGTGCCTATCGGAAAATTCGAAACATGATAATAAGTTTGATCTTAATACATCATTATGAATATAATGAGCTGTGACAGCAATATAAGAGTTATTTGCTTTCGATGTCCAACCATCTGTAGTTAGGCACACAGCAGTAGCAGCCTCAACTTCTTTTTTAACTATCTCAAGTATTTCAGAATACGTGTTATCTAACAGCATGTTAGATAATGTTGTGCGGGACGGCATATTGTAGTGTGGACACTGCGAAACCATGCGCAAGAGGTTTTGAAACGCCGGTTCTTCCACAATCCTGAATGCATGGTGCCCTTTTACAATAATTTTCAGAAGTTGTCGATCGAGTCTTTGCGACTTGCGGATTGATGGAGGTTTGTGAAGGAACTGAGTGATATTGGGCTGACTATTGTTTGGTTGAGTTACAGTAGTAGATGTATTTACTGGGGGCACTTCTTGTTCTGCTGGTTCTTCACTAAGAATTTGAGACGGGAATTGCCTTTCAAATAAATTTGGTATAAGGGGGTGTTTATTTTTCAAGTGTCGATTAAGATTCCCTGTTGATCCCGAAGCAACACTAATAAAATTTTTGCAATATTTGCACTTGGCCTTTCCCTTAACAGCTTCATCAAAATGAAGCCAAATGGAACTTGTCTTCCTAGATCCCATATTATTTCCTTTCTGTAAAATTAAATTTATGTTAATATCTTGGAATATACATAACATTAGCGTGCTATCCAAGAAATATATACCTTTATGTAAATTTACAATTCACTGAGGACCAAAATATAACTTTTATAATGTTTATCACTAGTTTTGAAAATATTACATTCCTGATCGATGCACAATATGTTTGTTATTTTTGAATTCACCAACGGAATGACTGACTTAAGAAGAAAAAATAACGAAATGAACGAAATATCATTCATTTTTCTCCACTATGGCATCTCTCATTTTTAATGGAAAAGAGAGACATAGCGAAGTGTAAAGTAAACTGAGCGGTTAGCTCACTGAACGTAATACAAAAAGAAGAGCTATGTGAAAGAAAATAACTAAAAGAACGACGTAATCTAAATGAACGACATAAACGAAAGTGCTTGATACGGATCCGTTCGTTCATTTCACGGATTCGTTCATTTGAACCGGTTCGTTCTTGAACGACACAACTCTAGGAAATCCCAGAGCCTCAAATCCTTGGCAAAGTGCCTCTATTTTTCCCTTGTCAATGGAAAATGTTTTAAGTTGACCGCAACTCTTTTTTCTAAGGGTATTGCTTGACGCATAACCGTGTCACTTTTGCGAATACCGCTTAATAAAACACATAGTTGGTTAAACACAACTGGATTCATTCGAAGGTTATTTTTAAAGAATGCGTCATTAGTACCGTTATTTGACATATTTTTCTTTGAACCTTTCGCAAAAATATAGCATCATGTGTTGTTTAAGCTTGCAACTAATTAGTTTGTAGTCAGCTGTGCACATGTTCAATTATCGTGATACTAGCAAAATGCCCGCTACTTCGCATGCGGAAAAGAAATAATATTCAAATAACCATTTAATATGGTGAACACTGAACATTTTTATGTACTTATAGCTATTTAAATTGATATTTAATTTCTTTCAAGTACTGTTCGTGCATGTTTTCCTCGAATCTCAAAAAAAAAAAGACCTCTACACTTCAACAGCGACTTACATTTTAAATTTCAGTCCGAATTTTGGAATTTGTGATATCAAAATGTAGAAAACCGATCGATTCCCCGGTCAGGCAACATTAAATTTTCGACGGGTGCAAAATACCCCTCAGTAATGTTGGCGACATTTACTGAGTATTTCAGTCATGTAAAACTTCTCTACAAATGGTGTCGTAAGGCACGCCGTTCGGACTCGGCGATAATCAGTACGTCCCATATCATTGATCTAATATGAATCGGGGTGCACTCATTGATATGAGAGAAGTCTCCCTTGTCCCGTCTGGGATGTTTGTGAAACAATTATTACATTATTTAGAAACCGAATTCGTGTTAACATAGAAACAATAGAACATTATTCAGTACAATTTTTAGAATCCAGAACCTTAGCTCATTAGCTTGTTACAGTCTTAGCTCTACTTGTTCACCCAATGTCAATAGTATTACATGTGGAAACCTTTCATACATTTAAAGCTGGATTTTAATAAACATTCTGATCCAATCTCAACAGTGATCCTCACAACAAATTTCAATTATCGATTCACCCAATACCAGTGCTTCAATATTTAGTATTACTTAATACTCCTAGTACATTTATTGTACGGCCACTTCTAAAAATGAACCTGTCAAATAGATAATATACCTATTCCTTAGCCCAATACCAAATTGATTGCAATTTTGTACTTTTCACACACTAATTATATTATTCCAGCTTCATTGCTACACCAAAGTCAAATTTAATACCATTGTGTATTTCTCAATAAGTCAGCGAGCCAGCCCTAAGCCTAATTTCAGAATTTGTATGCATTTAAAAAAAATCTTATCTAAACAAAAACACCATCCCTCAACAACAATTTGAAATTCCACTTTATCCCTTCAACGCCAAACTGGTACCAAATTCAGTACCTATAATATGTATAAGTTAAAAAACTACTGCCTTTTATCCAAAACATAATCCCAACCGCAATTTAGTATTTTTCGTATACATAGGTACGTACACATAATATCGAATTTCACAATTTCAACTCTACTAATTTACACAATAACAGTTTGAACCAAATTCTGTGCCATTTTGTAATTTTGTAAGTATATCCACAACCACATCCATATCTCAACCCTACACATCAAGAGAGTCTATAATACCAAATTTCCGAATTCCATCTCTATTCATAATACCATTAATACTTTTCGTATGAAAGTACGAATTTCAATAACTATCTCCAACAGTAATTCTAAATTTCAGGATACTACCCTATCCGTCCACCTAAAACTAAATTGTACGAAATTAAGTACCATTTAGTACTTTTCGTAACCATAAGTACAAACTTCCAAAACTATCTCAGTCCTACACTCCAACAGTAATCTAAAATTCAGGATTCCAGCTCTCTCCGTTCACCCAAATATAAATTGTACCAATTTAGTACCACTTAGTACATTCCGTGCCCATAAGTACGAATTTCCAAAACTTCCTTAACCCTACACTCCAACAATAATCTTAACTCGAAATTCCAGGATTCCTGCTCTATCCGTTCACCCAAATATAGATTGTACTAAATTAAGTGCCATTTAGTACATTCCATACCCATAAGTACGAATTTCCAAAACTACCTAAATTCTACACTCCATAAGTAATCTTAATTATAAATTTCAGGATTCCAGCTCTATCTGTTTACCCAAATCCAAAATGTACAAAACTTAGTACCATTTAGTACTTTCCGTACCCATAAGTAGAAACATCCGAAACTACCTCAATCCTACACTCCATAAGTAATCATAATTCCAAATTTCAGGATTCCAGCTCTATCGGTCCACGTAAATTTTAATTGTACCAAATTTAGTACTTTCCGTACAGATAAGTACGAATTTCCAAGACTAACTTAATCCCACAGTCCAACAGTAATCTTAATTCCAAATTTCAGGATTCCAGCTCTATTCGTTCACCCAAATCAAAAGTATACCAAAGTTAGTACCATTTAGTACTTTACGTACCCATAAGTACGAATTTCCAAAACTACCTCAATCTTACACCCCAAAAGTAACTTTAATTATAAATTTCAGGATTCCAGCTCTATCTGTTCACCCAAATCCAAATTGTACCAAATTTAGTACATTTAGTACCTCCCGTACCCATAAGTATGAATTTCCAAAACTACCTCAATCCTTCACTCCATCAGTAACCTTAATTCCAGATTTCAGGATTCCAGCTCTGTCCGTTTACCTAAATTTAAATTGTACCAAATTTAGTACCATTGTACCAAATTTAGTATTTTCCGTACCCATAGGTACGAATTTCCAAGATTAACTCAATCCTACAGTCCAACAGTAATCTTGATTCCAAATTACAGGATTCCACCTATATCCATTCACCCAAATCCAAATTGTACCAAATTCACGACCGTTTAGTGCTTTTCGTATAAATAAGTACAAATTTTCAAAACTACTTCAATCCTATACTCTAACAGTAATAATAATTCAAAATTTCAGGATTCCACCTATATCCATTCACCCAAATCCAAATTGTACCAAATTTAGTACTTTTCGTACACATAAGTACGAATTTCCAAAAATAACCCTCATATCTCAATCCTACTCTTCAATAGAAGTCTTAATTTTAAAATTCAAGTTTCCAGCTTTATCCGTTCACTCAAATCCAAATTGTACTAAATTTAGTACACTTAAGTACTTTTCGTACACATGAGAACGAATTTCCTTTCATAAACACCTCCTCCCATCCTTTATTTCCATACCAAATTTCAAGATTCTAGCTATAGCCGTTCAAAATATACAACTGGTACTAAATTTTATAACTTTTAGTACTTTTCGTACACTTCTAGGTCGAAACTCCAAAAACCCTTTGGTACATCTTTCTAACTCTCCACAAGTGACCCTCATCCCAAATTTCAGAATTCTAGCTTTTCCCGTTTGCCTAATACAAAGGGTACCATATTTAGTACCATTTAGTACTTTTCGTACCCTCCCAGCCTTATCGAGCACCTTCGCCCCAAGACTAATCCTCACCCAAAATTTCGGAATTCTAGCTTCAACCGTTTCGTCTGGGCGTTGATTCCTAGTCGGCCCCCCACACAAATTTGACCATTTTTAGTACATTTTAGTGCTTTTCGCACCCTTGTACGACGAATTTCCAAAAACCCAGCCTTATCGAGCACCTTCGCCCCAAGACTAATCCTCACCCAAAATTTGGGAATTCTAGCTTCAGCCGTTTCGTCTGGGCGTTGATTCCTAGTCGGCCCCCCCCACAAATTTGATCATTTTTAGTACGTTTTAGCGCTTTTCGCACCCTTGCAGGACGAATTTCCAAAAACCCAGCCTTATCGAGCACCTTCGCCCCAAGACTAATCCTCACCCAAAATTTGGGAATTCTAGCTTCAGCCGTTTCGTCTGGGCGTTGATTCCTAGTTGGCCCCCACACAAATTTGACCATTTTTAGTACATTTTAGTGCTTTTCGCACCCTTGTAGGACGAATTTCCAAAAACCCAGCCTTATCGAGCACCTTCGCCCCAAGACTAATCCTCACCCAAAATTTGGGAATTCTAGCTTCAACCGTTTCGTCTGGGCGTTGATTCCTAGTCGGCCCCCCACACAAATTTGACCATTTTTAGTACATTTTAGCGCTTTTCGCACCCTTGTAGGACGAATTTCCCAAAACCCAGCCTTATCGAGCACCTTCGCCCCAAGGCTAATCCTCATCCAAAATTTGGGAATTCTAGCTTCAGCCGTTTCGTCTGGGCGTTGATTCCTAGTCGGCCCCACACAAATTTGACCATTTTTAGTACATTTTAGTGCTTTTCGCACCCTTGTAGGACGAATTTCCAAAAACCCAGCCTTATCGAGCACCTTCGCCCCAAGACTAATCCTCACCCAAAATTTGGGAAATCTAGCTTCAACCGTTTCGTCTGGGCGTTGATTCTTAGTCGGCCCCCACACAAATTTGACCATTTTTAGTACATTTTAGTGCTTTTCGCACCCTTGTAGGACGAATTTCCAAAAACCCAGCCTTATCGAGCACCTTCGCCCCAAGACTAATCCTCACCCAAAATTTGGGAAATCTAGCTTCAACCGTTTCGTCTGGGCGTTGATTCTTAGTCGGCCCCCACACAAATTTGACCATTTTTAGTACATTTTAGTGCTTTTCGCACCCTTGTAGGACGAATTTCCAAAAACCCAGCCTTATCGAGCACCTTCGCCCCAAGACTAATCCTCACCCAAAATTTGGGAAATCTAGCTTCAACCGTTTCGTCTGGGCGTTGATTCTTAGTCGGCCCCCACACAAATTTGACCATTTTTAGTACATTTTAGTGCTTTTCGCACCCTTGTAGGACGAATTTCCAAAAACCCAGCCTTATCGAGCACCTTCGCCCCAAGACTAATCCTCACCCAAAATTTGGGAAATCTAGCTTCAACCGTTTCGTCTGGGCGTTGATTCTTAGTCGGCCCCCACACAAATTTGACCATTTTTAGTACATTTTAGTGCTTTTCGCACCCTTGTAGGACGAATTTCCAAAAACCCAGCCTTATCGAGCACCTTCGCCCCAAGACTAATCCTCACCCAAAATTTGGGAAATCTAGCTTCAACCGTTTCGTCTGGGCGTTGATTCTTAGTCGGCCCCCACACAAATTTGACCATTTTTAGTACATTTTAGTGCTTTTCGCACCCTTGTAGGACGAATTTCCAAAAACCCAGCCTTATTGAGCACCTTCGCCCCAAGACTAATCCTCACCCAAAATTTGGGAAATCTAGCTTCAACCGTTTCGTCTGGGCGTTGATTCTTAGTCGGCCCCCACACAAATTTGACCATTTTTAGTACATTTTAGTGCTTTTCGCACCCTTGTAGGACGAATTTCCAAAAACCCAGCCTTATCGAGCACCTTCGCCCCAAGACTAATCCTCACCCAAAATTTGGGAATTCTAGCTTCAGCCGTTTCGTCTGAGCGTTGATTCTTAGTCGGCCCCCACACAAATTTGACCATTTTTAGTACATTTTAGTGCTTTTCGCACCCTTGTAGGACGAATCTCCAAAAACCCAGCCTTATCGAGCACCTTCGCCCCAAGACTAATCCTCACCTAAAATTTGGGAATTCTAGCTTCAGCCGTTTCGTCTGGGCGTTGATTCATAGTCGGCCCCCACACAAATGGTACAATTTTTAGTACATTTTAGTACTTTTCGTACCCTTCTAGGACGAATTTCCAAAAACCCAGCCTTATCGAGCACCTTTGCCCCAAGACTAATCCTCACACAAAATTTGGGGATTCTAGCTTCAGCCGTTTCGTCTGGGCGTTGATTCCTAGTTGGCCCCCCACACAAATTTGACAATTTTTAGTACATTTTAGTGCTTTTCGCACCCTTGTAGGACGAATTTCCAAAAACCCAGCCTTATCGAGCACCTTCGCCCCAAGACTAATCCTCACCCAAAATTTGGGAATTCTAGCTTCAGCCGTTTCGTCTGGGCGTTGATTCCTAGTCGGCCCCCCACACAAATTTGACCATTTTTAGTACATTTTAGCGCTTTTCGCACCCTTGTAGGACGAATTTCCCAAAACCCAGCCTTATCGAGCACCTTCGCCCCAAGGCTAATCCTCATCCAAAATTTGGGAATTCTAGCTTCAGCCGTTTCGTCTGGGCGTTGATTCTTAGTCGGCCCCCACACAAATTTGACCATTTTTAGTACATTTTAGTGCTTTTCGCACCCTTGTAGGACGAATCTCCAAAAACCCAGCCTTATCGAGCACCTTCGCCCCAAGACTAATCCTCACCTAAAATTTGGGAATTCTAGCTTCAGCCGTTTCGTCTGGGCGTTGATTCATAGTCGGCCCCCACACAAATGGTACAATTTTTAGTACATTTTAGTACTTTTCGTACCCTTCTAGGACGAATTTCCAAAACCCCAGCCTTATCGAGCACCTTTGCCCCAAGACTAATCCTCACACAAAATTTGGGGATTCTAGCTTCAGCCGTTTCGTCTGGGCGTTGTAGATCACATCATCACTTTACTCTTTTATATATATAGATAACTTCATTTTCCCAAAAAATACGTTGCTTTCTAAAATTGTTAAAAAACATTAATATAATTATTTAATCCTAAAAGCAAGCTGAAAAACTAAATAAAGAAAGGTTAGTCATAATTAGGAAAAAAACACGACATGCAAATAGTATTAGATTGCCTGTAATAATTTTGTAAATGAGGTCTTGCGTATATGCAACATTGGTCCATTAAGGTAATTTTGAAAAATAAAAACATGTTTTTGTTTACACATTCTAAGATGCACCCAAAAGGTATGAACCAGGATGATATTGAAAGGAAAAAAAACTGTGATAGGGATGATTCGGCTGACGAGGAAAATGAAGAAGATGCAAATGATGCAAAATTTGGATTACACAGCTGGAAACGTGGAAGTTAGTTTGGTTGAACAATTGACCGAAAATGATGAAAAGGAAAACGATGAAAAGGATGTGCTAAAGTCAACGCCCTATAAAAGAGCATACGTTGAAGATCCTGAACAATCCATACGATTTGATAGTAATAATAAATGGCCGGAATGGGGAACACGGGGCAGATGTAGGCTATGCAACACTGGGTTTCCAAGCTGTAAATGCAGCAAATGCAAGGTGCACTTGTGCTCCAATCTTCAAAAAATTGTTTGTATCCTACCATACATAAATTTAAATAATAAAATAAATAAACGCCATTTGAAAAAAATCAACTTCTACTTAAATTTATACCACCATTGCCCAATGTTGCATATAGCTCTTGGACGAGGACACGTAGGACATTGAAAAAATTTTCAGGCTATATTGAGGTTAACCCTATCTTATATGTACACTCAAAAATTTTTTAGCCACACCCATTTTAATTCGGGGATGAAAGGGTTAAGTGCGAGGAAAGTATATATTCAAAATGAGGACAATAGATCTTTAATGAATTTTAGCACAAATATCAATCATCAGGAGCAAATTTACACTTGGTTTTAAAAGTCCAGAGTAAAAATAATAAAATTTCATCCAGTCCAGATAAGAGTAGTAGATACCAAAATATTCCAACCATAGATGGTCTGTCGGAAATAATGACGTATCTGACATACATTACATAAGTCAAAAATGTCGTAAACCTGACAATATGCGTTAAGTAGTGGTAGTGGTATAGATGAATTGTAGATGGCATGGTGAGTGGCGAGTTCATCTACTTCAGTTATTTTAAAAATTAAAATATTAATAAAAAATCTGTTTATGTTTTCAAAAAAGGTACGGAGGCTCTTCAATAAAACAGACAGGTTTGTAGAATTAGTTTTAAGTGAAAAATATGATGGTAACGTACATTTTTTGAGGTTTATGACGTTTCCTACCTCTTATACGTTTCTTACAGGTATATGGAGTTTTAAAAATTTCTGACCGTCGAAAACGTAAAAAATCATTATACAGGCCATTTCTGATTCCAAGCAAACAACCAACCACAAATGTGTCATATTTCTAAGAGCTCAATAAACATGAGAACACAAAAAAAAAAATTATACGAACAGCTCGGCAAACATCCCCGAAGAAGCAAGGGGTATCATGGGCGGAGTGCTTATCATATTAAATAAAAATATGACTACATGAAACAAATACTACCTCCAGTGTCACCCACTTCAAACCTAAAATTATACGCTGCTTAATCTACATATGACAAGAAGATCCTCTGAACATTTCGGCTTTCGGTACGCAGAGTGCAAACGTAAATTACTTCCGACTTCGATGTCATTTACATTTTTTATGTTAATTTATTAGCTAATTTAAAGCAAAAGAAGCTTAACAAGTAAAAACGTCGTTATGTTCAGACGTGCGAACTTTTTATACCCACATCATAAAATATGTACATTGAAATCAGATTTAAGCAATTTCGTATGGACGATGTGGCTAAAATCTTCACACTTCCCAAAATCGTCAGTTACAGTTCTTTGGGAACTATACCAAAAAGTGGTCCTGTACCAACCATTCTCTCCAGTAACATTTGGTATATTCAATAGTACCAAGTGCCAAATCTTTGCTATCTTTGTAAGATAATGCTTCCGCCTCTGAAAATACAAAAAAATCGAGCGATGCCGGTCTATGGGGATTGTATCAAAATGTGAACATGAGGAAAAGTTTTAATAGCGCCAACGATAATTAAATACCATCCATTTCGGTGGAGTAATGAGGCTATAACGTTAAAAATAACCAAAATCGTTTTTGGGACCATTTCAATCCCTAACCAATATTGCACATTTCCAGTACCAAACCTACGAATAATACAACTTCTGTATCAAATTATATATAACTCCCAAATTACAGCTATTTAGTACGATAATGCGGTTAAAACCTTCAAAACGCTGAAAATCAGTCGGTACTGCCTATGGTGCTATGTTTAGTATCCCTTCCGATGACTGAATACTAAATTTAAGCAACGTTTTTAATAATCTGGCTAAACCTTCAAAATACTGGCTTCTTCAACATGTGGTAGGAATGTTTTATAGCTCTATCAAAGTTAAATAGTATTTAATAAATACCAACCACGCCTTCGGGTTCTTCTATACCGGATTGATCCGAAGCCATACGTTGAGTGAAACAGGGAGTGGAGTGATATCTCCGGAGGTATTTAGTCTCTACATCTCCTGTATTCTGCCTCCTCCATAGGATCGTAACGTATGCAGATGATTGTACGCCCCTTTTCGTCACTTTTTAAATGAGTGAACTCCTATATGATCGATCTTACCACCTTTGCTCTGGTGTTATCATACACTACGTCCACTCTCTCCACCACATGGACTGCGGAGATGAGGACTTACTTGAATGTCATGGTAGATGGTAGGAGAAATCCGGCCACAAATTACCCCAAAATTGTAGGAGTTACATACGACAACATTTTCATGTTCCCCGCGCATGCCACAGCTATCTACAATAAGCTAAGGTGTAGGAATAAAGTCCTCAAGTCCCTAGCCGGCAACACTTGGTTTGCACATAAACAAACCTTGTTGGCCACATATATGCATATAAAAGAGTTGAGTAATGATGACTGACTGACTGACCCACTGACTGATAATCAACGCCCAGATTAAACAGCTAAAGCTAGAATCTTGAAATTTTGGGTGAGGGTCACTCTTGGTCCGAAGGTGTCAGATAAGGCTGGATTTTTGGAAATTCGAACTAGTACGAAAAGTACTAAAAGGTACTAAATATTGTACCCTTTGTATTAGGCAAACACGAAAAGTTACTAAATTTAGTACTATTTGGTATTACGTGAACGGATAGAGCTTAAATCTTGAAATTTGGAATAAAAATCAAGGTTTAGAAGATGAGTTGATATAAGGAGCTGGTTTTGAAAATGTGTACTCATGTGTACGAATAGTACTAAATGGTACTAAATTTGGTACAATTTGAATTTGGGCAAACCCATAAAGTTGGAATTCCGAAATTTAGAATTACTATTACTGTTGGAGTGTAGGTTTGAGATATGGAGGTTGTTTTCGAAATTCGTACATATGGGTACGAAAGGTACTAAATAGTACCAAATAAAGTACAATTTGGATTTGGGGGAACGGATGTAGCTGGAATCCTGAAATTTAGAATTAGGATTACTGTCGGAGTGTAGGATAGAGGTATTTTGGAAATTCGTACTTATGGCAACGAAAAGTACTAAATGGTACCAAATGTGGTACAATTTGGATTTGGGTGATCGGATACATTTGGAATCCTGAAATTCGAAATTGAGATTACTTTTGGAGTGTTGGATAGAGGTAGGTTTGGAAATTCGGACCTATGGGAACAAAAAGTACTAAATGGTACTAAATTTGGTACAATTTCGATTACGGTGATCGGATGCAGCAGTAATTCTGAAATTTGGAATTAAGATTACTGTTGGCGTGTAGGATTGAGGTAGTTGTGGATATTCGTACTCATGGGTACGAATAGTACTAAATAGTACCAAATTTGGTACAATTTGGATTTGGGTGAACGGATATAACTGAAATTCCGAGATTTGGAACAAGGAGTACTATTGGAGTGTAGGATTGATAAAGTTTTGGACATTTTTAGTTATGGGTAGGAAAAGTACTAAATAGTACTAAATTTGGTACAACTTAGATTTCAATGATAGGATACATTTGGAATCGTGAAATTCGGAATTAAAATCGCTGTTGGAGTGTTGATAGAGGTAGTACTAAATGGTACCAAATTTGGATTTGAGTTGTCGGATGTATCTGGAATCCTGAAATTCGGAATTAAGCTTATTGTTTGAACATAGCACTGAGGTAGTTTTGAAAATTTGTACTTATGTGTAAAGTACTAAATGGTACCAAATCTGGTACAATTTGGATTTGGGTGAACGGATATAGCTGGAATCCCGAAATTCGGAATAAGGATTACTGTTGGTGTGTAGGATTTATGAAGCTTTTGAAATTTTTAGTTATGGGTACGAAAAGTACTAAATGGTACCAAATTTTAATTTATGTGATCGGATACATTTGGAATCCTGAAATTTGGAATTACGATTACTGTTGGAGTGTTGAAATTCGTACTTTGGAAACGAAAAGTACTAAATGGTATCAAATTTGGTACAATTTGGATTACGGTGATCGGATGCAGCTGTAATCCTGAAATTTGGAATTAAGATTACTGTTGTCGTGTAGGATTGAGATATTTGTAGAAGTTCGTACTCATGGGTACGAATGTACTAAATGGTACCAAATTTAGTACAGTTTGCATTTGGGTGAACGGAGTACTATTGGAGTGTAGGATTGATAAAGTTTTGGAAATTTGTAGTTATGGGTAGGAAAAGTACTAAATAGTACTAAATTTGGTATAATTTGGATTTCAGTGATAGGATACATTTGGAATCGTGAAATTCGGAATTAAAATTGATGTTGGAGTGTTGATAGAAATACGTACTTTGGATACGAATAGTACTAAATGGTACCAAATTTGGATTTGAGTGATCGGTTATATCTGGAATCCTGAAATTCGGAATTAAGCTTATTGTTTGAACATAGCACTGAGGTAGTTTTGAAAATTTGTACTTATGGGTACGAAAAGTACTAAATGGTACTAAATTTGGTACAACTTGGATTTGAGCGAACGGTTAGAGCTGGAATCTTGAAATTTGGAGTTAATATTACTGTTGGAGTTAGCTTTGGAAATGCGTACTTAGTTTTGGAAATGCGTACTTACGCTTACAAAAAGTACTACATTTTGTACAATTAGGATTTGGGTGAAATTATAGCGCTCGAATCCTAAAATGTGGAATTAGGTACACTTAGGTGTACGAAATGGTTCCATGTACTCGTATGGTACAATTTTGTATTGGATGAACGGATAGATCTGGATTCGTGAGATTTGGAATTAAGATTACTGTTATCATTTGCTTGTAACGTCCCATTTAAGAAATATGTGCCATAAATATACGAAAAGTTCTAAATGGCACAGGATTTGGTACAATTTGTTATTGTGTAAACGGAATTTTGAAATAATAGGAGGAGGTTCGTATATAAAGTACTAAATAGTTCTATAATTGGTTTTGGGGGAACAGATAAAGCTGGTAATGAGGATGGCGGTTGTTGGGTTAGGCCGTATTTGCGCTGAGAACCTCAATTAAAATATCTCAAAAAATGTAGATTGCTCTTGACTAAAATCGAAAATGGTATTAGTACACAAAATGTTTCCATGTTCACTATTCTATATTATATATTGTTTATTTGTTTTGTATATTTAACGCATACGAAGTAGCGGGCACTTTGCTAGTTTTTCATAAATTAATACAAAAAAATTTCGTTTTCTTGGTTCGAAAACAATTACTTGACAATCTAATTAATTTTATTAGTATAAATAAAAATATTTTTATCATATATCCCTTAATTTCAATTTTTGATTATGTTTTTGCAATGCATAAGCGCCATAAAACACACAATTCCAGTTGTTCAACCTATGGTTCTAAGTCCCAATTTACATTAGGCGAGTTTACTTGCGGCAATTGTCAGTTTGATGGAGAGAGAGGTGAGGTATATGGTAACCCTTTGCCTCTCAACACCCTCTCTCACCCACAAACTGACAATTGCCGCAAGTAAACTCGCCTAATGTAAATTGGGACTTATAGTATTTGAAAAATATCTGTATCACAGTTATTTCAGTGTATACAACACTCAACAGTATCTCTCTGTTATGGTAGGGTGAGTTCACACCAGTGTTGCCGAATTTGACGATTTATCGTCATTTTGACGATTTTTTGGCCAAAAATTGAAAAATGACGATTTGACGATTTTATGGCCCAAAATGACGATTTTTCACGTAATCCCGAATTGCATGAAATTAAACATGATAACTATATTTTGACCAGAATTTCACGAAAGTCTTTAAGGGAAGCAATATTCCAAACTCGGTTTCATGAGCTATTTTAATGTTTTTAAACAATTTTGAGACGGATTGGCTTTATTAGGCACATATCTGGAATAGAGGTATTTTCATAGTTTTTGCCTCATCTTGGATTTACATCAGCTGAAAATTTTCATGTAGGATTTTTAATGAATGAAAATCTTCAATGAAAATTTTTGGAGATATAATACTTCCCATGTCCTCTTTAATGAGAGTTTTTGTCGATTTTCGACTGCCCATCAACCAATTGTACGTGTACCGACAAACATGGACGGTCACACTGTCAAGCAAGCGATGTTTGAGCTAATCTGTCATTCAAAACTGGCAAAGTGTAACCAGCTTTACCTTGCTGTATTACTGCAAACTAGAAAACCACGAGGAAAACTATCATCTGAAAGCTGTTTTACAGCGGTAACTAAGGGGTTACATCTACTTGTCACTTTCAAAAAAAAGGTGACAAAAGTGCTGCAAAAAATTTTAAGAAGGGAACAATTTCTTGAGATTTTTATGTAGCATAGATACTTTAAACGCGTTTTTCTTGAAATGACATTTTTGAAGTCGGTGCCAACGATAGCTCGAAACCAAATTGACCGATCTTCACATGGTTTGGTGAGCTTATTAAATAAATAAAAGGCTTGCACTTAAGCGAGACAGACGAAAAAAAATGAATCAATTTTTTCGTTAAAATCGAAATTTTGACTATTACGGTTAATTTTTTTTATAAACAAGTTTGTTTAAAATTCTGTTTCGCCTTAAGGCAAGATTAATAGGTTCTTAAAATGCTTACAAACATGTACGATAATCGACCCGTTTTCGAGTCATCATTGGCATCGCAAAACGCTTTTACAAAAAAGGGTTTCGCAGATAGCCATTTACCACAAGACTTTGCAATCTTTTTCAACAACAAAAATACCAAAAGTAGTGTAAGATGTGCTCTCTCTTTCTTGATGAACGAACTTTTAAAAAAAAATTTGGTTGTTTCTTTGAAAACAATTTAAGAAAATTAGTTTTTTTGGTCTGCCCCCAACTAGGGACAACCCTTTAAGTGAGATTGGGTTATATTTATTGCTGTGGGTTGTATATTTTATGTTGTCAGTCTCATTGGCAAACCTATCGGCTAAAAAATCGCATTAAACGGTAACCAAACCTAGTTTTTGATCATGATGACGATTTTTTGACGATTTTCCAAATTTTGTTGCCGATTTGACGATTTTTTTGACGATTTCCGACCAAAAACTGTCGGCAACGCTGGTTCACACAAAAGCATAACATAACCCAGTGGGAAATTGGAATGTATTACCTTTGTAATCGGGAAAAGAATGCAAATGACCAAAAAATTGCACATTGATTACCTACTGCATTCCCAAATCCAATGGTAATGGAATCAGTACACAGACAGTTCGTAGATTACACATTAATTTCTTCTGGACTCAAGAAAAGAATGCATTATTTTCCTGGGACATGCTCCGTGTTAACAATAATGCATTCTGGAATGAAAAGGTAATGCACAAATTCATTGATATATTGTTTCCAGAATTCATTATTGCTAACACGGAGATTACAAAGGTAATACATTCCCCATTTTCCAACTGGGAACTGTTACACTCAATCTCTTTTTTACCAACAGTTACTGGTATGTATCTGTTGTATTTGTTTTTTGATACAAACAATTCTATCAATGCACGCCTTTAATGCTTTGCTACACGCTTATCAAGCACACACGTACAGAAGGAGTTCATCGGTTGGTTAAGACAGAGAAGCCATTACATAGTCGATACGTCCGAAGATTTGCTTTACCACCAATGAAACCAGGTAACGTAATTTGGTGACTATGTGGGTTCGAGTCCATGGCTTTCCTTTTTCACTTGCAAATAATTTCAGATCATTAAGCTTAACTCTAAACGAGAAAATTAATAAAATCATTAAAAAAAATGATCTTCGCCCTAACAGGCAAAATTTCAAAAAATAAAAAATAGGCTGAGCCCGGCTGGGATTTGAACCCACGTCCTTGAAAACATATCAAAAAAATGTTGTCACGGCGTGTTAGCGTTCAAAGCCAAAACTCATAACTTCAAATGCATCGCAAAAAGCGGTTGTTGTGAAGAAAATAAATTTCAACGGCCAAATATCCGTTAATGTATAAAAACACATTTGCATTTGAAAAACGATTAGTTCTAGGACAGAGAAGCCATTACATAGTCGATACGTCCGAAGATTTGCTTTACCACCAATGAAACCAGGTAACGTAATTTGGTGACTATGTGGGTTCGAGTCCATGGCTTTCCTTTTTCACTTGCAAATAATTTCAGATCATTAAGCTTAACTCTAAACGAGAAAATTAATAAAATCATTAAAAAAAAATGATCTTCGCCCTAACAGGCAAAATTTCAAAAAATAAAAAATAGGCTGAGCCCGGCTGGGATTTGAACCCACGTCCTTGAAAACATATCAAAAAAATGTTGTCACGGCGTGTTAGCGTTCAAAGCCAAAACTCATAACTTCAAAGGCATCGCAAAAAGCGGTTGTTGTGAAGAAAATACATTTCAACGGCCAAATATCCGTTAATGTATAAAAACACATTTGCATTTGAAAAACGATAAGTTCTAGGACAGAGAAGCCATTACATAGTCGATACGTCCGAAGATTTGCTTTACCACCAATGAAACCAGGTAACGTAATTTGGTGACTATATGGGTTCGAGTCCATGGCTTTCCTTTTTCACTTGCAAATAATTTCAGATCATTAAGCTTAACTCTAAACGAGAAAATTAATAAAATCATTAAAAAAAATGATCTTCGCCCTAACAGGCAAAATTTCAAAAAAAAAAAAAAAAAAAAATATTGAATTTTACATAAAATATTTGACAATTTAACAAATTTTTTAATAGTTTAATAATAAAACAAGTAAAAAAGTATCAGTCGGCTTCGCCGACAGAGATATACCCTCAGCCTATATGTATCGAAACTTTCAGCAACGTACAGAATTTTGTAGTTCTTTTTGGACATTGGAATTTGCCGACAAAAATGTAGATTAAGATTAAAGTTCAAAATCTTGCGGAGGAGGTACTTGAAGAAATGGGCCGACATAGTCCATTATGGAAGTTGATATTATTTTGGGGGTCATATCTTTTCGATTGATGTAGCGCCCGCTAGTCACTTTAGTGGGTCATAGTATAACTTATGGATCAGTATGCCAGGAAGAATGGACTTGTCCACGGAAAATATAATCTCGCTGTAAACGGGACCACAACGAACAGCATCGGTATATATATTTCCCAAGGATCTTCGAACAGACCCTAAACTGCAATTAGACATAAATGTTGAACTTTCGTGGGGGAGGTACCCTAAGGAGAGGACCGATATGGATTATTTCAGAAGTTAAACTAAATGTGGACAAAATATTAGGAGGTCCTTAACTGAACTTTTCCGAAATTTTGTGTGGGAGGTACACGAAGCAGTGGACCGATTGGGTCCATATTGGTACCTCATCTAAGTCTGGTACAAATTTCACAATGTGCAAAGTATGGACCAAATCTGTTACTCCCTTCAAGAGTTATCTTGCGCTAAAATTTTCCGAACATTTTCGAACTATTGTGTGGGAGGTACCGGAAGGAGTGGACCGATATAACCCATCTTCGAACTTAAACTAAGTTTGGACAAAATATTACGAAAGCCAAATTTTGGATCGAATCGGTTGATCCGTTCGAGAGTTATCGTGCGCTCCAGCCGGCCAGACAGACAGACGGACGGACATTGCTAAATCGACCCCAAATTGTCTAAAACGGATTTCGTCCGTGGGATCTAAAACCATTATTTCAATGAGGCACATTTTGCCCTCGTTAGCATAAATGCTGAGGGTATACAAATGGTATTACAATATACAGTGGCGGCCATATAATTAAGAACGACATCGTATTAAAAAGTATTTGACTTGCTACGTTCCAAATATTTGAATATTTATATGGAACAAAATTTGTAAATAAAGTACACGGTAAGCACTTTCAAATAAAGCCAAAACATGTTTTAATTCTCCCTCGTTTATACGAAAGAAACCACGATTTATTAAAATAGTCATAAATCGACCTGGCCACATAATTAAGAACGATATAAGTAAAGGTTACTTTAAGGTAATTTTCATACACAATATGTGAATATATCGTTATATATTTTAGAAATCGGTTACTTTGATTCATTTTTAGTATCAAATGTCCTTCAATGGTACATATTATTGCGTCTAAGTTTGATAATTAGGGCATACCTAACGTTTTCAAAATTTTGCCCATAATTTGACGAATTTATTTTATTTTTGGGATCTAAAGCCACAGTTTTGGCTTCCTCTCATTCCCTCGATGACGCTCTAAACGATACCCTGTGATTGTCGTTCCATAGTCGGCGCTTACTTACCCACTGTATGTGCATATAACCATATTTTTATACCCTACACTACACTGTGGTAAGGGTTCTCAATAACATAATTATCTGGTAAAAATCGACGTTAAACGGCCAACAATCTTAATTTAGAATACTTTGAAGGTATTTATGATTTTTCCGACTTTAATTGTCCATTTTACGACTTTTATGACGATTTTCGGCCAAAAACTTTTTGCATATTCTATAATTATTTTTTTTTTTTTTTTGCATATTTTGTGCATATGCAATATATGCAAATATCAACAAAACAAGTAAAAACGCATCAGTCGGCTTTGCCGACAGAGATATACCCTCAGCCTGTGTATATTGAAACAATTTTTTTCCCAAAAAACGTATGTATTTAGGTGGTTTTAAAACTTTTGGGCGTTTGAACCGACATAAATGTTGATTAGGATTAAAGATCAAAAGTTTTGCGGAGGATATACTAAAAGGAATAGATCGACATTGACCGTTATGGAAGTGGATCTCCAGCCACAACATATGGTGCCATAGAGTGTTTTTACACTATTCGGGCTGTTTGCTCAAGAAGTATGGACATGCCCCTAAAAAAACTTTTACCATCGTAATTGAGGCAGCGAATGCAAGTTGCTTCAACAAAAATCAAAGTGATTCGAGAGCAGGTCTTAAAGTGAACTTATCCGAAATTTTGTGTGGGAGGTACCGGATGGAGTTGACAAATATAATCCATATTTGAACCTGATCTATATCTGGTAGATATATAAGGATGTGTAAAGTGTAGACCAATTCGGGCACTCCCTTCAAGAGTTACCGTACGAACAATTTTTCCGAACATTTTTGCTTATCTTCAAACTTAAACTATGTTTGGACAAAATATTACTAAGGTCATATTTTGGACCGAATCGGCAGATCCGTTCAGGAGTTATCTTGCGCTCCAACCACCTCACACGGTGTCATAGGGGTTTTTTGCAGCTTTCGTGCTATTATCTCAGGAAGTACGAACTTGCCCTTGATGAAACTTGTACCTTCGTATAGAGGGCAGTGAATACAAGTTGTTAAAACAAAAATCAAAGCGATTCGAGAGATGGCCCTAAACTGAACTTCTCCTAAATTTTGTGTGGCAGGTACCCGACGGAGTGGACCTATTGAGACCATATTGGAACCTCATATTACTCTGGTAGAAAGTTTACGCTATACAAAGTATGGACCACATCGGTCACTCACTTCAAGAGTAATCCTGCGCACAAACTTTCCGAACATTTTCGAACTTTTGTGGGGGAGGTACCGGAAGGAGTGGACCGATGTAGCTCATCTTCGAACTTAAACTAAGTTTGGGCAAAATATTACGAAAGCCAAAATTTGAACCGAATCGGTTCATCCGTTCGAGAGTTATCCTGCGCTCCAGCCAGCAGGACAGACAGACAGACAGACGGACGGACATGGCTAGATCGACTCCAAATTGTCTGAAACACATTTCGTCCAAACATACTTGGGGTCTGAAACCATTATTTCGATGAGGCACATTTTCGTCGTATCAAAGTGTATATACCCTTCATAGCCTAAAGGCTGAGGGTATAAATACAAAATATGACCCTGTTATTGAATTCAGATTTCTTTGAAACGAATTTTGGTCCAACCAGAATTTCGTATCTTTATTATTAAAAAAAATATGCAAATATATAGAACATATTTGTAAAAATATTGAGGAATATGTATTGGAATATAAAAGATATAGAGAATTTTTTAAAAATAGAATTTTTTATCGATTTGATCCAAATCCACACTTATGACCATGGTAGAACAAAGAAGGTAAAGTAAATACTACAACAAATACAACTCAACAACAATCACAAAGGAATTTGTTTCTTTTTGTAACGTTGCTGTCACCGGTACATGTAAATAAAACAAGGAAATGTCTATAAATTATTGGAATTTATAAAACTAATATTTTCACATTTGATTGAATATTTTGAAAAACATGAATGAAAATTCGTTACATTTTCAATTTGAAAGTATCCATATCATTCTACTAAATGGATAATTTCACGCAAAAAGTAGAATTCTTGCAAAAATGTTTGGGGTCGCTAAAAATTCATTGAAAATGAGAAGCTGTTTCAAACTTTTGTTTTTGACATCAAAGAAGCACATTTAACAAAATATCATACATATTAAAAAATATTGTACCGCTTCTATAAGAGGTGTTATAGTGTGCGCACGTTGCTCGGACTTGGAAGAGGTTACATATCATTGACATGAAGAAGTCTTTACGGAATATAGCTTTTTTCTGAATGATATATTTTTTTCTCAGAAAATATATATAGGACCTATTATACATCGAAAATAGAAACAAAAATATAAAATGTCGTATGGAATTTGACACTTAGTCCCAATTTACATTAGCCGAGTTTACTTACGACAATTTTTCTCGTTCCTTTTTAAACTTGCCTCTGGCGTTTATAAAAGGCAATTCTGTTCCTACAAGTTTTGTTTTCAAAACAATGAAAATAATGTGAAATACGAAAAATATAAAATGAATTGCCTGAGAATTGCCGGTAAGAGCATTTTTTTCCATTTCCATTCCCCTTACGTGTGTCTTCTACCAACTGTTACTTGCGGCAAGTAAACTCTCCTAATGTAAATTGGGACTAACATTACAGTACAGTTCAGTCAGCTGGGTATTGCTCTTAGCTTATATTGTTCTACCATGACTTATTGTACAACATATGGAACAAAGCATGGTAGAACAAGAAAAGGTAGCAGCAATACCCAGCTGACTGAACTGGGTTGTAGTGTTAGTGTCAAATTTCATATGACATTTTATACATTTATTTCTATTTCGATGTACATTAGGGACATATATTTTTGAGAAAAAAATATATCATTCGGAAAAAACCATTTCCCAGAAAGACTTCTTCATATCAATGATATGTAACCTCCTCCAAGTTCGAACGATAAGCCGCGCAGTAAATCACCGCTTGTAGAGGCGATACAACGTTTGTTAATATGTGAGGTATTTTGTTAAAATTTAAAAAAATAAATCCCTAATAAACATGTGCTTCTTTGATTTCTAAAACGAAACATTGAAACAGCTTCTCCTTTTTCTATGAATTTCCAGCGACCCCAAACTTTTCTGCAAGAAATCTACTTTCTGCGAGAATTTATGCATTTAGTAGAATGATGTGGAAACATAAAAATTGAAAATGTAACGAATTTTCATTCATGTTTTCCAAAATATTCAACCAAATGTGAAAAATTATTAGTTTTTTAAATTCCAATAATTTATAGACATTTCCTTGTTTTGTTTACAAATACAACTGGCAGTAACGTTACAAACAAAAATAAATTCCTTTGTGGTTGTTGTTCGAGTTGTATTTGTTGTAGTATTAACTTTACCTTATATTTGTTCTATCATGGGAACAAAGTGACAAAAAATTTCCATCTTCGCCTTAATAAATTAAAAACTTCTAATTGGAAAATGAATGTTCTGATTTTTGAAATGTGTTTTTAAACTTGCTTTTATATAGTAATTTCAAAACTGGAAAAAGTTCAATATTTCGTGTCGGATCATGGATATCTCGGAAACTAGAGCAGATAGGAGAAAGCCGACCAACAATTCAGAAAGAGCATACCGGAAACTCCTAGAAACCACCTGTATCTACAAAAATCAAAAATTGCGTATTCAACACTTAGAATGACACCGACGATATGTAAATGTTTTAGGTTGTTAGGTTTAAGGGGCTATATATCGATACCTCTTTATTTTCGATATTTTTAAGGTTCTATCTACATTTTCTAACTAAACTACCCGTAATGGAACATTTGAGGTACCCTGCAGTCACAAAACTTCCCCAACAAAAATTGTCAACATTGGTCAACGTTTAGACATGGCAACACCTATTTCAGGCTTTTTATTATTTATTTCAGCTCTTTTTTCAGCTGCAGCACAATTTCGAGATGTTTTGGAAGCGGAAAGAAAATTGGAAGAACATGATCAGAGCAGAGATTTTAAATTAAATTCGTCAGCGGAAGTTGGATTTTCTGGTGTAAGCGGTGGCACTATGGGTTTGGTAAGTGGATGGATTCAAAATTTTCTTGTACGGAGTTGTTCTATTCCATAGAACCTTACGAAGCAATTCTATTCTATAAAAGACCTCTAAGGAAATCTATTGTATAGAAGACCCCTATGGAGAGGCCTCCAATTGTATAGAGGGGTCTTTTATAGTATATAGGAGCTCCGTGGAGTTTCTATGGAATAGAACGTCTCCGTAGGGGTCTTTTATGGAATAGAAGAGCTCCATAGAGGACTTCTATAGAATAGAAAAGCTCCGTAGGGGACTTCTATAGAATAGAAGAGCTCCGTAGGGATTTTTTTAGAATAGAAGAACTACGTGGTGGCATCTATAGAATATAAAGGCTCCAAATGGGTCTTCTATAAAATAGAAGAACTCTGAAGGGGTCTTCTATGATATAGAAGAACTCCGAAGGGGTCTTCTAAGGATTAGAATATCGCCGTAGGGGTCTTCTATGGAATTGAAGAGCTCCGTAGGGGTCTTCTATGGAAAATAAGAGCTCGGTAGGATTCTTCTATAGAATAGGCAAGCTCAGTAAGGGGTCTTCTATAGAATAGGAAAGTTCAGTAAAGAATCTTCTATGGAATAGACGAGCTCCGTAAGGGGGTTTCTATAGAATAGAAGAGCTCCATAGGCGACTTCTTTAGAACAGAAGAACTCCGTAGGGACTTCCTTAAAGTAGAAGAGTTCCGTAGGGGCCTTTTATAGAATTGAAGAACTCTATAATGGCCTTCTTTAGTACAGAAGAACCCTGTAGGGGTCTTCTATAGAATAGAAGAGTTACGTCGGGGACTTCTTTAGAATAGAAGAACTCCGTGGTGAACTTCTATAGAATATAAAATATCCATTGGGGTCTTCTACGGAATAAAAGAAACGCGAAGAGGACTTCTAAGGATTAGCAGATCTACGTAGAAGTCTTCTATGGAATTGAAGAGCTCCGTAGGGGACTTCTATGTAACAGAAGAGCTCCGAAGGGGTCTTCTATGGAATAAAAGAGCTCCGTAGGGTCTTCTGTAGAATTGGAGAGCTCCGTAGGGGACTTCTATACAATAGGACACCTCCGTAGGGGTCTTCCATCTAATAGGACAACTGCGTAGGTGTCCTTTGTAGAATATAAAACTTCCAAAGGGGTCGTCTATGGAAGATAATAGTACCAAAATGATCTTCTATGGAATAGAAGACCTCATAGCAACTTCAGCATCGAACAACTTTAATATTTATTTTCTTTTTTATTTTCAGCAAACTATGGACACTTCTGCCAATGCAAATATACATCGCTATCCTCTGGCCTTGAAAATGATGTTTAACTATGACATTCAAAGTAATGCCATGGCCATTTTACGAGCCATGTATAAAGAAACCGTACCGGCACGTCAACGTTATTGCAGGTGGATCCGCTGAAACGGGCAACTATTGAGGAAATTAAAAAGCACGAGTGTTCCAAAGGATTTGCCATCCTATCTGTTTCCCTCTTCGATTGAACAGGATTCCAATATTATTGATACTTATGCTATGCATCCATTATGCTTTGCTGAGTGGTGATCCACATGACCAACTGGCCATTGCCTATCTATTTTAAATACGTTTTTGTTATGTAAATGAAATGTAAATAAATGAGAAATTCAAAAATTGATTCTCAAATGGACAATAAACGTGGATTTTTAAAAGATTTTTAAGGCGACCCCTGAAGGACAATAAACGTGGATTTTTAAAAGATTTTTAAGACGACCCCTGAAGGACAATAAACGTGGATTTTTAAAAGATTTTTAAGGCGACCTCTTAACGATAATAAACGTGGATTTTTAAAAGATTTTTAAGGCGACCTCTTAACAAATGTCCACCTCGAAATGAAGATTAATTGGTTTCTTTTTCGACATACATTACCTGTCTATACAGTAAATCATACAACTTGCCCAAATCATCCAAGTTGCCCAACATGTTATTGTCTAACCTGCCCAAAATGAAAATTACGACAATTGAAAAAAAAGGAAAAAAAGGTTGCAAGAATTGTCGGATCAAAGCGAAATTTTATATAAGGTAAGAATATATTTTATATAAGGTATGAGATTTTTAAGGCGACCTCTTAACAAATGTCCACCTCGAAATGAAGTTTAATTGGTTTCTTTTTCGACATACATTACCTGTCTATACAGTAAATCATACAACTTGCCCAAATCACCCAAGTTGCCCAACATGTTATTTTCTAACCTGACCAAAATAAAAATTATGACAATTGAAAAAAAAAAGGAAAAAAAATATGAAAATTTATTAAAATTTTTAATATACACACAAATTCTAAAAAAACATCTTTCTTTTTTCTTTTTAACAGCGCAACACATTTACAAAAGATTTGAAGGAGACACCGTGAAGAATTTTGAAGAAATAGTAAAGGTAAGTCCTATTTTTATATTCGTTATACTTATGTATTTGGAAAAGTAATGAACGCATCGGTTTGCATAATGATTTGCGAGACAAGTGGTTGTTTCCGTGATCAAATGTTCTTATGTTATACTATGCATTTAAATTTTATGTAATAGATTTCGAAAACTAACGAACCGATGTTTATGGAATTTGGAGGCATAGGCACGCTATGCCTCCCATATTAAAAAATAGAATGATTGGTAAATTGTACCTTAAATTTCATTGGTTATTTTAGAATGAATTCAAGTAACACGCGTGATTTTTTAAATAATGCTACTGGGCTTCTAAATAACATGTTTAAAAGCCAAACGTAGATTTTTAAAAGATTTAATGGAAAGCACGTTCCAAAAGCAATGTGAAGCAATGAACAATTTTTTTGCATTGCATTCTACCTCGGATATACAATATGTGACCGTGCCTCCTAGTCTGCCTCCTACACATCAAATATCTAGGCATGATAATGCAATGCATTCTACCTCAGATATACAATATGTCACCGTGCCTCCTAGTCTGCCTCCTACACATCAAACATCTACGCATGATAATGCAATGCCTTCTACCTCGGATATACAATATGTCACCGTGCCTCCTGACTCAGATTTGGAATATATTAGTCTGCCACCTACACATCAAAGATCTACGCATGATAATGCAATGCCTTCTACCTCGGATATACAATATGTCACCGTGCCTCCTGACTCAGATTTGGAATATATTAGTCTGCCACCTACACATCAAAGATCTACGCATGATAATGCAATGCCTTCTACCTCGGATATACAGTATGTCACCGTGCCTCCTAGTAGGCCTACGCATGATAATGCAATGCATTCTACCTCGGATGATGAGTTGACAGATGACAATACCAACAGTAGTAAGTAATTATATATTCTCTTCTGTGGATAAGATAAATAAATAAATAAAAAATAAAGGAATATATTTTGTACTGGAAATTTCTGCAATAAAACGGAATTCCCAATCATCGAACTAAAAATAAAATCGGAATGTACACTTTCATTGAAATTGGACTTAAATAGCGTGTTTGATACACGAAATAAGGAAATCGCCCGAAAATATATTTATATTTATTATATTTTATAAAACATAGTCAAGCACAGGTTGCCATAAAATTCAAAATCCCACGCTCCTCTTTTCAACGTTATTATAAACAGTGCAAACTGCCAAACGATGCGCAGGAAGTTCGTAAAAGAAAAATGGAAGCAATACAGAACGCATTAGACATGCGCACAAAATGTGGTGGCAGCTACGCAAAGGTAGGAAAATCTTTCAACATACCAACATCTACCATTGCGTGGCATTCTAAGAAATCCAAATTAAATGAATCAATTAATCAGTCTCAACAAAATAATGAGAGGAGGTCATCAATAAATGACGAAAAATATAAAAAAAACCCAAACGGTGAAGATTGTGCGGATTTTAGGATGTCCATATAATTTCAATGGCCTCCACTCAAGGCCGATCACATTTCAATGTTTATGTTGTTTATCCTATGATTTTTTCATTTCATTATTAACACGAAACAATAAAAAAAACATGTAAAATAATTTGTTTTCGTTCATGATCTTTCAATTCCCACATTATGTGGAAATCTCCTGCTGGTATAGTGCTATTTGGTATTTAGTCTTAGAGTTGCATTTTTTCTCATTACGTGACCTTATAAATAGATCTTGTTTCGTGTCATATGACATTGATAGATAGTGTAAACTACCTCTAAACTTTTTGCTGGGTCGCATGGTACAATAAGAAAGGTAGCATTATCATGCCAATTGCATTGACATGACTGTTTTTGCCGTGGTACCTGTATTATTGTGCCATGGGTACACCTTATAATTCCATCATGACCATGATACAAAATAAGTCCCAATTTACATTAGGCGAGTTTACTTTTAAACTTGCCCCTTTCGTCTATACAAGGCAATTCGATTTCAAAAATTGTCGTTAATTATGATTACTTTTTGTGACATTTTGTTCTTAATTGTTTTGATTTTGTATAGAGAACTTCATAAGGAATATATATTCAATTCAATATTTCAATAAACAATATGGACGCGGAAGACAAAAATGTCTTAATAAAAAACCTTTTAGATTGCATTGGAGAAGCCATTAGTATAGAATCGGACGACAGTGATAAAGAAGACGTACTCATTGGTTTGTACCATATAATCGTGTATATTTTCGATTCAAAATACATTTTCGTAATCTATTTAGGATTAACGAGTTTATGCAAAAAAGCTACATTTCTACCCATTAGAAGAGAAAGAAGACTGTGGGTTAAGCAATGGAGGAAGAATAGAGCGGAATGCGGGTCTTTCAAATTTCCGACTAAGGAACTGCAGTTAAACGATGAAGTTTCCTATAAAAACTATTTAAGAGTCACAAAACAACAGTTTCAATATTTGTTAAATTTGATACAACAGGACATCTCGCGTTCCAACACAAAAATGAGGGATGCAATTCCAGCATCAGAAAAATTAGCATTGACTTTACGGTTCCTCGCCAGTGGTGAGTTATCAGATACATCATATACAGATTGTGATATTAAAAGATCATTTTTTGTGCAGGAGAGACATTTCAAAGTCTTGACTATCAGACACGTTTGTCCAGGTCGTCAATTTGTCACATAATACCGGGAGCATGTGATGCGCTGTTGAAGCACTTGAGAGATACATATTCGAAGGCATTCATCTTGTTATAATTCTTTTAAAAATCAGTAATTCCAGTATTATACTCCACTCAGTTTCCTAGCAGCTCTTTGGAATGGGAGGCAATTGCAAAGGAATTTGCGCTAAAATGGCAATTCCCAAATTGCTTAGGTGCTTTAGACGGAAAGCACATTACATTTCGGCGAAGATGGTACATTCTACCATAACTACAAAGGGACAAATAGCATTATTTTAATGGCCCTTGTTGATGCCAACTGTAAATTTGTTTTCGTATGTATTGGTTGTAATGGTCGATGTAATGATGCAGGAGTGTTTCTTCAAAGCAAACTGCGAAGAGTGCTGCAAGAAGAAAAAGAAATTCCAATCAAATCTGTGGTGGGGAAAGACCGGTGTCTTCCATATGTGGTAGTAGGAGATGATGCATTTCCGATGCAGACTCATCTGCTGAAACCGTATCCGTATCACACAAACTGCAAGGATAAACAAATATCAACGCAAGGCTATCTCGTGCAAGACACGTTGTGGAGCATGCTTTCGGAGTAGAGTTTGTACGAGTAGAAACTGGGCAAATAATTACATTTGTTTGTTGTGCCTTGCACAACTTTTTATTGCAGCGTGACGAAACTTACATCAACACCTACCAGTACTTTACCCCAGTTGAAACAGAGGGTGGGGCGGATTGCACATATAATCCCCGAAAGGGTAATGCAGAAGTTATTCGGCAAGCGTTTACGCCATATTTTTTGAATGAAGGGGAACTTGATTGGCTTGAAGCTAAATAAATTTAACTTACAAATAAATAAAACATCGGTACTAATTAAATTACAAACCATTGAATTCAATAAAGATAAGAATGCAACTACATTTTTTGTTATTTTAAGTGGTTATTTGTTCGGCCGAACCGAATTTTTTATACTCTACACCATAAATTATATTGAAACCAGACATCAGATATTATATTTATATTTGGATTATGTGATTGAAATTTCAAAGTGCCGAAAATCGGACGATTGTTATATTAAAATGTGGACCATATATCAAAATAGAATATGTTCCCTGCGGATACTAGGTAACAAGTTTTAGGCATTTAGTTTGAATAATGTGGCTAAAATATCCATAATTCCGAAAATCGGGAGGTACTGTTTTATGGGGGCTATTTGAAAACTTGGACCGATATATCTTATATTCAAAACCAAGCACCCAAGGAGTCATAGAAGTTCTGTACAACATTATTAACTTTACCTTAGATATTACGACTTAGAATTGTACGCTGATCAAGAATATATACATACATACTTTGCATAGGACCCGGACTAAAATTGTCTGAGAGCGAAAGACAAATGTTATCCATGATATTAAAATCATTAAAGCCATCATTGTTACCTGAAGAAATGGAACGATATAGTCCATGTTCGAACTTGATTTAGGTGTTAGAGAAACATTACGATGTACTAAAGGTTGGACCAATGCCAGTCACTCCTTTCAATAGATATCGTGTCCTGTATCTATTTTAGTTTCTTAACTTGGGATTCATTCACCTGTTTAACCATTTTGTCAGGAAGCTGAACTTGCACACGAAAACATATAGCTGTAAACAGGCCCACAATGAGTACCGCGGGTAAAAATGTCAAAACTACCATGGAACAGCCCTTAAATAGAGACATATTTCAAACGTGAGTTATGTTTGTAAGAAATATGGACCAACCATTAAATCGGGTTTCATCCAAACATAGTTGAGATCTCAAATCCGTTGTTTTAATGAGACCGATTCTACCTTACCAAATGCATATATCCTCTAACACTAACAGATACGGTCGCCCCTTATATAAATGTTTGAATTGAAAATTGTTGTAATATCAGATTATATTAATAGTGGTTTATATTTGGGGAAAAATACAATCGAAATTGATATGAACCTTCGAACGTTGCCGAATAATACGCTAATAATATTGAAGTGGTATAATGCATATGAAATTGGTATAAAATTTAAATATAACCTCTTATAATTATTCGAGAAAATCATCATTGTTAAATACTCCATTCATTGACATCTCCACGATGTCCTTGCCAGAGAATGAGTAGTTTGTTGCTAACTGTCTCTTTTTAGCAGCATCACTTGTAAGCTCCCGCTCTAAAGATGAGATACTAAGATAAATACAGTTTTTAGAACTATGTAGGCCCCATATCAGAAATTATATATTTTCCCCAATATGTGGATAGAATGATGTCGATTTAAGATCGATCCTACGCTTTACATGTTAAATAGAGATATCTTACCGTTGATATTGAACTTGGTACAGGTTCCGAAGATTCATCCACAGTCTAAAGAAGATATTTTAAGATTTTAGCATTAACATTACTTTTTTTCATATATATTTGTACAACCTTTGTATTATCCTCACTTTCTCGTGACTGAACATGCATGTCGAGGAAGGACAATTGGTGGAAACACCAAAGTTTAGGTATGTAAAGATCGCTCCTACCAGATCCACTTTTTCGTGATTGCCTATGCGCTCGCACTTCCTGCTTATATTGTGTCCTCATATTTTTCCATTTTCCTTTGATCTCATCTAACGTTATATTGCTTTTAATCTTCTGCATTTCTCTTAAAATGTTGTTGTATGTCTGCGCCTTTAAGTTTCGGTCCATATACTCTCTTGACTTAACGTCATATATACAAGGATTTTCTTGGACACAAAAAATCAATTTCTCTATTTCGTCTCTTGACCACTTAATTGCCATTTTTATTTTGTTATATATGTATATTTTTCACAATTTATTTGATTTTCAATATTCGTTTCTTTGTTTGAAAATGTTTTTATATTTTAAACTGTTACAAAATGTCAACACATAATCACAACTGTCACTACTATACGAAAAACAAAAAGAAGAATTGCCCAACAATTGCCAGTACGAGCAATTTTTTTCCATTTCCATTCCCCTTACGAATCTCTCCTCAAAAAAGTAGTAAAGTAAAGACTAGAAGAAATGCATTTTCCAAAAACATATGCTAATAGTTCCACATTTTGGTTACAGATAGCTACACAACTCCCTGGAATTGATAACAGCTGGTCTGTTCCTTTACTTTTGAAAATGGTAAAACCGGCAAAAGTAGCAAAAGTTGTAAACTGCTCCCATATGAATTGCATGGTGTCAGAAGTAAAGGAACGCTTTTCGAGTAAAAAGTGGTAAAACTTGAAGATTCTTGCACGTAAAGGAACAGGGCGAGACAGAAAACATAACCGTCGTGTTTTGTGGCTAAAATGTATTTTTTTTTTCTTTTTTATTGTTCATTCAATTATTTTTCTTTTTTATTGTTCATTCATTCAATAGGTCTGTCCGCGTACCCGATAATTTGTAACAATAATTATAAATTGTTACTGAATGTTGTTCTTTTATCCAAATTTTGACAATTGTATAATTGAAATGCTTCTAAACCTAGTAAGGACAAACTTAATATTCTATTAAATTTATTGTCAAAGGTAGTCTAATTGACCGACCTGTAGTGCGATTCTCTAACTTATTTTTTGAGTTACCGACAATTGTCGGTAAAATTAAAATGCTTATATTTATTATTGTCTTTTTAGGACGAAGGCCATTATTTATGAAAGTTTTTTAATTAATTAATTGGATTAATCGAGCTAATATGGCCTAAGGAGTTTTGTATTGAAAAATGAATTCTAGCGAAATACCACACACTCAACCATTACGCTACGATCGTTTCGCCTGGTGGTTTAAGCCAGGCTCATCAGGCGTATTTGAATGCTAATGGCTAGAAGACAAAGGCTGATTTTGATAACTTCTATTTATACAAACATTTTTACAATTTTGTAATTATGAAGTATTTATGGAAGTCTTTTTCTTTATCAAGTCACCCTAGTGTCTTGTCTAGGAATCATTTTCTCAATACATACACATATACAATCGAAGGGGGGTTTCCTTCATGAATTGTAATGCCTTCAGTTTTTTAAGTTTTTGGATATCATGTCGACTAGTTTTGTTGATATGATACATTGGCATCATGTCGACTAGTTTTGTTGATATGATACATTGGCATCATGTCGACTAGTTTGTTGATATGATACATTGGCAGTGGCTTAGAACGCTGAGATCTCGACAACATTGTAAAAATACGCCTGATGAGCCTGGCTTAAACCACCAGGCGAAACGATCGTAGCGTAATGGTTGAGTGTGTGGTATTTCGCTAGAATTCATTTTTCAATACAAAACTCCTTAGGCCATATTAGCTCGATTAATCCAATTAATTAATTAAAAAACTTTCATAAATAATGGCCTTCGTCCTAAAAAGACAATAATAAATAAAAATCTTCACAGCAGAGCCCGGCTGCCCCGGCTGAGGTTTGAACCTGGGTTCTCTCCAACAAACAGACAATGTTGTCGAGATCTCAGCGTTCTAAGCCACTGCCAATGTATCATATCAACAAACTAGTCGACATGATGCCAATGTATCATATCAACAAAACTAGTCGACATGATATCCAAAAACTTAAAAAACTGAAGGCATTACAATTCATGAAGGAAACCCCCCTTCGATTGTATATGTGTATGTATTGAGAAAATGATTCCTAGACAAGACACTAGGGTGACTTGATAAAGAAAAAGACTTCCATAAATACTTCATAATTACAAAATTGTAAAAATGTTTGTATAAATAGAAGTTATCAAAATCAGCCTTTGTCTTCTAGCCATTAGCATTCAAATACGCCTGATGAGCCTGGCTTAAACCACCAGGCGAAACGATCTTAGCGTAATGGTTGAGTGTGTGGTATTTCGCTAGAATTCATTTTTCAATACAAAACTCCTTAGGCCATATTAGCTCGATTAATCCAATTAATTAATTAAAATGCTTACTTACTTACTTACTTAGCTGGCCCATTACAGAACATTTGTTCTATAGGCCGAACTAAGAAGAGATCTCCATTCCTCTCTATTTGTTGCTTTGCACTCTGGAATACGACGCCTTTTCATCTCATCATCCACTTGTTTGCGCCATCTATTCCTTGGCCTGCCAATTCTGCGTGCACCGCCATGTGGCATGTATTCATACGCCTTTTTAGCGGGTTCATCATCGCTCATTCTTATGATATGGCCTAGCCAACGCAATCGCTGCATCTCGATACGTTTAACAATATTGATGTCGTTGTATAGCAGATACAGCTCGTGGTTCATGCGACGTCGATATTCACCGTCAGCGCAGATTGGTCCGTAGATCTTTCGAAGAATTTTTCTCTCAAACACACGAAGCACTGCCATGTCTGCTTGCGCAAGTACCCAGGCTTCGGAGCCATACATCAGCACGGGTAGTATCAGTGTTTTGTAGAGCGTTATTTTTGTTTGACGAGATGTGGCTTTGTTTTTAAACTGCTTACTTAATCCAAAGTAGCATCTGTTGGCCAATACAATTCTTCTTTTTATTTCACAACTGATGTCGTTTGTTGTGTTGACGGAGGTGCCGAGGTAGACGAAGTCTTTTACTACCTCAATATTATAGGAACCAACTTCCACAGTCGGTCCGAGCTCAATGGACGCATTGCGCGTCGACACCATCAACTTGGTCTTCTCACCGTTTACCGCCAGACCCACTTTAGCAGATTCTCCTTCGACCTTTATAAAGGTATCAGTTACTTCTTTTACTGATCGACCCATGATGTCTATATCATCAGCATAAGCAAGTAACATGTGACTATTGGTGTAGATTGTGCCACTTCTTTTGACGTTTGCCTCTCGTATAACCTTTTCTAGCAGGATGTTGAAGAGGTCACACGAAAGGCTGTCTCCTTGTCTGAAACCTCTTTTGGTACCAAACTCTTCGGAGAGGTTCTTTCCTATTTTAACTGAGGACCTCGTGTCAGTTAAAGTCATTTTACAAAGCCGGATGAGCTTTGCGGGAATACCAAATTCAGACATGGCTTGGAATACCTTTGAGCGCAGCGGACTGTCGAAGGCTGCTTTATAATCGACAAAAAGGTGGTAGGTGTCGATCTGCATCTCTTGGGTCTTCTCCAGGATTTGCCGCAGGGTAAATATCTGGTCAATGGTGGACTTGCCAGGTCTAAAGCCGCATTGGTATGGTCCAATAATCTCGTTGACCATTGGCTTTAGTCGTTCGCACAATATCCCTGACACGATCTTGTAGGCAATAGGGAGTAGACTTATGCCCCTATAGTTAGAGCATACAGTCTTATCTCCCTTCTTGTGGACGGGGCACAGGATACTCAGGTTCCAATCGTCGGGTACTCGTTCTTCCTGCCAGATGGTGCTAACTAGCTGATGAATACACCTTATCAGCGTGTCGCCTCCGGTTTTGAACAGCTCGGCTGGTAAGCCATCGGCCCCTGCTGCCTTATTATTCTTCAGCCGATTTATTGCTGTCTTTACCTCATCTTGGCTGGGCGGTATACATTCAATACCATCTTCTGGGATTGGGACTGTGGTATCTTCGTCGTCTTCGCTGCTATTGGATACCAACAGATTTGAAAAATGTTCTTTCCATATCCTGAGTACACTATCTGTATCAGTTACCAAATTACCTTGCTGGTCTCTACAGGAGGATGTGCCTGTACCAAAGCCATCAGTTTGATGCTTGACTCTTTGGTAGAATTTTCGGACTTCATTCTGGCTCCTGTACATCTCGATTTTTTCACACTCCCGCTTTTCCATCTCTCTCTTTTTCCTGCGGAAAAGACGTTTCTCCTCTCTCCTTTTCTCCCTGTATCTCTCTCGTGCGCTACGCGTTGCTACGGATTGTAAAGTAGCCTTATATGCCGCATTTTTCTCTTCGGTGGCAGCACGACACTCCTCATCATACCATGGATTCCTTGGTGGAGGTCTCTGGTATCCAAGTATGGATTTTGCGGCTGTTTGCATGGAGTGGGCAATGCTTTGCCATTGCGCTGATATGTTATCGGGATGAGGAGGGCTTTGATTAAGCAATTGGGCTAGTTGAGTGGAATATGCTGTGGCTATCTGTTGTGATTGCAGCTTACCGATGTCTAACTTTCGTGTTGTGTCTGTTCGTACTTTGTTTGCTACGTTTAAGCGGGTGCGTACCTTTGCTGCAACAAGGTAGTGGTCCGAATCAATGTTTGCGCCTCGGAACGATCGTACATCCAACACGCTCGATGAATGTCTTCCATCTATCACAACATGATCAATTTGGTTTCTTGTTTTCTGATCTGGAGACAGCCAGGTGCCCTTATGAATATCGAGATGATTAAATCTGGTACTGCTAACTACCATGTTTTTTGCAGCTGCAAAGTCTATCAGTCTCATACCATTGTCAGATGTTTCACTGTGGAGACTGAATTTCCCGACTGTTGGGCCAAAGATATTCTCCTTTCCAATTTTGGCATTAAAATCGCCTAGAATGATTTTAATGTCATGGGCAGGGCAACGGTCATATGTTTCTTCTAAGCGCTCGAAAAATATATCTTTGGTCTGTTCGTCCTTTTCTTCAGTGGGAGCATGAGCGCAAATAAAGCTGATGTTGAAGAATTTAGCTTTTATTCGAATTGCAGCAAGTCTTTCATTCACTGGAGTGAAGCTGGATACAAGATGTTTTAGTCTCCGACTAATTACGAATCCACAACCAAACTCATGCTTTACGTCATGGCAGCTATAATACAGTGCGTCACCTTTAGGTGTTGTTGTGACGCCTTTTCCAATCCATCGTATTTCCTGTATGGCAGTAATATCGGTCTTGTACTTTTCAAGTACGTCTGCCAATGCGAAGACTGCACCTTCTCTATAAAGAGTGCGAACATTCCAGGTGCAGATTCGCAGATCATGGTCCTTAAAACGTTTGCGGGGTTCGTCAACTTTAGAGGGGTTTGTTTTTCTTTTCTTTCGTTTTTTCATAGTAGGCTGTTTTTTCTAGGGGAGGGTTACTAACCCGACGCCCAAACCCAAGTTTTTAACGTTCTTATGGGTGAACGCGCGGCACATGTTAGCTCACTACCTTTAACGGGTGTTAAAGGCAGTTCCCCAGGTGACACCACGGGGAGGTCAGTGTCCACTTGGGATGAAAGAGGGACCAAGATAAATCCTGGGCTTTGCCATGTTAAAACCGGTCAGGACCGTTCCTTGGTATCTTCCATCCATGCTTATAATTATGGTAATTTACGATGTTTGTCGGTAAGTTAACGACGAATAAATAGTAGTCGTAAAGTTCTACCGATAGCAAGAGTGTTGTCAACTTTTATTTGAACTTTTCATTTATAATTTTGCGTTTTAATTTTACCGATTTTTGTCGGTAACTCAAAAAATGTGTAAGAGAATCACACTACTGGAATTCTGTAACTTATTTGAGTTACCGACAAAAATCGATAAAATTAAAAAGCAAAATTATGAATGAAAAATATCAATAAAAGTTGGCATCACTCTTTCTATCGGTAGAACTTTAAGCTGGGTATACATTGTCAGTTTTGAATGACAGCTTTGTTGTTGCTTGCTAGTGTGGCCGTTCAATTTTGTCATTCATTATGCAACCACAAAATGTTTTGTGGTTGCTGGACGGTTTGACAGTTATCGATAATTGAAAAATATCGACATTCAAAACTGACAATGTGTACCCAGCTTAACGACTACTTTTTATTGGCCGCTACGGTCCGTTGAGTGTCGCGTTACACCAACCATATGAAAACTTCAAGAACAAACTTGGCATCACTTGAACATTATTCAAGTGGTTGTTGATTTCAACGCGCAAGTAATGATAGTATTATGGCCCCGGTACATACGGTCCGTTGTGCGTCGCGTCAAGCGTTGATAACAACAACCACATGAAAAAAGTGTAAGTGATGCCAAGTTTGTTCTTGACGTTTTCATGTGGTTGTTGTAACGCAACGCTCAACGCGCCGTATGTGCCGAGCGCTTTATCATTACGAATATAATAATTATATTTATTCATTTTATAATTTAATAGTCTGTTTATTTTCTTAAAAACTTAAATAGCTTAATATCATTCCATCTTCCCTTTATTTCCATTAATTCAATAATTATAAACAGATATAACACACATTTTATTATAAATGATAAATTTATTGATTTGTTCTCTTCATTATTATAATAGGTCTGTTCCAGTACTGCAAGAATCTATTAATTTTTACTATTTTTTCCGATAACATAAAGGAAAAAATGTTATCGTAGTAAAAAATAGTAGCTTCTTGCAGGTTCTGGAACAGAGCAAATATCAATACTTTGTATAATTCTACTTATCGATATATTTATATATTTGAATTTACAATTATTCATAATTTTCATTTCCTGTTAAAACATATTTTCATATTTTGTCACTTTTCAATTTCCCTTCAAATAAATAAGTTGTACAATAAAATCAATTTCAATTTGAAATATCAAAATATATTGAATTTTCAATAAAAGATAAAATTCATTTACCAGGAAACTAACCAATCAAATCTTACAATTCAGGAGCGAAAAAGAATACATATAGCAAGAAACAAAACTATATATTTTCAAATTTTGGAGGAAAAGGGAAATAAATATATCAAGATGACATCATCAAACAATCTAAATAACAACATCAATGCCCAACCTTCTCTCGTCCTCTCGATAAATGATGTACTTAAGGATGCTCAAAAAATTAATGAATTCAGAGGTGATAGCAGTTATGCACTGACATCGTTTATTAGAGAAGTTGATACCGTGCTTTCGTTGATTGAAACGAATGTTGAGGCAAGCAGCTACATATTCAATCGTATTATCCTAAATAAAATCCAAGGAGAGGCTCTCCATGTGTTGAGATCATTGGGGCCCAATCCCGTTTGGAACGAAACTAATTCAGAAACATTAATTCAGAATTTTGGCATAAAAGAGTCGTACCATCAGCTTTACCAAGAAGCGTTTGGAGCAGCAAATAATGGTATCGAAAACTATTATACACATTTATTATCAATATTATGTAAGATTAATGAGAAATATGAATACGACCCTGTGAAGCCTATAGAATTTAGTCCACAGAGAAAATAATTTTAAGAACTTTTCTTAATAATATAGATGTAAATTTGGCTTCAGTTGTTATAAATAGAAACGTATCTAAATTACGAGATGCATATAATTTGCTTGAACAACAAGGTCTTATTAGGGACAATTTTGAAAAACAATTGAACAATATTCATAACACAAATTATGTGCCTCAAAACTTTAATCGTACTAGTCAGAGCCTCAATGCTAGAATTTCAAGATTTAATTTTAATTACAGTAATCAAAACCAAAATAGACCAGCAAATGTAAATATTTGGAACAGGAATTATACAAACCACAATAATTATGATCAACATACAAAATTTGAGACAAAATAATTATAATAACAATTTTAGCCCAACAACAAATTTTAATAACCATAATAATTTTCAATACCATAATAATAGCGGTAGATATAAAATGGATATTGATCACATAGATGTAGCGGTTCACTATCCAGAGGAAAGGGATAATCGTTTTAATTTTAATTTAACTACTTCGAAAAGGCACTTCCCAAGAAGTATAAACAACGATACTGGTGGGATAAACAATATTGTAAATAGCCCTTTATATGATAGCATAGATTTCAATACAGAAGAAAAAACGTATCAGCAGATAAATAATATGGATTATGACAAAAGTTTTTTTGTATAACAATAATGATTCTTCGCCTAAAGGGAAAGGAAATGAATTTCCTAACTGTATTTCTACATCTGAAGATAAAGAAACTGAAGTTCTTAACAATGTTACTCTTTCTGAAGATAAAGCAACAGAACTTCTTGAAACTGTTTCTTTCTCTGACGATCAAGGATCTCAATATACGGACGATGTTTCTCCCTCTGAAGATGAAGAAACTCAACTTACTTCCCTTGAAGGGAAAGGAAGTGAAACTGTTGACGACATTTCTATATTCCCTGAAAGCAAATATATAGACATAGAAAGAATTAATAAAAAAGATGATCAAATATCCAACGAAATAAACGAAAAATCACCAATAAAAACATCAACTAATGAGGAAATCGACACAGCAGAAGAACATTTAAATACACTGTTAAATGTACAGATATTAAATCGATTACTTCCAAAAAAATTTAAAGAAGTAAACGAAAAAGAACAGGAAACTAATAATACAGTGACACATGAATTTATAGAAAGATTACATAATGAAAAAATAGAAAAATTACAAAATAAAATACAGTACACAGAAAAAAATAAAATATTATATAAAAAAGAAAAATCAATAGGAATTAAATGTAATAACATTATGGCAACCGAGTATTATATTGGAATGTTCAACAAAACAGAAAATGTTCAGAGGAACAATTTAAATAGAGAAATTTATAACAAAAAATTTATAAAAAGGAGATTCATAAGAAATTATAAATCAGTTAGAAAAAAGGAGGACTTAAATTCAGATTTAGTTATTTAAACAATGAGCACAATAAAGATATATAACGTGATGCCAAATAAAACGATTAGTAAAAACATGTTAATATTTTCAATACGTATTATGTAATTTATGAAATACTAGCTAAATACCCGCTACTTTGTATGCGGAAAAGGAATAATATACAAATAAACAATATTTAATATGGAGAACACTGAGAATTTTGATGTACTAATACCTATTTGAATTGATATTTAATTTCCTTCAAGTACTGCTCGTACAAGTTTTGTTTGAATTTAAAAAAAAGACCTCTATACTTCAACAGCGGCCTACATTTTAAATTCCAATCCATGCTTTATTAGAACGGTATGGGTATTTTAAAAATTTAATCCACATTTTCCAACCCAATTTTGGAATTTGTGATATAAAAATGTAGAATACCATTATTCAGAAAATGTTACCCTAACAGTTAATTTTTGAGATATTTTATTTTAGCCCTTTTTTCTCAGGATGTAAAAACATTCAGTACATTATTTAGAAACCGAATTCGTTTTAACTTAGAAACAATAGTACATTATTCAGTACAATTTTTAAAATCCAGGACCTTAGCTCAAACGTTCCAGTTTTAGCTCTACTTGTTCACCCAATGTCAATGGTATTACATGTAGAAACCTTTCATACATTTAAAGGCTGATTTAAATAAATTTTCTGATCCAATCTCAACGGTGATCCTCATAACAAATTTTATTTGTCGATTCACCCAATACCAGTGCCTCAATATTTAGTATTATTTAATACTTCTAGTACACTTATTGTACGACCACCTCTACCAATGAACCTGACAAATCAATAATATATCAGAATTTCACTTCTATTCCTTAACCCAATACCAAATTTATTGCAATTTTGTACTTTTCACGCACTTATGATATACTTCCATCTTCATTGCTACACCCAACGTCAAATTTAATAGCATTTAGTACATTTCGTATTTCTCTAATTTTAGAATGGGTATCTATTTCAAAAAATCCGTATCTAAACACCAACACAATCCCTCATACAATTCCACCTATGTATATCCCTTCATGCAACACCAAACTGGTAACAAATTTAGTACTTATATATATAATTGTTCCACAAACATCCCAGATGGGACAAGGGAGACATACTTATAGTATGTATGTATAAGTTTCAAAAATTACCTCCTTTTATCCAAAACTATATCCCAACGCGATTTTGTATTTTTCGTATACATTAGTACGCATCTCCAAAACTTCCTCTATATCTCCACTCTAAACGTCAACTGCTATGCTAATACCAAATTTCACAATTTCAGCTCTACGCCTTAGCACAATAACAATTTGGACCAAATTCTGTGCCACTTAGTAGTTTTGGTATACTTATTGTACGTATATCCACAACCACATCCATATCTCAACCCTACATACCAACAGCGGCTATAATACCAAATTTCCGAATTCCACCTCTATTCATAATACCATTAATACTTTTAGTATGAAAGTACGAATTTCAATAACTATCTCCAATAGTAATTGCGAATTTCAGGATTCCACCTCTATCCGTTCTCCCAAATCCAAATTGTACCAAATTTAGTACCATTTAGTACTTTTCGTACACATAAGTACGAATTTCCAAAACTACCTCAATCCTATACTGCAACAGTAAACATAACTCCAAATTTCAGGATTCCAGCTCTATCCGTGCAACCAAATCCAAATTGTACCAAATTTAGTACTTTTCGTACACATAAGTACGAAAAAACTACCCCATATATCAATCCTACACTTCAATAGTAATTTCAATTCCAACTTTCAGGTTTCCAGCTCTATCCTTTCACCCAAATACAAAGTGTACCAAATTTAGTACCATTTAGTACTTTTCGTTCTCATAAGTACGAATTTCCAAAACTACCTCAATCCTATACTACAACAGTAAAAATAACTCCAAATTTAAGGATTGCAGCTCTATCCGTTCTCTCAAATCCAAATTGTACCATATTTAGTACCATTTAGTACTTTTCGTACACATAAGTACGAATTTCCAAACCTACCTCAATCCTATACTCCAACAGTAACCGTAACTCGAAATTTCAGGATTCCAGCTGTTTCCGTTCACCCAAATATAAATTGTGCCAAATTTAGTACCATTTAGTACTTTCCTCTACCCATAAGTACGAGTTTCCAAAACTACCTCAATCCTACACTCCATAAGTAATCTTAATTATACATTTCAGGATTCCAGCTCTATCTGTTCACCCAAATCCAAAATGTACCAAACTTAGTACCATTTAGTACTTTCCGTACCCATAAATACGAATTTCCAAAACTACCTCAATCCTACACTCCATAAGTAATCTTAATTCCAAATTTCAGAATTACAGCTCTATCCGACCACCTAAATTTAAATTGTACCAAATTTAGTACCATTTAGTACTTTCCGTACCCATAAGTACGAATTTCCAAGACTAACTCAATCTTACACTCCAAAAGTAATTAAATTCCAAATTTCAGGATTCCAGCACTATCCGTTCACCCAAATCCAATTTGTACCAAATTTAGTACCGTTTACTACTTTTCGTACCCATAAGTAAGAATTTCCAAAACTACCCCCATATCTCAATCGCACACTTCAACGTTAATCTAAATTCCAAATTTCAGGTTTTCAGCTCTATCCGTTCACCCAAATCCAAAATGTACCAAATTTAGTACCATTTAGTACTTCTCGTACACATAAGTACGAACTTCCAAAATCATTTCCTTATATCAACTCCACTTCCCAACCTTGATTCCCACACCAAATATGAAGATTGTAGCTATATCTGCTCAAAATATGCAATTGGTACCAAATTTAGTAACTTTTCGTACACTTATAGGTCGAATTTCCAAAAACCCTTTGGTACATCTTTCTAACTGTCCATCAGTTACCCTCATTCCAAATTTCAGAATTCTAGCTCTTCCCGTTTGCCTAATACAAAAGGTACCATATTTAGTACCTTTTAGTACTTTTCGTACCCTTCTAGGTCGAATTTCCAAAAACCCAGCCTTATCTCACCCCTACACACCGACAGCAACCCACAGTCAAAATTTCAGCTTTCTAGCTTCAGCGGTTTCGTCTGGGCGATGATATGTCAGTCACTCAGTCACTCAGTCACTCACTAAGCTCTTTTATATATGAAATATAATATCAATATTTATGTTATATGTATTTATTTAAGAATGATGTTATTATATCTTATTTCTTCCTGTTGTCATATATTTTAAAACTTAATTGTATATTGTACTACAAAACTAACTACAACATTATATTGTTGTTTAATGGGGGAGAAGTAATGATAGTATTATCATTACGAATATAATAATTATATTTATTCATTTTATAATTTAATTTAATAATCAGTTTATTTTCTTAAAAAGTTAAATAGCTTAATATCATTCCTTCTTCCCTTTATTTCCATTAATTCAATAATTATAAACAGATATAACACACATTTTATTATAAATGATAAATTTATAGATTTGTTCTCTTCATTATTATAATATTAATACTTTGTATAATTCTACTTATCGATATATTTATATATTTGAGTTTACAATTGCTCTGTTCCAGAACCTGCAAGAAGCTACTATTTTTTACTACGATAACATTTTTTCCTTTATGTTATCGGAAAAAATAGTAAAAATTAGTAGATTCTTGCAGTACTGGAACAGACCAAATTGCTCTGTTCCAGAACCTGCAAGAAGCTACTAATTTTTACTACGATAACATTTTTTCCTTTATGTTATCGGAAAAAATAGTAAAAATTAGTAGATTCTTGCAGTTCTGGAACAGACCCATATTTTCATATTTTGTCACTTTTCAATTTCCCTTCAAATGAATAAGTTGTTAAATAAAATAATTTTTATTTGAATTTTTGAAAAATATTGAATTTCAATAAAACATTTAAATAACGATCAACAAACTGATTATCAATTGAACTTTCTATGAATAAATAAGTGGTTTACATTACTCGCAACGCGTCGCACAGCGGACCGCATGTATTTGCCCCATAACTTACCGAAAAATATCGTTAGTTACCGAAATTATAAGCATTTTACACACACACACATTTTTCATGTTGTTGTTGTTGTTTTCAACGCGCAACGCTTTGCACAACAGACCGTATGTATTTGGGCCATAACTTACCGAAAAATATCGTTAATTAACGAAATTATAAGCATTTTAATTTTACCGATTTTTTGTTGGAGAATGGCACTACTTGAAAACAATGAAACTTCTACGTTGTCACTTAACTAAAAACTTGGACAAATTTTTGGTCCCACTCTGGCAAATCTGACAGCCATTACATGGAGCCTTTTAAAAATATATTAGTTTTTCTTTCACTCGGACGCGTTTATATTAAGTAAGCTCCAAAAGTCCGAACATTTGACAAATATTTTTTGTAGTGAGTACAACATGCAATTTACGTGCAAGTAAATATATTCAAACTATCGCGAAACTAATACGTTTTGCAAAATATTATAATAGATTTTGAAGGAGGAGGTAATAGCGTAATTTAAAAAAAATAGTTTTTTTTTACATGTTGTGGAATTCTAGTTAACTTTGTTTTCTTAGTGTATTTTGTAATACAAATTCGATCATATACATTAATTTGACTTAAGGTTTTAGTCATAATTCCCACCAGTGCTCACCTTGAGAATAATTTTCCAATGTAGGCCATGGGTTTAAGATTACCCAGTATTAATATAAGCTGCCATCTAGTGGCAGACATGAAATAGTGGGTTACAGACTGAAGCTGCCCTAGAATATGGTTTCCATAGATATATAATGGTATAACTTTATCTGACCACGTATATTAACATAATTGACATGATTCGAAAGGCCAAGAGTTCTTCCAAATATGACTTGCAAGTCTTCTAGGAAGAACGCTATAAGATCAGTATGAAAAATTTTACCAATTTTCAGACAAAAATTTTGACCTATTTCAAAAATGGTTGCTTATTTCTGCATCTTAAGATAATCGGTTCTTATGTTCATGACATTTTGTATTAAAAGCCTAAAACAGGTCTACCCCCTCCAGAGGGGAGTAGACTACGCTCACACCAGCGTATTATCTTGCTATCTGCCCTGAAAATATTTTTGGCCACATTCTCCATACAAGTGGATCCACAGTGGATTTGGGGTTCACAATGCTAAGAAAATCTCCGCACAAAATTGTGAAAATTAATTACTCCATAAAAGGTCGGAATATTTTACAAACAAATAAAGCTTTTTTACATGTTTCGCTAACCACCTTTCCAATGAGATCCATATCCACATCTTCTTGGATTTGGAATTCGTCACACTCAGAGTTGACTAAAGTCCTTGCAGCCCGAGGAATGGGTCCCTGCACGTACCATATAGTCTCTTGACTAGAGACCAATAGAACATACTCACCTTGTATGAATCTCAATCAATGTCGAGTTCAGTCGCATGCGCCCTATGTGGCGTATAAATAATACTTACTACATTATCCATCAATCATACGTACCAACATTCGCCAATTTCGAAAATCCAATAACGTTCTCAGTTGTTCAAAAAGAGAAAAAAACAAGTCAATGCTTTATGGATAGAATGTTTTATTTCAAATTTGGTTTCTTCTGTTTTTTGTTTTGTTTCTTCTGGGGGATATTATTTCATTTGTTTTTTGTTGTTGTTCATTATTATTGTTGTTTTTTTTTACTTTATTACAATGTTTGTTTTGTTGTCTTCTAAATTTGTGTACACAATCTTATTTTCTCTCTCGCAGGATAGAATTGTTTGTTGTTGCTGCTTTTGTGGTTTTTAATCTATTTTTGTCTTTTTGCTTGGTTAATGGAGGATGTACATAAGTTGGATTTGTTGTTGTTGGTTTATTGTTTGTTTGGATGTTTTTGTCTTTACATGTGAGTGGAAAGTATTTTATATGAGAGTGTGTGTGTAAGTTTGTATGACGGTGTAGACAAGGATGTTGTGTTTATTGTATATATGTTTGTTTGATTGTATGTATTTGGGGGTCTTAATCATTAATTACTAAATTATGGTGGAGGTTAATAATGAATATTTGTTGTTGTTTTTTGTTTTTTTTATTTCTTAAACATAATATATCAGTTCTATTGAAGTGTGTTCTTGTTGTTTTTTGCTGCTGCTGCTATTTTTCTTACCTTTTTATAAGATATTTTTCTTTTCTTATTTTCCGTTAGTACTGTTTTGTTCTTAAGAATAAATCGATTTTATAAAATAAATAATTATTACAAGTCTAATGTCTGTGATATTTTGTTTGTGTTTTAAAAAGAAGAACCTATTTGAAGTTATAAGTAAAGTGAGTAATGGAAATTCACAAGTTCTGTTCTCAGTTCCATCATCTCGGCTAAGTAACATTTTGAATTGGTGTTTGATATTTTCTAAATAGGACAGAGTTTACCTAATGTTAACTATTTAAAACAGGAATAAATGAAATACACAAGTAAACTGCGGGAAATATGTACCTGTAGTTCATATTTAGAATTTTCTAGCGGACAAAGCATTGCTATGACCGAAGGGAATTAGTTTTCCCCTTGACAGATGTATTTAAAATATCAAAGGTGATACAATTACCTTACAGGTGCATGGCGCCTCCATGTAAAGCCATGATTCAAGAAATTCCATTGTCGAACAGTTATATAAAATGTGTTACTATTCAGCGCATTTGAAACTTAGTTGTTCATACTATAACTTCAAATATATATGGTTCATATCTAGATCTATGTACAAATGTATCATATAAAGCATGGAGATATTGTGACAAAAAATAAAATACAAATCGAAAATATGTTTGGCTATGAAATAAGTCCCAAATCCAACGTTTTTTATATCAGTCAAAAGCAATGAATGAGAAGGTGTTTTCATTTCATTAGAGATTTATTTAGTTTTATATATGGGGACTTTTTTCATAGAGATTTCAACATTGATTCAAAAATACCAAAAAAATTTTTTATATTTAAAGAATAACATACATATACAACATATGTACATTATGTATCCGCATTTCAAGCTATGGTAATTTTTTATTTCAAGTCACAATTCTTTGTGTGATAAACTGTATTCAAATAATATATAATAAAAATATATTCTTGTTATATTTCATTTTGTGTCTGTTCTTCTTTCTCTTTATAATGTACTTGCATCTGGATATATTTTTATGTTATTGGGTTAACTTCAATAACGCAGTCAAGTTTTACCAGGAATATAAAAACAAAACAAAATTGACTTGAAAATAAGAAGAGCATGTAATGAATTGGTGGTCAGCGCCAAGGAGACATTAGCCTGGAAAGTATTTGTACCAACAATATGGATAGCTTTAAAAACGAAAGTGACATGATGATATTATTTTTATTACCTACATTATTAAAAATATGGAACATTAAAAAAATATTTACCCCCAGTTTATGTATTTCGAAACGAAAATGTGTGCGCATGAAAGACTCCCAAACCATAGTTTTTGAAATATTATTTCATTTGCTTTTGCTTCAAAACAAAAAACAAATTTGAAATACACACTCAAATTTGGTAGTTTTTCTTCCGCATTCGTTTTCTTATCGACATACATAAACAGGCCCTTAAACTCACATTAAAAAATGCAACCTAATTCTAATTTTTATACCCTCAGCCTTTAGGCTAAGGAGGGTATATACACTTTGATACGATGAAAATATGCCTCATCGAAATAATGGTTTTAGACCCCAAGTATGTTTGGACGAAATGTGTTTCAGACAATTTGGAGTCGATCTAGCCATGTCCGTCCGTCTGTCTGTCTGTCCTGCTGGCTGGAGCGCTCGATAACTCTCGAACAGATGAACCGATTCGGTTCAAATTTTGGCTTTTATAATATTTTGCCCAAACTTAGTTTAAGTTCGAAGATGAGCTACATCGGTCCACTCCTTCCGGTACCTCCCCCAAAAAAAGTTCGAAAATGGTCGGAAAGCTTGTGCGCACGATAAGTCCATATTTACATTAGGCAATTTTCCTTGCGGCAATTGTCAGTTTGATGGAGAGAGATGTAAGGTATATAGTAACCCTTTACCTCTCAACACTCTCTCTCATCCACAAACTGACAATTGCCGCAAGGAAAATGGCCTAATGTAAATTGGGACTAACTCCTGAAGGGAGTGACCGATTTGGTTCATACTTTGTATAGTGTAAACTTTCTACTAGAGTAATATGAGGTTTCAATATGGTCTCAATAGGTCCACTCCTTCGGGTACCATCTCTCGAATGGCTTTGATTTTTGTTTTAGCAACTTGTATTCACTGTCCTCCATACGACGGTACAAGTTTCATCAGGGGCAAGTCCATACTTCCTGGGAAAATAGCATGAAAGTTGCAAAAAACCCCTATGACACCGTGTGAAGTGGTTGGAGCGCAAGATAACTCTCGAACGGATCTGCTGATTCGGTCCAAAATATGGCCTTAGTAATATTTTGTCCAAACATAGTTTAAGTTTGAAGATAAGCCATATCGGTCCGCTCCTTCAGTTACCTCCCCACAAAAGTTCAAAAATGTTCGGAAAAAGTTTTCGTACGGTAACTCTTGAAGGGAGTGGCCGATTTGGTCTATACTTTACATATCCTAATATATCTACCAGATATAGATCAGGTTCAAATATGGACTATATTTGTCCACTCCATCCGGCACCTCCCACACAAAATTTCGGATAAGTTCACTTTAAGACCTGATATCGAACCACTTTGATTTTTTTTGAAGCAACTTGCATTCGCTGCCTCAATTACGATGGTATAAGTTTTTTTAGGGGCAAGTCCATACTTCTTGGGTAAACAGCCGGAAGAGTGTAAAAACCCCCTATGGCACCATATATTGTGGCTGGATATCCACTTCCATAACGGTCAATGTCGATCCATTCCTTTTAGTATCTCCTCCGCAAAACTTTTGATATTTAATCCAAATCAACATTTTAGTCGGTTCAAACGCCCAAAATTTTTAAAACCCCCTAAATACATACGTATTTTGGGAAACAATTGTTTCAATATACACATGCTGAGGGTATATCTCTGTCGGCAAAGCCGACTGATACTTTTTTACTTGTTATTTTGACAATTTCTTCTAAAAATTTAAAAATATCTTTGAATATATGTATTTGAATATTAGAAATACCATCAAAGACATAAATACAACTAAGACTAGACAAAATGCATGCAACAAAAAAATGTTTACGAAACTTTGTATAGAAACATTACCCTTAACAAGTTGCAGTTAATTCAAAATCGCAACCAAGGAGGAACATTTCATGTAATGGTATCAGAAACGAAATTTATGAATTCAAGGATCTATTCAAGAATAATTCTATGTCAATTGGATCGGTAAATTCGGTTAAATACGTAAAAATGTATAAAAGAAAAAAATGTTATATCACCATATCGAGATATAACATTATGTTAAATTCAAAAGCCATTCACTGAAGAATGATAGCAAACAAAATGTCTTATCTTGTTGTATTTATGTCTTTGATACCATGCACGATTCATAGTGTTCTTGAACTTTATGCGCATACCTAAATCCTGACGTACACCCATGGCGTTTTTCGTTGAATATTGAATTTTTATGAAACCGAAAGTGAATAAAAAAAATGTGATAGTATGTAAGGCAAAATTTTTGGTTTTACGAATGAAAAAATATTAAAAACTATTTCGGGCATAACGTATTTGGTTAATACGGACGCTCAAAGAAAGTTGATGTGGTAGGAAGGTGAGTATTTTCCAAAGTCGTGCCGGCAATAACGTATTGCTGTTATTAATGGTTGAACTATCAAAATAAAATTAAACATCTCTCTTATAGATATGTACACACTAATGTAATGTAAAGTATGGGAACGGAAAATTTACAAAAATTTCAACATTTCTAGCAGAAGTGCCCAAATTAACATATCAGTCAATCAGATGTCATAAAACATCCTATTAGATTTCCTCGGCTAAAACGATTTTACACTCCTTTAAATTTGAGAATTTTTTTTAAATTTTTTGAAGTACTTCTGTTTCTGGAACACTTCCATTTATATTTTTTTATTTATAACAAGTAAATTTTTATACCTTCCACCTCGAGTTGTATTGAAGTAATATGTCAAGGAATAAGCTCTTCCGCCGCATCAAGGAAAGAAAAAAGAAGTGGAATATTCTAACTGAAGAATATCACTTTCTTTTAAACAAGGTTTGATTCGATGTTTTCTACACATTAAAGATCCAAAATACCACGTAACAGCAGCAGCAGCAGTCAAATCGTCATCAAAATTTGGAAAATCGTCAAAAAATCGTCAACATAGTCAAAACTCGGTTTGGTTACCGTTTAATGCGATTTTTCGGTGATATTTTTGTAAATGATTCCGGCAACATATGATATACAACCCACAGCAATAAATCTAACCCAATATCACTTAAATACCGCTATAAAAACAGCACTCAGTAGATGATGGTTTCCTATGGTTATCGAATTTGCAGTAATGCAGCATGGTAAAGCTGGGTACACATTGTTGACGGTGTGACCGCCCATGTTTGTCGGTACACGTGCATTTTGGTTGTTGGGCAGTCGGAAATCGATAAAAATTGTCATTCAAAACTGGCTGACAGCTTAAAGGGGGCATTAATAGGAAGTTAATAAAGCTGGACTCATATTTTCTTTACAACAAAATAGATACAATTAATATTTAATCTCGAAAACTTTTCAAGGAAGATTTTCATCCATTAACAAAACTAAACGAAAATTTTCAGCTGATGTAATTTTAATGTGGGGCAAAAACTATGAAAATACCTGTATTCCAGATATGTGCCTAAATATAGCCACTCCGTCTGGAAATTGCTATAAAACATTAAAGAAGCTGAAAAATCGAGTTTAGACCATGGTTTTCCTTAAAATCTTTCGTGAAATTTTGGTCAAAATGTAGTTATCGTCTTGTATTTCATGCATTTCTGGCTTAAGTGAAAAATCGTCATTTTGGACCATAAAATCGTCAAATCGCCATTTTTCAATTTTGGGCCAAAAAATCGTCAAAATGACGATAAATCGTCAAATTCGGCAACTCTGCGAAACAGTCATTCCATTTGACGATGTGTCTGCAACCTTCCAAATACGCACCTTCATATTGGGAATATACCAAAATATCAACCTATATTAATAATTTTCTTCTAGAAGCTTTTCTATCTATTTAGAATCCGAAATGCCAAGCTACAGCGCGGTATCATATCAATACCAAATTCCGCAATTTAAATTTTGTGGATAAGTTTTTTTTAATCACTAGCAACCTAAATGGCAACTTAGAGATAGGAAAATATAGCTATAGTTAGATAATGTGGACAAAACCATAAAAATACCGAAAATCTGTAGTTACTTTCTACGGGGGCTATATTGAAACATGGATCTGTATTATTCTCAGAGGGAATAATTGGTACCCACAACGAAGATTAAATACCAATACGTTTATATATAACCGGATTTAACAAACCCATTGGGTTTCAAATGTCAATTCCATTTCATATATTTTAAATAAATCTTCATAAAGAAGGTTAACCCTGCAAAAGGCTATAATATAAACATGGCCTAAGGTAATAAGTCTAAAACCTTCAATGAAAATCTGGAAATACCTTTCTATGTGGGCTATATTAACACGAGGACCTATACTGACAAACTTTTGGGGGAAAGTTTTTTAGTCCGAAAGAAGACTAATGCCAAATTTCAGCCATTTCGGCTCGATAATGAGGCAATATCAAAACGTGGACCCAAACATCCTGTATCTTGATTTCAACAGACAGGCGGACAGACCTACATGGTTATATCGACCTAGAATATGATAAACAAGAATGCACATTTAAGGGTCGAAAACTATTATTTCAATGCGTTACAAAGGAAAACTCTATGGTAGATGGTACAAAAGTAACTGATTTATTTGAGAAGTTGTTTGAAATCGTATATGTCAGTCTAACAATAATAACAACAACACCGTACATTACTGTACATTACTATTGGCAAGGATTCAGTGAATTTATCAATCATCGCTTCAGAGAGCTGCCCACTCCCTCAGAAGCATGGGTTGCTGAGAGAACTTTCCGGGATATCATCAGTGCGGCAACCGCTAGATACATACCTGCTGGTCGAATACCCGAAATCAGACCAAATTTCACAACATATGCGACGGGCCTAGCATTTGAGCGGGATCAGCTTCGTCGTACGAACCCTGAAGACCCAAGCGTTGGAGAACTAACTCTTGAAGTCAACAGACAACGAGGGCTGTTCGATTTACAATGACATCTTGCAAAAAAACGGAATTTACCTGTGAACATTTTCGTCCTATCATTTTTCACAACTTTCGACTTGGATAATCATGGCAAACGTGCATCTATCAAATTAAATTTTTGTATGTCGATAAGGACCATCCTATAGTACTATGAAAACCATCTATAGTACTATGAAAAAAACTGCATTAAAGAATTCAACCGTGGCTGACACTCGCTAAAAAACGTAAGTTGTGAGGGTCGTCTAAAAACGGTCGTTGTGCAGGGAAAACATTAAGGCGTGCGTGAATGGATAATGCAAGATCGCCAGTTTATATACCGTAAAATAGAGGCATCCTTGGACATTTCTTCCACCAACTAACATTTAATATTGCATGAACACATGGCCGCAAAAATGGGTTTTTCTTGTTTCTTCAGCTAAACAGACCAGGTGGCTACTGCCTGAAGTCTCCTGAGAAATTTGAAAATAAAAAAGAAAAAACGATTCATTGTGCACCATGACAATGTGAGCTCTCACACATCGATTCATATCAGCGCCTTTTTGACTTGACAAAACGTGGAATTGATGGGTCATCCGGCGTACACGGGTCCGGCGTACATGAAGAAAAAAAGGCATGGTCAACGAAGATGCTGTTGAAGCGTTCAAAAAAAAATATTTTTTTTTCGAAACGATCCGTGTGGATCTATCAAACTTCACTTTCGTTCAAGAGTTATCGTGCGAACCAGCAACCCAGACAGACAGACAGAGAGACGGCATGGCTCATTAGCCTAAAGGCTGAGGGTATAACAAATAAGAGCGGCGTTAAGTTCGGCCCGACCAAACTTAAGTTTCATTTTGTTTATGAAAGCACTAAATTCCTAAGTTAGCGTGGCCTGTAGAACATTGCGTTCTTTTAAACAATGCTTAATACCAACGAAAGACATAGATGTTTTCTACCCATTCAACCTTCAAAATACGTAAAATCTGGAGGTACCTTCATATTGGGAATATACCTAAATATGAACCTAAATTGATAATTTGTGGAGCTTTTCTACCCATTGATAATCCGAAATATCAAGTTACACTCACTACAATAGACTAATAGGCCGTTTACATATAACCCAGTTAACCCAGTGGGTCGGGGTTTCAAATGTCATTTCCATTGTGTATACTTCAAATAAATCCTCATAAAGAAGGTTAACCCTGCAAAAAAACTATAATATAAACGCCGTATAATGGCCTGTTTCACTAAGGCGATTCGAATTCAATATCGTTCGAACTACTACCAAACTTTTGTATTTTGAATAATATTTTATTCATTCTTATTTTCAATCACACAAGATTTGTCTACAATAACATGAGTTTAGTAGTAATTCGAACGGATATGGATTCGAATCGTCTTAGAGAAACAGGCCATAATTCTTTAAAAGAATTCACATCGAGCGCTATCATTGTACCTTTCAGTACCAAATTACAGAAACTTCCTTCGGAAGCAACCGTTACCGAGCCTAAAATTTTTATGGATAAGGTTCCTTGCTAGAGTGGTTCATACCACCAACGAAGAATAGATACTAAATTTTAGCCATTTCGGTTAGATAAAGTGGCTAAAACATAAAAATACCGAAAATCGGGAGGTATATCAAAAAGTGGATCTGTACTATTAACGAAAACTTAATACCAAATTTCAGCAATTTCGGTTAGTTAATGTGGCTAAACCCTTCAAAATAGCGAAAACAGAGAGGCACCGTTTTATAATGGCTATAACGACAAATTTCGGGGAGAATATTATGTAGCCCCAAAGAAGACTACATTTGGTATGTAGTCTTCTTTGGGGCTACATATTGGTAAGATCATGTGGCAGACACATTCAAAATAACGAAAATCGGGAGGTACTGGTTTATAGGGTTATCGCGAAAAATCTCGAAAATTTGGGGGTACCGTTCTATGGAGGCTATAGCCAAACGTGGACCTATACTGAAAATTTTCTGGGGAAGAGTTTTGTAGCCCCAAAGAAACCAAATACCATCTCGGTAAGATAATGTGGCTAAAACCTTCAAAATACCGAAAATCCGCAGGTATCGTTCAATGAGATATCAAAACGTGGACTTAACTGATAAATATCTGGGCGAAAGTTTTATAGCTTCAAATAAGACAAAATATAAAAATTCAGCCATTTCTGTGAGATAATGTTGCTAAAATCTTCAAAATACCGAAAATCTGAAGGTAACGTTCTGTGGGGCTATATAAATGCTTGAACCTAAACCGATAAATTTCAGGTGGAAAGTCTTCCCGCAACGAAGACTAAATGTCAAATTTTAGCCATTTTGGTAAGTAATGTGGCTAATACCGTTAAAATTCCGAAAATCGGGAAGTACCTTTTTGTGGGGTCTATGTAAAAACGTGAACCTATACAGATAATTCCCTTGTGGAGTGTTTTAAACTACCAACGAAGACTAAATACCAAATTTTAGCCATTTCGGTAAGATAATGTGGAAGAAACCTTCAAAATAACGATAATCGGGAGGTACTTGTGTATAGGGTTATATCATAACATGGACCAATATTGCCCATTTTCAAAACCAAACATCCTATATACGAGGGCAGTTCGGAAACTCCTTAGCCTAGCACAAAAAGCGCGATATAAACAGACAAAAGTTAAGTGTTTTGGAATCTTCCATCTCTGTTATGAACACATGTTAAATTTTGTTTCGATCTGGCAACTCCTTCATATAGAAACAGGTGTTCAAAAAAGACGAATCCGCAATTTTTTTACGATAGAAAAATTAGAAATGCGTGCTGTCATTAAATATTTACATAAAAAAGGTTTATCGGGACAAGAAATTCATAATGATATGGCGAATGTGTTAGGTGAAAGTGCTCCTTCATATGCAACAGTAAAAAATTGGGTTGCTGAATTTAAACGTGGTCGTACAAGCATTGAAGATGAACCACGTAGTGGACGTCCAAAAACAGGAACAAAAACAGAAATTGTAGCCAAAGTGCATGATATGGTATTAAATGATCGACGAATAAAAGTGCGTGAAATTGCTAATAACATGGGCATCTCAAATGATAGAGTCCATTTCATTTTGCATGAATAACTACAGATGGAAAAGCTTTCTGCAAGATGGGTGCCGCATTTGTTAACAGTCGATCAAAAACGCATAAGAATGAACATTTCTCAAGCTTGTTTGGATAGTTTTAAGCGAAATAAAATGGATTTTAAGCGTCGTTTCATAACTGCTGATGAGACATGGATCCACTCCAGAGACAAAAGAACAATCCAAACAATGGACTGAAGCTGGAGGAAGTGCCCCAAAGAAGGCAAAAACAATTCAATCGGCTGGTAAGGTTATGGCAACGGTTTTTTTTTTGGACTTCAAAGGTATTTTATTGATTGACTATCTGCAAAAGGGTAAAACAATAAATTCAGAGTACTTTGCAACATTTTGGATCAATTAAATGTACAAATTCGAGAAAAACGTCCTGGCTTACAACACAAAAAATAATTTTTCATCAAGACAACGCACCAGCGCACAAGAGTGTTTTAACAATGGCTAAAATCAACGAATTAAAGTACGAGTTGCTTGACCACCCACCTTATTCTCCTGATTTAGCTCCCAGTGACTTTTACTTGTTCCCAAATCTAAAAAAATTCCTTGCTGGCAAGCGTTTTACCTCAAATGAAGATGCAATTACAGTTGTAAACCACTATTTTGAAGACCTTGAGGAAAACTATTTTAATCAAGGGATAGAATTTCTAGAAACGCGTTGGACTAAGTGTATTGAAATTTCAGGAGATTATATTGAAAAATAAAAATATTTTTGAAAAACTAACTATTCTCTTTCATTGATAGGCTAAGAATTTTCCGAACCGCCCTCGTATAAAATTATAAAGCTCTATCTCAAGTAATGCGAGTATTTTGATTTTAACAGGGGGACCGGTGGACATGTTTAAATCGAGTGATTTGATGCGTTCGTTTGCAAAATAACTATGTACCGAACTAGTTCACTAGAACGTAAGTAAGGGAACGGAAATGGCAAAAGTTGCGAAAACTCAAACAGAAACGTCCAAATCAACATATCAGCCAATCACATGCTAGCAATCAAGCTGCTAGTTTCTATTCACCCAAATTTGTCTTTTGGAGTACGGGAACACTTTTCTTGTTTTTCAGCTTCTGGACACACAATATGGTATATCGTGTTCAATATTATGATTATGAACTTCAGACATTGAATTATCAATTTTAAAATTTTGATTTAAAAACATCCAATTAAATTTTAGAAAAAGAATTTTCATTTATTTTATTCATTAGCAGAAAAACATAAACTTAGAAAAACGTTCTGATCAGATCAGATTTTATATGTGAAAAAGTTTTAAACTACCAATAGAACATACATACATGAATTAAAATTTTCAATTTAATAATATGTTTAATTTAAGTTGATATAGTTTAAAACTTAAAAAAATAATGTTTTTGAAATCCAAATCGTTAAAACAATAATTTAGGGTATTTAAAACATAATACGTACATATATACATACACATATAATAATAATAAGATCATATCTTTGTTGTCATTTTATGCTCAGTAAACATGTGATAACACTGATTTTAATGCAGGCCCTAAAGTTTGGCTTATCAGGAGGAGAAATGTAGCTAAAACACTTTTTAACCCTCCACCACGAGTTGTGTTGAAGTAAAATGGGACAATTAATTAGCTTCCATTTATAAAAATACCAAGCTCTTCCACCACGTCATGTGTTATTCCTAGGAATGGAAGTGGAATATGCTAACTGAAGGATATCACTTTCTTGTAAACACGTTTGAATACCAATGAAACATCGATGTTTTCCACCCTTTCAGAATCCGAAATATGTACCATGTTATAGTCATTTTATTTGGACAATGTGTGTGTGTGAACAACCTTCAAATGGGCTGTATACCGTTGAGAAAAACCAAGTTACAGTCACTACAGTAGACACATCCTTTAAAAGACGTTACCGAAATACCAAATTATAGCAATTTCGGTCGGAGTAATCGTTGAGGGGGTTATACCAAAATGTGGACATATGGCGACAATTTTTCTGGAACCTTAAATGTCAAAATTCCAAAAATTGGGAGGTACCGTTCTTTGGGGGTTATATCAAAACATGGACCTACACTGACAAATTTCTGGGGGAAAGTTTTGTAGCCCCAAAGAAGACTAATACAAAACAGAAACTAATACAAATAATACTACGGATCAAAATCTGATGACGAAACCTGCTAAACGAAAAAGGACATGCTTTGCACAATGGAACGTTAGAACCCTAAACGATTGTACCCGGCTGGCTCAACTTGAGAAACAGATAGACAAATTTAACATCGACGTCATTGGGGTGAGTGAGATGAGATGAGATGGACGGACAGCAACCAAACAACTTCTGCAAATGGCAACTTAATCATCCACAGTGGTCACGTGAATAGGCACGAAAAAGGTGTGGGAATAATAATAGCCAAACGAATGAAAAATGCCCTTATATCATGGTGTCCCGTTAATGACAGGATCATAACTGCCCGATTAAGTAGTGCTATTAAAAAAACTAACATCACAATCAGACAATGCTATGCGCCTACGGAGGAAGCCGATGATACCGATAAGGACGTGTTCTATGAGCAATTGATAAAAATATGCAACTCTACAGCCAGAAAAGACGTAATGGTATTAATGGGCGACTTCAATGCGAAAGTAGGGTGCGCGAACATGGGGCTGCACCACGTCATGGGTACACATGGGCTAGGCATCAGGAATAACAACGGCGAGCGTTTAGTGAATCTGTGCCAGACATTTGAGTTGATAATAGGTGGAACGATATTCCCACATAAGGATATACACAAGTACACCTGGACCTCCCCTAATGGAAAGACGAGAAACCAAATAGATCACATTTGTATAAGTAAAAGGTGGAGGACAAGCCTGTTACATGTGCGTACAAAGAGAGGCGCGGACATCGATAGTGACCACGAATTGCTCACTGCAAAAATACAAATTAAACTAAGAGCCCACAGGAACTCGCACAAAAACAAAAAAACTAAACGATGGGACACTGGCAAACTCAAGCGGCCAGAAATATAAACGGAATTCAGCACAAATATGAAAGAACGTATCCTAAATAACATACCAGAAACATGGGAAGAAACCGGAGCTTTAGTAAACGAAATTGCAATGGAAACACTTGGACCCATCCAAAAGTCAAACAGAAAACCATGGATAAGCGAAGAAACCTGGATTTTGATAAAACAAAGAAATGAAAAGAAAGCGCGGGTGAACGAGGACAGTTCACAAAAACCTCAATACAACGCGATTGCTAAAGCTGTTAAGCGATCGGCAAGAAAAGACAAGAGAAAGTATATGGAAAATTTGGCAAAAGAAGCAGAAGCCGCTGCGGGTGCAAACAACACAAGAGAATTGCATCAACTTATAAATAAAATCAACAATAAAAAACAAAATACACATCAACCAGTGCGGGACAGAGATGGAACTCTACTGACAACTCCAGAAGCGCAACTCAACAGATGGAGGGAATATTTTGAAGGACTTACGAATACCGAAGATGCTGGCGAACCCACTGCGTTTGAAAATGTTAATGACACAGAAAGAAGCGAGGAAGTCAATGCTGAAGCCCCGACCAAAGAGGAAGTAATGATAGCTATTGCTAAACTAAAGAAAAATAAAGCAGCCGGAGAGGACAACATACCCCCAGAACTACTCTTAGCGGACATTGAAGTGACCGCTAACATCATCCACTTCTACAACTCAAAATTTTGGAGCGAGGAATACGTGGATGCTGCATGGACAAAAGGAATAATTGTCAAAATCCCGAAAAAAGACGACATTCGTTCTTGCGAAAACTGGAGAGGAATCACACTGCTAAACAGCGTATACAAAGTACTAGCAACAGTAATCCTGACGAGACTAGCTAACGTCGAAGACAAGCTTAGAGATGAACAGGCTGGTTTTCGCCCACACCGCAGCTGCCTAGACCAATCAAACACGTTAAGAGTAATTATCGAGCAGTCTGTGGAATGGCGGACACCCTTATACTTGCTCTTCGTCGACTTTAAAAAGGCCTTCGACACTATCAAAAGAGCAGCTATATGGAGATCGCTAGAAAAACGGGGTATTCCGAACAAATTAATAGCAATAATAAAGGCTATGTACGCCAACGCCGACTTACAAGTACTTCATAATGGGACACTAAGTATCCCATTCAAAACAAACGTGGTGTACGTCAAGGTTGTCCATTATCACCACTACTTTTTGCAATAGTGTTGGATGGCATAATGTTAAAGTTGTGCCGGAAGAGGCGAGGCATAACATGGGGTCTAAATAGGCAGCTCGAGGACCTAGCATATGTAGATGATAACTGTCTACTGTCACACAAGGCCTGCGACATGCAGGACAAAATAAATGATCTAGTTCGACTAGCAAGAGAAGTTGGACTAGAAATCAACATTAAAAAAACGTATGCAATGCGACTTAACAACCGCAACGACGATGCGATCAAAATTGACAATCAACCGATTCCTTACGTTGAATCATTCTGCTATTTAGGAAGCATTGTGAACATAGCTGGCAGTATCGATGAAGATGTCTCAAACAGACTTAATAAGGCAAGAAGCGCCGGCCAAATGGCTGAGAAAAACGTGGAAAAACACACAGATAACAAGAGCTACGAAGTTGAGAATTTTCAAAGCTTGCGTAAAATCTACATTGTTATATGGCAGCGAAACTTGGTTCTACAACGAGCAAATTATACAGAGACTTCAGACTTTCATCAACAAATGTCTCCGAATCATATGTGGTATATGTTGGCCAAATACTATTTCTAATGAATGCTTATGGAGATTAGCCGATGAAACACCTATTGCAATGCAGATAAAAAGAAAGAAATGGAACTGGATTGGCCACACTTTGAGGAAGACGCATAATACCATCTCGAGAATGGCCCTAGATTGGAATCCGCAGGGCAGTAGAAGACCGGGTCGCCCAAAAATGTCCTGGAGAAGAACAGTACTCAAGGAATTGGCAAATATCGATAAATCATGGGATTATATAAAAACAATTGTGCATAATAGATCATTGTATAAATGTATTGTTGATGCCCTATGTTCCCACGAGGAATAAATAAAGGGGGGAAAAAAAAGAAGACTAAAAATCGGGAGGTACGTTCTATGTGGGCTATATCACAACGTTGGCCTCTACCGATAATTTTTGCAAAAATGCTGTATATCCCCAACGAAGATTAACTACCGAATTTTGTACAAATATAAACACAAACAACCCCAAAATTCTAAGGGTCAGATTCGACAGCGTGTTCATGGCGTCCACGCATGCCACAGCTATAAGCGACAAGCTGAAATGTAGAAACAAGGACCTCAAGTCCATAGCCGGCAGCACTTGGGGTGCAGATTAAGAAACCTTGTTAATCACATATAACGCGATATATCGGTCTGTAGTGAGCTATGTGGCGCCAGTTTGGTCTGCATATATAAGTGCAACGAGCTGGAAAAATATTCAAACCTCATGTCTTCAGTGGACCTTCTACATGAAGAGACAACGATTTTTCCAGTACAGCAACATAATGGCATGCTTTTGTTGCAGTGCTTGCTCGTGTGTTACCGTAAGAGCCATCCTAATCAACATATGGTACTCCCCCACCCAGGCATGTCAGGAGGGATCTCCATGATCTAGACAGAGAAATCCAACGTTACAAGATAGAACCCCTATATTAACAAGCATATCAATGGCATTTATACGGATGCAGATGCCATAAAAACTATGGTATGAATGCGGTCCTCGGAGAACATCCACCATCTATCGCAACTGAGGAGCGAAGCTGACGCTCCAAAGTAGTTTTGGCTCAACTACGCTCGGAAAGGTTCCTAAAAGGCAAGGATTGATGACACTGTGTAGAACATCTACCCAGCATGCGGCATAGGCCCGCACAACACTCTATAAACATGGTGTTCCAAACTGTAGAGACAGCGTAACACATCGGCACATAAACTTTTGTGAGTTCAGCTTATATGCATTTTCACATGTATGACATCAGCTGTTCTGTATATTAGTATACCCAAAGTGACAACATACATGTTAAAGAGTATATGGTGTGATATAGCCATTAGCAGTCATATATGTACATATCGCTCATTTACTCAAAGAGTGTCAAATCTCAAAAAATCACGTCTCGAGAAAAACGTGTTTAAGGTTGCTGAATGAATTTCGACTTCCCAACATCAAAAGATTATTACATAAAAATATCAGTGATAGCCAGATATCAGTGATAAATTTCTGTTGTTAATAAAATCAAAAAACTTTTTTTGTTGATTTATGCCAAACTACTAGAAAATAAGCTATAACTCGTTGAGTTTTAGAGATACCAACTTGAAAATTTGACACAATATAAAGCAAAAGTCGTAGAAAAACACTTGTTTGAGTTATGACCCTCTTTGAGTAAATGAGCAATATGTACATAGGTATGAACTCTACAAGAAAATATACCAAATAAAAAATATATGTATGTATATTGAGTAGTATGTTTTGTATGGCTGTGGCATAATCTATGAGACATGTCTCCCTTGTCCCCTCGGGGATGTTGTGGATATTTAAAAGATTCAACCTTATAATAGGTAGCAGATAATGAACGGTACATATACTTCCGGGAAATTTAGCATGTACTCCTCGTTTAATTGTTTTTGTTTTCTCTTGTTTTGTTTTACATATGTATTTTGTTTTTGGTTTTGTTTGGATTTTGGTTATTCGTTTGGTTATTCTTTCATTGCAAAATATAAAATATAGGTATTGTGGTTTTGAAGTTACAAAAAAGCTGCTTAATATGTCATTAAGTTTGTTTTCGTGTTTCTTATTTATAAACTAGAATTTCTGTCTTTTGTTTACTTTTACATAACTCATACTTTTTTCTTGTTGTTGTTGCTTTTATTTTCAATTTTATTTGTCTTAAATTAAATTAAAAAATTGAAAACAAACAAAATATTCAATTTAATAAGTGAGTCCCTTATCCTGCCGTAGTAGCTGAAAATGATTTATTTGTTGGTTATGTTCTTCGACTTGTTGTTGTTGTTCTTGTTATTTCTGTTGGTTGTTTGTTCGTCTTGTTTTCTTTTAGTAAATAAGGCTAAATGTTCAATTCTTTTTTCTTCCAGTTTTCTTTTTTTGTGGTTTTACTTAATTTAAAAATTTTGCATTTCTTATTTGAATTTGTTTTTTATTACTTTTTAGCATCTTTTTGTTTGTTTTGTTTTTGTTTTCATTTCAAATAATCCTTAATGGAAAACGAGGTAGGATTTTTGTTGTTGTTGTATAAAAAATTTATTGGTTATTTTTGCTGTTGTTCTTGTTATTTCAATTTTCTTTTGTATGCATTTTGTTGCTTGCTTGTGTTTATAGAAAAATAAAAAAGAAGAAGATTCAATTCAAAATTTGAGGTAAAATAACTAAAACGGCTTTAATTGCAATCGGTTTTTGGTCAGGTGGAGAGGGAGGAGGAGGGGGAAATTGATTGGACTTGAAGATAACACTGTGTGACACCGAAAATAATGACAGGGAAACTTAACCGATTATGAAAGTAGGGTCAAAAATAAGATACAAGTTTACATAGGGAGTTAACCTAAGATTCCTTTGAATCCTTTCATTTTAGGCAATAGTACTGGCAACAATAAGAGAGATATTTTTACTAGATAACTGAACCTTCACGCGGATCATTAAAGGTATAACCACATTTAAAATGTGAGAGTTCAGTGCAGTAAATTTTGCTTTAGGTCACAGAATACCTTAAAACTCTAAACAGGAATCTATAAAAATTAAAAACACGTTAATCTGAGTTTATGCAAAATTGTCACAAAACAAACAAAACATAATTTAAGATGGATGATGTCAAAAACAAAAAATTCTCCGTCAAATTACTTTATGTCAAATCACTATAGGTCACCTAAGAAATGAAATCTCTATATTATATATCAACATATCGTTATCTACTTTGCCGAAAACAAACGAAAATATGTCTTAATTTTTTATAGCATTTTTCTCCTTTTTTCTAGTTGATGCATCAAAAAATGTATGGAACTTAGTATTAACATGGCAAAGCCCAGGAATTATCTTGGCCCCTCTTCCATCTCAAGTGGAGCTACTTTTAACACCCGTTAAAGATAGTGTTCTAACATATGCCATGCGCTCACCCATAAGAATGACAACAAAATATTCGGTACGACCATGAAATATTCGGAGCTAATATGGAATAACTAGTTTTCTTGCTGTTACGAAAGTACCAATTCCCACAACTTTAGGATTACCACTTTTTGACTACTGGGAACCCCAAATGCCTAATTTTAGCTAATTCGATTTCAGAATCGGGCGGTACCGTTATATGGAGCTGTACCACAACTTGGGTATGTCAACAACTTTTGGCGGAGCAGTTCGTTAATCACACGGAATCCTAAATTCCAAATTACAGCCAATTTAGATAATAACTTCAGAATACCTCAAATGGGGCTGTTAACAACCCATATAACTTCCCAGCAAAATGTTTGCCTCCAAAGATGCAGTTAAATTATATGTACAAGTAATCTGGAAGTGCATCCAATTATGCATTTTCACTCATGATATTTACAAGAGCGTGACTACTGAAAGATGCACTCCATAGCACTGCATTTTAACTAACCCTTTGGCACTGCATTTTAACTTTGGATTGCATCCAAAAGCGGTTAAAATGTGAGGAATGGAGTGCCTTTTTCATGACTCCGTTTGAACTGCATCAAAACATGCCGTGATAGAAGTAGTCTACATTGCACTGCTTCCAATTTATTTTGCTGGGTTATATGGGGGCTATAACAAAACATGGATCGATATAGCCCATCAAATTTTTAGCGTCTTATCTTTATTTTTGTGGATCTTTATTTTGTGGATGAATGATAACAACAGATGGAAGAATGGACATGCATAGATCGACTCAGAATTTTACCCTGATCAAAAATATATATACTTTATCGGGTCGCAAATGATTATTTCAATGTATTACAAACGGAATAACAAACTTAATATGCCCTCCATACTATGGTGGAGGGTACAAAAACTCGGGTTGTGCGTTGGGCTAGTAACCCACCCATCCAAAAAGAAAAGGAAAAACAAATTTTATGACCCCGCCAACGTTTTATGTTCCATAATCTGCACCTGGAGTGTTCGGACTCTTTATAGAGAAGGAGCAGTTTATGCACTAGCAGGAAATACGATGGATTGGGAAAGATGTCACAACAACACCTAAAGGTGACGAACTGTGTTTTAGCTGCCATTACACAAAGCATAAGTTGGTTCCAGATTTGTAATTAGTCGGAGGCAAAAATATCTGGTCTCCAGCTTCACTTTAGTGAATGAAAGGAAATTCGGTAAAAGCTAAATTTTTCAAGGTCAGTTTTAGGGGTCGATTATCGATAGCAATTATCGTTGAGTGGAGTTGTCAAAATTACTTTATGTATGGCAACCTGCAACTGAAGTTGCGAATCTCAGTTGACGAGCCGGCTATTTTTCAGCAACCGCTTATTTCAGTTGCAGTGAATATTTTCGAAGAAACAAGAAGTAAAATTGAAAGGAAAAAACATTTTCTTAACAATTGTTGATTATTTGCGTGATTAATTAATTTTGTGTATAAAAATATGGCGAAAATAACACAACAGTTTGAAATATTAATTGATAAATTGAGTGCACATCGGTTCCATCTATACAGCCGAAAACACCAGGGAATTTCGTTTTTGAAAAAAAAAATTATTTTTGTTTTGTCTTTTTTCCTCCTCCGACAATTTCGAAAGGATCCAATTTTTGACCTCTATCAAGTGGACAACTTCCTTCAATAGGTTCGACAATATAGATTGAGCAATGCAATTGTTGTAAGCATTGTCATCGGACTTTTGGAAACTTTCCTCCGCAAAAAATCTCAACGCAGCCCACATTGCTGTTGATCTGTAGCCTACTTTGAAGTCATTCTCTAACGTTTCCACAATGTGAACTACGACGTCCTTTTCAATCGAAAATAGACCTTAAACCTAAAATAATTTAATGATTATACAGATCTTTCCAACATGAGCTTCAACATAGAGTGCAGTTCGCAATTCCCTCAAATTTCTTCTAATAGATGTCATGCCCTATACATTTTCCTCATCATCAAAAAATAATTCCACTGAACTTATCATTTTAAAATATATTTTTTTTTTTTTGTTGGCGAATTGTGTCTTTTGCATTAATATAGAGTTCACAAGTTTGAAAAAACACTGATCGATAACACGTTTATCGACAGTTGGGTTGACATCAATAACACAACATTTCTTCTCAGTGGTGGCAATGCATAATCGACCCCTTAATTTGATTTGAAGAAATAACATGCCAAAATATATATAAAACTCGCGGTATAATTCGAAGTCAAAATCAAAATTTCGAAGGCAAAATATAATATATTTAAAAGGATTAAAACTCCGAGCAGAATATGAACGCAATTTTTAAGAGTTTGGTAATAACCAAATACATATACAGTGGAATCGCGATAATTCGTACCTCGATAAATTAAAAATCTCGATAATTCGTATAAGCTGTCGGTCCCTTGAATCAATTTCCTTCGATCGGGATGTGGTCTGTCCTGCTTCCAAGCACTTCTGTTAGGGATAAGCACATTCACTTTGTTAAAGTCCAGGAATGGTGATATATAATCAGTATCACCGTCTCTGTCACTTTGTCCAGTCTGACTGCCTATCCGCTGCAGAATACGAGCATGTCCAAGCCGTAAACAATGGATGACAATACATGAATATGAAATATTGGTCCATTTTTACAGTGTTTTTTAAGGTGTTTTATTTAAATCACATTTCAAATCTGGTAACTCATTTTTGACAAAGTTGCAGTTGACCAATCGAACTTGCACACCTTTCAAATTTGGATGACAATACATGAATATGAAACCAAATCCAACATGGGTCCATTTTTTTCTTATAGCCCCCATAGCGGTACCACTCGATTTAGTTCAAATCCAGTAACTCATTTTTAACGCAGTTGCAGTTGACCAGTCGAACTGAAACTTTGCACACCTTTCACATTTGGATGACAATACATGGATATGGGCCCATTTTTTCCTATAGCCCCCATATAGCGGTACCACCCGATTTCAGGGTTTTGAGTATTTTATCTTAATTTTTAGCCCGAATTAGCTGTCATTTGACATTTGGGATTCCCAATGATACAGACATTTCCCCATCAAAAATTGTGAACATAGATCCAGGTTTTGGTATAGCCCCCATATAGCCACCACCCGATTTCAAGTATTATGAGGATGAGGATTTTATCTTCAGTTTTAGGCCGAATTGGCTGTAACTTGGCAATGGGACCACCCATTGGAACAGAAATTTCCTCACTAAAAATGATGGACATAGGTACAGGTTTTGGTATAGCCCCCATATAGCGGTACCACCCGATTTCAAGTGTTTTAAGGATTTTTTAGGTAGAATTGTCTGTAACTTGGCATTTAGGGGTCGATTATGGATAGCATCCCAACTCCAGTTGCGTTGCCGATAGCAAATTTAATGATAAAAATTCCAATTTCTACATTGAAATTCTTACTTTTTACAATTAAATTAGTAGCCAAAGGTTCAAAACACTGATATTGAATGAATTTTTCAAACATTTCTGTCGTTTCACTTATTTTAATTGTATGATTTTCTTTTCTGGCAACGCAACTACAGTTGAGTTGCTATCCATAATCGACCCCTTAGAGTTCTCAATGGTACAGAAATTTTCCCACCAAAAATTAGGGACATAAGTCCAGGTTTTGGTATAGCCTTTATATAACGGTACCACACGATTTCAGGCATTTTAAAGTTTTTATCTACATTTTCCGCCTAAATTGACTATAATTTTATTCTCAATGATAAAAAAAGTTATTTACTAGAAAGTTAAAAAAAAAATAATTTAAAAAATTAAGTTTCAGTGTTTTATTTATAAATGCACTTAAACTAGAAAATAATTTGTCGCTTAGCCTCATGATGGAATCTCTTAAATAAAACGCTTGTATTTAAATTATAAATGGTGGCAAAATTAAACGGCGTTTTATTTGAAAGATTCCATCATGAGAAAGAATATACTTATTGAGGCTAAGCGATAAATTATTTTCTAGTTTTAAGTGCATTTATAAATAAAACACTGAAACTTAATTTTTTTAAATTATTTTTTATATTAATTTTTGCTTTGGTGAAGAAAATATTAAACACAAAAAGCATCCGATTTGAACTAAAAAGGCATTTTCTTTACCTATAGTGCGGTGTCCTGCCCATAACATTGAGATTCTAGGCGATTTTAAGTAAAGTGTGTGGGATATTGTGTGAACGACTAATGGCTATGGTCAATGGAATAATTGGGTCATATCAATGCGATATTTACCTTGCGGCAAATCCTGGAAAAGACCCAAAGGTGCAGATCGACACTTATCATCTTCTTGTCGATTATAAAGCAGTCTTCGACAGCCCTATATGTTCAAAGGTATTTCAAGCCATGTATGTATTTGGTATTCCCATAAAGTTCAATCGGCTTTGTAAAATGAAATTGACTGATACCCCGTCCTCAGTTAAAATAAGAACTATTTAACATCCTACTGCAAAAGGTTGTTTTTTTTCTGAAACTTAAATGACCTTTCTGGCTGTGTTGCAAAGTTAAAGTAAAAAATTTAAATTTAAAACGTTATAAAAGACAGATTTTAAAAGAAATGGCACGATATATGATTGTTCCAGCTACATATATACCGATATCGACATTATTAAATGTAACTAGTTGCCACAATTGCGTTGGCTAGGTAATGTTATGAAAATAAATAATGATGTCCCAGCCGAAAGATAGATGAATACGCAGTAGGGGAAGGTCAAGACTAAAGAATGGTATTCAAAATTGGAAAGAAAAATAGTCGGTCGGAGTTTATTTTAACAAATATATGTATGGCATTCACTAGGTGTATACTTTTGGACTAAAAGAGAAACGACAACACATTTCTCAAAAGAATTAAAAATGTTTAAAAATATATATTAATATTGAATATAAATATTAATAATGATGAGTGTGTAATTGAAACCGATTTAGTTATTTTTTTTTCTTATCCTTATTTTGTCGAATTTGTGATTTTTGGTTTCGAAAATGAGAAAATATTAACTAAAAAAAGAAATAAAATAAAACCAAAAAGAGTATTTGTTTTTGTGAGCATTTCCAACTAAATTGTCCACGGTCTGTAATTATTATTATTATTGTTTCCTTGTTTTCTTTTATACACTTAAAATAAACATATAAATTAAAAAATATAAATATAAATAATTTGCAAGTAATTGTTTATCTTAAACTTAGAAAGTAACAACTTAATCGCTTACAAACAAACTCAAGAAAAAAAATACAATTTTTAGAACTTTATAGATTCGCTGCATCCGTTTTTTCTGTGATTGGATGTTCATTTAGTTGTTGTTTCTTTTCGATATTTGGCAAATAAAGAGGAAAACAAATTTTAAATTAACAATGTTTGTTCATTTGTTTGTTTTAGATTTGTTTCTACGTGGTGTTATTGTGTATTTGCTTTTTGTTTTATCCTTTATCCAATTAGTTTTTTGTTTTTACCGATCTTTTGAGTTATTTTTGGTGTGCAAATAAAAAACAATATCACACACACACTAAGTGTCGATTGTTAAGATTTCACTTTGAAAAAAATTATTTCTATCGTTCATTATTCATTCGTTTCTTAGTGACAATAATGAGACGATGACTGTGGCTGTGACGACGACGATGATGATATTCTGTAGACTATACGTACGTAATAATAATTATCTTTATCGTTATAGTTAGTAGTAGTAGTATTTGTAGTTAATATAAGATTTTTTGTTTTTTGTTTCATTACTATTAAATTTTGTTGTGGCTGTGGTTGTGGCTGTTGTTGTTGTGGTGGTGGTGCATATATGAGAACTTGTTCAATATACAACGTCCTTTGAGCATTGCAACGGTGACGATGTCTCTGTTGTCTCTAGACTCGCAAGATCTCACATGCTTTGTTATAGCAAATTGCAATCCAATCAGGTTGCGTTGCACCCCATTGAATTTGATTGACTTCACCCTCGGCGGCTGTATATGCTAATATTGGATCCTCGATTGCACGTGGCATTTGCTGTATATCCCAGATCAGTGCTTGGTGATCATCACCGGCAGTGCATATATGACAGGAACTAAAATGAAATTGAAAAATATATTAAAAAATTAGTGAGTTAGAAATGTAGTTGAATAATTATATAATGGGAGAAAGTTGAATATACATTTTAACAAGCAAGAAAGTATCAGTCAGCTGTGCCGACAGAGATATTCCGTCAGCCTCGGACCTAAAGAAAAGCAGTAAAAACAATACTGTCTGTAGGTTTGTTTTTTGATTTTTTGGACAAATTCCTCAGGAAGTATGTTCTTGCCCTCGAAAAAAATTGTACTGCCGTAACTAGATCCGTATATACAACATATTGTCAAAAATTTAAAAACTATCCAACTGCACTCTTTAAAAACTTTGTGTGGGGGTGATCCGACGTAGTTTATAGTCGGACATAATCCGAGTATGTAAGCAATAATATGATGTACAACGTTTGGACCAAATCGGTTTCTAACAAGTTTAGTTGGTGCCGGCAGGCTTTTTTGGAGCTTTTGGGCTATTATCTCAGGAAGTATGGACTTGCCCCCGAGAGAAATTGCATCTTCGTAGCAGGTCCCGCAAGAAGAACTTGGTGAAAAAAAATTCAAAAAGATCCGAGACGAGCTGTGATGCCGAAAGGAGCGACATTGAATACCCGTGTCGACGACAGAAAAATACGAACCACCAACTACCCCAGAACACTTGGGGTCAATAATATGTTTAAGTCGCTTCCAATTTAAAAAAAAAAAAAAACTATTACACAAAAAATAAAATAACTACTTGGGACCATATTTTGCAAACAGCTAGCCAGATATCAGTGCTAGATTTCTGTGCAAGATCAAGCATGATTTGAAAATTCAAAAAACTTTTTTGTTGAATTATGCCAATCCCGTAGTAAAAGAGCTGTAACTCGATTAGCTTTAGAGCTATCAGCACGAAAATTTGACACAGGATAAAGAAGAAGTCTTAGAAAAAATAGAAATTGCCAACTCAGGAAACGCATTTTTTGAGTTATGTCACTCTATGAGTAAATGACCGATATGTTTCCACAAAAATGCCTGAAGGGACAATGGAGATTTCTCTTATATCAATGAGTGCAACCCGATTCATATTAGCTCAAAGATATGGGACCTATTTTAATAACCGACCCCGAAGGTAGTGTCTTACGACACCACTTGTGGAGGCCTACTTAACACCATAATAGAACAGATCATAGGACATACAAAGGTCCTTAAAGACTGATGAAATTTATCTCATTCTAGACTAAACAAATCGTGTTACTGGCCTACGCAGACGGCATCGATAAAATAGTTCCCGACGACAAGCCCAAGCCCATTGTATACCAAGCTGAGATCCTTGGCACAACAAAAGCAGATCACATTCACTTATCAATTTGAACAAATCAGTCATTACTGGGACTGTAATATTAGAGCTTCTACCAGCAAATGAAACGATGGCAGTATTGATTAATGTGCTCTGCGAATATGACGAAGAGACTGGAATTAAAGAGAATGATAATAATTATAAAAGTAATATTGACCAATAGATCAAACTTTGCTCTAAAGTATAATTACACCTTCCACCAAACAAGACACTAATGCCATTCGTGCTTATATATGGCCCAAAGCATATGTACTTGCGAAAAAATCAGGCAGACAGACCTTGACGTGTTTAAGAGAAATTTTATTCGAAAAAATACGGGCCTCGCGAGCGATATACACACACATTGCAAATCGTTACGAATTGCCAAGTTTATTGAGTAAACTCTCAAGTTAAAAATACAATTTAGTGGCTGCTATCTAGGGTGTACAAAACCGAAACCGGTTACCCGGTTTTTCATTAAAAACCGAAACCGGTTATCATCAAAGCCGTCATTTTCGGTTAACAGAAAAAAATGGTTATTAGTGTCGGTAAACCGTTTTTTTAAAAATAGTAATATTTTCAATATTTCATTACAATCAGGGTTATCATGAATAAAAATTCCGTGCGGATTTTTTCCCTTTTCCCAATTTTACAATTTTTTATATCCATATTTAAGTCCAAAAGGGGAATATTTATGTCGATTTGGTGAGAATATTGAATAATTTATTGATTCTAGTAGTTTTTAGCATTTTAAAATATCTATTTTAAAAGAATTTCACTTTTCAAAATTATTTTCCATGCGGAAAATTCCGCGGGAAATATTCATGATAACCCTGAATATTACTCTTGAAAGTCAATTAAACTCAACCAACATAAAATACGGCCAATTTCTAGATGCCTAATGCGTTTAAAAGTGAAAAGTATTTTGTGTGAAATGGTCTTAAAGCAGATTTCTGCAGGTTATTTTTGTTGCATACTTCAGGGAGCTTTAATGGTGTGAGTGGAGAGAAGCTCTCTCTGAGGCCACGAGTATTCCTTTCTGACGCACAGTGTCCTAAAAATTAAATAATATTCAGAAAGTATTGTTGTAATTACAATTTAAAACGAATATTTAGTCCAATATTTTCATTATTCAAAGAACGATTTTCTGATGACGTCCATGATCGGCCTAATTAGGCAAAACCTGCACACTTAGTCGAAAGAAACAATTTCTCACAACAGATTCTTCTTTAGATCAAAAATATGAATTTTCAAAAAAAAAAAAAAAAAAAAATCTATTTATCAAGAAAATGATTTATAACATATTAATCTTCGTCCCCTAGATCTACGTTATTAAGAAGTTTGACTGTAATTAACACGATCTTTAGCCGAATGCCAGGTTATAAATAAAATGTAACGATAATAAAATGCATGTTTGATTCAGACATTTTACAATACTTGTAGTATGAAGCTTACAAAGCAAGACGACGTAAATTGTAAATTTATTTCTTTTGGTACATTATTTTATATTAGTAACAGTTTTACTATTCTTACAGCACAATTTCAATCTTAATATTGCTGTCCCAATTTGAAGGTTAAATGTCAGATATCATAGATTTGATGAGATAGTTATATATAATATTGCGAAAAGATGTGTTTTTGGGTCGAAAATGGCAAAGTGCGAAAATGGGTTAAAATAAATATATGTCGGCTTATGAAATATGAATAAATAAAAAGAGAATACTGTTTTATAAGACAATTTTATTTGTTTTTATCTTTACCCTAGTTAGAAAATAAACACGGTAATGAGTGTCACGGTAATGTTGGTAACGTTATTATTCTTGGATTTAAATGTGGAAATCTTCAAACATTTTTTACAAAATATAATATAATTCAATGAAGGCTTAAGTAATGAATACACCACTACGATAAATTTGGAAATTATAATATAAATAACGGAAAAAATACTCAGCACGGGAATGACAAATTTTCGGGAACATGCACAAAAACACTAAACACTTCAACAGTTCTCAAACAACTGACTATATTTTTCACTTCTGTCGATTATCTTTAAAACTAACGGGAATTGTCGTCACATTGACAGATTACATATAAACAAAAACCGGATTAAAGCATTTTTTCTTAATAAACACATTGTCGCACGGGAATGACAAAAAATAGGGACACGACTAAAATGTCTCAAAATCATAATTTAGAAAATAAAATTATATTTATGAAATTAAAATATACTTTGTTCATTCTTTTAGAATAACTCGGCGTACTTCATTTATCTTATATAGGCCCTCTTATTTTAAAACCCTTTTAGCACGCCCATTTTTTAAATACGTTTTATCTCCAAAATTTCTGAACCGATTTCCATGTAATATTCAGATGATGTACCCTGGTTGATGGCCCCTGGTTGAAATAGGCTATATATACTAACGAACGTGTCCGTTTCCCCAACCCTGGGTACATATTTTCCACTCCCAATTTCTGAAATATCAGGTTTACATTATAAGAAGGTGCAAGGACGACTTAGTCGACCCTTAAGTTGCCACTGGAATTCTTTTGATTGAATTGCACACATGCAATATTAAATAGAAATTATCATCTGGAACGCATGTACGATGGCACATAAAAATTCCCAAGAATCTTTAGAACGATTCTTGAAGGATAAAAGAGCAACTCACGTTTAGATTTTAGACAAACACTGCCAGTTATACTATTCAAGCAGATGAAATAAATGCATGCCTAAGTCAGTTAACATACCGCCAAAATTTCATATAGTCACCAACATTTCTGAAGTTGTTTTATTTATAGTCACTTGCAGTTCCCGACTAATTTGCGACGCAAGAAAAATATAATTTACTTAGGAAAAGGTGACATAAAACTGTTCCAAGGGCCAGCAACGGGGACCGGGCCGGCTAGTATAATATATTTGGAAATATTAATGAATATCAGTAATGAGTATTTGCGCCTTGCGACCATTTTTTTTCATATAAATATGTAGAATATTTTATTTTGAATTTCGAGCCCCGTTTAAGGATACTTTGTTTTACTTATTCCATTTCTAAGAATTAAAATTTTTTCAATATTTTTAATCTTAAATGCGTCGGGACACAGAACAAGTCTTTTCGCAATATTCGCCCATATAACAAAGTCGTTATACTTAATTTACCCCTTACCTCCAATTTTTAATTAAATTTTTATGAAATATAATCCATGTTATAGTTATTTTAAAAAAAACCGGTTTAAACCAGTTAACCGCTTTTTAATAACCGAAAACCTGTTTTAGAAAAAAAGCGAAACGGTCGGTTAACCGAAAACCGTTTTGTTTTAAAAAGCCGTTTTTTTGGACACACTACTGCTATCGGTAACGGCAAATATAAAACGAACATCAATTTTGAACTAAAGATACGTACAGTAGATGAAACGTTGTTCTATGAAACTACTTTAAAAAGACCTCACTTATATGTGGCTCCTTCCCTTGTTTAATAGAAAATTTATTCGAAAGATCTATGTGAATTTTGTCGATGGTCAATATCGGCGGTGTTATATATCGACATAGCTAGTTGTAATGAATGAATAATTACGTCCCCACAAGAAAGTCATACGATTTTGAGCCTCTTGACGGGATATTCAGGCCAAGACATCGAAGGAACAAGTTACCACATATATAATTTATGATGGTATTCATAATTGTAAAAACAAATCTATAGATCGGAGGCGTTTTATGCATGTGGTATTACAAAGTCACTTAGTATGTAAAATCCATGGATGTTCACTCTGTTCAGAGTCTTGTAGCTTATTCTTGTATTACCCCTGTATTAATCGATAGTTTCATTGAAAGCTTTTTTTCTTGCATTTTTGCTTTGCATTCGAAATAGGCTACGCATTAAAAAATATTACATATTTACCTGTGCGGCGCCCACGCAATGCCGTTGACGCACGCTCTGTGATTGCTCAGTCTTGCAACAGGTGTACAAGGAACACGGACATCTAATATTATAACTTCGCACGAGTCCATTGCTACGGTGGCCAAATAATTTGGATCCTGTTTGTTCCATGCTAAACGTAGTAAAGCAGTATGTGTGGGATCCTGTGGGTGTACACAATAATATGTTATTATATATGAACATTTTTGTTACATTAAAACAGCTTTTTTACCTCATAAATAATTGTTGAATGCTCCAAATGTCTTAAATCAAACATTCGTACTGAACCATCTGCACCGACTGAAGCAAACATATCACGACCACCACCAGCCCGCGAAAAGGCTATATCGTATACCTCTTTGTCGTGGGCTATTAATTGTGTTTTCACATGACCAGCCACATATACCCGACCATGTGGTTGCCCCGTCTCTAATCCCCATATTGTGCAGGTTGTGTCTATCGAAGAAGTACCAACTAGATTTGGATCAACTTCATTCCAATCGAATGAAGTCAGAGGTGCACAAAAATCACTGTTCTTGTTGTTATTTAGAACACATTCCAAACGTGTATCTGGTTCTCCAGCACGCCAAACGCGTAAATAATCACCACTTGTGGCTAGAAGATCAGGATATATACCCTTAGAATCTGGTATCCACATAATTTTTGTCGTGGGATATGGATGATCGAAAGTGCTGAAGAAAAATAACGATTATTACTTGCATTCTCATATGTTGCTAGGATCAGTAAAGTTACCTTTTAGCACTAAATTCGCTAGTCTCCTCATCCAGACTTATTATTTGCACTTTATTGTTATATTCTTCGATGAAACTTCCCAGCGCCAGACGAAATCGTTTGTCTGGTCGTACGCTCCAGTTCATCGAATATAATGGCCATGGTGCCAAGTATTTGTAGATTTCCTTTCGTTTTCCGGCGGTTGCTGACATAACTATACCTGTAGAATGAAAATTGAAAATCTAAATGAGAGGTTGAAATGAAAATAGTAATATAGAATGCAATTATTTTACTACTGTTTACTAAATGCATCACATTCCAAATATAAAGATAGTGACTCAAAAATAATTTAGAAACTAGCCTATACTATGACTTTGTGTCTTTTGCAAATCAAGTATTCCTCCGTCAAGTGTAATTTCCGTGTAGTAAGACAATTTAAGATTTTGACTAACTCGACGTCTGGGGTCGTAGTTCAACATAGCATCCGCCCTTGGTTCACAGACGGAACTCGCAACAACGGAGTCGCTAAAAAGATTCCATGGAGAATATAAACAAATTTAAAAATAAATGGCCAATAAAAATCTTTCTAACAACACTGTTTACAAAACGGTCAATGGCATCGTTGCAACAACTAATAGCACATACATACTTAGCGATTATCCCCCTCCCCCTTACACTTGACCACCCACAATATTCACAATACTTGTGCTTTGATGCGGAAGGTCTTGTATTTAAATGTTGTTTCCTTAAAAAAACGAACTTACCTAAAATGTATTTATGTCGATATTTTGGTCACTCTGCTGCTATTCTGTTCCGCTTCTTGACGAGCGGATGATGCTTGTGAAAGTGCAAGCGAAGGAAGATATTGAAGATATTTGCCAATTATTCGCCGTCAGCCGTCAACAAGAATGTCGAAACGCAATTCTTTTTGTTTACCACATCAGTCTGAATGGCGACAACAGAGAACAAACGGGCTGGTGAGGCTGACTGGTGGTTATATGACAAACCGACAAACCAAATAAAAAGATAAATGACGATGAGGAATGAATAGGTGGTGATGGTGGTGTGACAAAAAAGGTTGTATTTTATTCCAAAAATTGTTTGATTAACTCAATTATATTCAAATCATTTTCGCTGCTTGTCTATTTTCTTTGCCCGACTACACAAAAAGAAAAAAATGCTGGGTTTCAAACGCTGAACGAAGAAACTAAAACCGCTTATATTCACATTTATTTATGACATAAATTCTCGTTTCTGTTTATAAAATCAATAGCTCATTGCTCTGTCATGCATCTGAAGTTGAGATTTTAATGTTTTACACAATTGTTAGCATTGATTTTAATGATAAAAAATATATTTCTTTAATCGGACGCGGATATTTTTTTCCAAAGCCGAAAATGAATGAAGATGTATATATATTAGGGACACCCAGATTGACATGAATCAAAGAAAGATTATTCAAAGAGGAACAACAAAAAATGGTGCCAACTATAATATTAGAAAACAGTCAGAAGAGAAATAAAAAGGAATGGTGCCAATATTAAGCCAAAGAAAATGAGGAAAAAGAGGAATTAACAAAAAAGGCTTGAAGCCTTTACCTAATTAACTGCGTGTTGCGTGTGCGTTCAAAAATACAAAAACAAAATACATGTATTTGTTGTTGTTTTCAATTTGAAATACATGTTTTTTGTTTTTGTATTTTTGAACGCACACGCAACACGCAGTTAATTAGGTAAAGGCTTAATGCTAAAGGCCGCTGGGAACAAAGTCTTATGCCAGACTATGAAAATTTTCATTAGAAAATTCTTTGTTATTCTCCTTTAAATTTTCATTGACATCCACACTCGTATATGAAATCAAATGAAAATATTGATATTTTCATTGCTTTACATTGGTTTGAGAGCTACGAATTTAAGCACAAAGAATAATTTCAGATTACAGAACCTCGTGTACACAGTTTCACCCCCTTCACACCTCTTGCCTATAAACTCATTTTCACGTTAATGAAAATTTTCATAGTCTGGCATAAGACAAATTGAATACTCTACCAGCTGATGGAAAAAATCTGAAAAATTTTTTTAAATTGTAAGTTTTTCTAAGTAGCCGACCTTCGGCCGGGGATTTAAGACTTTCTCCTATGGACAGGAGCCAATTTAGGGCACGAAAACAACATTTTTTTTATTTGAATTTTTTTCTTACTTTAACAAGGGAATTTTCGGAACTTCAGGGGCCCATATCTCGGGAAGTATGGACTTCCCCCCAACAAATACACACGGTCCGTTGTAAGTCGCGTCACGCGTTAAAAACAACAACCACATGAAAAATGTGTAAGTGATGCCAAGTTTGTTCTTGAATTTTTTATGGGTTGTTAGGCGGCACTCAACGGACTGTATGTGCAGAGACCTTAATAAGAACATGTAAATAGCACAACAAGAACTCTATTTTGACCAAAAATTTTTCAAGCTGTCAAACTGTTAAGCGCTCGGCACATACGGTGCGTTGAGCGTTGAGTTACAACAACCACATAAAAAAGTGTAAGTGAAGCCAAGTATTTTGAAAAACAACAATATGGCTGACGCATTAAAGTTAAACATAATTTAACTGTTTTGGGACAACGCGTGTCCCAACGTGTCACTAAACGGACCGTATGTGCCGAGGGCTTTAAGGCCGCGGCACGTACTGTCCGATGTAAGTCGCGTCACGCGTTAAAAACATCAACCACATGAAAAATGTGTAAGTGAGGCCAAGTTTGTTCTTGAAGTTTTCATGTGGTTGTTGTAACTCTTATGTTACACGCTGAAACTTTCATACGAAACTTTCCCATTTTTTGGCGTTCTTAGGTCGAGTTCCCCATTACAGTAATTTCATAAAATTATTTTTGTATGGAACTCGATCTATGAACGCCAAAATAATGGGAAAGTTTCGTATGAAAGTTTTAGCGTGTAACATAAGAGTAACAAAACGTTCAACGCGCCGTATGTGCAGAGGCCATTAAGGGCTCGGCACATACGTTGCGTTGTGCGTCGCGCTACAACAACCACATGAAAAATGTGTAAGTGATGCCAAGTTTTTTGAAAAACAACAACATGGCTGCGCATTAAAGTTAAACATAATTTAACTGTTTTGGGACAACGCATGTCCCAACGTGTCACTAAACGGACCGTATGTGCCGAGGGTTTTAAGCGCTCGGCACATAAGGTGCGTTGAGCGTTGCCACATGAAAAATGTGTAAGTGACGTCATGTTAGTTCTTGAAGTTTTCATGTGGTTGTTGTAACGCGGCACTCAACGGACTGTATGTGCAGAGACCTTAATAAGAACATGTAACGGGCACAACAAGAACTCTATTTTAACCGAAAATTCTTCAAGCTGTCAAAATGTTAAGGCCACGACACATACTGTCCGATGTAAGTCGCGTCACGCGTTAAAAACAACAACCACATGAAAAATGTGTAAAGCGCTGGGCACATACGGTGCGTTGAGCGTTGCGTTACAACAACCACATGGAAAAAGTGTAAGTGAAGCCAAGTTTTTTGAAAAACAACAATATGGCTGACGCATTAAAGTTAAACATAATTTAACTGTTTTGGGACAACGCGTGTCCCAACGTGTCACTAAACGCACCGTATGTGCCGAGGGCTTAATTCTCCACTTTTTGGTCAAGTCAACAACAGAATTTAATGCCGTTTGTAGCTTCTGTTTAGCTTCACTCTCCGTTCTAGCAACTGACAAAATAGCTGTGTCATCTGCAAATGTGGCTACAGTTGTTTCAGCAGTTTCTGGGATATCGCTGGTATATAGTAAAAACAGGAGGGGACCCAGTATGTTTCCTTGGGGAACACCCGCTTTTATTTTTTTAATTGCGAATATTCATCTTCAATTTTAGCTCGGAAATATCTATCTTCCAAATATGATTTCAGCAGCACGCAGTATGAGTTTGGCAATTGTGTTCTAAGTTTTGACAAAAGACCCGTATGGCAGACCTTATCAAAGCTTTGTGACACATCTAAAAAGACGGCAAAGCAGACATTTTTTCTTCCAAGGATTTTTCAATTATATGGGTAATGCGATGTACCTGATCTATTGTTGAGTGTGCATTCCTAAAGCCAAATTGATGTTTCGGAAAAATACATTTTTGATCTATATAGTTTTGATAAAAGAGGCAAAAGAGATATAGGCCTATAAGATTTAACTTCCGTTGGAGATTTACCAGGCTTTGGTATAATGATTACTTCTACAACTTTCCAGAAGGATGGTACGTAGTGCAGTTTAAAGGACGTGTTAAAAATTTGAGAATTTTTTTGGATGATATTGCTAGGCAAATGTCTGAGCACTTCAGTAGTTATTAAGTCGAAACCTGGACATGTTTTGAGTTTTAAATTTTTATGGATAAGTTCATTAGGTGTAACTTCGGGTATAACCACATGGTAATCGTGATTAATATTATCAGTTCTCTGTGCCTGAACTGTGAAACTATATTAGCAAAAAATACCTCAGCAAGATGACAAGAGAATAAATCAGCTTTTCAGAGTTTGCGTTTGCCCAGTTTCCATTTGACGATTGTACGGGAGATATTTAAGTAATGGGCTCTTAACGGTTTTCCACAATGAATAATCTGTGGACTTTTCACTATTAGTCCTTGCAAATGTTGTGTTAGGTTTTTGTTTTTAAATCCTTGTATTGCAATACTTAATTCATGTGCTACTTTATTATGCAATGTCTTATGGGCTGGAAATCTAGATCGCTGCCATTTCTTCCTTAATCTTCGTTTATAAGATATCATTTCTTTAATATTGGGTGGATATGAGTTGACATATTGCTTGGTGGTGTACGTCTGGTGTACTTTCCCATGCTGTCTGTTGTATCAAGTTTGTGACATTTTCTACCTCTCCTTCCATGTCTTCAACTGTTTCAGGTTCTGCGGTATTTATGTGTGCATTGACTAGAATTAACTGAAAATATTGCCAATCTGTTAAATTGTTTGATAAGAAAGGCGTTTTTGTTTTATTGAGAGGCTTTTCGTGAATTGTCGTGAATATTGGTGAATGATCGGAATTAAGATCAAATCCACTTTCCACTTTAATGCAAGCTTTTGATATTTTACTATTTATGAAGAAATCTATAAGGTCTGGTATTTTGTTTCTATCTGACGGCCAATAGGTTGGACTACCAGTAGATATGACATCACATCCATTTTCCGTTATTGCTTTATAAAGTTCATTGCCTTTTGCTGTATTTAAACGCGATCTCCAGTAGGTATTTTAGGGTTATGCCAAGTTTACACTAGCGCTCTAATATCCACTGGATTTCACGAAATCCTGAAATACACCCCGGTGTTTACACTTATTTTTTGTTGATTTCAAACATATCACAATGATCAAGGTAGATGCATATGCGCAGCTGATCGAACATGAATTTTCACAAGTTGTTATATATAAATTGAATTAATCATCAAAAATATAAAAATATAGAACTTTACAACTTCATTTGGAAAATTATCGTAAAATAATCTATATATCGTATTTATTGTGTATAGTACTAACAAATGAAAAAAAAATTATTTTATCGTTGAGACATCATAATAATAAGTTTTGATAGATAAAAGTTGTGCTCAGAACCTGCATAATATTAGTACTTGCAGTAGTTTTCCTGTTTAGTGCTAAAAATGCGTTCCGGTACTTCTCTTTAAACAAAAATAGCGCCGAATAACACCTTCTTCTCCTGTTTTCTGCCATACAATTTTGGCCTAGTAGAAACTAGCAGCAAGTATCTTCATTGGCATCTAATATGGTAGCTGATACGTTGATTTTGACATTTATGCAGGAGTTTCTGCAATTCCCGTCATTTTTCCGTTCCCGTATTTTTTAAGAAATTTGTATGGGGAAGCAATTTTTGACAATTCGCTCTTTTTTCTAACATTACCATTAAAAAAGTACGGAAACACAATGAAAAATAGCATTGTAACAAAGTAATTTAAATTTTTTTCTCATTGTTTAAAAATTTTGATACTAAAATTTTTTGTTGCAGCAATTAACCATCTACCTTGTTTATTGCGATACGTGAAAAGTGTTGCAATTTTTGGTACTTTTTTAGGCAATCATGTGTACTGTGATTTCGATATTGATTTCGCTGAAATCACGAAATGAGATGATTTCATTTTTGTATGCGAAATCATGATAAATTTAGCTTGATTCCGCGCGAAATCACGAAACGCCTTCGAAATCACGAAACGACGCCAAATGTAAACTAAGCATTACAGTCTCCTACCATTATAAACCTTGAAGGATGCATTTTAATTAGATTTGTATAATGATGTGATTGAATATCGTGGCGGAATATATACAGAAGATATCAGTAGATTCTGAGAGTCTGTAAATATTCTGACCGTTGTTGTTTGAAATTCTTCTGCGCTCATTTTATCTTCTTCATAATGTTTTATACATTTTCTTATGATTACCGCACTTCCATCTCTAGCAGTATTTTGTGGATGTATTAGCTCTGTTCCAGAACTAAAAAGTTTTTACAATTTTTACCACTTTTACACATTTTGCGTTCCCGTACACAAAATTTATATGAAAATCGTTTACGACTTTTACAACTTTTACGAGTTTTACCACTTTATAAAGTACGGGAACAGGCCAATTGTGTGATAAACTTTATAATTTCTAAATTTTATAAATGATTTTCTCGTAAAATGGGTTTCCGAGATTAGGCAAACTTCTATTTTTTTCTCTTTGCCTTCTGCTTAAGCCATTTGCATTCATTCATAATTTTTAACGACATTTATGTTTGGTTTTGTTGTTGTTGTTGTAACAGTGTTTTTGTTATGTTTATTTGTTCGTTCCTCTGTTCAATCTGGCTCTGGGTAATTCTCCAGTTCCAGAAAAATGGCTGCTTTGATGGGATGTAGCCACAGATCCACACGCATGTGTGTGTTTGGTTTTGTTGAACTCTTGTTGTTTGCTTAGTCTTCCTAAGATCTGTGTCAAAACATCAGAATTGGCAGAATTTTTATTACTTTGTAAAACAGAGGCAAATGAAGAAGATCTGTGCTGGTCCGCATTAAATTGTTGTGCCGGCATCTCTAATTTTCCTACATTGTTAGGTTCATTTACGGCTTTAGTTTGTGGGGTTTTCAGTAGGGGCTTTGAGTTGAGCTTTACAGCAGATTCATTATTGCCGATGTTACGGGATTTAATTGTGGTATTTCTCAGTCTTTGAAGTTCTTTTGCCACAATGCAGCCTCTATTTGCAGGGTGTGAACCATCGCCGTTAGAACATTTGGTTTGATTTATCTCTTTAGTACATTCTGCAGTTCTGTGCTTTCCAGCGTACTTGACACATCGAGGTTGTTTATTACAATAACTTTTTGTATGACCATATGATTGGCCGTTTCTGCACTGTGGAACTAATTTCTGTTGTTTAATTGACTTCACTTGTACAGTTATATCTAGTATATTATTGATCTCATATATTCTTTTTAAATCCTCTGTTGATCCAAATGCAACTCGGAACATACTAAGCGGTTCTTTGGATTTAAATTAAAAGTTATTAACGGCTTCTATAGCCATAAACCCTATAGATCTCAGATCTGCAACAATCGAATCTGCAGCGATGGAAAATGTAATTTTTTAATCATATCTAGTTTGTTTATTTTCATAACTATACCAAACAACTTGTTTGAATTAAAGGAGTTTGTGATGCTCCTATAATCCTTTTCGTTAGACGCGTATATTTTGTATGCGTCTTTGCTCAGCAGTTTTATAAGAAATTTATGTTTTGCTACCTCTTACACATTTTTCACGTGGTTGTTGTTTTCAACGCGCAACGCGTCCTTAAGCGCTCGGCACATACGATGCGTTGTGCGTCGCGGTACAACAACCACATGAAAAAAGTGTAAGTGAAGCCAAGTTTTTTTGAAAAACAACAACATGGCTGACGCATTAAAGTTAAACATATGGCCTGTTCCCGTACTTTATAAAGTGGTAAAAGTCGTAAAAGTTGTAAAAGTCGTAAACGATTTTCATATAAATTTTGTGTACGGGAACACAAAATGTGTAAAAGTGGTAAAAATTGTAAAAACTTTTTAGTTCTGGAACAGAGCTATAATTTAACTGTTTTGGGACACCCCAAAATTTAAAAATTATACTCGAGTTTCAAGGTCAAAGTAAAACTTTTGAGTTTTTTAACTATTTTTCATAAAAAAGTGAGTGTTTTGTGGTTTTTATATCTTCCTATGTATTAAATATGGTCAAAGACCAACAAATACTAAAAAACTGAAAAAATGGAAAAAAAAAATCGAAAAAATTTTTTCAAAAATTTTTTTAAAAAAAATATACAAAAAAATTTAAATTTTTTCAAATATTAAAAAAATACTCCTTGAGTTTTCATAACACTTATATAACTTGTATAAAAACTCATATACTCAAAAAAATCTTATGGCCTGTTCCCGTACTTTATAAAGTGGTAAAAGTCGTAAAAGTTGTAAAAGTCGTAAACGATTTTCATATAAATTTTGTGTACGGGAACGCAAAATGTGTAAAAGTGGTAAAAATTGTAAAAACTTTTTAGTTCTGGAACAGAGCTTTAATTTGTATGTATCAAAAAGCAGTAATTCATATGGGAAACGGTATAGAAAAACACACATTTTTACCCATGTAATTTCAATAAACTGAAAAGGGTGTTAAACGGACGGAACGGGACGGGTACAAAAGTGTATATGGGCTGAAAGAAGAGACTCTCGGATATCTTTTTGTGAAAAGAGAACATTGTTCCATGTTGTTCCACAAAAGTTCTAGTCCACTAAATTTGGAAGTTCATAAAATTTAGTACCTGAGGAAAACCAAATATGGTTCATGTTGTGTAAACTCTACGGTAATTTAGTAAAACGATAAAAGTCCACAATCCTGCCTACCTTACAAAGAAATAATGAACACAATATCTGCTATAGTTTCCCAGAAATAGCTACGTCTTTCTCCAGAAATTTGCAAAAATTACATATTTCCCAAAATTGGGGAAAATGTACGCCTTTGGGGGCACACCACACTCAAACCTTCCAATATTTTGACCTAATTTTTTGGTTTCCTTTGATTTTTGGCCAGGAAAATCGATTGCTGAACCATTGTGCGACGCATATTCTATTTTGACTGGTTGTTACAAATTGGTATTGTAGTTTAAAGCATACTTTTAGGCTTTTATACATTTTGTTTGCATTTTTATTTTGCTGATTGTTCATTTCGATGTTTTAGATGATGGTATCTGCGGTATCTGCGGAGTTCGCTGGGCATGCATCAATTATTGGTTCTTTGAAGTAGACTTTTATCATCCTAACAAGGAATCTCAATTGCTAATGAAATTGTTGCTATAAAGTAGGATTTTAAAGCAGTACATTCGAGATTTAAAAGTTCTCGTCTTTTACTTCTGTTGATAACTAAAATACCAATGGTGTCCAAATAAATTAGAGAAATTTAATGAGAGGGAAATATCCCTTTGTTAAACAACGGCTGACATAGGCAAAGAGAGAGAGAGAGAGAGTAAATTTGGTTTGTTGTTACGGCAACGCATACGAGTATAACGGTACCTACCGATTTTCGGGTTTCCGAGTATTTTTTCCCTAATATTTTTTATCGAACTAACTGTTATTTGATATTTAAGGTTCCCAGTGGTCACAAATTTTTTCCACCAATAATTGATTTGGTATAGCCATATAACGGTACATCTCGATTTTCAGTATTTTGAGGGTTTTAGCAACATTTTTTGACAGAACTATTCGTAATTTGACATTTAATGTTTCCTGTAGCCACGAAACTTCTCCACTAAAATATAGTCCCCATATAAAGGTACCGCCCGATTAAAGACATTTTTAGATATATTTTCTGAACTAGGGTATCCATGGTCGAAATACTTCTCCATCGAAAATTGTGGACAGGAAAGGAAACTAACAATACCCTTTTTAATTCAGAATATTTAATGGTGGAGAGTATAAAAATTTCGACCTAGTCGAAATTAAGGGTTTTTCGTGTTAAGTCCGAACTTGAGGCTTGGCCACTCAAAAAATGATCATGAGTTACCACGATAGACAAGGTAAAACTGTAAATAAAAATACAAATTTTATCGATTAAATACAATAGAAAATATTTTATTAAAATAATAAATTATATAAACACAAAATAACAATAACAAAAATGTTAAAAAGCTTTGCTCTTTTTCCATTTAAAGTGCGAAGAAAATTTCATTTAATTGAATATTTTCGATGGCAATGGTCGACTGGAGCGGCCACTATTTTTCGAAGTGCCAAAAATGTTTGCCGATAGTGGGCGATTGACTCGTTTAGGTTGTTGTTGTGATGGAATACGTCTAGGACGGAAGGCAGCTGGACGTTCCACACGTGGCAAAGTCAGTGAAGTTTGTGGGAAAAGTTGTTGGGCTTTAAACGGTTTTGGCCGGAAATTAATGATGCGTTCAGGACGAGGTACAGTGAGATAGGAAACTGGTCTTTGTGGAGCATTGACAATAGCAGCTGATGGTCTGAAACCACTTTGACTTGGACGGAAGCTTGCTGCCTTGCCGGGACTTGGTAAAGCAAATTGTGATGAAATTTGTAATGGAGCATTGACAATTGAGGCCGATTGTGGTTTAAAGCTGACTTGACCAGGACGGAAGCTAACAGCTTTGCCGGGACGTGGAGGAACAAATTGTAATGAAATTTGCAATGGCGCATTAAAAATTGGAGCAAATTCTTCTTCAGTGCTAGTGGCTGGAGGACCATAAGTCAAGTCGGGTGGACCATAGGTTTGTTCCGGGGGTCCATAAGTAACATCTGGTGGACCATATACAGCAGGTGGAGGTCCATAAGTTTCTGCAGGTGCTCCATAGGTTGGTTCTGGTTCCGGTGGTCCATAGGTTATCTCTGGTGGGCCATAAACATCATCAGGAGGTCCGTATACCAACTCTGGTTCAGGTGGCAAATAACTTATTTCAGGATCTTCCTCCACAAATGGTGGATCAGGTTTTAATCCAGCTGGAGGATAGGGAGCTGCTTGTTGTTTAATTGGTTTCGCAGCATTAACGATTTTACTAGAGCTGGGACCAGGAAAACGTAAACGCAGCTTGTGTACCACGGGTTCAGCTAATGAAGATGCGACAATTGCGGTTAATAATAAAATACTCAGTTGAAATTTGGCGGCCATAATGACGTCTTCAATAATAATCCGATTCGTTGTAAGAAGTAACACCAACACTATTCAGTAATTCCGTTCGATTGCAATGTTGGGTTTCAACTGTTGCGTTTAATAATTTGTAAGCGCATTAAATACGAAAAGTTTAATTAAATATTCATCGGTGTTCTGCGTTGGCCCTCTAACCTTCAAATGAGGCGGGCGACGGTAAAAATATTGTTTTTGGTCAACCAAACCATTTGTTGTATACAATTTTATTTTGAATTTTTGTTCAAGAATTTCCAATGTTCACACTTTCTGTGCGTGCGTGCGAATGTGTGTTTGTTTCTTACACACTTCCATTTGTAAGCGTTAATGTTTTGACCAAATTAGTTCCTCATAACATTCAACTCAACATTACTATGTACTCAATATTGTCATTTCAATGATATGATTGGGCCCATACGACTTAGTCATGGGAAAATACATTGAACACAGTGACGTATTTCTTCTAATAATCAGATTCTGATTTTTGATTTGTATCATTGAGATAATATTAAATGAGTCAAAATGTATGTACACTAATTTGTACATGTAATAAATACATATGTACATAAATAAGTAGGTATCATGTATTTATTTTCTTATTACTTTAACCATATTTTAAGGAAAAGGGAGTGATCAAGGCGGCGTATACAATATGTTAGAAGGAGAAATGTATACGTCTTCCTTCGCAGATTCAGATTTTAGATATGAGGTAATAAGAATAACAAGTGATAGCAGAGGACAATATTGTGATTTTTTCCTATATACTTTGGTGGAATATCATCCATCCATCAAGCTTCACATACCATCACCCACATTGATACCTTTATAATTGTATACTTTTAACTATGACATTGACTGTCTATATCTAATAAGTCGTTCATACGACTCCAAATTGTTCATCTAAGTAGATTGGTTCACAGATGTTCTGAAAGTTTGTAACGCATCGAAATAATTGTCGTAAACCCATACTTATATATACCAAAATGAATGTCTCGACGAGCTGAGTCGATATGGTTATGTGTGTCCGTCCGTCTGTCCGTCTGTCAATCTAAACCTTGTAATCACGCTACAGGTCGCAATTTTGATCGGATGTCACGAAATCTTGGGTGTTGATGGGGATCCCGGAGGGGAAGAAGTAGAGCTGGCAAACCATCGATATTCCCAACATTAGATATTTTCGATATAATGTTTTAAAATATCGATTGCTATCGATATTATCGTTAAGTTGTCATCACCATTAATTTGGAAATAAAAATGGCGGAAATGTCGATGATTTTCTTGAAATTTTGCACTAGTAGTTCACAGAAATGTGAGGGAGAATAAACAATTGCTTTTATTTTATAAAATATAAAAAAAAATACATTTCACTTTACCGAAAAATGTGTACGTGTGACTACGGGCTTGGTAAACAATTGCTTTTATTTTATAAAATAAAAAAAAAAATACATTTTACTTTACCGAAAAATGTGTACGTGTGACTACGGGCTTGGGTGACGTGGGGGATGAATGATACCAAGCAACGGTCTTGACCGGCTTTTACATGGCAAAGCCCAGGATTTATCTTGGTCCCTCTTTCATCTCAAGTGGACACTGACCTCCCCGTGGTGTCACCTGGGGAACTGCCTTTAACACCCGTTAAAGGTAGTGAGCTAACATGTGCCGCGCGTTCACCCATAAGAACGTTAAAAACTTGGGTTTGGGCGTCGGGTTAGTAACCCTCCCCTAGAAAAAACATCCTACTATGAAAAAACGAAAGAAAAGAAAAACAAACCCCTCTAAAGTTAACGAACCCCGCAAACGTTTTAAGGACCATGATCTGCGAATCTGCACCTGGAATGTTCGCACTCTTTATAGAGAAGGTGCAGTCTTCGCATAGGCAGACGTACTTGAAAAGTACAAGGCCGATATTACTGCCATACAGGAAATACGATGGATTGGGAAAGGCGTCACAACAACACCTAAAGGTGACGCACTGTATTATAGCTGCCATGACGTAAAGCATGAGTTTGGTTGCGGATTCGTAGTTAGTCGGAGACTAAAACATCTGGTATCCAGCTTCACCCCAGTGAATGAAAGACTTGCTGCAATTCGAATAAAAGCTAAATTCTTCAACATCAGCTTTATTTGCGCTCATGCTCCCACTGAAGAAAAGGACGAACAGACCAAAGATATATTTTACGAGCGCTTAGAAGAAACATACGACCGTTGCCCTGCCCATGACATTAAAATCATACTAGGCGATTTTAATGCCAAAATTGGAAAGGAGAATATCTTTGGCCCAACAGTCGGGAAATTCAGTCTCCACAGTGAAACATCTGACAATGGTATGAGGCTGATAGACTTTGCAGCTGCAAAAAACATGGTAGTTAGCAGTACCAGATTTAATCATCTCGATATTCATAAGGGCACCTGGCTGTCTCCAGATCAAAGAACAAGTAATCAAATTGATCATGTTGTAATAGATTGAAGACATTCATCCAGCGTGTTGGATGTACGATCGTTCCGAGGCGCAAACATTGATTCGGACCACTACCTTGTTGCAGCAAAGGTACGTACCCGTCTAAACGTTGCAAATAAAGCACGAACAGACACAACGCGGAAGTTGGACATCGATAGGCTGCAAACACAACAGATAGCCACAGCATATTCCACTCAACTAGCCCAATTGCTTAACGCGAGCACTCCTTGTCCCGATAACATAACAGCACAATGGCAACATATTGCCCACTCCATGCAAACAGCCGCAAAATCCATACTTGGATTCCAGAGACCTCCACAAAGGAATTCATGGTATGACCAGGAGTGTCGTGCTGCTACCGAAGAGAAAAATGCGGCATATAGAGAGCTACTTTCCAATCAGTAGCAACGCGTAGCGCACGAGAGAGATATCGGGAGAAAAGGAGAGAAGAGAAACGTCTTTTCCGCAAGAAAAAGAGAGAAATGGAAAAGCGGGAGTGTGAAAAAATCGAGATGTACAGGAGCCAGAATGAAGTCCGAAAATTCTACCAAAGAGTGAAACATCAAACAGATGGCTTTGGTACAGGCACATCCTCCTGTAGAGACCAGCAAGGTAATCTGGTAACAGATACAGACAGCGTGCTCAGGATATGGAAGGAACATTTCTCCAATCTGCTGGTATCCAATAGTAGCGAAGACGATGATACCACAGATCCAATCCCAGAAGATGGTATAGAATGTATACCGCCCGGTCAAGATGAGGTAAAAACAGCAATCAACCGGCTGAAGAATAATAAAGCAGCAGGAGCCGATGGCTTACCAGCCGAGCTGTTTAAAACCGGAGGCGACGCGCTGATAAGGTGTATGCATCAGCTAGTTAGCACCATCTGGCAGGAAGAACGCGTACCCGACGATTGGAACCTGAGCATCCTATGTCCCGTCCACAAGAAAGGAGATAAGACTGTATGCTCCAACTATAGGGGCATAAGTCTTCTCCCTATTGCCTATAAGATAGTGTCAGGGATATTGTGCGAACGACTAAAGCCAATGGTCAACGAAATAATTGGACCATACCAATGTGGCTTTAGACCTGGCAAGTCCACCATTGACCAGATATTTACCCTGCGGCAAATCCTAGAGAAGACCCAAGAGATGCAGATCGACACATTTTACCTCTTTGTCGATTATAAAGCAGCATTCGACAGTCCCCTCCGATCAAAGGTATTCCACGCAATGTCTGAATTTGGTATCCCCGCAAAGCTCATCCGGCTTTGTAAGATGACTTTAACTGATACTAGGTCCTCAGTTAAAATTGGAAAGAACCTCTCCGAAGAATTTTGTACCAAAAGAGGTTTCAGACAAGGAGACAGCCTTTCGTGTGACCTATTCAACATTTTGCTGGAAAAGGTAATACGAGATGCAAATGTCAAAAGAAATGGCACAATTTACACCAATAGCCACATGTTACTTGCCTATGCTGATAACATAGACATCATGGGACGGTCAGTAAAGGAAGTAACTGATACCTTTAGGAAGGTCGAAGCAGAATCTGCGAAAGTGGGTCTGGCGGTAAACGGCGAAAAGACCAAATTGATGGTGTCGACGCGCAAAGCGTCCATAGAGCTCGGGCCAACTGTGGAAGTTGGTACCTACAATTTTAAGGTAGTTAAAGACTTCGTCTACCTCGGCACTGCCATAAACACAACAAACAGCATCAGTTGTGAAATAAGAAGAAGAGTTGTATTGGCCAACAGATGCTACTATGGTCTAAGTAAGCAATTTAAAAACAAAGCCACATCTCGTCAAACAAAAATAACACTATACAAAACGCTGATACTACCCGTGCTAATGTATGGCTCCGAAGCATGGGTACTTGCGCAAGCAGATAAGGCAGTGCTTGGTGTGTTTGAGAGGAAAATTCTTCGAAAGATCTACGGGCCGATTTGCGTTGACGGTGAATATCGACGTCGTATGAACCACGAGCTATATAAGCTATACAAAGACATGCATATAGTTAAACGTATCGATATGCAACGATTGCGTTGGCTAGGCCATATCATGAGAATGAGCGATGATGAACCCGCTAAAAAGGCGTGTGAATACATGCCACATGGCGGTGCACGCAGAATCGGTAGGCCTAAGCTTCGATAGAGCATACAAGTGGATGAAGAAATGGAAAGGCGCGGTATTCCAAAAAGTCAAGCGAAAAACAGAGAGGAATGGAGATCTTTTCTTAGTTCGGTCTATGGAACAAATGTTCTGTAATGGGCCAACTAAGTAAAGTAAGTAAGTGACTACGGGCTTACTTTCTCACACACACATAACCGAAAAGTAGCGAAATTTCTATTTATTTCAATGAATTTCATGTTAGGGGTTTTTATTCCGATAATATCGATAGGTAAAACTATCTATCGATATTGAATTTTTAAATCACAATCGATATTATCGATAGTGCCATCGATTTTTTGCCAGCTCTAGGAAGAAGCCTATTGATTTTGGTGATGGTCGGATAATATTCAGGGGTCGTAATGGGCAAAAAACTTATTTGAAAAAAGTCAAAGTTTTATTTCAAAGCGAATATCTCCACATCAAAAGCAAAACCTGCTAATGAAAGTAGAAAATATCACATTTACAACGATGTAAAGTAGGTTGTCGTAGGTGGTCAAACAACGAAGATATCGACACTTCCAAATAATAGTATGCTAAGTCTAAAAAGTGAGTTTTGCAGGAGAAGATCTCAAAGTGTGTAAATTTTTTTGAACTTCAGTACTATGCTAAGTCAATATTTGTTTATAACTTCTGTTCGCATTGACCGATCATTACCAAAATTTGATAGAATTTAAGTTAAAGGACGTTCGACACCTCCAAATAATAGTTTCCTAATTCTGAACAGTGAATTTTGCAAGACAAGCTCTAAAAGTTTGGAAATTTCTTTGACCTTCAGTACTATGCTAAGTAAATATTTGTTTATAACTTCTGTTCGGATTGTTCGATTATTACCAAAATTTGACAGAATTTAAGTTAAAGGACGTTAAATATAAAAATGTAAAGAACTTGAAAACATGCTAAGTCGACTTAGCATACTATTGTTTGGAGGCGTCGATATCTCAATAGTAGCTAATAAAACCCAACTTTTCATTTTTGCGACTTTAATTATAATGACGAATATCACAGTCTGACTATGAAAGTAGAAAATCCCATATTTAAAATGATGTAAATCAGGTTGGCGTAGGTGGCCAAATAACAGAGATATCGCAATAGTCGGTAACACATCCCATTTTTTAGCAGAAAACATCTCCAACCAAAATTGTGGACATAGATCCACGTTTTAGCATAGCACCCATATAAAGGTACCGTCCGATTTGAAGTTTTTATCTACTTTTTATAGCCTCAGCATTTATGCTAACGAGGGTATATACACTTTCATACGGACAAAATGTGCCTCATCGAAATAATGTTTGGACGAAATCCGTTTCAGACAATTTGGAGTTGATTTAGCCATGTCCGTCCGTCTGGCTGGAGCGCACGATAACTCTCGTACGGATCAGCCGATTTGGTCCAAAATTTGGCTTTCGTAATATTTTGTCCAAACTTAGTTTAAGTTCGAAGATGGGTTAAATCGGTCTGCTCCTTCCGGTACCTCCCACACAAAAGTTCGGAAATGTTCGGAACATTTGTGCGCACGATAACTCTTAAAGGAAGTAACCGATTTGGCCCATACTTTGCACATCGTGAAAGGTCTACCAGACTTAGATGAGGTTCCAATATGGACTCAATCGGTCCACTCCTTTGGGTATCTTCCACACAACATTTCCGAAAAGATCAGTTTAGGACCTGCTCTTGAATCGCTTTGATTTTTGTTGTAGCAACTTGTAGTCACTGCCCCCCATACGACGCTATAAGTTTCATCAGGGTCAAGTCCATACTTCCTGAGATAATAACCTGGAAGTTACAAAAAACCCCTATGACACCATGTGTAGTGGTGGAGCGCAAGATAACTCTCGAACGGATCTGCCGATTCGGTCTAAAATTTGGTTTTCGTAATATTTTGTCCAAACTTAGTTCAAGTTCGAATATGGATTATATTGGTCCACTCCTTCCGGTACCTCCCCAACAAAAGTTCGAAAATGTGTGCGCACGATAACTCTTGAAGGGAGTAACCGATTTGGTTCATACTTTGCACATCGTGAAAGTTCTACCAGATTTAGATGAGGTTCCAATATGGACTCAATCGATAAACTCCTTCGGGTACCTCCCAAAATTTTGGAAAAGTTCAGTTTAGGACCTGCTCTCGAATCGCCTTGGTTTTTGTTGTAGCAACTTGTATTCATTGTCCCCATACGAAGGTACAAGTTTCATCAGGGGCAAGTCCATACTTCCTGAGAAAATAGCCTGAAAGTTGAAAAAAACTCTATGATACCATGTGTAGTGGTTGGAGCGCAAGATAATTCTCGAACGGATATGCCGATTCCGTCCAAAAATTTGCCCTTCGTAATATTGTGTCCAAACTTAGTTTAAGTTCGGAGATAAGCCATATCGGTCCACTCCTTCAGGTACCTCCACTACAAAAGTTCAAAAATGTTCGCAAAAATTGTGCGCACGATAACTCTTGAAGGGAGTGACCGATTTGATCCATACTTTACACATCCTAATATATCTACCAGATATATGTAGATCAGGTTCGAATATGGACTATATTTGTCCACTCCATCCGGTACCACCCACACAAAATTTCGGATAAGTTCCCTTTAAGACCTGCTATCGAATCACTTTGATTTTTCGTTGAAGCAACTTACATTCGCTGCCTCAATAACGATGGTAAAAGTTTTTTCAGGGGCAAGTCCATACTTCTTGAGAAAATAGCTCGAAGTTTGTTAAAACACCCCAATGGCACTATGTCGATACATTCCTTAAACTACCTCCTCCGCAAAACTTTTGAACCTTATAGTACGTTTATATATAACCGGATTTAAGAAACCCACTGGGTTTCAAAGTCAATTCCATTGCTTATATTTCAAATAAATCCTCATAAAGAAGGTTAAACCTGCAAAAGTCCATAATATAAACATGGCCTTAATTTTCACTCAGGAAATCAAGAAGGAAAGCACAGAAAGGGCACAGTGACGTAACATCCCACATTCTGACAGAACAATGATGATAAAAATTAAGACAAAACCTATTAATATGAACATTATCCAAGTTTACGCTCCCACATCGGACTCAAGTAATGACGAAGTCGATGAATTCTATGCAGAAATAGAGGAGTTACTCAAAAACACCAAATCTCATGAAATTACTATTATACAAGGAGATTTTAACGCAAAGGTGGGAAGAGATGAAGTAAATTAAGTCACTGGAAACTTTGGACTATGACAGCGCAATGATAGAGGGGATAGCCTGGTACAATTCTGCCAAGAACATAAAACGAAAGTTACAAATACAATGTGTCAATTACATCCCAGAAGACTTTATACGTGAAGATCTCCTCATGATAACCCAGCAAACATCATAAGAAATCAAATTGATTACATAATTATCAAAAAACGATACTCTTCATGTGCGATGAAGAGCTCAACTTGCCCCGGTGCGGACGTTCCATCTGACCATAACCTGCTACTTTCTAAAATCAGGATCAAATTAGCAATTACCCGAAAAAAGAAGAGGACACCCAGACTAAATCTGCACATGATTAAAGATCCAACTGTTAAATGCGAAATTAAAGCAGAGATTAACTTCAAACTTGAAGGTTGTTAACTGGAGGATGTGGAAAATATATGGCATAATCTCAAAACAAAAATAAATTCCACCACGAATATGTGCCTACAAAACTCTCCTGCATCGAGAGAAGATGAATGGGTCACTGAGGAAATAAAACAATTACGAATCCTAAGAAGCCAACAGAAAAATAGAAATTTCGAAAGATACTGGGAGATAAATAAAGAAATCAGAACCTTGACAAAAGCAGCAAAAAATAATTTGCTTAATAGAAAATGTCAAGAAATTGAAACTCTACAGAACCTACACGATGACTTCAACCTTCATAAGAAGTTAAAGGAAGCAGCAAGAGTATATAAAAAACAGTGCCAGCCACTCTGTTAGTTGAAAATGACAAAGCTATATTTGAATTAGCGGAGAAAAACCCAATATGGAAAGAATGTGTAGCAAAATTATCCACTGATGCCAAAAGAACCCCTTACGAAGAAACAGAAAACAATCTGACTGGAAACCCAATAACAAAGTGCGAAGTAGAGCAGGCAATAAAAACACTCAAAGATATGAAAGCAATAGGACCTGACGATATTCCAGCTGAAGTATTAAAACTTACAGAGGATGAAAATGTGGAACTACTCGTAATACTCTTTAACCACGTATATGACACGGGGAAATATCCACCAGACTGGCTCATTTAAAAATTCATACCGATACCAAAGAAGAACAACGCAAAAAATGTGAAGAATATAGACTGATTAGTATCATGAGTCATGCATTAAAACTTTTTCTAAGAGTAATCCATAGCCGAATATATCCCCAACGTGGAAAGTATATGGGCACATCACAGTTCGGATTTAAACAAGGAATGGGGACTCGAGAAGCACTGCTTAGCTTACAGGTACTAGTTCAGAAATGCCAAGAAGTAAAAAAGGATATATTTATATGTTTCGTTGACTACGAAAAAGCTTTCGACACAGTTCGTCACGATAAACTAATAGAAATTTTGAAAACGATTAACATAAGCGACAGGGAAATACGATGTATACGAAATTTATATTGGAAACAGGCGGCATACATCGATATAAACGTAGAAATGACGGAAGAAGTAACGATTTCAAAGGGGGTACGACAAGGATGTATCCTTTCACCGTTGTTATTTAATATATACTCCCAACGAATATTTATGGAGGCTATAGAGCACCAAAGAATAGGAGTACAAATACATGGGATGATTATCAACAATATCAGATACGCGGACGATAGAACAATGTTCGCTAGCACCATATCCGGTCTACAAAAACTTATTGACAAACTCGCAGATGTAAGTGAATCGTATGGATTGAAAATCAACAAAAAGAAAACAAAATACATGACCATCAGCCGAAAAAATACGTATAACAAAAGTACGTTGAAAATACAAAACACCGTAATAGAAAAAGTAAAAAACTATAAATATTTAGGAGTAACCATACATGAACAATGGGATGTTTCGAAAGAAATAACTTGTCGTATAGAAATGGCAAGGGATGCATTTTACAGATACAACAAAATAATGACAAGTCATGACATCGGTATACAAACTAAAACCATATTCATCAAATGCTACATCTGGTCTGTTTTATTATATGCATCAGAAACATGGACAATAAAGGCGATATATGAAAGAAAAGTGGAATCATTTAAAATTTGGATATACCGAAAAATACTTAAAATACCGTGGACAGATCGCATAAGAAATGGCGAGGTACTAAGAAGAATGAATCAAGATCGCCAACTCCTTAAAATAGTTAAAAACAGAAAAGTGTCATACCTGGGACATATCATGAGAAATGATAAATATATTCATCTGCAAAAAATTATCAAAGGATCAGTTGATGGAAGACCATGCAGAGGAAGAAAAGAAGTTTCTTGGCTGAAAAATATTCTGGCATGGACCGGACATCAAAATGACAGAAGTTTATTGAATGCCGCCAAAAACAGATATCTATATTTATAAAAAACCATTTTTGTTAAACATAAGAAAAATTTTAGGTCAACAAATAATCTGTAATTATAATATGATCGCATATATCCGAAACAAATAAAAAAGAAGATACGCCCAAAATTTTGAAACCCCCTAGATACATAAGTTTTTTGGGAAAAAAGTTTTTCAATTTACACAGGCTAAGGGTATATCTCTGCCGGCAAAGCCGACTGATACTTTTTTACTTGTTCTAATTAAATTGACAGTAAATTGGCAGTTAGGGTTCCCAGAGATCAAAAAACTTCGACAACTAAAATTATGGACATAGGACCACGGTTTGGTATCGCCGTATTCAGGTACATAGTAGGTTAATATTCTTTTTCTGGTTCAATTGGCAGTAATTTGCATCTAGGGTTCCCAGTGGTGACAACACTTCTTCATCAAAAATTGTGGACAAAGTTCCACGTCACCCATATAACAATACCGCCCAATTTCAAGTACTGTGAAGTTGTTGTCTACATTTTCGGCCGAAATTCTTATGTGGCATTTTAAATCCCATGTGGTCAAAAAACTTCTGCACCAAAACTTGTGAACATATGTGCATTAGTGTTATAACTTTTTTTTTGCAATTTTTGCAAATATCAAAAATACCACCGTATAGCCGTGTAGACCATGAAAAACTACTATGAAATACGGTGTCATTGACGTTCAATAATGCATTATTTCATTTTATTTGTTAAATTCACATATACGCTTTTCGTAATAACTTATTAATAGATTTAATCTAATTTAAAATCAATATAAAACCATTCTGGACCAATTTGTTATCAAATCGCGATACTTCAGACCATTTAATGCATATTTGACAATATTGCTATTTTTTATTATCCACTACTCCACCCTGTGGTAAGGGTATTATGTGTTAGTGCATTTGTATTTAACATGCCTAATGAAAAGAGAAAGACCCATAGTTCTTTCTAGTGGTATGCATAGAATCGCTTTCTGAGTCGATTTATGTATGTCCGTCCGTCCGTTCGCAACGTACAGGTCGCATTTATTGTTCGATTTGGCTGAAAATTGGGGAAGATTTTTTCTTTAGCCTAATGAAGAACGCTATTGCTTTTGGTGAAAATCGGTTCAGATTTGGATATAGCTCCCATATATATTTTCGGCCGATTTGAAGTATTTGATGCACCAAACACGCTGTATCTGTCCAATTTTGATGATATTTGGAATGTGTTACATATAAATTTTCGGCCGATTTTTGTCCGATCTCAATGAAATTTGGAATGTGTGACGGACATTTGTCTAGAAATAAGTGTGCCAAATTTTATCGAAATCGGTTCGGATTTGGATTTAGCTCCCATATATACTTCCGCCCGATTTAAGGTATTTGATGCACCAAAGACGCTATGTACATATATCTAATTTTGATGAAATTTGGAATGTGTGACGGTGTTGGGTCTAGAAATATATGTGCCAAATTATATCGTAATCTGTTCACATTTGGATTTAGCTCTATTCACAGTGGTGTAGGGTATCATATAGTCGGCCCCGCCCGACTTTGGTCCTTTCCATACTGGTTTTTCTTTATAAACTGGCGAAATTTATGTTTATATTTATTGTACCTATCGGACAAGAGAATATGTGGTCATTTAGAACGAATTCGCGAAAGTTACGGACTGTTTTTAATGACTTTGCCTGTGAGAATCATATTTGTTTTCTATAAATAGTTATTCAAACAAAGCAAATTTAAATTTTTAAATAGAAAAAATATCAAAGGGGCTTTAGTAATCGCAGTCGGTGCGGAAACTTTTGTCACTGAATCGAACTAAACACGCGTTTCCGTTATCACGACAATATTCCGCACCTGGTACTGGCGTGGTATTTTTTTGGTTATAGCCCTAATGTGCATGTTTTGGTATATTTCCCAATTTCAGGTACTTCCAAGTTTTTGTTAATTTTTCGGCTCAATTTCCTGACCTAACTAGTCATAATGGATCTCCTAGTGTTCCAAAAACTCATCCGCACAAAATTCTATTCATGTCCAACATTTCATCGTTTTAGTGCTAAATTTGTTGTTTGTGACGGGTATATTAAGGAATAACATGAGTAAGAGAAATGGCAATGCTTGTCATTCTGGGCACAGTTTATACAGTTGGCCATTCAGAGTTCTGTTAACAACATTTGACAACAAACATAATAGATTGTTCATTATTGTGATTTGATTTCCTTTGTATTTTATGTATTTGACAGCAAACTAAATAGTCAGGGCTAACTAGTTTGGTCTGAATGGCCAACTGTATAAACTGTGATTCTGGGTGTTGCTGGTGATGATAAATACCAAGAAACGGTTCTTTAAACCACATACATATGTATATGGAGCCTGGCCGTATTCTGCTCCCTGTTTTATGGGCCTTGTTGTACAAAATTAACATATGTTAAAACTGAGTTATGGGGTATTGTAAATCCCGAACAATTGTACTATACAAAAAGTTTTGAACGAATTTCTGCAAAATCAACTGTTTTATCACGATTCATCGAGAGATTTTTTAAAATAACAATTTGAGCGGAAGCAGTGTTCGTATTAATGTAAACAAGTAGGAAAAGCGTTAAGTTCGGTCGGGCCGAACTTTTTATACCCTCCACCACAAATTTCAGCCATTTAGCTGGATTAATGTGGCTACAACCTTCAAAGTACCGAAAATCGGAAGGTACCGTTCTATAGGGGCTATATGATGGCGTTGACCTACACCTAAACATTTCTGGACGAAAGTTTTATACCCCCAACGAAGACTAAATACCAAATTTCAGCCATCTCGGTGTGATAATGAGGCCAAAACCTTCAAAATACCGATAACCGGGAGATATCGTCCTACGGGGGCCATATCAAATCGTGGACCTATATAAACATTTTATGGTAGAAATGTTTCTTAGCCTCTGGAAACACAAAATACAACGTTACAGCCGATTATGTTGTCAAATGGGGCTAATACACTTTAAAATATATTAAAATGACGCGTACTTTATATGGGGCGTTATATCGACACCTCCAAATAATAGTATACTTACTTACTTACTTAGCTGGCCCATTACAGAACATTTGTTCTATAGGCCGAACTAAGAAGAGATCTCCATTCCTCTCTATTTGTTGCTTTGCTCTCTGGAATACCGCGCCTTGTCATCTCATCATCCACTTGTTTGCGCCATCTATTCCTTGGCCTGCCAATTCTGCGTGCACCGCCATGTGGCATGTATTCATACGCCTTTTTAGTGGGTTCATCATCGCTCATTCTTTTGATATGGCCTAGCCAACGCAATCGCTGCATCTCGATACGTTTAACAATATTGATGTCGTTGTATAGCAGATACAGCTCGTGGTTCATGCGACGTCGATATTCACCGTCAACGCAGATTGGTCCGTAGATCTTTCGAAGAATTTTTCTCTCAAACACACCAAGCACTGCCATGTCTGCTTGCGCAAGTACCCAGGCTTCGGAGCCATACATCAGCACGGGTAGTATCAGTGTTTTGTAGAGCGTTATTTTTGTTTGACGAGATGTGGCTTTGTTTTTAAACTGCTTACTTAATCCAAAGTAGCATCTGTTGGCCAATACAATTCTTCTTTTTATTTCACAACTGATGTCGTTTGTTAATAATAGTATGCTAAGTCTAAAAAGTGAGTTTTGCAGGAGAAGCTCTCAAAGTGTGGAAATTTTTTTGAACTTCAGTACTATGCTAAGTCAATATTTGTTTATAACTTCTGTTCGGATTGACCGATCGTTACCAAAATTTGACAGAATTTAAGTTAAAGGACGTTCAACACCTCCAAATAATAGTTTGCTAATTCTGTTTGGAAATTTCTTTGACCTTCAGTACTATGCTATGTACATATTTGTTTATAACTTCTGTTCGGATTGTCCGATTATTACCAAAATTTGACAGAATTTAAGTTAAAGGACGTTAAATATAAAAATGTAAAGAACTTGAAAACATGCTAAGTCGACTTAGCATACTATTGTTTGGAGGCGTCGATATGGGGGGTATACCAAAACGTGGACCTATATAAACCAACTTTAGAGTATTTTTTGCTCTCTGGAGACACAAAATACCAAATTACAATCAATTCGGTGGTAAAATGGGACAAATATCTTACATAGCCCGCTTTCAATACCAAAAGTCCTACGTACATATAATAGATTTTCCCAAAATTTCATCCACCTATGTACGTCAATCCGTTCGGACGCTAGAGTGATTTCCACAGACGGACGGACATGGCTATATCGATGTAGAATTGCACTCTGATCAAGAATATATGTATATAGTTTGTGGGATCTACAATGATTATTTCGAGTAGTTACAAACGGAATGACAAACTTAATATACCCCCATCCTATGGTGGAGGGTATAAAAACATATTTGGAATGAGGATTTTTATACCCTCCACCATAATATGGTGGGCATAATTAAATTTGTCATTCCGCTTGTAACACATCGAAATATTCATTGGAGACCCTATAAAGTATATATATTCTTGATCAGGGTAAAATTCTAAGTCGATATAACCATGTCTGTTGAAATCAAGATACAGCTCGCAATTTTTAAGATGGAGCTTTGTAATTTGGTATAGAAGTTTCTATTACTCCTAGGTATTGCAAATGGGCTATATCGGTCCACGTTTTGATATAGCCCCCATAGAACGGTACCTCCCTACTTCCGGTATTTTGATGGTTATGGGCTCAATAATCCACCGAAATGGCTGAAATTTGGTATTTGGTCTTCATTTAGGGTATTAAACGTTCAATATGAAATTTGTTGGTATAGGTCCACGCCATTGTATACCCCCCATAGAACGATACCACCCTATTTCCGGTATTTTTAAAGTTGTGACCTCAATATTCACCGAAATTGCTGAAATTTGGTCTTCATTTGAACGGTACCTCCCAATGTTCATAATTCTGAAGGTTGTTACGTCAATATCCCACCTATAGACTGAAATTTGTTGCTAATCTTCCATGGGGTTATCAAATATTCTAGAAGAGAATTATCAGTATAGTTCCGCGGGTTCCTATATCCCCCATATAAGCGTACATCTTGATTTTCGGTATTTTGAAGGTTTTACCGGAATATCGGAAATTTAGTATTTAGTCTTCTGTGGGTCTAGAAACTTTCCGCCAGAAATTTGTAGGTATAGATCGACGTTTTGATATAGCCCCAAGGAACGGAACCTCCCGAATTTCGGTATTTTAAAGGTAAGCCACATTGTTTTACCGAACTTGCCGAAATTTGGTATTTAGTCTTCTTAATAAACGAAAGAAAACTAATTGCTCCATTTTACTTCAATACAACTAGTGGTGGAGGGTATAACAAGTTCGGCCTGGCAGAACTTAACGCCGTTCTTACTTGTTTACTTTATCTATGTACAAAAAATCATTAATGTAGCATAAACAAAATTTTTGGATTTTTTAATGGAAAACTCAATTTTATAAAATTTTGCCCTATCTAAATTGGGAACATTTTGCTCTACAAATTGGAAAATCACGAGAAGAGATTTTTGAAATCATTCCCTACTTTTCGTTACCATAAGCTACTTATCTTAATTAAAATAAAAAATTATCTAAAATGATGATTAAAAATTGAATAAAAATACAAATATTTAATTTTGTTTATATTTCGTTTTATTAACAAAACTACTTTTATTATTCAATTCCTAACATTGAAATTTTTATAAGCAGTTAACAACAGAAAACAATAAAAATTATGCTTATGCGAATTAAATGCAAGAAAACTATTATCCTTACAATCTTTGGTATCTTGTGGTGTATACAATGGCAGCGGGTTGGCGGATCTTAGCCAATCTCAAGCGAGCTGGTACAGATGTGGGTGGTTGACGTCTTTGTGGGAAACGTTGGTAAACTAAACGAGCTGGTTTATCTTCAACATTCCCCTGATCAAATGATGTGGAAATAGCAATGACGGAACCATCGTCATTAAGCAAAACTTCTTCTTCGACTTCGTCAACATCTTCAGCTTCTTCTTCTTCTTCAACGGGAACTACTTCTTCTCCTTGTGGGAATTCTTCGGCAACTTCGGTGGTGGGGGTGGTGGGATTTGATTCGGTCTCAGGTGGGCCATATACTGTATCAGGTTGAGGTTCTTCGGGTTGTTGTGGTTGTTGTTCGGCTTCGACTTCTGGTGGTCCATAAACTTCGTCGGGTTGTGGTTCAGCTTCGACTTCTGGTGGACCATAAACTTCATCGGGCTGAGGTTCGGCTTCGACTTCATCTGGTTGGGGTTCGGCTTCGACCTCTGGTGGTCCATAGACTTCATCGGGCTGAGGTTCGGCTTCGACTTCTGGTGGTCCATAAACTTCATCGGGTTTTTGAGTCTCAGTTGGTAATTCAAATGGTACTTCAGGGGTTACACCTGCTGGTGGGTAACCGGTTGGAGCTGGTGTAGGTGGTGCAACTTCCTGACGTGCTGAAACACGTTTTCTAAGAGGTTTTTGGCGAATAGGATCGGCAGTTGCGAAGCAAATGGCCACGGCAAGGAAAACAATTAAAAATTTCTTCACCATTTTTTTTTTTTACTTTTAAAAACCGAATGCTGAGGAAGAAGAGATAAGGATGGTTTGTGTTTTCTGTTCGATTGGTGAGTACACTAATATCCGTCAAGTGTTCTGTTCTTATATACAAAATGTCGGAAGTTCTATTCCGCCAGTTGTTTATGACAATTCTTTTAATGAATTTTAATTTATGAGCCTCCCCCAGCAATAGGTTTGTAGAGCAAATGTTAATGAAACACTTCTTCCTACTTTGGAGCGAACATGTGTTAGTTAGCCGCCATGTGCATGAGCTGTGTTAGTTTTTTAAAGTTCTTGAACCCATTCATTGACTTGGGCCTAATTTCGGTGAAGCCAACGAAAATTGTGTGTGGTTGTACATAAGGTTCGTTGTCTGACAGTGCTTGTTTATGTTGTTGACATTTCTATTGGCCTATACAAGAGCACGTGAGAATTTTCTCAATGTACAGTGGCCCCCTTCCTCCTCTCCGCACGCACGGATTAGACGTCACAGAAACATTTTATTGTTGTTGTCATTATTATTGGTATTATTATTCAAAGCATAATCGCTTGAATTTAAAAGTGTAATAATGGATTTTCAACCTTGCGACACTGTTTTGGCCACTGGCGGTGGATAAGTTCAATAATAAGCGCCGTATATGTCAATAATCGGTGATTATGTACTTATAACTTGGAATAATATGCAAAGAAATATGAATGGACACGTACAAACAGACACTTTATATGATATGTGTAAATGTTAGTTTGTATATACAAACAAGAATTGTTAAAGAGACCGGTAAATTATGGTCAAATACTTAAAGAGAAATACGAATATCAGTTTAAAAAACGAAGAGAAAAAATTGTGAATATGCCAAGCGCCTGACATTTTTGGTAATGTCTGAAGATGTTTTACTTGAAATGTTGCAAGACAACAATGACATTGAGTGGGCTGTCTTTCTTAAGCGCACTGTGTTCCATTTGGATATTTTCCAAGAAGGACAAATTTTGGATTTTTGATAGATCTGTGTAAAAATGTGATTGAAGAAATATGTATATGGCATTATTGGAAAATGTATGTATGTAATTGTTAAATGCAAGGAGGAATGGGTGGCGTAGTGAGGAAACATGTGCAGTGCTATACTTTCCACAATAACAAAGATAAACAAGTAAAAGGCGTTAAGTTCGATCAAGTCAAACTTTTAATGCCCTCCACATTGGAAAAACTGAACTCTTCGAATATACAACCGGAATAAAACTTTAAAAGAAACATTATAAACGGGTACAACGAATCATGGATTATCTTAAAAAGGATATGTACGAAAGCTTCCTACCTACCCATTGAGATCCCAAAGTGAAGTTTTCACGCGAGGCTTTATGAAAACATGGATTTATATAGATAAATGTTAGCGACAAGGTGTTTACCCTTTGATAATTCTAAGCTATTTCCTACACTTTGGGACACCAAAAACCGATTTAATGCCAATAATTGGACACAATTTTGGTAGAAAAGCCTTTTTGACGATTATGGAAACCCAAATATATCAATACGACTAATATGGTTAAAAAATTTAACCAATGGGGGCTATACAAAAACGAGGACCTACGTATGTCCACCAAGGCGACAAAAAACCAGTAAGGAAAGGATCAAAGACTGGCGGCGCCGACTTTATGATACCCTACACCACTATGAATAATTTCGATATAACTTGGCACATTTATTTCTAGACCAAACTCCGTCAAACGTTCCAAATTTCATTAAAATTGGACGGATATAGCGTGCATCAAATACCTCAAATCAGCCAAAAGTATATATGGGAGCTATATCTAAATCTGAACTAGACCAAATTCCGTCACAGATTCCAAATTTTATCCAAAGTGGATAGATATAAGGGGGTGACGTAGGGGATGAGAGATACCGAGGAACGCACAGTGGGAACAAATACCGATCTAGCGTGCAGAAGATCAAAAAATTGACTTGAAGGAAACTATGAAACGCTAGTACAGTATTGAACTAGAGCGTTGACTGTACTCACCGCCATATGTAATCATTAGAAATAGTTAATCCTGACCGGAATAACGGTACATTTAAAATTGATATTTTTACAATGTTAACGATGACCGTTTTTGGCTGTAAAATTGCGATAGACGTGTGAATTCTGTGAACATATTATTGCCGAATCGTTTGTATTTTTGATATACCATAATGGTATTTAAATAAATTGAATAGCTTTGTATCCCATAAGTTATTTTAATTTAGATGTTTCAGGGTAAATAAATGTATGGTCCATTTTTTTTTTAAATTCTTCTATTAAAATAGGGGTTTAGTATGGAAATTAGTCGAGTTTAGCTTTGATTCTTTTTTTAATTCTTTATGTATCCTGTCTAGAATAATGTCTTAAATTTTTTAATTAAATTTTTGATTTCCTGCGACTTTTGGTTTTATAGCAATTTTTAGAAAATATGCCAATTCGGGAAGGAAGCTTTTTTTAAGTTTGGTTCAAATAAAACTACGATTATGGGAAACATTTCGATAAATAGGATCAGATATCACTTGGAATTGATCACGGCATAGCAGATAAGAAATTACAAAATGAAAATGTCCGTCCTACGGTTCCCACGATATGGGTGGAAGTAGGAAAGTTAATGCAATGATGCGTCTCCAAAAAACTGTTATTTTTATCTCTTATTATACCCTCCACCATAAACTATGTACATTCAAATCAGATTTCAGCCATTTCGGTTAGATGATGTTCGTGAAAATTTAAAAATACCGGAAATCGGGCGGTACCGTTCTGTGGACCTGTACCGATAATTCTCTATCGGAATATTTTTTACCCCCAACGAAGAATAAATGGGAAATTTCAGCCATTTCAGTGGATAATGCGACTAAAATCTTCAAAATTACCAAAATCTGGGGCCTAATTCTCGCATATGTACGTGATCGAGTTATTTCGATAGATATTTTCAGTATTTGGATTTGCCCGCCACACATTTGCTGTCGAAATGATTATTTTTGTGGCCAAAAACGAACTTTAATTGAACATTTTGCAATAAAACTAATCAAAATCACATACTAATGACTTTTTCCAATAAAATGAGTAAAAAAATAGACAAAAAGTTATTTTTCGTAAAAATTAAAAATATATTTTCCAATGCCAGAATGTGATTTTTATATTTTTACATAGTGGAATTTATTTCGGGTCACTATTACTTTTAATTTTTCACAATTTTCTATTATTTTATACAATTTTCATGTTTTTATTTCATTTCAACGCGCACAACAACTTGTTTGTTTGTAATATTTTGTGTTTATCATATGTTTCACCGTTCGATAACCGTATGTATCAATAACTTTTTTTAAATAATTTCGATCGTATAAGGGAATCCAAAATTTTCGATCGTTCGTAATTTGTCTTCGAACAAAAACTCGCTCGATAACGGATGCGAGAATTAGGCCCCTGAAGTGGACCTGTACCGACAAAACCCTGTCGTAATATTTATACCACCAACGAAGAATACATGACAAATTTCAGTCATTTCAGTTGGATAATGCGGCTAAAATCATCAAAATTACCAAAATCGGGCGGTACCTTCCTATGGGGGTTATATCAAAAAGTGGACCTGTACCGACAACTATCTGTCGGAATATTTTGTACCACCAACGAAGACCAAATGCCAAATTTCAGTCATTTCAGTTGGATAATGCGGCTAAAATCATCAAAATTACCAAAATCGGGCGGTACCTTCCTATGGGGGTTATATCAAAAAGTGGACCTGTACCGACAACTATCTGTCGGAATATTTTGTACCACCAACGAAGACCAAATGCCAAATTTCAGTCATTTCAGTTGTATAATGCGGCTAAATTAATCATAATCGGGAGGTACCGCTCTATGGGAGTTATACCAAAAAAATATATAAAAATACAAAGCTGTTCTTATCATAATTATGGATAAACATATAATAAAACATCGACTTTTATTTTATGCACGCTAAATCTGCATTTTTTCCCACTGTGGAACGGTCCTGATCGGCTTTAACATGGCAAAGTCCAGGATTTATCTTGGTCCCTCTCTCATCTCAAGTGGACACTGGACTCCCCGTGGTGTCACCTGGGGTAGCTGTCGTTAACATCCGTTAAAGGTAGTGAGCTAAAATGTGCCGCGCGTTCACCCATAAGAACGTTAAGAACTTGGGTTTGGGCGCCGCGTTATTATACCTCCCCTAGAAAAAAAGCAGCCTACTATGAAAAAACAAAAGAAAAACAAATCCCTCTAAAGTTGACGACCCCCGCAAACGTTTTAAGGACCATTATCTGCGAATCTGCACCTGGAATGTTCGCACTCTTTATAGAGAAGGTGCAGTTTACGCATTGGGACATAAAGCATGAGTTTGGTTGCGGATTTGTAGTTGGTCTCCAGCTTCGTACCACTGAATGAAAGACCTGCTAAAATTCGAATAAAAGCAAAATTCTTCAACATCAGCTTTATTTGCGCTCATGCTCTCACTGACGACAAGGACAAACAGACCAAAGATATATTTTATGAGCGCTTAGAAGAAACATATGATCTTTGTCCTGCCCATGACATTAAAATTATTCTAGGCCATTTTAATGCCAAAATTGGAAATGAAAATATCTTTGGCCCAACAGTCGGAAAATTCAGTCTCCACAATGAAACATCTGGCAATGGTTTGAGGCTGATAGACTTCGCAGCGGCAAAAGACATGGTAGTTAGCAGCACAAGATTTAACCATCTCGACATCCATAAGATCACCTGGCTGTCTCCAGATCAAAAAACATGAAATCAAATTGATCACGTTGTGATAGACGGAAAATCCATATTTGGATACCAGAGACCTCCACCAAGGAATCCATGGTATGATCAGGAGTGTCGTGCTGCTACCGAAGAAAAAAATGCGGCATATAGTGCTACTTTACAATCCGTAGCAACGCGTAGCGCATGAGAGAGGTATTGGGAGAAAAGGAGAGAGGAGAAACGTCTTTTCCACAGGAAAAAGAGAGAGATGGAAAAGCGGGAGTGTGAAAAATCGAGATGTACAGGAGCCAGAATGAAGTCCGAAAATTCTACCAAAGAGTGAAGCATCAAACTGATGGCTTTGCCACAGGCACCTCCTTCTGTAGCAGGGACGTATGCAGGATTTCATTTCGGGGGGTCCCAACTTGACCAAAAATCATGAAAATTGTGTGTAGCGTTACGTAAACTTTTTTAGGTTTTGTTGTTGATTTTATATGAAAAATTGACACAAAATATATAAAGTCAGTAGAGAATGAATGCTCACAATATTTAGGATACAATTTAACTTTTTAGGGATGTTTACAATTGAAAATATACCACATCGAACCACGTCTCATATTTGGGCTATACCACAGCATGGTCGAACAAATATTTCAGAAACAAATATCAGAAACCAATCGGCAAACTCTAGCCAGCTTTTGTCACGACAAAATAATATAAGTCGAAAATGTTCGTGATTGTTTTTCCGGCCGAATTCTTTACTTTTGGTATATTTCCAGCAAAATTTGAAGGAAGGGGTTCCATGCGATGACGTGATTTCATGGCATCTTTTGCATTGATTCAAACGAAGTCGTGAAAGATCCGATCTTTTCATTAGCATTTGAACCAATGCAAAGGAAGTCGTGAAATATCCGATCTTTTCATCAGCATTTGAAACCATTCCATCGATCCAATAGAGATGATTTTTGTGTTTTTATTTATACACATTTTTCTAAAAATATAAGATTAATTCTTTACAATAGGCTTGATTTAGTCGGAGATTCGAAATCACAACCAACGTTGTTAAAACTCTCGTCGTAATGATAATGTCATTGCCAAGGGTTGGTGAAAATGACATGTCAAAGCATTGGTGTAAATTACATGCTTTGGATCCAAAAATGAATAGCATCTTTTGGGGTCCACGCTAATATAAAATTCATCGATGAAGATGCTAAAAAGATGACATGCCAGATCACTTGCACCCATGATTGAATGGCATCTTTGGCATCGAACATCTTGCTTCGGTTCTATGCGATGACGTGATTTCATGGCATCTTTTGCATTGATTCAAACGAAGTCGTGAAAGATCTGATCGTTTCATCAGCATTCGAGCCTATGCAAAGGAAGTACTGAAAGATCCGATCTTTTCATCAGCATTTGAACCCATTCCATCGATCCAATAGAGATGAATTTTCTGTTTTTATTTATACACATTTTTCTAAATATATAAGATTAATTCTTTACAATAGGCTTGATTTAGTCGGAGACTCGAAATCACAACCAACGTTGTTAAAACTCTCGTCGAAATGATAATGTCAATGCCAATGGTTGGTGAAAATTGAATGGCATCTTTGGCATCGAACATTTTGCTGGGTAGTTTGGAAAAATAATCGATCCTTAAAGAACCCCACATAACTATTCAGTAATAATACCTAATAAAACCGTTGTCTATTGACCAGTTGTTCCCAAAAGCGTTTTATATTTATAATAACTTGTAAACGTTTGGAACGATCTAAAAAAACGTGAATTTTGATTTCTGAAAAATAAGTCAAAAAGTATAAATCGCATTTGCCGACAGGATATGTGCCCACAGCCTGTGGGAATTTGCGACTATAAACAAAATATTTTCCCCCAAAAATTGTGTATTCAGGAAGTTTTGTAAAATGTTGTGGCCTGTGGGGGGTGGGGGGGGGGGATGGGATCTGGCCTGCCTACGTCCTGTTCTGTAGAGACCAGCAAGGTAATTTTGTAAGTGATACAGATAGTGTGCTCAGGATATGGAAAGAATATTTGTTGGTATCCAATAGCAGCGAAGACGACGAAGATACCACAGGCATTGAATGTATACCGCACAGCCAAGATGTGGAAAAGACAGCAATAAACCGGCTGAAGAATAATAAGGCAGCAGGAGCTGATGGCCTACCAGCCGAGCTGTTCAAAACCGGAGGCGACACGTTAATAAGGTGTATTCATCAGCTAGTTAGCACCATCTGGCAGGAAGAACAAGTACCCGACGATTGGAACCTGAGTATCCTGTGCCCCGTTCACAAGAAAGGAGATAAGACTGTATGCTCTAACTATAGGGGCATAAGTCTACTCCCGATTGCCTACAAGATCGTGTCAGGGATATTGTGCGAACGACTAAAGCCTATGGTAAACGAGATAATTGGGCCATACCAGTGCGGCTTTAGACCTGGCAAGTCCACCATTGACCAGATATTTACCCTGCGGCAAATCCCGTAAAGCTCAACCGGCTTTGTAAAATGACTTTAACTGACACGAGATGCTCAGTTAAAATAGGAAAGAACCTCTCCGAAGAGTTTTGTACCAAAAGAGGTTTCAGGCAAGGAGACAGCCTTTCGTGTGATCTCTTCAACATCCTGCAGGAAAAGGTTATACGAGAGCCAAACTTCAAAAGAAGTGGCACAACCGACACCAATAGCCACATGTTACTTGCTTATGCTGATGATATAGACATCATGGGACGATCAGTAAAAGAAGTAACTGTTACCTTTATGAAGGTCGAAGGACAATCTGCTAATGTGGGTCTGGCGGTAAACGGCGGGAAGACCAAGTTGATGGTGTCGACGCGCAATGCGTCCATTGAGCTCGGACCAACTGTTGAAGTTGGTTCCTATAATTTTGAGGTAGTAAAAGACTTCGACTACCTTCGTCACCGCCGTAAACACAACAAACGACATCAGTTGTGAAATAAAAAGAAGAATTGTATTGGCCAACAGATGCTACTTTGGCTTAAGTAAGAAGTTTAAAAACAAAGCCACATCGCGCCAAACAAAAATAACGCTCTACAAAACACTGATGTATGGTTCCGAAGCCTGGGTACTTGCGCAAGCAGACATGGCAGTGCTTGGTGTGTTTGAGAGAAAAATTCTTATAAAGATCTACGGACCAATCTGCGTTGACTGTGAATATCGACGTCGCATGAACCACGAGCTGTATCTGCTATACAACGACAGAATAGTTGAACGTATCGAGATGCATCGATTGCGTTGGCTAGGCCATATCAAAAGAATTAGCGATGATGAATTGGCATTGCATGCAGAATTGGCAGGCCAAGGAATAGATGGCGCAAACAAGTGGATGAAGAGATGAAATGGCGCAATATTCCAGAAAGCGAAGCAATAAACAGAGAGAAATGGAGATCTTTTCTTAGTTCGGTCTATGGAACAAATGTTCTGTAAAGGGCCAGCTAAGTAAGTAAGGATAAATATAAGGAGTTTGGTGCATCAAATACCTCAAATCGGTCGAAAATCGTATTATATAACAGAGCTTAGTGATAAGTGAGTGACTGATAGATCTACGCCCAGCAGAAACCGCTAAAGCTATAAACTTGCAATTTTGAGTGTGGCTTGTTGTTGGTGTGTAGGGGTGAAATAAGGGCGGTTTTTTTGGAAATTCAAATTAGAAGGGTAGAGCTAAATTTGGAATGACTGTAACTGATGGAGGGTTAGAAAGTTGCACTAAAGGGTTTGTGGAAATTCGAACTAGAAGTGTACGAAAAGTACTAAATTTACCAATTGCATATTTGGAACGGGTATAGCTAGAATCTGAATCAAGGTTGGGAAGTGGTGTATATTTAAGGAAATGGTTTTGGAAATTCGTACTTACGTGTACGAAAAGTACTAAATGGTACCAAATTTAGTAGAACTTGGATTTGTGTGAACGGATAGAGCTGGAAATCTGAAATTTGGAATTTTGATTACTCTTGGAGTACAGGATTGAGGTATTTTTGAAATTCGTACATATGTGCTCGAAAAGTACTAAATGGTACTAACTTTGTTATAATTTGGATTTTGGAGAACGGATGGAGCTGGAATCCTGGCATTTGGAATTAAGATTACTGTTGGAGTACAGGATTGAAGTAGTTTTGTAAATTCTTAGTTATTTGTACGAAAAGTACTAAATTTGGTACAACATGTGTTTGGGTGTACGGGGAGCTGGAACTAAGCGTAGGGTGTGCGAAAAGTGCTAAGTACAAATAATTTTGGAATCGTTTGGTATATGGAATGGAGAAAAAAAAGAGATTTCGAGATTGTTGTGAGATGCAGGGATAGAGCTGGAGTGTAGCGTTGGTACATGGAGGTGTTTTAGAAAATATGTACATACGTACCATAAACATACGCAAAGTACTAAATTTTTCTAAATATGGTACGGACAGCGCTGGAATTCTAATTTAGAGTCACTGTCGGTATGTGGGGTTTAGATATGGAGAAAGTGTAATGTTGAGATATGAAGGTTTTCGAAAGACGATATGTACTAATGGGGTTGAGCTGGAATTTTGAAATTCGGTATTGGGTAAGGAAAGGGTTTTGGAAATTCCTACTTATGTGTACTTAATGGTACCAAATTTGGTACAATTTGAATTTGGGAGAACGGGGGCTATATCCACATCTGAACCGATTGCGATATAATTAGGCACATTCATTTCTAGACCAAGTTCCGTCAAATATTCCAAATTCCATTAAAATTGGACGGATATAGGGTGTTAGGTGCAGCAAATCAGCTTACGTAAAAATACTTTAAATAACATTTCCAATCGTTTCATATTTTCCATAGGAACAATACAAAAAGAAACATAACCCACGTTGGGGAAGCTCGCTGTTTAGTTTGGTTCGTCAGTACGAACAAAACGAGAAGCGAAAAGTACTCAACTCCACAAGAGCAGATAACAGAACATATATAGCGTGTTTGGTGCAGCAAATACGTGAAATCGGCCGAGAGCTATATCCAAATCTGAACCGATTTCGTTATAATTTGGCAACTTATTTCTAGACCGAATTCAGTCACACAATTGAAATTTCATAGAAATTGGACATATATAGCGTGTTTGGTGCAGCAAATACGTGAAATCGGCCGAAAATATATATGGGAGCTATATCCAAATCTGAACCGATTTTCACCAAAAGAAATAGCGTCCCCCCTATGGCTAAAAAATGTATCCCCAAATTTCAGCTAAATCGGACAATAAATGCGACCTGTACGTAACGAACAAAAATACATGGACAGACGGACGGACATGCATAAATCGACTAAGAAAGTGATTTTATGTATATCCCCAAAAGGAACTATGGGTCTATTTCGTTTCCTTATGCATGTTAGATACAAATGCACAAAGACATAATACCCCTTACCACAGTGTGTTGTAGGGTATAAAAACAATTTTGTTGGAATTCCTACCCCTTAAATTGTTCCATTCGATCGAAAAATTTATACAAAAATTTGTACAAAAATGTATAATGATCAGTTAACGATAACCCGAGCCCCCTGGCCATAGTACTTGTATGTGGCTAAAAACGAATTTTACAAAGTTTTATGAAAATCGGGCCAGATTTTGATTTGGAAACAAAGCACGCTCGAGTGGCTTGGGTTAACGTTAACAGATCGACATAAAAGTTTATATATAAGGTTCTTGGATTAAATAGAAACAGTTTTTGTTGTTGTTTTTTTTCTTGGTCACCCTAATGTCCACAGCTTTTAGTAGTTCTTGTTGTAGCAACGTAAATATGTTCGATCGTGTATTATTTCAGTTATCAGGTTCTGGTTCCCCTGTATCCATACTCAAAATTCTACAACTTGGACTGGTTGGGTCCATAAAGAATCAGGAGATAGGTGAGTGGGGCTAGCTGGGCAGCTAAACAAATGCAGCTTCTCGTGTGGTATCAATCCGCATGCTGGGCATGTGTTGGCTATCAATTCAGACCCGATACAAATTGAGGCGGCTGCATTGTCCGCATCTTAACTGGTCTAAAACTGCTCGTGTTTGCCTTGTCAGTTGGCGTTCTTCTGTTGCGATGGATTGGGGGTGTCCCCAATGTACGGCATTCACACTGTATCTCTGTACTGCATGCGCGATTGCATCACTGTAAATGGTATACAAGACTGCCTGATGCTTGTTGGTATAGAGGTTCGTGTATATACCTTTGGAACTCTCTAGATCATGAAGTTCTCTCCTGAAGTATCTGGGTGGGGAGAAGCCTGTCCATTAAATCGTGACAGGGACGTTCACTGCGATAACACCCAAACAGGTACTGCGTCGACAACATCCTGTTGTGTTGATGCACCGGTAAAACCCTCGCCTCCTCATGAAGATGGTCCACTGTACAGTTGTCCCACTTGTATGGGAAGGTGCGACAAAATTATCTATAATCGTCGGATCAATCTGATTTTTTCAGTATATGCTAAAAATAAGTAACAAATTCTTTAGCCAAAACAATATGGGTCCAGTTTTTCCTATAGCCACCATGTAGCGGTACTACTCGATTTCAGGTATTTTGAAGCTTTTATCAACATTTTCTGCCTGAATTGGTTGTAATTTGCCATTTGAAGTTCTCAATGATCAAAAACCTTCTGCGCCAAAAATTGTGGTCTTATGTCCAGGTTTCGGTATAGCCCTCATATTACGGTACCTCCGGATTTCAAGTATTTTGAATTTTGTATCAACATTTTCGGCCCGAATTTGGTTGTAATTTGCCATTTGGAGTTCTCAATGATCAAAAATATTCTGCGCCAAAAATTGTGGTCTTAGCTCCAGGGGTTTCGGTATAGGCCTCATATTACGGTACCTCCCTATTTCAGTTATTTTGAGGTTTTTATCTATATTTTCGGTTCGAATTGGTTGTAATTTGCTATTTGGAGTTCTTAGTGGTCAAAAACGTCTCCGAGTGGTATCCTGGACAGGAAAGGAAACAGATTATTCCATTTGAGGTCAGAATAAACACAAAACAAAGAAGAAACTGCGAATACAGTAATATGGCATATTAACTGAAACGACCAGAGGCTTCGTCAGTATTTTTAATGTCACACACGGAAATGCAAATATATGCAGCTGGAACCAAATTGTTTGTAAACTTGACACAATTTCGAACATTCTTCAAAAAATTTGGAGAGTGGCGAAGAATGGCGAAGTAAGTAAAACTCAACTTCAACACAAAAAAGTATTATAAAAAATGTGATTTCCAGCACATTTTATGCGAATGATGTGTACACATTTTGTAAAAGCAATTAGAAAACATTGTGCTAAAATTTCCATTTTGAAAAAATAACTTTATCTCTTCAATTTTGAGTTACTTGCTTTGTAAGAAGTCACAAACCTGCTGATGTTTTTATAGTTTTTAAGAGATCATTCGTAAATGTCAACTTCTTCTGTTTTGTTTTGTTAAATACCGTTATAAATTACAAAAACAGTGCTGGAATATTAAAATATGATATGTTTAGAAACTATTTGCTGAATTGTCGCAGAGATCTGCTGATATAGATTTTTCGATTTTTGTCGCAGGTTGGGACCAGTGTGCACTGGTGTCATGAGGAGGCAGTCCACAGGGCTGCATTCTGGCAGGTTTGAACATTCTTCCACTGCCTAGAACATTCTTCCACAGATGCATCCCAAGCTGACACCACAAATCGGCCTATTGCTTTGTAAGTGGTAAACAAGGTTTCTCTTTCAGCGCCCCAAGTGCTGCCGGCCAACAACTTGAGGACCTTGTTGCTACTTCTGATCTTATCGCAAATAGCTGTGGCTTGCGCAGACGTCTTAAGCATGCTATCGAACACAACACCCAAACTTTTTGGGTAGATAGTGGTCGGAATCAGTGGGAGCCTAATATCTGCCGCCCAAGCGGAGTGGCAGTGGATTTAGCGGCGGATATTTTCATATTCCTCAGATGGAAAAACTGCACTAGGCCATCTATGAAGACATTTAACCTATCACATATGTCATCCGATAAGACCCGACGCAAAGATCTCTATGCCATCTGGAGGGTGCGGAATTTCAGAAAGGTAGAGGTTAAACAATTTCGATGATATCATCCCGTCTTGGGCAACTGCCAGTTTCACTCTACGGGTTTTGGACTTGTTTCTGGATTCAACAAATGACTGGCGTGCGCGCATATAGTTGATCATCCAACGTTTCAAACAGGGCTGGAATGCGGTCCTCTTTGTATCCTAGGACAGCTTGGCATGGTTGACGGGATCGAATGCCTTCGATAGTGCCACCATGACTCTTCGGTCGCACGGCCTTGGTTCAGTCCACTACTGATATGTGTGGATATGGCTGATGTAGTACGATTCATTTTCCGAAATTCATGTTGATGTTTGGGAAATAGAATACAGCTTCTCATCGAGGCCTCTAAAATCTTTGCTACTGGCAACAGGAAGGAAAACGGCCTGTACGATTTAACTCTGCTGGCATCCCTGCCGGATTTCAGTAGCGGACCAAACTGCCATCTTTCCAGGCTTCTGGTATAATATGGTTGGGTAATGATAGGTCGAGGACACTTGTTCAGCAAGTTGATATTGATATTCCGTGTGGGTCCAATGCTTTGGATGATTTTGCGTTTCGGATAACGTTTGCAGCATCGCAACAACCACAGCTAATTCACTTAGAAAATTTAGCTAAAAACTGTGACGTGGTTTTCTTGTCGGCCAGGGGAAGTCCAGTAGCGTCCAGGATGTCCATAAGGACCAACTAAATCTTACAAATTAAATAGTACTTTTTCTCTCTTCTAGGGGTTAAATCAAATGCGGGTACTGATATATTATATTTCAATGAAATGCGATAGGACGATAGACTTGGGGATGCTTGGTGCAAAGCCACTGATTTATTGGCCGTCATGGATGATGGGGGACGACGATGTTGATTGATGTTTCACGATTTACGATGTTCGTTAATGACGAACGGTTCCTCCTAGTTTTCGGTATTTTGAAGGTTGTGGCCACACTAATCCACCGAAATGGCAGAAATTTGGTATTTGGTCTTCATTTGTGGTATTAAACGTTCCATATGAAATTTGTTGGTATAGATCCACGCCTCTATATAGCCCTAATAGAACTTACCCTCCCGATTTTCGGTGTTTTAAAGATTGTGGCCTCAAAAACATTGTGCGACACGAAAAAAATTAACCATATTCTGACACCGCAGTGTGATAAAAAACCAAAAAAAAAATAAGTCTCATGTCCTGGCGTTTTTCCCTGTTACTTCGACTTTTGCGGTTATGAGCCCCTAAAAACCTGAGGCCTTGATGACAAAAAGGATCATTTTGTAAGGCTCATATCTTCTAAACCGCTAAGATTTATGGTTTGCACGTAGAAGCAAAAATGTAGATCTCATCTCATAAAATAATAATTGTGAACACATAAAATCGATTCAACCTCATCTTCAAGGTCAAAATCGTTAAGGTCAAATTTCCGTTATAATTTTTGGTTTTGGTCTATAGGTATCAAACCGATTGTAGTTGGTTGTTTGATTTTTGTAGTTCGTTGTTTGATTCAGTTTTGATCGGTTTGACATCTGTAGACCAAAATCAGAGAAAAAATTATAACAGAAATTTGACCTTGAAGATGAGGTTGAATCGATTTTATATGTTCACAATTATTATTCTTTGAGATGAGAGCTACAACTATGCTTCCACGAGCAAACCAAAAATCTTAACGGTTTAGAAGATATGAGGCTGACAAAATGATTCCTTTTATCATCAAGGCCTCAGGTCTTTGGGGGCTCATAACCGCGAAAGTCGAAGTAAGAGGGAAAAACGCCAGGACACATGTCTTCTTATATGTCGTTTTCTATTACGCTGCGGTCTCAGAATATGGCTAATAAACCATGACTCAAAAAATGACACACAGTGTATTTGATATTTGGTATTCATTGAGTGTATTAAACGCATATGAAATGTGTCGGTATAGGTCCACGTCTTTATATAGCCCCCATAGAACGGTACCTCCTGATTTTCGGTATTTTTGAAGGTTTTAGCTATAGTATCCTACCAAAATGGCTGAAATTTGATATTTCGTCCTCCTTTGGGATGCAAAACTTTCTCCCAGAAATTTATCGGTATCGGTCCACGTTTTGATGTACACCCCATGCATGGAACGGTACATCCCAGTTTTCGGTATATTGAAGGGTTTAGCCTCATTATAACACCGAAATAGCTAAAATTGGGTACATAGTCCTCGTTGAGGGTATAAAACTTTCCACCTGAAATTGGTCAGTATAGGTAAACGTCTTCATATAGCTCCTTCGGTATTTTGAAGGTTTTAGCCTCATTATTCCACCGAAGTGGCTGAAATTTGGTACTTAGTCTGTTTCTGGGCTACAAAAATTTTCTTAAGAAATTTGTCGGTATACGTCCACGTTTTGATGTACCCCCATAGAACGGTATATCCCAATTTTCGGTATATTGAAAGTTTTAGCCTCATTAAAACACCGAAATGGCTGGAAGTTGGTACTTCGTAGTCTTTGTTGAGCGTATAAAACTTTCCACCTGAAATTTGTCGGTATAGGTCCATGTCGTCATATAGCCCCCATAGAACGGTACCTCCCGATTTTCGGTATTTTGAAGGTCGTGCCCTCAATATCCTACCGAAGTTTGTGAAATTTGGTATTCAGTGTTTGCTGGGGGGTGCAAAATTTTCCACCTGAAGTTGTCGGTGTAGGTCCATGTCTACATATAGCCCCCAAGGAACGGTACCTCCCGACTTTCGGTATGTTGAAGGTCGCTGCTCAATATCCCATCGAAATGACTAACATTTTGGTAGTTAGTCTTCGTTCCCCACTGAAATGGCTGATATTTGGTATTAAGTTTTTGATAGGGGTATGAAACATTCTACCCGAAATGTGCCAGTATATGTCAACGTCCTCAAATAGCCCTCATATGAACGTACCTCCCGATTACGGTATTTTGAAAGTTGTGGTCTCAATATAGCACCGATGTGACTGAAATTTAGTATTTTAACTGCCATAGGTGTATAAAATATTGCAGAAGAGAGTTAGCAGTATAAGTCCATGTCTTCAAATAGCCCCCATAGAAGCGTACTTCCCGATTTTCGGTATTTTGAAAGTTGTGCCATATATCCCAAGGAAACGGTTGACATTTAATAGTTATTCTCCGTTTGTGGTATAAAACTTTCCACTAATTTTCCGTTATTGTTCCATGTTTTTATATAGCCCCCATAGAAAGGTCCCTCCCAATTTTCGGTATTTTGAAAGTTTTAGCCACATTATTCAACGGGAATAACTGAAATTTGGTACTTAGTCTTCGCTGGAGTTACGAAACTTTCCTCGGTACAGGTCAACGTTTTATACAGCCTCGATAGAACGGTGCTCCCGATGTTCGTTAACTATCCAAATCCAGAATATCTAGGTTTAGGTCTAGTCGTTCCCAATTTTATGTATTTCGCTCAATTCAAAAAATTGTAAATATTGGTCCATATTGATCCATTGTCCATGGAAAGAACGACGATGTCGAGCCATATGAGCTGTTTCGAAGGGAGTATTATCAGTTAGGATATATACTTCTGCAATAAAAGGAAGAGTTTAGTACTTTCAAAAACGAAATTAAACTAATTGTTCCTATTCACTTCAATACAATTCGTGGTGGAGGGTTTAAAAAGTTCGGCCCGGCCAAGCTTAACGCCGTTCTTACTTGTTTATGTTAGAACTTATTTTTTATGGGTGGAGAGAGGATTTTTGTCAAAGAGACTAATGACAGAGCTTTCGCTTATCTATACACGCAGAAAAATTTATGTTAGAAATATGTTTGCATCCAAACAAATATATGTTTGGGACCGGTTGCAAACAAATATATGTTTGGATCCAAACATAATATGTTTGGGTCCAAACAAATATATGTTTGCAACATTTTGTAACATATCTCAATTTGATATGTTTGGGTAAAACATACTTTTTATGTTAGAAAATTTTTTTTCATGGGTGGAGAGAGGATGTTTGTCAACGAGAGTAATAACAGTGCTCTCGCGGCTGTGGAATGCTGCTTTATAATAAAGAGTTGTGTGTATTGTATAATAGAAGACGTAGAAGCGAAGAAGGGGGCTTTGGTGGGATGTATGTATGTGTCAAACTCGTGTGTTTCTTGTTTTGTTGTTGTTAACCAACGAAGAAGAAAAGAAGAAATGATATGAATTATATTTTTTTCTTTCTTCGGTGTTTTAGTTGCCTTTGTAGAGTCAAGACGGTAAAGTGAGTGAATAAATCGGTGTTTTGTGTTTTCTTAAAGAAATTGTATTTTTAGTAAATTAAATGCCCAATACATTTTATAATTGAATCGGAAAGTTGAATGGAATTATTTTATTGGACATGGAAGAAATCGCATTTAATATTGGTAATTACATACATACTTATGTATATTTGAAATATGGCATATCCATATTTCTTTATTACATTACATAATCATTTGATTCTAGATGCCGATTCCCCGCTGATGATTTCAACTAAGAGGACAATTTGTTTTATTTCACAACTAAGGAGAAACGTTCAACTACGTTTCTATATATTTTTCCTTTTTAAAAGTGTGACTACAAATTATTTCAATCAGTTTTTCTTTTATTAAAGTGTGTTATGTATTTCTTTGGAATTTTGTATGTACCTATGTGTTTGTTGTTCTTTTGCCTTTTAATAAAAAACCACAACATTTGTGTGTATACTATAGAGATAGCCAGTGAGCTCTTACTGAGAGCAAGTGAGCACACATTTTAAAGTGTTTTACATTGAATTTTACGATCCCTTGCTCTCAGCCCACTGGTGCATGTGTTTGTTTTTTGTTTTTTGTGCCTTTTGGGTTTGTTTTTGTTTTGCACCCAAACATATAAAATGTTTGCACCCAAACATAACATTGTTTACACCCAAACATAAAATTGTTTGCACCCAAACATAAAATTGTTTCCACCCAAACATATATATGTTTGCAGACCCAAACATATATTATGTTTGGGACTGTTGCAAACATATATATGTTTGCTGCAAAATATGTTTGGGACATATGTTAGAGAGGCCGATTTCATATATATATTTTTCATATATATCATTGCACCCAAACATAAATATCTTTGCACCCAAACATATATATGTTTGCACCCAAACATATATTTGTTTCCACCCAAACATATATATGTTTGCAGACCCAAACATATATTATGTTTGGGACTGTTGCCAACATATATATGTTTGCTGCTAAATATGTTTGGGACATATGTTAGAGAGGCCGATTTTTTTTTTGCCTGTATAAATAAAAATCAAATGTCGTTCGTTGGTAATGGCATCAGTTGAGAACGGCTGAACCGATTTCGACAATTCTTTCTGTAAAATGTGCGCCATAACCCGACTTCGCTTTTTACGCAAAGAAAATTTGACCACGCCCACTTATACGCCCAATTTTTATCATTTCTACAAAAACTACGGAACCGATTTTCCTGAAATTACCAGGGAATGTACAGGGATGGTCCCCGGTTAAAATAGGCTACAAATTTAGTTGAATTTCGGAAGGGGCGGGGTACTTCCCATATACCCTATGTCCTTAAAAATGGTATACCTATATAAATAAAAATCAAATGTCGTTCGTTGGTAATGACATAAGTTGAGAACGGCTGGACCAATTTGGATAATTCTTTCTGTGAAATGTTCGCCATTTCTTCGGTTTTTACGCAATTGACCATACCCACTTTTACGCCCACTTTTTGATGATTCAATTCTAATTTTATTTAAAAATATTTTAAGAACTACTTAAACTAATCTATCTTAGCCTACATGCAGACGTACAATCTTTTTTATCTATTTAGCCAGCACACAAGCAGGTTTGTTTTGTCCCTACATTGCACTATAGGTAATTTGCCCTGTTTTTGAGACAAAAATTAATAACAGCGGAATTAAAGGATTTTTTTAATTTTTTAAATTATTTATGTGTAAAAGTGAGATAAAACAAAGATTTTTACAGATAAATTCGGATATAAGGAACAACGGTTATAAGCAACTACGTATATAACGAACGAAGCTATTTTTTCCAATGCCATTTTCATTAGTTTTCTTATACACAACAAACTGATGAAAACGACCACGGTAGTAAGTAACACAAATTTTGTCCCCGCGAGTAGATTTTCTAACGAATTGTTACTACAGTTTTGTATATTTTTTGAATATACGTTAATAAAGACGAGTTTAGTACTCCTTTAAACCGTATCAATGATTAATATGTAATAGAGAGATAAAATAAAGCTTACTACTGCCGCACCGTTTATAGAAAACCCGGATATACCGAACAATTTGTCGCCATTACTTATTTTACTTGCAATGCAATTGTAAACAACAATATTTTTTATACCCTCAGCCTTTAGGCTAAAGAGGGTATTTACACTTTGATACGACCAAAAGTGTGCCTCATCGAAATAATGGTTTTAGACCCCAAGTATGTTTGTACGATATCCGTTTAAGACAATTTTGAGTAGATCTAGCAATGTCCGTCCGTCTGTCTGTCTGTCGGTCTGTCTGGCTGGCTGGTGCGCACAATAACTCTCGAAAGGATCAATCGATTCGGTTCAAATTTTGGGTATCGAAATATTTTGTCCAGATTCGATTTAAGTTCGAAGATGGGCCATATAGGTCCACTCCTTCAGGTACCTCCCCCACAAATGTTCAAAAATTGTCGCAAAACTTGTGCGCACGATAACTCTTGTAGGGAATCACCGATTCGATCCATACTTTGCACATCGTGTAATTTCTACCAAACTTAGATGAGGTTCCAATATGGACTCAATCGGTCCACTCCTTCGGGTTTCTCCCACACAAAATTTCGAGAAAGTTCAGTTTAGGATCTGGTCTCGAATCGCTTTGATTTTTGTTTACGCAAGTTGTATTCGCTGTCCTCTATACGACGCTGTAAGATTCATTAGGGGCAAGTCCATACTTCCTGAGAAAAATAGCCTGAAAGTTACAAAAAACGCTATGACACCGTGTGTAGTAGTTGGAGCGCAATATAACTCTCGAACGGATCTGCCGATTCGGTCCAAAATTTGGCTTTCGTAATATTTTGTTCAAACTAAGTTCAAAGATGGATTATATCGGCCCCCCTCCTTCCGGTACCTCCCCCACAAAAGTTCGAAAATGTTCGGAAAATTTGTGCGTACGATAACTCTTGAAGGAAGTAACCGATTTGGTCCATACGTTGCACATTATGAAATTTCTACCAGACTTAGATGAGGTTCCAATATGGACTCAATCGGTAAACTCCTTCGAGTACCTCCCACACAAAATTTGGGAAAAGTTCAGGTTATGACCTGCTCTCCAATCGCTTTTGTTTTTGTTGTAACATATTGTATTCACTGTCCCCTATACGAAAGTACAAGTTTCCTCAGGGGCAAGTCCATACTTCTTGAAAAAATAACCTGAAAGTTGAAAAACAAACCATATGACACCATGTTTATGGGTGGAAGCGCAAAATAATTCTCGAAAGGAAATGCCGATTCCGGCCAAAATTTGGCCTTCGTAATATTGTTTCCAAACATAGTTTAAGTTCGTAGATAAGCCATATCGGTCCACTCCTTCAGGTACCTACCCCACAAAAGTTCAAAAATATTCGGAAAAATTGTTCGCACGATAACTCTTGATGGGAGTGACCGATTTGGTCCATAATTTACCCATTCTCATAATATCTACCAGATATAGATCAGGTTCGAATATGAAATATATTTGTCCACTCCATCCCGTACCTCCCACATAAAATTTTGGATAAGTTCACTTTAAGACCTGCTATTGAATCACTTTGATTTTTGTTGAAGCAACTTACATTCGCTGGCTCAATTACGATGGTAAAAGTTGTTTTAGGGGCAAGTCCATACTTCTTGAGAAAACAGCCCGAAGGGTGTAAAAACCCCCTATGGCACCTCCATGGTCTATGTCGGTCCATTCCTTTAAGTACCTTTTCCGCAACATTTTTGAACTTTAATCCTAATCAACATTTTTGTCGGTTCATACGACCAAAATTTTGAAACCCCCTAAATACATAAGTTTTTTGAGAAAAAAGTGTTTCAATTTGCACAGGCTGAGGGTATATCTCTGTCGGCAAAGCCGACTGATACTTTTTTACTTGTTACATTTATTACTTATTTCCTCAAACCAAGCTTCCACAATTTTAAGACTTTTTATTGCGAAGTAACCTAATAAAATCTCATAAATATCAAAAAACGGGCAAAATCGGGTTTTGAAACCTAGTAATACCAATGCAGAAGACTTTCAGTAATGTGTTCTAGGTGGCAAAATCACGGCCAAACACGGCCAATTTAGTATAAGTCTATATGAAGTGAGTTTAAGAAAAATAAAATATTTATTTCTGACTTTTTGTGTTTTTTGGTCGCTACCCAAAATGTTTAAGCTATATTATATATGAAATAAATCCCTTTCGCAATTGCCAATCTATTCCATTCTACATATATTTATATTTGGTTTATTTTTTCGCGGTTTTAAGTACATTGAAATATGCCCTACAATATATATTTTTTTAGTTCTTCTTCGAAATTCTCACTTTGACTGCAATTTAAACCGCGGTAATGACGCTATTTTGAAAAATGTCATTCATATTAATAAATTTTGACAGGTTCTTTTTTCAATGCCAACTAAAAAATTATTATTATTTAACGTTGCAAAATCGACTTTTTGCCTCAAAAACAGGGCAAATTACCTATAGTGCATTGTGTGCCTTCTACCTACTGAGCGTATCGTTATCTTCGTGTGTGGACTTTATGACATTCTTTCTTGTCAGTGCTCACACACATAGATTTACGATGGCTCGGAATTCATCATATGTACATATTTAAAATAGATTAATAATTGCCGTCTGCGCCAGCGCATAAGAGCGCTGCATTGAAAACATATGGTATTTTATGGCACTGGGAAATTGATAATATGCAATATTTATTTTTAATGGTTTGATTTTCCCAGTGCCCTAACCTCACCCGAAGTTATGTACAAAGTTATTTGTACATACAGGGATGGCCCCCGGTTAAAATAGGCTGCAAATTCAGTTGCATTTCGGAAAGGGGCGGGGTACTTCCCCTATACCCTATTTTTTAAAAATGTTTTATTTACAATAATTACGAATGAATCTATTTGGAAGTTAATTTGCGAGACAATTGTGGTTGGGTCTCCGATCTTACCCACTTTTTTAGGATCCAAAGACTTGACCACACCCACTTTTTAAAATATGGCGGGGTAACTCCCATATGCGAAATTTTTAAAAAATTATGCTTGTATCGGCTTAAAAATTTACGGTTTAATCTACAATCTAGGTACTTCTTTAGGGCTTAAAGGCCCGACCACGCCTGCTTTTTTAATATGTCATAAATCCAATACCACTGAAGGGATTTCCATAAAATTTGCAGCATAAGCTCAATGTTTGCCGTTGTTATGTACATTTTATAAATTTCGGAAGAGGTAGGGTACCTTCCCCATGCCTTTCTTTTATACGCTATATGTATAAACCAAACTTATGATTATATCGGTTTCAGCATACATTTTGGTAGGCAATGAAGTTGTGTGCACCCTAGGTACATATTTAGAGCCACGCCAACTTTTTTATATGTTATATCATGAAAACTGATGACCACGCCGACTCTTTTCAAAACATTTTTTTTCCAAAACTGTCACAGTTTCCCAGCAATTAAAGTGTAAACAAAGTTTGCTAGTGCAACCTATAGCGTTGAATTTTCTGAGGCAATACAGAAAATGTGAAAATACGCACCCTTTTTATAACCTTGACAGCGCGAATGATGGAATGATGAAATGGTTTGTGTCATTTTCGGGATTGGAACATAGAACCTTTCATTTGAAAGTTTAACCAACTAACCACAACTAATTTTGATTTGTTTTACGAACATTTTGATACTTTCTAGGATTCTGCTATTTTGTCATTTTTTTATTTCCGTGCTTTTTTAACAAATTCGTACGTGAATGAAATTTATGAAAAAGTACTGGAGCTTATAAAAGCTATTGCTATCAGCGTCGCACAGTGGTTCAGAATCATTTTTTTTTTCAAAATTCTTTAACTTTTGAGAGTATAGAGATATTTTCATAATTCTATTTTTGTTTCACAGATCAATCAGCTTTCGGATGAATTATAAGCGGTCAAATTCGGTCTGGTAGTTGCAGAGAAACTCAAGCTCAAAGTTAAACTTTTGAGTTTTTTACTATTTTTCATCAAAATATCAGTGTTTTTGTGTTTTTCATATCTTCCTATATATAAAAGATGGTCAAACGCCATTTAATAAACTATAAAAATACAAAAAAAAACTAAAAAAAAAGAACAATTTTGTATTTTTTTCAAAAATTGTTTAAAAAATTTACAAAAAATTTTATTTTTTTCAAAAATTAAAAAAGTACTCCTTGGGTTTTCATAAAACTTATATAACTTGTATAAAAACTCATATACTCAAAAAATATCCATTTGTGTAAAAAAGCTGTAATTCATATTGGAAACGGTATGAAAAAACATACATTTTTACCCATGTAATTTTTAATAAATTTAAAAAGTGTTAAACGTACGGGACGGTTACAAAAGTATATATGGGCTGAAAGCAGAGACTCTTGGGTATCTTTCTGTGAAAAGATAACATTGTTCCAAAAAAGTTCAAGTCCACTAAATTTGCAATTTCATAAAATTTAGTACCTGAGGAAAAATAAAATAGCTCATGTAATGTAAACGCTACGGTAATTTATTAAAAAGATAAAAAAAAACAATGAACACAATATCTGTTATAGTTTCCGAGAAATAATTACTTCTTCCTCCAGAAATTTGCAAAACTTACGTATTTCCCAAAAATGGGAAAAATGTTCGTCTTTAGTTTTAATATGTTTACTATCGAATCCCATATAGAAATTAAATATCTTTAACAAAACAAAATTTTGATTTTTGGCCAGGAAAATCAATTTCTGAACCACCGTGCGTCGCCTTTTAAGTTTAAATGATACAAAATTGGATAATTTGTAGCAGCCGCATATTTTAATATTTTAAATATCATTTAATGAATAATGTGAATGTGTGATTTATGTAATTAATTTCAATTATTTTCATTGTGTAACTTTTATTGACACTTACTGTAAATATTATTTACTTTGCCACTGTTACTATACATCACTCAGAATATTGCTTGTTACTTCATTCTTTTACTCAACAATTATTGCTTTGCAATTATTGCTTATCACTCATTATTATTTCATTACTCATTTTCTTAGCTATTTAAGTCAGAACAATGTGTAATTTGATGTCTTTTTCCGCTTAATATTTGACGAATAAAAAATCACCTTAAAAACGAAAGCGGATTTGTTCTTCTTCATTGCCCGTCGGCAAACACATTTTGAGATGAGAAAATAAAGTGTTTATCATGTTTATAAGAGTACTAGCAAAATGCTCGATACTTCGTACGAGTATGCGGAAAGGGAATAATATACAAAAAAAAAAATATATGTAATATGAAAATGGTGAAAATTTCGATGTACTAATACCTACTTTAATTGATATTTAATTTAATTTAAATACTGTTCGTATACCTTTAGTTCGAATTTTCAAAAAATACAATTTCGCTCCCGTACGCATCACCAGCGACCCACATTTTAAATTTCAGTCCACCTTTTGTTAGATATTTTGAAGATTTTATTTTCCAACCGAAATAGCTGTAATTTCGGAATTTGTGATATCAAAATGTAGAAAACCTTTATTCAAAAAATTTTACTTAATGCGCACGCTTTGACATGGCCCCTATATAACAGTTAATTTTTTTGAAACATTTTAATTTAGGCCTTTTTGTTCTCAGGGGGTAAAAATCTTCTTGTGAAACAATAGTAGCATAGATCTACTTTTTAAATGTACTTTCTGAAATGTTCAGAATAATAAAAAAAACAATTTTGTTAAAAAAATACCTTTGAATTGTTTATTTCAGTGCATTATTTAGAAACCGCCTTCGCCTTCGCGTTTTCATTTTTAATTTTTTTTTTAATTTTTTAAAACTCCCGGTATAACATTTTAATGGCGGATTTCCATAAATATTCTAATTCAATCTCAGCAGTGATCCTCATAACAAAATTCATTTATCGGTTCACTCAATACTAGTACTTCAATATTTAATAATGCCAATACACTTATTGTACGGCCACCTCTAATAGTGAACCTGACAAATAAATAATAAATCAGAATTCCACTTCTATTCCTTACCCCAATACCAAATTTATTGTAATTTTGTACTTTTTGACTTTTCGTATTTAAAACTCCAACTCAATAATTCCATCATTAGCCGACCTCAATGCTTTATTTCAGAATTAGTATGCATTTCAAAAACCCGTTATCTAAACACTAGCATAGACCCTAATACAAAAATTCGAAATTCCAGCTATATCCCTTTATGTAACATCAAAACGGTACCAAATTTAAACTTATAATAAGTATAAGTTTCAAAAATTACATGCCTATATCCAAAACTATATAGCGGTATTTAGTACTTTTCGTATACATAAGTACGAATTTCCAAAATCTCCTCCATCTTCTGTGGCATTTATGGTAGCTATACTCACAATCACATCCATATCTCAAACCTACACACCAACAGCGACTATAATAACAAATTTTAGAATTCCACATCTATTCATTTACCAAATTTAGTACCATTTAATACATTTCGTACGAAAATACGAATTTCAAGAACTATCTCAAGCGTCCACTCTAACAGTAATCTCAATTCTATATTTCGGGACTTAGTCCGATGCGTTCACCAAATCTAAATTGTATCACATTTAGTACTTTTCGTACACATAGTACAAATTTCCGAAATCTGTATCAATCCTCCACGCAACAGTAATCATAATTCCGAATTTCACGATTTCAGCTCTATCCACTCACCCAAATCAATATTGTACCAAATTTAATACTTTTCGTGCATATAAGTATGCAATTCACAAAACTATATCAATCCAAATCCCAACAGTAATCGTAATTAAAAATTTCAGGATCCTAGCTCCATCCGTTCACCCAAAACCAAATTGTACCAAATTTAGTACTTTTCGTACGCAATAAGAACGAATTTCCAACACTACCTCAATCCTATACTCCAACAGCAATCTTATTTCTAGATTTTAGAATTCCATCTCTATCTTTTCGTACGCAATATGTATGAATTTCAAAAACTACTTCAATTCTATGCTCCAACAGTAGTCTTATTTCCAAATTTCAGAATTCCATCTCTTTCCGTTCAATCAAATACGAATAGTACTAAATTTTGTACATTTTTAGTTATTTAGTACCTTTTACCAAAACTACCTCAATCCTATACTCCAACACCAATCATTTTTCCAAATTTTAGGTTTCCATATCTATCCGTTCACCCAAATTTAATACCATTTAGTACTTTTCGTATACATAAGTATGAATTTTCAAAGCTGTCTCCACAACTCAATCTTACACTTCAACAGTAATCTTAATTTCAAATTTAAGGATTTCAACTCTATACCATTTAGTACTTTTCGTACACCGAAGTACGAATTTCCAAAGCTGTCTCCATATCTCAATCCTACACATCAATAGTAATCCTAATTTCAAATTTCAGGTATCCAGCTCTATTCGTTCACCCAAATCCAAGATGTACCAAATTTAGTACTTTTCGTACACAAAAGTACGAATTTCCAAAACTACCTCAATCCTATACTCCAACAGTAATCATTATTCCAAATTTCATGACTCCGCCTTTATCCATTCATCCAAATACAAATTGTACTATATTTAGTACCATTTAATACTTTTCGTACCCATAAGTACGAATATCTAAAACTACTTCAATCGAGTATTCCAACAGTAATGTTTATTCCAAATTTCAAGAGTCCACCTCTATACGTACACACAAATTCAAATTGTACCAAAACTACCTCCATATCTTAATCTTAAACTTCAACAGTAATCATTATTCCAAATTTCAGATTCCCCAGTTCTATCCGTTCACCCAAATCCAAACTATACCAAATTTAGTACCATTTAGTATTTGTCGTACACATAAGCTCGAATTACCAAAACTAGCTCAATCCTATACTCCAACAGTAATCATTATTCCAAATTTCAGGATTCCACCTCTATCCATTCATCCAAGTCCAAATTGTATCAAATTTAGTACACTTTAGTACTTATCGTTCACATAAGTGCCAAATTTCAAAGCTATCTCAATATCTCAATCCTACACAATTTTAATTCCAAATTGCAGGTTTGCAGCTCTATCCGTTCACTTAAATCCAAATTGCACCAAATTTAGTACCATTTAGTACTTTTCCAACACATAAGTACGCATTTACAAAACTGCCTCATATCTCAATCTTACACGTCAACAGTAATTTTAATTCCAAATTTCAGGTTTCCAGATCTATCCGTACACCCAAATCCAAATTGTACCAAATTTAGTACTTTTCGAAAAAATAACTAATTTCCAAAACCACTCTCATATCTCAATCCTACACTTCAAAAGTAATCTTAATTCCAAATTTCATGGTTTCTAGCTCTATCCATTCACACAAATCCAAATTATACTAAATTTGGTACCATTTATGAAAAGTACATATCCATAAGTACAAATTTCCAAAACTACCTTAATCCTACACTCCAACAGCAATCTCAATTCCAAATTGCCAGCTCTATCCGTTCACCCAAATCCCCGTTGTACCAAATTTAGTACCATTTATAACTTTTAGTTCCCATAAGTACGATTTTCTAAAACTACTTCATTCCTACAATCCAAGAGAAACCTCAATTCCACATTTCAGGATTCCAGCTTTATCCGTTCACCCAAATCCCCATTGTACCAAATTTAGTATCAGTTAGTACTTTTCGTACACTCACAGTTTCCAAAAACCCTTTAGTACATCTCTCTTACTCTTCATCAGTGACCCTCAGTCCAAATTTGAGGAATCGAGCTCTATCCGTTCACACAAATCCAAACTGTACTAAATCTAGTACCATTTAGTACTTTTCGAACCCATAAGTACGAATTTCCAAAACTTCCACAATCCTAAACTCCGCCAGCAATCTCAATTCCAAGTTTCGAAATTCCAGCTCTATCCGTTCACCCAATCCTCATTGTACCAAATTTAGTACCATTTAGTACTTTTCATACACATAAGTACGAATTTCTAAACATCCCCAATCGTACACTCTAACAGTAATCTCAATTCCAAATTTCAGGATTCCAGCTCTCTGCGTTCATCCAAATCCCTATTGTACCAAATTTAGTACTTTTCTTACACATAAGTACGAATTTCCAAAACTCCCTCATACCTACACTCCACCAGTAATCCCAATTCCAAATTTCGAGATCCCAGCTCTATCCGTTCACCAAATCGCCATTGTACCAAATTAAGTACCATTTTGTACTTTTCGTACACATAAGTATGAATTTTCCAAACCACCTCCTTTTTGAAGCACCACTTCCCAACCTTGATTTCCGTACCAAATTCCAAGATTCTAGCTATGACCTTTCAAAATTTACAATTGGTACTAAATTTAATAACTTTTAGTACTTATCGTACACTTATAGGTCGAATTTCCAAAAACCCTTGAGTACATCTTTCCAACTCTCCATCAGTTACCCTCATTCCAAATTCAGAATTATAGCCTAATACAAAGGGTGACATGGTACCCCTTTTAGTCTTATCTCACCCCTACACACCAACAACAGCCCACACTCAAAATTTCAAGCTTCCAGCTTTAGCCGTTTCGTCTGGGCGATGATCTGTCAGTCACTCACTCGCTCATCACCAAGCTCTTTTATATATGTACTCGTATATAGAGGATGGGTTAGTATGTTTAATCATGGGATGAAATATTCGAAAGCATTTTTATAGCAAAAAATAATATTACTAAATCAGTTTCGTTTGTAAATAATTTATTTAAATCATCAAATGTTTATAGAATTTGTTTAAAAAAGCAAATGTAAAATATTGAAAAACTCTATAAAAGTACAAAAAAACATATATATAAGAATGTAAAATGTATAAATTAATAGAACAATTTTAACTTATTAGCCTTCAATGCACTGGCAATGCATTTGTTAATTTGGGCAGCAGCTTCGCAAGGATGATTCGATCTAATCAAATTGTTGCAGTTATTTGCCGTGGCAACGGCGATTGATACGATTAACTGATTGTTCTGGGATACACTACCGGCAATGTTTGCAATGCCATCTACAGACATTCTGTTGTTTTTGTCCATCTGCATGATGTTTTGTCAAGTTAATTGAGTTCAGTTATTAAACAGGAAAGAAGTGTATTCTGTATATTACTTACCAATTTGACTTTCTTGAGAATGCAAGCCATTAAACATTTTTCCTGTGGTGTAGGATTATCCTCGTATAGTAGAGACTTTTCATTGATGGATGGATTGAAACCCAATTCTTTGGCACATTCTTTCTTGGTATTGGTAAGAAGATCTTGCAAATCTTGTATGCCTTGGGGAATTTGACGTTTGGAACGAGTGTAGGCGCTGTCATGAATACCATTTGCTAAAGGACTAGCCAATGGCTTACGTCCTTTATATTCAGTTACACTATTGGCATAATAGTTTTTAATCTAAATTAATAAAATATTCATCTTGAATTGTATTTTTTTTTTTAAATTTTGCTTTCTACTTACACTTTTGCTGTTGGCCAAGCTAATGTAGGTAAAAACTACGAATATTATCGTCACAGATAATTTCATGTTGACAAATTGCAAGTGCTTCAAAGTTGAATAGACTGTGATGTGACTGACTGATGTCTTTGCCAATGTTTTATCAAGCTTTTTATACTCTGGTTTTGATCGATTTATGCTGATGCTGCTGTTTTCTTCAGCGAAATTTTGTTGCACTTTCATAGTACTACTCAAGGTTGGCATAAGTATGTAAGTTCAAAGCAAAACAACGGCATTGACCATGAGCACATTTAACACGAAACATCTTCATATTTAAATAGTTTACTTCCCAGTTTTTTATTTATTTGAATGTGACATCTTACAAGAATATATATGTACAATTAATATACATATATATATACTCGTATGCTTGTAAATTGATATGTACTTACTCCAAGCCAAAGTGGACACAACAATAAATAAAAACAAGTAAAAAAGCATTAAGTTCGGCCGGGCCGAACTTTTCATACCCTCCACCATAAAATATTCTGAACTAAAATGGAATAATTACTTTTCATTCCTGTCCCCAACTTTAAGTGGGTACGTTAAAATGCCAGATAATGTTTATGTACATTTATGCTTCATTCGGGAGGTCCTTTTTTATGGTGCCTATATCTAACTATGTATGTCGACAATTTTTGGTGGGCTAGAAATTGGGAGGTACTGTTATATAGGGGTTATAATAAAACATGGGCCTATGTTGACAGCTTTTGATGGGAGCCTTTAATGTCAAATAACTCCTAATTCGGTTAAAAAATTTAGCTAGAATCTTCAAAATATCGAAAATCGGTACATAACGTGGGAACTTCAAATTTCATTAATAGCTATTTCGGAGGTATCTGGGCTATACTAAAATATGAACTTAAATGAACCGTTATATGGGGGCTATACCAAAACGTGGACCTATGTCCACAAGTTTTGTCATATAAGTTTATTGACATTTAAGAACTTTAAATGTCAAATTATAGCTACATCGGTCTGAAAATGTAGCTACAAACGTCAAAACACCGCAAATCGGGGGTACCGTTATATGGGGGCTATACCGAAACGTGGACCTATGTCCACAACTTTTGTTATATATGTTTATTGACACTTAAGAACCCTAAATGTCAAATTATAGCTATATCGGTCTGAAAATGTAGCTAAAAACATCAAAACACATTAAATCGGGGGGCACCGTTATATGGGGGCTATACCAAAACGGGGACCTACGTCCACAACTTTTGTTATATAAGTTTATTGACACTTAAGAACCCTAAATGTTAAAATATAGCTACATCGGTCTGAAAATGTAGCTAAAAATGTCAAAATACCGCAAATCGGAGGGTACCGTTATATGGGGGCTATACCAAAACGTGGACCTATGTCCACAACTTTTGTTATATAAGTTTATTAACACTTAAGAACCCTAAATGTCAAATTATAGCTATATCGGTCTGAAAATTTAGCTAAAAACATCAAAACACCGTAAATCGGGGGGCACCGTTATATGGGGGCTATACCAAAACGGGGACCTATGTCCACAACTTTTGTTATATAAGTTTATTGACACTTAAGAACCCTAAATGTTAAATTATAGCTATATCGGTCTGAAAATGTAGCTAAAATCGTCAAAATACCGTAAATTGGGGGGTACCGTTATATGGGGGCTATACCAAAACGTGGACCTATGTCCACAACTTTTGTTATATACGTTTATTGATACCTAAGAACCCTAAATGTCAAGTTATAGCTAAATCGGTCTGAAAATGTAGCTAAAAACGTCAAAATACCGCAAATCGGGGGGTACCGTTGTATGGGTGCTATACCAAAACGTGGACCGATATATCCCATCTTCGAAGTTGATCTTCCGATGGCTAAAAAAAGGGTATTCCCCAATTTTCAGCGAAATCGGTCAACAAATGCGACCTGTATGTTGCGAACGGACGGACGGACATGCATAAATCGACTCAGAAAGTGATTCTATGAATATCCCTAGAAGGAACTATGGGTCTATCTCGCTTCCTTTTGTATGTTACATACAAATGCACTAACACATAATACCCCTTACCACATAGTGGTGTAGGGTATAACAAGTAAAAAGTCGTTAAGTTCGGCCGGGTGGAGGGTATACACCATAAAATATTCTTAACTAAAATGTCCACAATTTTAGGAAGAAATTTTGCGACCACAGATAAATGCCTAAATTATCTAATCTAACCTAAACAAATTATCTAATCTAACCTAAACAACTAAAAAATAGTTAAGTTCGGCAGGGCCGAACTGTTTATAACCTCCACCATAATATATTCTGAATTAAAATATAATAATTATTTTCTTTCCTGTCCACAATTTTAGGTGGAGATACTTTGTGACCAAGCATACCTCAAATGCCTAAATAAGGTAAAAAAATGAATCTAAAAATGTCTTCAATCAAGCGGCATTTTTCCTAAAAATCCCCTAAAAATGCCAACTTGAATCGCGATTTATTTAAAAAGCGCTCTGGCGATTTTTTGTTTTTTGATTTTTTTCATCTATGAACATTGTAGTTTCAGAATCCGCAAAAACTCCCCAGCACCGTGTCAACTTTACGACCTACTTAATTGTAAAATTTGGGGCAAAATACCCGACAATACCCATAAAACAATAATTGGTTGGGGTATTATTTTCCCTGAGGGGAAATGGACATTCGCTGCGACTGACAAAAACAGTGGATGGATGGGTTTGGCGTTAAATATATGCATACATATATTTTTTTAAATTTAAAATTAATTTTTGTTTTCTATCAGTTGTACCGAACGTTATATAAAGGACCATAAAAGGTCTGGAAGGTGCCGATATAGACTACCCTTACGGAAGGGTACTTTCTTAGAGCGCTCCTACCTTTCTGCGTACCAAATATTGCTTTTTGCGTATATGTGGTGCTACAATACACCCATATCATTTATTATGCGGGAAGCAAATAAAAGTGGCCTGCAGTCTGGAACAGACTGGAATAATTTCTGCCAAAAGGTGGTAATTTACAGTTCGTTCCAGGACATTGTTTGTTCGAAAAATCGTCGAAATCGACGAATCTAAGATTGGAAAGAGGAAATATAATAGATGGCACTGGGTGGGGCAATGGGTGTTTGGAGGAGCAGAAAGGGGTTCCAACAAATGCTTTATTGTCCCGGATGAGGAGAGATCGAGGAAACCCTGCTTCCCATCATCCAAAAATATGTCCATCCAGGGACTACCGTAATTTCGGATTACTGGAAGGTATGTTATTTTATGATATATGGTAACATGGGGAGGGTGTGCCACGTGTGTCTAATATAAACACCGTTACAGTTTTTTTTTTCAAATATTATTTTTGGGAAAAATATAAGCATATCTTGGCTATAAGTTTTGATATATAAAAGTTTATAATTTTGTTTTTAAAATATAATTTTTGAGAATTTACAAAAGATATAATATTACATCAATACGATACGTTTAGCATAATATTTGATTTTGACTTCACATTATAGTGTGGTACATCTATAACATAAACAATATAAGATATACCCGACAAATTTCTCACATAAACACAACCCACCCCCATCATGGCGTAGGCGCCATATTCATAATATGAATTACTTTGGCATTTATAATTTTTTTTAATAAAAATTATTTGGATTTCTATTCTTTAGAAGTTGTCTTTAAACGGCCTAAAATGTATTTTGGATATCATCAAAGGCAAACAAGATATAACAAAATATACCTTCCATGAACTTTTTTCCCAATGTCCTGAAAAACACAAAATTGCTTGCATCCTCAATCATATCTTTGATACAAATGCCAGCTTTTGGGATATGATAGATCTTTACTAAACTCACAATTTTCCTTTTAACGGGGTTTTTGTAGCATTTGTAGTTTTCAAGAAAATCTGCGGTGGCAAAGCCGCCCCAGTGGCACAGCCGCCCATTGTTACCATATTTCCCTATTTATGTAATTTTATTAAATATTATGCATTTTTAGGCTTATGACACCTTGACGGAGGTTGGTTACATTCACCACAAGGTCAACCACACCCTCAATTTTGTGGACACCGAAACGGGATACCACACTAATACTATTGAGGGACGGTGGCGCCATTTGATGCCTTCATTGAAGACGAAAGTTATTTTTCAACGGCTATATTAAAAAATGTATTTTTTCAAGGTGGTGCGGAATTAATGGGATGGATATTTTTGAGCAATTGCTAAAATATGCCGGAATGCTCTATAATCCTGCAAATTGTTACAAATAAGTTTTTTGTATAAATTACATATAAATTAAAAATAAGTTTTTCTAAATTCGACTATTTTTCTAATAGACCGTCCTCGGCCGGAGCTTAAGATTTTCTCCACTGGGGTATGTCCAACACCGGCTACGCGATCCAAAATCGTTCTAATTAAAATATTGTATAAAAGTAACGTTTTTCTAAAAGTTCATTTCAAAACTTTAGCTTTTCTAAAGAAATGAACCCATTAGAACCGGGTTGTGAAGATTCTAAAATCAATATCTCTGGATCCAGAGAAGATATTACAACATATATCACCATTTGGAAAGGTTATAGTATGAGCTATAATATGACATTAGTTAATTGAGCACCCATAGTTGGCCATTTCTCGACTTTTTTGAGGATTTTCAAAAATCCAAAAATCTATATTTTTGCTATAACTTCTGAACCCATAAAAATAACCCAGTCGTGTCACCACTTGTTGTTAGAACCGGGTCTAGCAAGTACCGGGTTCTCGGACTTTCGGGTCAAATAACCGGGTCTGTCCCCAAGAAAATTTTACATTCCCGTGAACAGCGCAACAATATCTACCACTACAAAAATTTCAAAAAAATTGGAGAGTTTTTACTAAAATGGAGTTAAGCCAATACATATATATAAATGTTTGCTTTAATATTATCTGCCAAAAATAGCTTGTTGGTTTGTAAATAACTAGTTGTAGTAAATAAAGGAAAACATTTTCATAGTATTTTTTCAAAAAACTTTTTTATTCAAAGTGGTTTGTGCGCGACCTTTTTAATAATTAAGTGGAATGAACGTCATTTTTGACAGTAATAGGCAAAGGTTCAATCATTCTCGCCACAGGAAATCATTTTTGATAAAAAAGCTCAAAAAGTCATAACCCTAATGAAGAGTCATCTTTATACAAAAACATAACATTGATACAAATTGCAAATGCATAATTTTGAATTTGTATTTTATGAAATAGATAATAAAATAAGTTAAGAGCGGAAGCTTTATTTTTAATATTCCATTTATTTGTTTTCGATGAAAATCTTTTTTGTTAATTGCCAACGGCGACACATAAATGCATGTTTAAATAAGTAAAAATATTGGTTGTAATAGTCAGAATCATGTTTACCACAATCTGATAGCACTTTACAATTTATTAATTTTTGCATGATAAAAATGATCAAAAAATTAATGAATATAAATGAGGATGCCGCTTAGAATGAAATTAGTTCAATTTCATTGTGACTGGAAATTATTTAACGCATCAAAAAGTGAAAAGACGCTGCAAACAGAGGCAGTGTTTTAAAATTGTATTAAACACTTTTTTCTTACAAAAAGTGTTAGAAATGAATTTTTGCAAACAATTATTTATTTGTTTAAGTCTCATTGCTATCGCCTATGTAAGTAAGACTGTGATTATAAGGTATTTTAAGGAGACCAAATAAGAACTCCCACGGCAAGGAAATTCGTTTAAGTTTCATATTAATTTATTTTCTTTCGCAGAGTCATAAAAATATTTATACCCTATACCACAATGTGGAAAAGGGTATAATAAGTTTGTTTTCCCAAAAATTCATGTAACGCCGCGAAATATTCGTCGTAGACCCCTCATGTGGTATACCAAACTTCATATCTCGACGAGATAAAGCGATTTAGCGATGTGTGTCCGTCCGTCCGTCCGTCCGTCTGTCCGTCCATTAAAAATTGTAATCAAGCTAGAGGCCGCAATTATGGACCGATTGTCACGAAATTTAGTATGGAGGTCGGGTTTGGACCAGAATAGAACTGATTAGTTTTTGGCGATGATCGTGAAATGTTAAAGGGATGAAATGGACCAAAAACAAAATTTTTGCTCGATTTTGTAGCCGCTCTGTAGGTCGCAATAATAGTCCGATCGGCGCGAAATTTTAAACGTAGTTTTGGTTTGAGATGAAGAAGTAGCGTGCAAGTCAACGGTATGATCGGATAATATTTAGCGGGTTAAATTGATCAAAACTTTTGTGTGAAAATTGGTAAAATTTCTAATGCACATCTTATAACAGCTAGCCCGGAAAGCTAGTGCACAGGGATAGTGGTATAGGGTATCACATGGTCGGCCCCGTCCGACTATAGTCTGTTCTTACTTGTTTTGATTTAACTTCATTTCCAAAAATTGTAAACCCCATTCCCTCTGCTCAAATCTGAATCGATGATTATATATAATGTTTTAATTGTATATGTAATTTGATTTTGCAGGCAGATGACGATGATGACGACGTTGGTATGACTTCGGAAGAATTAGTAGATGCCCTAGAACCATTCGGTGAAAATTGTGACCCCAAACCGGAACGAGGTATGTTGCACACATTTATGTAAACCAATTGCAGGTATATTTTGTTTCAAATGCATTATTTATATGTATGTGCAACAAACATACAAATACTATAATATTCTATATACCTATTTTTTCCTTTCAGAACACATAAAACAGATGGTAAAAAATGATGAAAATCCTCACCAAAATTCCAAATGTTTCAGACACTGTTTGATGCAGGAATTCGAATTGGTAAATATTTAGATTTCTTTTCCATTATTTAACAGCCTGTTTCTGTATGTTGGAAAGAAAATGTGTGCGAAAGAAACTCGCCCAAACTTTTGTGTGTTTCTCAAATTTGTGTTTGGTCTTGCAGCAAAGGTAAAAATATTTCGAAAACTAAAGTTTGGGTGTGTTTAATTGGCACACATTTTCGTTTTGTCATACAGAAACAGGCAGCAATTTTTATATTTTCTCTACGGGGAGTTTAACGACACCACATGGCTAAAATATCCGTTTTCCAGGAGCATCTTCTGTCTACCATTCTTGCATATTGAGCCACACTCTTCAATATACACAGAATATTTTTTATTTTTTATCCTACTTCCTTTACTTTTCCTTCATATTTTTTCCATTATTATTCCTTCATAATAAATATATTATCGTTCTCTAAAGATCAGTGAAGGTTCCACAACAATGAATGAGGAAAAAGCAGTTGATATGCTTTCTATGATGTTCACCGATGGCACAGAGGATTTACAGGATATCGTGAAAATCTGCAATGGCGAAAATGAAGGCATAGCTGAAAAGTAAGTTCACTACTTTACTTATAAACTCCAGATCGAGCTATCATGGTTACTTACTTTCAGATGTGAAAATGCCCACATGCATGGAATGTGTATTTTGAGGGAATTGAAAAAGCGTAATTACAAAATTCCACAGCCTGGATAATAAAAGCTCTCGCTTTCCACTTTACCAGATTACCTGATATAGATCTCGAATACTGTCCCCTTGGCTTATGCATTCCAATTTTTGACTTCGTTTAATTTTAAAATATTATTCATTTATTAAAGCAAAATTATCATACGGTACCTTTACAAATATTTATGTTCATATTTAAACTTATTTTATTCCTTAAAAAAATATTTTTATTTTACAAATGCAACATTAATATTCCAATAATTTTTTACAAAATAAATGTACTTAGAAATGGTGTGGTTACAATTAGAAAAAATGTGTAATTCATTTTTTTAACAATGTTTGAAAGTCTGTTATATCCGAGTTCCAAAATTCAAAATAGGTGATGTACAAATTTCAACACTATTCGGGGAGTGGTCTTAAAGTAACTTTGTTATCCGAATTTCCACAATTAAAAATAAATAAATAAAATCTGAAAGTATCGATACGAGGGGCCATTTCAAATAGGGGACATTTCATGCATACTGAAAAAGTTCGGCAGGAAGGTTTTCCATTTGCAAAAGTCCAGAAATGCTAAATTATACAAATGGATAGAATTAAAGGTTAACTCGGAGAACCCAAACAACAAGCCAAAAGAGCAGTGAGGTGAGTGACTGACTCACTGAATGATTCATCAACGCCCAGGCGAAACGGCTGAAGGCAAAAACTTGAAATTTTAAATGTGTGTCGTTGTTCTGTATAGGGGCGAGATGAGGTTGTGTTTTTAGAAATTCGTACTAGAAGGGTACGAAAAGGTACTAAATATGGTAGCAATTGTATTAGGCAAACGGGAAGAGCTAGAATTCTGAAATTTCAGGTGAGGTGAGTCACTGATGGAGAGCAAGAATGATTTTTAGAGATTCAAACTATTAGTGTACGAAAAGTACTAAAAGTTACTAAATTTGGCACCAATTTCATATTTTGAACGCATATAGCTAGAATCTTAAAATGTGGTATGGAAATCAAGTTTGGAAAGTGGTGTTGATATAAGGAAATAGTTTGGAAAATTAGAACTTATGTGTACGAAAAGAACTAAATGGTACTAAATTTGGTACAATTTGAATTTGGGTGAATGGACCCTGAAATTGGGAATTAAGATTACTGTTGGAGTGTAGGATTGAAATCTTGTGGTAGCTTTGGCAATTTGAACTTACATATGTGTACGAAGAGAACTAAATGGTACAAAATTTGGTACAATCTGGACTTGCGTGGAGGTAGTTTTGAAAATGCGTACTTATGTGTACTAAATGTGGTACTCTTTGGATTTAGGAGAGCGGATAGAGATGGAATCCTGAAATTTGGGATTATGATTATTGTGGGAGTATAGAATTGAAGTAGTTTTGAATATTAGTACTTATCTGTACGAAAAGTACCAAATTAGATACAATTTGGGTTTGCTGAACGGATAGAGATGTTATCCTGAAATTTGGAAATAAGATTACTGTTGGAGTGTAGGATTGAGATATGTGGGTTATTTTTTAAAATACATACATGTTATGTGTACGAAATATACTTTAATGGTACTAAATTTGGGATTGGGTGTAGTGATAGGGCTGAAATTCTGAATTTTGGTCAAATTGGGACAGAGCTGGTCTTAGAGCCACTACTGGTGTATGGGGTTGAGATAGTTGATACGGTTTTGGAAAAACGTACTATGAAAATTACTTAATGGTACAGAATTTGGTACAAATTATTATTTTGAGATGGAATTTTAAAATTCTGCGGAAGGTATTTTGCTAGCGGGTAGAGCAAGTAATTTGAAATGGGTCGTTGTTGATATGTAGGAATGATATATGGCCGATTTCTTCTTTTGATATTCGAACCAAAGCATTGTGAACAGTACTTAAATGCAATTAAACATCAATTAGAATAGGTATCAGTAGCGCGATTCTCTAATTTATTTTTTGAGTTACCGACAAAAATCTATAAAATTAAAACGCAAAATTAAGAATGGAAAGTTAAAGTTGAAAGCACTCTTGCTATCGGTAGAACTTTACGACTTTTTTTTATTAGTCGTTAACGTACAGAAAAATATAGTTAGTTATCGAAATTATAAGCATTTTAATAATTTTATTGATATTTTTCGGTAACTCAAATAGTTAATTAGAGAATCGCGCTGCAGTACAACAATTTTCACTATTAATCAGTTCCATATTGTGTTTTATACCCTTTCCGCATACAAAGTTTCGGGTACTTTGCTAGTAGTCGATAAAATGGTAGTAAGTATTAATTAACCGCCCTTTCCATAATTTGGGCAAGTTGAAGATGTAGTCAATGCTTGATTTGCCATGTATATAGCCGGAAAAATCAATCCAATCAATTGACCCAATTACAGCCGAACTTCTCTATAAGCTAGCTTCTAGGACCTATAACTTATAGGCAAATTCGTAAAAATGATACTATTTTCGAGGGAGAATTATTTGTTATAGTAATGATCATTATAGAGAAGTTCTACTGTATTTCTTTAGTCGAACACACGATTTTATAAGCTCATTTTTGCGGGCGGGGAATAGGATATTTAAATTCCACCGCTCACCGCTTTTGTGTTTCTCTTGTAAGATAGTGGTAACTAGCTGATGCATACATACACCTTATCACCTCGCGAATACGGTCTTGAACAAGATCTATTTACCAAGTTACGTAAGTAGTACAACAACTACTCTATTTTGGCCAAAAATTCTAAAAGATGTCAAAATGTTTCTCTACGTATTCATACAATTTATTCACAATAACAAACAAATTGACAAATTGAAACCCCTAAACCATCGGCTACTGGATACCAACAGCTTGGACAATTTCTCTTTTCGCACCCTTAGCACGCTCTCTGAATCCATTACCGTATTACCTTCTTATACCCTTTGGGCACCAATCAGGTCACCTGATGCTATCTATTATATAAAACTGAAATGGTGGTCGTACGTTAATCAAAAACTCGTCCAATTTAAACCCGATTTGTTTTTAAGTGTTTGCCTTTTTAGGGGCTAAGACCATTATTTGTGAGATTTTTAATTAATTTAATTAATCGAGCTTTAAAAATTGATATCTCGCGAAGTCCTATACATACATCAACCGCTATGCGACGATCGTTTCGTTAGCTGGTTAGGCTAACATCCTCAGGCATATTAGATGTTGTTATTGCTAGACAATTTTCGCCATTTGGAGCCCCTATTTATACATCCAAGATTGCAAGTTTGCATTTGTGCATTTCAAATTGAAGATTTTTATTCCCAAAGACGACTCATTTGTCCCCCTTCTATTCCAGAAATCAATTTTTCAATATTACATTCATATTACAGTCAATGACTTTTTTCCATCTAGACTGTATATGTCTTTCACATCGAAAGATTTTAAGTGGATTGTGGTTCAGAACGCTAAGACGTCGGCAACATTGTCTGTTAGTTGCGTTTGTCTTAAAATATTTATATTTATCCAAGGAAGGAAAAATCCGAGAAAATTTGCCAAATATATTTTGTTTCCTCACATTTCGTTAGAGGCTTTTGTTGTCGACTTAGTTGTTGTCGTAAGTAACATATTATGTTTTAGATTTATCAATATTTGAAAGTTCTAAAAATTATTTTATTTTTAGACACTCAAATGTTAAAAAGAAATTAGAAAGATCCAAATTGTTATTATTAGTGGTTTCGAGTGATGCAATAATTGTTGGTTTATTATTTGGGAAAGTAAATACATTCCGGTGATAATTTTGTGATAGCAAGTACCGAAAAAATGGTTGTCTTATATATTCTATATATTCCAGTACCGCGAGTCAGAAGATTCGAAATTACGCTAATCAATTGTATATATGTACATAGATGATCAAGAATACACACAGCGCAGTGTTAAATTTGCCGCGTTTCGTGCTTCAAAACATGGATCTTTACCATTTTTTTGTAAGAACTGTTACCAAATACCAACAATTTTTGAGGCTGAACTCGAAAATACCACTATTGGGCGGTGTCGTTCTATGTGTGCTAAGCAGAGACGTGGAGCTTCGCCGAACATTTTCGTCAAGAAATGTTTATACCTCGACCGAAGACCAAGGTCAATATTGCATACGTTCCCAGCAAAATTAATTGGAAGTAGTACAATGTAGACTAGTTCTTTCACGGCATGTTTTGATGCAGTTCTAACAGTGTCGTGAAAAAGGCGATCCAATGAATGACATCCATTCCTCACATTTTAACTGCATCCGGATGCAGTTCAATCAAAGTCGTGAAAAGTGCACTCCAATTCCTTACATTTTAACCGATGCGACCCAACGATTGACATCCATTTTTCACATTTTAACAGCATCCGGATGCAGTCCAAATGAAGTCGTGAAAAAGGCACTCCGTTCGTTACATTTTATTAGCAGTTGTTAGATGTCCCTACAAGTACATAAGTCAGTTTTTACATCCCTACAATTCGTCCAAAAACAGAAAAAAATATTTCCAAAAAATTGTTATAAAGCTATGTTCCTATGTTACGTGCAAGAATCTTCAATTTTTACCACTTTTTACTCGAAAAAGGTTCCTTTACTTGATGTAAGCTTACAATTCACGGTGCTCTTGAATCAAATTTAAATGGAAGGTGCTTACACCTGGGAAGTTTTTACGGATTCTGAAACTACAATGTTCATAGATGAGAAAAATCAAAAAACAAAAAAATCGCCGGAGCGCTTTTCAAATAAATCGCGATTCAAGTTGACATTTTTAGGAGTTGTTTAGGTTTTTGCGATTTTGCTTGGAAATGGGAATAAAAAAATGTTGTAGCTATCCAAATTCTCTACAAGAATAACCTTAATGATATTTTCGTAGGTTTTACAACTTTTGAGATATAGAAGTTGAAATTGGGACAATTCAAATTCAATTCAATTCAATTCTGTATCGTCTCCTTATAAAACACTGTCATGACTGCCTTTTCCCAACTTAAACTTATATATCTAAAAAAATGGCACAACCTAGGAAAAATTACATAAGCCAGTCTTGTAGAGAATTTTCACAGCTATAAGATTTTCTCAGGTCCCATGCCGATAAGACTTGCCGTATTCAAGCAAAATCGCTAAACCCTAATAAACAAACCTAAAAATGTAAACTGAGCTTCTTTATCTCAAAAATGTTACAGCCTGAGAACAAATCATAAACGTCAATCCTGTAGAGAATTTTCACAGCTACAACATTTTCTTTAGCTCCATTTCGATTGGACTTGCGGGTTCCAAGCATAATCGTGAAAACCTAAAAAAACACCTAAAAATGTGAATTTTGACCGCGATTTATTTAAAAATACCTACAGCGATTTTTTCTTGTTTTTGGATTTTTCTCATCTATGAACATTGCTGTTTCAGAATTCACAAAAACTTCCCCTGTGTAAGCGGTTTTCATTAAAAGTTAGTTAAGGCGCACCCTTCATGACATTGTTTTATAAGGGGGCGATACAGTCAGTGCATTGTCCCAATTTTAACTTCAATATCTCAAAAATGGTAAGCCCTACAAAAATACCGTAAAGGCCCACCTTGTAGAGAATTTTCATAGCTACAACATTTTTTCCAGTCTCATTTTGATAGGACTTGCGGCTTCTAAGCAAAATCGTGAAAACCTAAACAACCCCTAAAAATGTCAACTTGAATCGCGATTTATTTAAAAAGCGCTCCTGCGATTTTTTTTTGTTTTTTGATTTTTCTCATCTATGAACATAGTAGTTTTAGAATCCACAAAAACTTTCCAGGTGTAAGCACCTTCCATTTAAATTTGATTCAAGAGCACCGTGAATTGTTATGAGAGCAGTTCACAACTTTTGCTAATTTTACCACTTTTACCATTTTTAAAAGTAAAGGAACAGACCAAAAATAAAGGAATTTGTGAACTTTTGCGGTAACTCATGAAAAGAAAATTTCCAAATGGAGTGCTGCTTAATTGGTGATGGGAAGACAATATAAAAATCCCTTTAGCAGATGAAGCAAGAACAGTTCAAACAGTTCAGCTTGGATTAAATGGAGAGCGGAGGAAACAAACTCAGTTGCGATTGAATGCAATGCAGCAATTTTATAATTTGTGCTAATGTAATAAAATTCTTATTATTCTTGTTTTACACAAACAATAAATTATTTTTTATTTATTCTTGCATCTTTGAACTGAATAAAACAGATTCCGAAGAGTGCCTTTAAATTCACATCCAAAGCGCTGTATCAAAACACTGCATCCTATTCTACCTTAAAGGGTTAGTTAAAATGCGATTCCAAAGGGTTAGTTAAAATGCAATGCAAAAGGGTTAGTAAAAACGCAGTGCTAATGGAGTACATCTTTCACTCGTCACGCTCTTGTAAAAATCATGATTTGATGCACTTCCAAATCACTTGTACATATGTATGATTTAACTGCATCATTGAAGGCAAACATTTTGCTGGGTTTCTATTGTGCTAAAACCAACAAAATATTTAAATATGGCGGTATTGATTTACGGGCACTATGGACCTATACAGATAATTCTCTACAACATAGTGGTATACACCTAAATTCCGAACCTTCTATGGAGTCTATTGTAAACATGGACCGATAAAATCCGTCATCAATAACAAAAGTACTTCTTCTTTATCGGCAAATTCGTATTAGGATGTTCCCGATCATACAATTACAATTTAGTGTTATTATGATTAACTTAACTAATTGTTAAAACTATTATAGAGTTAAATTACATTTTTATCCAATTATTGAAAGGCTTCGGTTTCTGGTGGCTTTCAAAAGCCTTCGTTCTCTTGCAGACCCGTCCAAAGTAATAGAAGTTATATAATTTTCATTAAAATTTTGAGAGCTTTGTCTAATTTTCAATAGATGGGTAGGCTGATGGACATCGAAATGGCATTTTATGCCATTAAGAATATGTGTACTAGGGTCATGCATTTTTTTGTATTCTTTACGAACATCGAATATACCACATAGCAGTGTAAAAAAAGTGCATGCAAGTTTATTATTCTCGAACCGTTTATAGAAAACCATGGATAAAACGAACTGTTAGTTACCAATATTGTTAAATATGTTCAAGGTATATTACACTGTGCAACAAAATTCAATTTTTTTCAAAATGATGGGAAAAATCGAATAGATTATGAAAGTAGAGCTAAGAATATGAGACACGTGTATCGGCGTTTTAAAAGTTTACTTCGGAAAGTAACCAAAATAGGCGGGGCAAGTTCCGCCCATTTTTAATTTTTTCGAAATATTCGAGTTAAGATGTCTTTGAATCCTTGCATTTCAGGCATATAGTGTCTTTGGCAACTTTACGGAGGAGTATGTGGGCAATATTTTTGTTAAAAATTTTATCCCTCATGCCGTTCATCAAAGGGGTCTTTTTTGTCCTTTTTTCAAAAATCTTTCAAAAACTCCTTAAAAATGTGATTGTATCAAATACAAATATTCTACAAAATTGTTCCGCATAAAATTTTACTATAGGTCTCAGAATACACCAAATCTGTAACTCTTGTCTAATCGCCAGGAATCTCTAAAAATGAAAAACACGTTTTAGGGTTAAAGTCGGACTTCATCTGAGTTTATTCAAAATTGTCCAACAAAACATAATTTTAGAGAGATGATGTAAGAGACAAAAATATTTTTTGTCAAATTTTACTATGGGTCACCAAATAAATGAAATGTCTATTTACATTTTATAGCATGACAATATCAGTATCAATTTTGCTGAAAAAACATAAAAATATTTACCAATTTTTTTGATGAAAAATTTCTCCATCTTTTTTCGAGTTGGTGCATGGAAGTAATATGAAACTTGGTTATAGGTGAAAAGTGTCAAAGGATGAAAAATTATGCACAAAATTTCACTATGCGTTTCAAAATAAACCATATATCTATGTATACTATTTCCTTAAAAAATAGATTACAAATTTATATATGTTAGGATGAAATTATATGTTTTAATTTTGGACTGTTAATTTTACATAATTCCATACTGGATCAAAATCTAGCAAAATACTTTACTTTTTGGGAATATTGTTAAAGAAAGAAATGTTCCAAATGAAATTTGGAATTAATCCTAGAAATTGATATACATAAATGGCTATAGAATATTTGGATTTAATACAATCACATTTTTAAAGAGTTTTTGAAAGATTTTTGAAAAAAGGACAAAAAAGACCCCTTTGATGAACGGCATGAGGGTTAAAATTTATAACAAAAATATTGCCCACATACTCCTCTGTAAAGTTGCCAAAGACACTATATACCTGAATTAAAAATAGGCGGAACTTGCCCCGCCTATTTTGGTTACTTTCCGACGTAAACTTTTAAAACGCTGATACACGTGTCTCATATTTTTAGCTCTACTTTCATAATCTACTCGATTTTCCTCGTAATTTTTTTTGTTGTCGCACAGTGTTATCTATCTATATATGGGGGTTTCTGAGTGAAATCGGACACTTTTTCAAGATGAGATTTTTAATTTCCCTTATTTTTTTGCTGTGTGATGCTGCTCATCAGCAAAACATTTTAGTACATTTTGTTTTTTTTTTTGTTTTTGACTAAAGGTTCCAGAGATATCGCGCCTTGAAAAAGTCCAATTCTATAAAAACTATATCGACGCCTCCAAACAATAGTATGCTAAGTCGACTTAGCATGTTTTCAAGTTCTTTACATTTTTATATTTAGCGTCCTTTAACTTAAATTCTGTCAAATTTTGGTAATGATAGGACAATCCGAACATAAGTTATAAACAAATAATTACTTAGCATAGTACTGAAGGTCAAAAAAATTTCCAAACTTTTAGAGCTTGTCCTGCAAAACTCGCTTTTCAGAATTAGCAAACTATTATTTGAAGGTGTCGAACGTCCTTTAACTTAAATTCTGTCTAATTTTGGTAATGATCGGTCAATCCGAACAGAAGTTATAAACAAATATTGACTTAGCATAGTACTGAAGTTCAAAAAAATTTTCAAACTTTGAGAGCTTCCCCTGCAAAACTCACTTTTTAGACTTAGCATACTATTATTTGGAGGTGTCGATATGTAAAGAAATACTCATAACTACTTTAAATTGGTCCAATTTGAAAAAATCTTTTTTTGTAGGTTTTGTTTTTCCATCAGTTATTTAATAAAAAAAAATAGAAAAAATGTGCACAGTGGGCTTGGATGCAATTTTCGCGATTTAATGTTTCAAATCAATTTTTAAAAATGATTGACTCCTTGGACTTTCTTGAAATTTTTTTATGTTAAATTACGATCAAATACAAAAAGTCCTAAGTCCTATTTGGTAGTGGGATTCGAATGATTACTATTTTTGCTGAATTTTTTAAAATTTGTCAATACAAATTTTCCTTTATACCAGTGTGAAACATTTGTTATTTTACCAAAAAATAAAAAAATACATTTTTTAACATTTGTTTTGTACATTTAATTGGGAATTTATCTTAAACATCTTAAAAACTTAAGCGCTCGGCACATACGGTGCGTTGAGCGTTGCGCTACAACAACCACATGAAAAATGTGTAAGTGATGCCAAGTTTTTTGAAAAACAACAACATGGCGGACGCATTAAAGTTAAACATAATTTAACTTTTTTGGGACAACGTGTGTCCCAACGTGTCACTAAACGGACCGTATGTGCCGAGGGCTTAAAGCGCGTCAGCCATGTTGTTGTTTTAAAAAAAACTTGGCACCACTTACAAATTTTTCATGTGGTTGTTGTAGCGCGACGCTCAACGCACCGTATGTGCCGAGGGCTTTAGTCATTTTCCGATTTTGAAAATGGTTTAGCTGTTATTGTACCAGCCAGGCAATAAACTAACCAAACTGATGATCAAAAACCTACACCATGTGAATTATATGATTGGGCATCCGAGCCGAATAATCTATCAAAAATTAACGTAATATTTTTTCAGAAGTTTATTACCACTGTGCAATTTTTTTATATTTTATATTAAATAGCTGAAAAACCAACAAAAAAAAGTTTTTTTCAAATTGCATATAGTTTTTACAGAATTCGACATATTCAAGGCGCGATATCTCTGGAACCGTTAGTCCAAAAAAATCTGAAAATATGTTCAAATGTTTTGCTGTTGAGCAGCATCACCACAGCAAAAAATAAAGGAAATTAAAAACCTCATCTTAAAAAGTGTCGGATTTCACTCAGAAATGCCCATATATAAAATAGAAAAATGTTTGTACGTTTGTTTGTTTGTTTGTAATTTATGGACTCGAAAACCACTGAACAGATTTTCCTTAAAATTTGAGGGTATACAGCAACATCGCCTGAAAGTAAAATAGGCTATATGAATTTTTGAAAGTCCGCGTCGATCTGGAGCCTTAGCCTTAGGATCGGAGGTACCTCCAAAAAATTTAGATTTTGCATGCTTATATCTAACGAACGGTTACAGATATAGTCTCCAAATTTGGAATATGTCACGGAATTTGGTCTAGAAATAAATTTATCAAACTATATTCAAATCGGTTCAGATTTAGATATAGCTCCCATATATAAGTTCGGTCCATTTTTTGCACCAAACACGATATGTATGTCCAATTTCAATGAAATTTGGAATGTGTGACGGAATTTGGTCTGGAAATAAGTATGCCAAATTATATTGAAATCGGTTCAGATTTGGATATAGCTCTCATATATATTTTCGGCCGATTTCATGTATTTGATGCATCAAACATGCACTTTATGTCCAATTTCGATGATATTTGGAATGTGTGATGGAAGTTGGTCTAGAAATAAGTTTGCCAAATTATATTTAAATCGGTTCAGATTTGGATATAGCTCTCATATATATTTTCAGCCGATTTCATGTATTTGATGCACCAAACATTCAATTTATGTCCAACTTCGATGATATTTGGAATGTGTGATGGAAGTTGGTCTAGAAATAAGGTTGCCAAATTATTTTGAAATCGGTCGAGATTTGGATATAGCCCCCATATATAATTTCGACCGATATATTTGATGCACGACATCTTAGACTGAGTAGCGATGGTCTCCGGATTCAGCTAGTATATTATATAAATTTCACTCGCAATGACAAATCTATTCTATTTTACATAAATTTATATTTCCACGGTTTTAAACACATTATATAATTAATTTAATTTTCAATTTTCCTCACAAATCATAACATAGTACAACAAAATCGAACTTTTTTAAAAAATACAGATTATGAAAGAGGACCGAAAAAAAGAAGACACGTGTATCGGCGTTTTGAAAGTTTACGTCGGGAAGTAACCTAAATAGGCGAGGCAAATTCCGCCCATTTCTACAGGTTTTGAAATATTCGACATCAGATTCCTTGGAATCCTTGCGTTTTAGGTATAAAGTGTCTTTGGCAATATTACTGAGAACCATGCGGGGTATCTTTTTGTGAAAAAATTAACCCTCATGCGAGTCATGGCCCCTTTTTTCAAAAACGTTTAAAAACTCCTTTAAAATGTGATCGAATCAGATCAAAATATTCTACAAAAAAAATTTTACTGTAGGTCCCCGAATACACCACAACTCTAAATCGTACCTAAACGCCAGGAATCTGCCAAAAGTAAAATCACGTTTTAGGGTTAATGTTGTACTTTATCTGAGTTTATTACGTTTTGTCCCACAAAACTTCATTTCAGATAGAAGACGTCAAAGACAAAAATAATCTTCATCAAATTTCAATATAAGTCGCAGAATAAATGAAATATGTATTTGCAATATTTATCAAGAAAAAAATATATACATCAAGTTTGCCAATAAAACACCCAAATATTTTTTTTTTTTGAATAAATTTGTGTTGTTCTTTTTTCGAGTTGATGCATGAAAGTAACATGAAATTTAGTTCTAGACGAAAGGTGTTAAAAGAAGAAATATTCTACACAAAAAAAGTCCCAGAACAAACTAGATATCTAAGTAAAATACTTCGCTAAGCAAATTACGTTACAATATTAGATATTATAGCTAGATATTATTTGTTAAACTTTTAGACTCTTCATTAAAATTTATGCAATACTCAAAGTCTCCTAAAATACCGCACTTTTTGGGGGTTGTGTCAAAAGAAGAAATGTTTCAAATCAAATTTCATTATGAGTCTCTGAACAAAAGAAATTTGTAGCTATAACATTTAACATCTCCAGAAGCTTTCACTTTTTAGATATGATTTAGGACCATATTCTACAGTTTTTATTCACATTTTCGTTATCTGCGGCCACAAAATATATTTTATTGATGTTTTTCATAATAAAATCTTTCAAAAGATAAAGTGTGCTCGATCCAAACTGTTTTTGAAACATCTATGGTGAATATATATAGGGAAAACATTGATAACCCACATGGGACTTTGAAAAATTACGTATTTTAGTACTATAAACTAAAATAACGTCATCAGGATAAGTGATAGGTTCCTGATATTGTATGTGAAAATGTGGGGAAAGTCTACGGCTATTGTCCAGTGAATATATATCTGGCATACGAGTCCTAAAATTCATGATTTTGACATGGTTCTAAATACTATAATGATGGCAGCTACTCCTGCTCTGACAAAATTGACTGAATTAACCCTAGAAATTGACATACATGTGTGTATCATGAATGATCATAACAAATTTAGTTAGGATATGGCTAGTTACTTCGATTCCAAGGGGTAATTCAGTCAATTTTGTGAGAGCAGGAGTAGCTGCCACCATTATAGTATATAGGACCATGCCAAAATCATGGATGTTATTACTCGTATGTCAGATATGGACCGTAGACTATCCCCGCATTTTCACATACAATATCAGGAACCTATGACTTATCCCGATGACGTTATTTTAGTTTATAGTACTAAAATACGTAATTTTTCAAAGTCCGATCTGCGTTATCAATATTTTCCCTATATATATTCACAATAGATATTTCAAAAACAGTTTGAATCGAGCACACATAATCTTCTGAAAGAATTTATTATGAAAAAACATCAATAAAATATATTTTGTGACTGCAGATAACGAAAAAGTGAATAAAAACGGTAGAATATGGCGCTAGATCATATATAAAAATCGAAAGCTTCTGGAGATGTTAAATATTATAGCTACAAATTTCTTTTGTTCAGAGACTCATAATAAAATTTGATTTGGAACATTTCTTCTTTTGGCACAATCCCCAAAAAGTGAAGTATTTTAGGAGATTTTGACTCAGTATGGAATACATTAAGAGTCTAAAAGTTTAACAAATAATTTCTACCTATAATATCTAATTTTGTAACGTCATTTTCTTAACAAAGTATATTACTTAGATATCTAGTTTGTTCTGGGACTTACAAAGAAATTTTGTGTAGAATATTTCTTCTTTTAACACCTTTCGTCTAGAACTAAATTTCATGTTACTTTCATGCATCAACTCGAAAAAAGAACAATACAAATTTATTCAAAAAATATTTGGGTGTTTTGTTGGCAAACTTGTTGTATATATTTTCTTGATAAATATTGCAAATACATATTTCATTTATTCTGCGACTTCTATCGAAATTTGATGAAGATTATTTTTGTCTTTGACGTCTTCTATCTAGAATGAAGCTTTGTGGTACAAAACTTAATAAACTCAGATAAAGTACAACATTAACCCCAAAACGTGATTTTACTTTTGGCAGATACCTGGCGTTTAGGTACGATTTAGAGTTTTGATGTATTCGGGAATCTATAGTAAAATTTTATGACAAATAATATTGTAGAATATTTTGACCTGATACGATCACATTTTAAAGGAGATTTTAAACGTTTTTGAAAAAAGGGACCAAAAAGACCCGTTTAGTGACTCTCATGAGGGTTATTTTTTTATAAAAAGATACCCCGCATTGTTCTCAGTAATATTGCCAAAGACACTTTATACCTAAAATGCAAGGTTTCCAAGGAATCTGATCTCGAATATTTCAAAACTTGTAGAAATGGGCGGAACTTGCCACGCCTATTTAGGTTACTTCCCGACGTAAACTTTCAAAACGCCGATACACGTGTCTTCTTTTGTTTGGTCCTCTTTCATAATCTGGCCGAATTATCTTGTAATTATTTTTTGTGTTGTACAGTGTAATAAACAGACGTTTGCCTTAACGTTATTTTTAGTGTTTCGGCTCGTGGTACTCTAAGATTTTTAGTGTTCCGGCAGTTGGAACACTACGATTTTTAGTGCTCCGCAGTCGAACACTACGATTAGTAGAGTGATTCTCTAACTCAGTTTTCGAGTTACCGACAAAAATCAGTAACATTAAAACCCAAAATTATGAATGAAAAGTTCAAATAAAAGTTGACAACACTGTTGCTATCGGTATAACTGTGCGACTAATTTTTATTGGTCGCTAACATATCGAATAATATCGTTAATTACCGAAATTATTAGCATTTTAATTTCAGCGATTTTTGTAGGTAACTCAAAAAATGAGTTAGAGAACCGTAGTACAGATGTTTTACACATTTTCTTCTGATTTTTATTTATTAATATGTATTTATTTATCCCAAAAACATAAACTATTTAATTTTCCTCACCAATCATAATAAACTCGTGTGTGGTACATTGGCATTACATTATTTTTTTTTAGTGTTCCGACATGTGGTACACTACGATTTTTAGTGCTCCAACTGCGGAACACTACGATTTTTTGTGTTCCGATTGCGGTACCCAACGTTTTTAGTGTACCAAAATGTGGTACACTACGATTATCGTTGTGCTCCGGAACAATATCACTAAAATATTTGTTAGTGTTTGTGTTCCGGGAACGCTAATGCTAAAAATATTTCAGTGATACTGTATTCGGAGCGGTACACTATGTTAGTGTACTGTTTATTTTCGAACTCTGCATTTTAGGCTGGCCCCTCATGCGAAATCCTTCGGTGTTTGATTTCCTCAGCGCATAAGGTATTTCAGTTTTTGGTTTCCTCAGCGTATGAGCGATTTCAGTTTTTGGTTTCCTCAGCGTATGTCCTATCCAGCCGTATTTTGGTTGGAGAATTTCCTTATCAATAGGTTTTTGGTGGGTAACGATCTCGATCTCCATATGTGATTCAGGGTAGCATGAGATATACGAGCCTTTCGTATTCTGTTTTCCACTTCAACTCTTGTACCTCCATCCTTCGTAAGCATACTGCCTAGATATTCAAATTTGTCGACGTCCCCTGTGGCCTCAATGTTTATATAAATAGGCGTGTTGACAGATGTGTTTATCCTCATAGCTTTTGTTTTTTAATGTTTATTTTTAGTCCTGATTTCTCAGGCTCTGTGACGATATTATTCAGTTTATTTTGCATGTCGGAGTGATTGGTTGTTACAAGCAATATGTCATCTGCGTAAGCCAATTCGCCTAGTTTATCATGTAGGTTCCATGTAAACCTATAATGATGTTGATTTGTCGACATCTAGAACTATTATGAATAATAATGGTGATAGTCCGCATCCTTGTTCTACACCACTTATCAGTATGAAAGCATCACTTAAACGCCTGTTAAACTATACACTTATAACATGTTTAAGAGCATTATCTCGATTTATTTGACATATGTTGTATGAAAATGACAACTTAAACCGACTGGATTTGCAAAATCCACCATAGTCTAAACGTACTAATATGCTTCCGTACCCGATTTCTTTCACCATGGTATGAGTTTTTTAGTATACTTATAATTTTTATCGGTGAATCAAATGCTCAAATGCAACATTCTGTAATAACTTGTACAAATTTTTACATTTTTTAAAGTTGTGGGTAACCAGACAGACCTATTACTTTGTATTTTTAAATTCGTTCGACTTATTTTCATCTAGATTTGTACATATGTAAATACTTTATGGTATTTTTCATTCGATTGAAATTCGACCAAATTGGCACTCGTTGTTGTTCAGAACTGATTATACGTTAGAGCCCGTCACCCTAACAGTAGCTTATAGCTCAGTAAGTTAAATGGAATAAGCGGAAATCCAACCAATAACTATAGGTAACTTTTTAGCCACACTGTTTGAATGCAACAACTTGAATTTTGGTGAATCATGTTAAAATAATAAAACAATAAATATACATACTCGTATATGAACGGATGAATGATTTTCAAATTAAATCAGCCGTTAAAAGGCAATTTAAATCATCACTGTATATAATATAAAACAACAAACACCATTTTTGAAGATTTTGAAAAATTTAAGATTTTTATTTAAATTATACTAGACACGCACTTTATTATCGATGATATACAATAAATAAGTAATACATAAACGAAAATGAATAGAAATAATTTTAGAGTGTCTAATGTCTCCATTACGGCAATTTAAATAATAAATTACTTAATTTGTAGTTTGTTAATTGTCTTACAACATCATGACAATTTGAAATATAGAATTTAAATAAATTATTATGCATACCTATATACATATGTATGTACGTATTTATTACTATGGCCAATGGGATTGATTGTAGATAAATATGTATAATTATTTTTTTATTTAAGGGAATACGAATTGTGTGATTTCTCCACGCAAACAGGTGAAAATAGTATAGGCTGCTTCACAGCTGTTCTTAATGCCGACGGCAACATCTTTGCACTTGGCCAAACCAGCCCTGTATTCTTCTTTATAGTGATCAGGCATAAGAATTTCCACTTGTTTCAAAGAAGCTTCGTACAAAAATTTACCCTTTTTCATCTAGAATATAACAAAGAACATATCAAATAGTATCTTCTTAGAGCCAATTTTAGTTTAATCTTCATACCGTTTGCATCATTTCCAAGATACAATTAACATAACATTTAGCGTCTTTGTCGTTGGGCAAATTACCGCCCCGTATACCATCAGCAATTTCTTTGGTTACTTTTGGAAACTTTGGTAGGCACACATCACGCATAAGACCTCCGGCGGCCCACATTTGTTCTTCGGTTGCCTAAAGAAAGCACATTAAAAATACATTAGTTGAAACTCGTTTAAATGCTTAGAATATAAAAAAACGATTAGCAGCGGACGTAATAGTACTAAGTTGTAGGTTGTACAAACAAATGTTGTACATACTTTTGGGTGAGATGTGGCCTCTGGAAAATCCACTTTTTAAAACACGCATTTTGTAAATTATCTGCTTTCCAACAGGCAAAGAAAGTATTGAACTATTCAGTGATCTTGTACTCTTGTGCCTACGACTGTGTATCACAATAAAGGTCATGACCACACACAAACACACACATGTCGTTGCGCTCAAAGGGTAGGAAATGTCACTTTATGGGACAAGCAGCATTTCAATGTTCTCTATCTATTATTAGAATATATCAAGCTTTTTGTAGAAAATTAACTTATGTTGAAACTGAGGTATGGGGTATTGTAACTCGCGATCAGTTTTACTATACCATAACTTTTGACCGCATTTCGGCAAAATAAACTGTTTTAGCCCGATTCACCGAGGGGTTTCTTAAAATAATAATTTGAGCGGAAGCTGTGGTCGTACTAATGTAAAAAAATCGGAAAAAATCGTTGAAATAAACGAGTTTCATTATGTTATTTTCCAATTAGTGGTTTTACAACACAATGTAGAGCTTAATGCTCAAAGGAGAAGTTAAAGAGCACACTTCAGAGTTGAAGTTTCTAATGTATGTTTTTTTAATATATCCACTGTATCTACCTCAAACGGATGCTGACATTTTGAAACCTGAAAAATGGGGTTTTTTGAGTTTTTGCTCTAATCGGGACGCGCAGCTGGAATTCCTTAAAAGCTTATTATTGGATTGTAGTACTCGCGATTTCGCATTTTTTAATGTATAACATGAGGGTGTAGCCCTCACAGGATCACAGTAATCTGCGCCTAAACACGAAATTTTTGTGCGTAAATTTTTCTCAAAAACCTATTTTTTTGGTTTAAAATTTACAAACATCGTTCGATTTCCGTGGAAACCCGCGTAAATTTAGTTTTTTTACGTTCCGAATCTAACAAGCCACGACGCCTAAAAATCCACCCACTAGATCGGCGGATATGATACCCCTCAAATTTCGAAAATTTGCAAAAAATTATTTTGAAAATATCGCATATTAAAACGCGTTTTGGATGTGTCAGTTCTACTTAAATAAATAGATCGATACGCGTGTTTAAACTGCGCGAAAACAGATATTAAAAAACTCTCGTAAATCCAGAGATATAATAGATTTTTTCTAAAAATTGAGTGAGATGCTACATCCACGGTTCTTGATGGATCGCATTGAAACGGCATAGAAGGATGTATTTTTTAATGGTCATTATTGAAATCGGATGCGCATAAAATGTAAATGAACTTCGCGGAAATTATGACCAATTTACTGTATTTTGCACCCTTAAATGCAGCAGATGCTACATCGTGGCCGCCAAATAGAATTTGACAAACTGTACATCAAATAAGAGGGATTGATTCGCTGTGTTGGAAAATCGGATGCGCATCATGTCATTTTCATAATTACGCGGTTTATATACGTCTCAAATGTTGTAATATTCAATATAACATTATTTTAACGTTATGCCACAATTGGAATTCCTTGTGATTTAATATAAGGTTTTAATAATATTATCCAATAGGAAAACTATAAGCGAAAAATTTGTTACAACGGAATATCATCATTATTGCGTGAAATTTTGACGAAAATGCCAAAGAACTCAAACATTTTTTCTCCAACTTTTCCTATAAAACCATAAAAAAATAAAATTAGAATAATATGATTTTAATTTCCTCGTAATATTTTCTTCGTATTTTTGCAAATAACATGAATACTATAGCTCCAACCTTCACAACTTAGGTTTCATTTTATTCCTCAAAATGTCTGGATGCTGTTATAATTTTTTTATATATTTTTCGTAACTATGAGCGCTATTGTTTCAAAAATATGTTTGTAAATACGTGAAATTATTTAACAAATTTGATTTTTCGTGAATCCATTGAGACTTCGCGATTATTTTTTGCATCACCGCAAAGGTTACGAATTCAGTTAACGATAATAGGATATAATAGCTAACTATATTAAGCCGCGATTTTTTTAGAATTTTTTCTAATTATCATAATTAAAACGGTCATATCTTTTGCGCGCAACGATCAAAGTTAGTAACGAAAACAGATTTGGAATGCTGATTTTTTTTCTTAATCTATGTACCAAAAATCATTGATGTAGTATCAAAAATTTTTTTTTGATTTTTTTGAAATGGAAAAGACAATTTTATACATTTTTCCTGATATATATAACTAGCAGACCCCGGTCCGCGTTCCTGGCCCGTCGTAATGAGTTTTAATTCAAAAGTAGGTATTTTCTACCTCACTTCTTCGGTCCATTGTCAAACCGAGAAGGATTTTAAATTTATCAACAGATTTTGTCTGTAACCTTTCTTTTCTCTTACGGACTTTGTCGGATTTTTCGCCAATTTGTGCCTTTTAGGATTTATTCTCGTCCATGTCACTGTCTTTATCCTAAAGCGATCTAATAATAAAAGTTAAAAAATTATTAAATCGAATTCTCCCGCTTATTTAGACCTATATGTTTTAGCTTTTCATGGTTGATGGACCGTTGAACCTCACCATTTAAGTACATTTGTAAATATATAGTTTTTCTTGATCGGGGGACAACCACCGTTGTCTCGAAAACTAATTTGCAACCTGATGCACTCATAAGTTTAACAAATACACCGATTATAAAATAATAGGCCCCGAAATTCGTCTACAAATATATAGCATTTTGGACCACGGAACATTCCTGAATATTTTCTGAAAATTAGGTTCAGTAGTTTTGGAAAAATAATGTTTTGAAAAGAGTGGGCGTGGTCATCAGTTTTCAAGATATAACATATTACAAAAAGTGGGCCTGGTCCGGTCCTAGGGTGCACACAACTTCATTGCCTACCAAAATGTATGCTGAAACCGATATAACAGAAAGGCATGGGGAAGGTACCTCACATAACAACGGCAAACATTGAGCTTTTGCTGCAAATTTTATGGAAATCCCTTCAGTAGTATTGGAGTTATGACATACTAAACAAAAAAACAGGCTTGGTCGGGCCTATTGGCCCCAAAGAAGTACCTAGATTGTAGATTAATCCGTAAAATTTTATTCCGATACATACATAATTTTTGCAAATATAACGTTTTTTAAGAAATATCGCATAGGGGAGGTTCCCCGCCCCCTCTGGAATTCAATAAATAAAAAAAACCTAAGCTGGGTTATGACAGCATTTGACTTTTATTCATAAAGGTAAGGCGTTTTTAAATATGCCCTCTTCAAAATTCAAGAAAATATGCCTGTACATTCCCTGACATTTTCACGAATATCGGTTCAGTAGTTTTGTAAATGTAACATATTTTAAAAAGTGGGTATGGTCAAGTCTGTGGTTCCTAAAAAAGTTGGTAAGGTCGGAGACACAACCACAATTGTCTCGCAAATTAACTTCCAAATAGATACATATTGTAAATAAAACATTTTTAAAAAAGTAGGGTATAGGGGAAGTTCCCCGCCCTTTCCGAAATTCAACTGAATTTGTAGCCTATTTTAAGCGGGGACCATCTCTGTACATTCCCTGGCAACTTCAGGAAAATCGGTTCAGTAGTTTTTGTGGAAATGATAAAAATAGAAAATTTAAAAAATTGGGCGTAAAAGTGGGCATGGTCAAATTTTCTTTGCATAAAAACCCAGGTCGAAAATCGGTCCAGCCGTTCTCAACTGATGCCATTACCAACGAACGATATTTGATTTTTATACCCTCCACCATAGGATGGGGGTATATTAAGTTTGTCACTACGTTTGTAACTACTCGAAATAATCATTGTAGACCCCACAAAGTATATATATTCTTGATCAGCGTGCAATTCTACATCGATATAGCCATGTCCGTCCGTCTGTCCGTCTGTCCGTCTGTCCGTCTGTGGAAATCACTCTAGCGTCCGAACGGATTGACGTAGGTTGATGAAATTTTGGGAAAATATGTTATATTTACGTAGGACTTTTGGTATTGAAAGCGGGCTATGTAGGTCCACGCTTTCGTATAGCCCCCATACAAAATGACGCGTGACGCGTCGTCGTTTTAAGGTATTTTTAAGATATTTGGCCCATTTTACCACCGAATTGGTTGTAATTTGGTACTTTGTGTCTCCTGAGTCTAAAAAATATTCCTACCAAAGTTGGGTTATATAGGTCCACGTTTTGGTATAGCCCCCATATAAGGCCCCATATAAAGTACGCGTCATTTTAATATATTTTGAATGTATTAGACCCATTTGACCACAGAATTGGTTGTAATTTGGTATTTTGTGTCTTCAGAGGCCAGAAAACATTCCTACCAAAGTTGGGTTATATAGGTCCACGTTTGGTATAGTCCCCACATAAGACCCCTTATAAAGTACGCGTCATTTTAATATATTTTGAATATATTAGACCCATTTGACCAAAGAATCGGTTGTAACTTTGTATTTTGTGTTTCCAGAGGCTAAGAAACATTTCTACCATAAAATGTTTATATAGGTCCACGTGTTGATATAGCCCCCATAATACAATATCTCCCGAATTTCGATATTTTGTACGTTTTAGCCTCATTATCACACCGATATGGCTGAAATTTGGTATTTAGTCTTCTTTAGGCGTATAAAACTTTCCCCCAGAAATTTGTAGGTATAGGTCCCCGCCATCATATAGCCCCCATAGAACGGTACCTTCCGAATTTCGGTATTTTGAATGTAGTGGTCACATTAATCCACCGAAATGGCTGAAATTTGTGGTGGAGGGTATAAAAAGTTCGGTCCGACCGAACTTAACGCTTTTCTTACTTGTTATTTATAAAGATAATTAGAAAGTGAGCGTGGTCAGATCTTAAGTCACAAAATAAGTACGTAAGGTTGGAGACACAATCGCCATTGACTCGCAAATAAATTCCCAAACCGATACATTCGTATTTGTTGCAAATATTGCATTTTTACAAAAATAGGGCATAGGGGAGGTACCCGCCCGATCCGAAAGTCAAAAAATATGTAGCCTATTTTTATCGGGGACCAACCCTGTACATTCGCTGAAAGTTTCAGGAAAATATAACATATTTAAAAAATATAACATATTTAACATATTTATAACATATTTAAAAAAAGTGGGCGTTGTCCAGTCTTAATGCCCCAAATAAGCACGTAAGGTCGGAGACACAATCGCCATTGACTCGGAAATTAATTTTGAAGGCGATACATTTGTAATTGTTGCAAATATTGCATTTTTACAAAAATAGGGCATAGGGGAGGTACCCCGCCCGATCCGAAATTCAACCAAAATATGTAGCCTATTTCAACCGGGGGCCATCACTTTACGTTCCCTGCAAATTTCAGGAAAATCTATTGAGTAGTTCCGTAGATATAACATATTTATAAAAGTGGGCGGAAAAGTGGGCGTGGCCAATTTTTCTTTGCATAAAAACCTAAACTGGACTATGACTAACATTTCCACAAAAAATTATCCAAATCGCTCTAGCCGTTTTCAACTGATTCAATTACCAACAAAAGACAATTGAGTTTTATATATAAAGATTATTGTTTTGTTGCTTTAGGTTTATTAATTTTAATCAATAACATGTAAGAACGGCTTTAAGTTCGGCCGGGCCGAACTTGTTATACCCTCCACCACGAGGTATATTGAAGTAAAATGGAACAATTAGTTTCCTTTCGTTTATGAAGAAGACTAATTACAAAATTTCAGCAAATTTCGTCGATCTATACCGACAAATGCCTGCGGAAAGTTTTTAGACTCAAAGAGGACTAATTACCAAATTTCCGATATTTCGGTATGATAATGTGGCTAAAACCTAACAAAACATTGTTCCACAACATCCCATACGGGACAAGGGAGACTTCTCTCATATCAATGAGTGCACCCCGATTCATATTTAGCTCTATGATATGGGACCTACTGTTTATCGCCGAGTCCGAACGGCGTGTCTTAAGACACCACTTGTGGAGAAGTTTTTCAAGGCTGAAATACTCAGGAAATGTCGCCAACATTACTGAGGGGTATTTTGCCACCGTTGAAAAAATGTTTGATGTTGTCTGGCCGGGGAATCGAACCCACGACCTTCTGCGTGCAAGGCGGGCGTGCATACCATTGCACCACGGTGGCACCCTAAAACCTAAAAAATACCAAAAATTTAGAGATATGCTTCTATGGAGGATAAAGGAAGACGTGGACATATACTAATAATTCTTTTCAGGAATACACTATATCCCCCTGGAAGACTAAATAAAAAACAGTCATTTCGGTGGGATATTGATCTTTAGAATTATGAAAATCGGGAGGTACCGTTCTATGGGGGCTATATAAAGGCAAAGACCTATACCGACAAATTTCATATGGAAAGTTTTGTACCCCAAATGAAGACTTAAACACCAAGTTTCAGCCAATTCGGTGGAATATTGAGGCAACAACCTTCAAATTACCGAAAATAGGTATATGAAGGCCTGGACCTATACCAACAAAATTCTGGGGTAGTTTCATACTCCAAATGAAGACTAAATACGAAATTTCAGCCATTTCGGTGGAGTTTTGATGCCACAATTTTCAAAATACCGAAAATCGGACCGATTTCGATATATTTTGGCACATTTGTTTTTAGGCTAAAATCCATCACACATTTCAAATTTGGAGTCTGTATCTGTAACCGTTCTATAGATATTTGCATACAAAGTTTAAATTTTTTGGAGGTACCTCCGATTCTGATGCTATATCTCCGGATCAGAGCAGAATTTCGAAACTTTTTATAGCCTATGTTACTTTCAGGCGATGTAGTAATATACCCTGAAAATTTCAGCAAGATCGGTTCAGCGGTTTCTGAGTCTATAAATTTCAAACAAACAAACAAACAAACAAACATACAAACATTTTTCTATTTTATATATATAGATTTTCTCTCTATAGATATGTCCATTAGTTGTGGTGGGAAGTTGTCTGGTAAAATTTCAAAATACTAACAGTCCTTTAAACTTCAAATGTCAAATTACAAGTAGTTCGGTAAGAAATGTAGCTAAAATCCTCAAAATACTAAAAATCGGGAGGTACCGCTATATGTGGGCTATACCCAAAACATGGACCTATGTTGACAATTTTTGTTGGAGAAGTTTTGTGACCATTGAGAACCTCAAATATTAAATATTCGTAGTTCAGTCAAAAATACAGTCCATATTCGAACTTGAGCACCGTTCCTGGTCAATTATTGCGGACGTTATGGTGATTACAACAGACGAACTTGGCTAAATCGACTCAGAGTTTTCGGTTATTTCGGTGAGTTACAAAAACAAAGAGTAAGACTGTGTTTATACTAGCGGTTATTATCGTGACATCCCAGCAAAATGTTCGATGCCAAAGATGCTATTCAAGAATAGGTGCAAGTGAAATGGAATGTAATTTTTTCAGCATCTTCACTCATTCTTTTTACAAGAGCGTGACCCCCAAAAGATGCAATTCATTTTCAGATCCTAAGCACGTCATCTTTACTAACTCGATGGAATGGCATCTTCAACAATTCTTTGGCATGTCATTTTCACCAACCCTTTGGCATGTAATTTTCACGTCTTGTTCGGAAAATGGAAAATGCTGTATTGAAAAATGATTTTCATTTTTATATTTTATTAATTCAAAGGAATTATTGAAATAACTATAATTCATTTATCATCATAAAGTTTACATCTATAATTGCAGTTTGTTATTGTGGTTGTAACAGTAGTTAATATGTTTGTATTCTAATTTTTCTGCTTAATCTGACTCTGGGTCTATCAGTCGTAAGAATGTGGCTATTTCGATATTTATATGGTTTGTAATCACAAAGCTGCAAACTTAATTTTCTTAGCAGGATTGGTAGGGCAATTGAAAAGGAGCAGTGTGTCGTGGGGGCCTGTGCTGTATGCTGGGCAGATGTTTTCCACGGTGTCATCAGTACTTGCCCTATAGGAATTTTGACGGCTGTACCATCCCGAGCGTATTGACCCAAAACTACTCTGGTTTGTCCTGACAGCTGGCGCTTCTCAGCTGCGATAGATGGTGGATGTTCTCCACTATAACTGTTTACTGCATCTGCGACTGCATTCGTGTGAATGCTACTTAAACCTGGTTGAAAGGCTTGTTGATCTAGAGGTTCTCTCTTGTAACGTTAGACTTCTCTTTCTAGATTATGAAGACCCCCTGGCTGCCTAGGTCTGTGGTCTGAATTTTGCTATCATCGACCATTACATTCAACTCTATTGTTCCCAACTCTGCCGCCCAGGTAGTGAACAGAGTGGCCGTAGATTTATTGGCTGGAATTTGCATAATTTCGCGTGGAAAAAATGGTAAGATCAGACAAAAAGGAGTTCAGTCTTTCACAAATGTCGTCAGGGAAGGCGTTACGATCTCAATGCCGTCTGCAGCGTTTGGAATTCAGAAGAGGTTTTCTTCACTCTACGGGTCTTGGACTTCTTGATCCTAAATTCTACGTACTACTGTCGTCCACACTTAAAATTTATTATCCAACGTTTCAAACTTGGACGGTGCGTAGTCTGCTCGATGACATCAAACAACGAGGGTGCTTGACAATATCAAAGGGCTTTGCTAAATCAAGTGTATCTATCACTGTTCTATCGCACGGCTTGCTCTGAGTAAGTCCTCGGCTAATATGGAGATGGAGATGGCCTTCAGCGCAGTTGTTGTGCTGCTTACGGATCCAATGCTATTGATCGGCAACTAGAAAGTTATTTCTGATGCTGGAAGAACTAAAGCCACAATGGTCCTTGTTACGGTCGACAAAAGCGGAATCGGTTTGTAAGATTCACCTTTGCTGGCATCCTTTTCGAGCTTCAGTAGCTGGCCTATTTTCTAGACTTCGGGAACGATGTGTTTGGCAAACGACAGGTTGTAAATTTAAGCGAGAAACTTGACTTCCGGCCGTCCCAGCTGTTGCAGTCTAAACACCGCCGCTGCACGCAACAGAGTTTACTTCCTCCGCAACAGGTTTTGATTCATCTTACAAAAGGATTTTACTTCCCATCAGTGCAGTGCAGATTTCGACATTGACTCCAACTGCAGATTACTATTTCGTGAATTTTATTTTACAACGTTTTGGAAATGTTTGTTGTTTTGTAGGGATCTACAAATCGACTTGTTGAGCAGGGTTCTCTAGAGCAGGCAAGGAAACTTTTATAATTGGTCTGTTCCTTTACTTTTAAAAATGGTAATTGTTGCAAAAATGGTAAAAGTGGTGAACTGCTCTCATATAAATTGTATGCGTTTAAAAGTAAGGAAACACTTTGCGGGTAAAAACTGGTAACCTCAGGCACGTAAAGGAACACGACTAATACCAAAGAGTGCAGTCCGACTCTACTTTTAGCTCAATGATTGGGACTTCCTAGCATAATAAATCTTACATTGCTTTAAACGCACATATTTAGATAAATAAAAGAATATATGCATGTGTAAAAATAAAAACACAAAATTCATCTCTATTGGATCGATGGAATGGGTTCAAATGCTAAGGAAAAGATCGGATCTATCACGACTTCGTTTGAATTGATTCAAATGCTGATGAAACGATCGGATCTTTCACGACTTCCTTCGAATGGGTTCAAATGCTAATGAAAAGATCGGATCTTTCACGACTTCGTTTGAACCAATGCAAAAGATCCAGTGAAATCATGGCATCTCATGGAACCACTTCCATAAAAGTTTGCTGGGATTCTACGTCAAATGATGCACTTTGAAATTACATAAGGGTATGGTCTAAACAGGTCTTAGGAAAAACATACCTACAAGTATTTAAGATCGTCTTAAAAGTTTTAAGGACCACGGCCCATGCTCCGACCGGAGTGGACGATGAAAACACCCATAGAGAGCATATGACCACTGCCATTGCTATGTTTTTATGTTATGAAGAAAAAATAAAAACGTAGATTTCTCACTGCTAGGAGCGAATACTATTAGTCTCATCCGCTCTGAAGCTGATGAACGGGATGATATTTATGTGTGAAAGACCCCCAAAAAGTTAGAAGAGAAGCTTTGTTACCATAGTTGTGTATTTTTACTTTTTCAGTAATAATTATTCAGTAACTTATTTTCAGAGAGTAAGAGAGATTTTACTCTTTGATACGAAAATCGAGAAAAAGGTAAAAATACAGCATTTAGTAAATTTTAGCAAGATAACAGTTGATAACCAAAACAAAAACAACATGAAAGAAAAACTAACTCCAAAGCAATGAAAAAGTTCTTCAATTTTGAGCAACATAAATAAAAAATAATTAATATATTAATAAAACTAGCTAAATGCCCGCTACTTCGTATGCGGAAAAGAAATAATATTCAAATAAACATTTAATATGGTGAACACTGAACATTTTTATGTACTTATAGCTATTTAAATTGATATTTAATATCTTTCAAGTACTGTTCGTGCCTGTTTTGTTCGAATCTCAAAAAAAAAAGACCTCTACACTTCAACAGCGACCTACATTTTAAATTTCAGTCCGAATTTTGGAATTTGTGATATCAAAATGTAGAAAACCGATCGACAAGTCAGGCAACATCAAATTTTCGACGGTTGCAAAATACCCCTCAGTAATGTTGGCGACATTTACTGAGTATTTCAGTCATGCAAAACTTCTCTACATATGGTGTCGTAAGGCACGCCGTTCGGACTCGGCGATAATCAGTACGTCCCATATCATTGATCTAATATGAATCGGGGTGCACTCATTGATATGAGAGAAGTCTCCCTTGTCCCGTCTTGCATGTTTGTGAAACAATTTTTACATTATTTAGAAACCGAATTCGTGTTAACATAGAAACAATAGAACATTATTCAGTACAATTTTTAGAATCCAGCGGACTAAATCACACAAAAACGTGAAAAAATGCATTTCATTTATTTTGAGTGGACTTCGTATTCAACTATAAGGTATTTTGAGGGATAATACTAGATTATATTCCCCCGTTATACGATTTCCTAGGCCTTTTCCAAACGTGTCAAATGCCAAATAAAAATAAATTAAAATATTATGTTCCTATTCATTATGTAACTTTTCTACCTTTATAAATTGGTGTATTCAGTCTTAAAGAGACCCTTAACTAATAAAAATCTGGATGTGACCCAAAATTAATGTAAAAAATCATAATTTGAGCCTTATTTATATAGGAGCGGAGTGAGTTGCAATTGTTTTGTCTTGCTGAAATATGGGATATTTCTTTTAAGTGCGCTATTAAAAGTGGAACACCGTTATAAGGTACAAAAACTAATTGTGGGTGTTTTCTTTGGAGTATGAAGAACACTTTAATGCTGAAAAATTGAACAAAAAGTTGATTTTTACAAATATTATAGGGCTAAAACTAAATTGTATGTGTCTGTTGCAAATGTTTTGTCCGATACTGTAAGTACGTACACATAATATCGGATTTCACAATTTCAGCTCTACTAATTTACACAATAACAGTTTGAACCAAATTCTGTGCCATTTTGTAATTTTGTAAGTATATCCACAACCACATCCATATCTCAACCCTACACATCAAGAGGGCCTATAACACCAAATTTCCGAATTCCATCTCTATTCATAATACCATTAATACTTTTAGTATGAAAGTACGAATTTCAATAACTATCTCCAACAGTAATTCCAAATTTCAGGATACTGCCCTATCCGTCCACCTAAAACTATATTGTACGAAATTAAGTACCATTTAGTACTTTTCGTAACCATAAGTACGAACTTCCAAAACTATCTCAGTCCTACACTCCAACAGTAATCTAAAATTCAGAATTCCAACTCTCTCCGTTCACCCAAATATAAATTGTACCAATTTAGTACCACTTAGTACATTTCGTGCCCATAAGTACGAATTTCCAAAACTTCCTTAACCCTACACTCCAACAATAACCTTAACTCGAAATTCCAGGATTCCTGCTCTAGCCGTTCACCCAAATATAGATTGTACTAAATTAGCCATTTAGTACATTCCATACCCATAAGTACGAATTTCCAAAACTACCTCAATCCTACACTCCATAAGTAATCTTAATTATAAATTTCAGGATTCCAGCTCTATCCGTTTACCCAAATCCAAAAAGTACAAAACTTAGTACCATTTAGTACTTTCCGTACCCATAAGTACGAACATCCGAAACTACCTCAATCCTACACTCCATAAGTAATCATAATTCCAAATTTCAGGATTCCAGCTCTATCGGTCCACGTCAATTTCAATTGTACCAAATTTAATACTTTCCGTACACATAAGTACGAATTTCGAAGACTGACTCAATCCTACAGTCCAACAGTAATCTTAATTCCAAATTTCAGGATTCCAGCTCTATCTGTTCACCCAAATCCAAATTGTACCAAATTTAGTACACTTAGTACCTTCCGTACCCATAAGTATGAATTTCCAAAACTACCTCAATCCTTCACTCCATCAGTAACCTTAATTCCAGATTTCAGGATTCCAGCTCTATCCGTGCACCCAAATCCAAATTGAGTACCATTTAGTACTTTCGTACAAATTTCCCCAACTTGTTCAATCCTACAGCCAATAGAAATCTTAATTCAATATTTCAAGATTCCAGCTCTGTCCGTTTACCTAAATTTAAATTGTACCAAATTTAGTATTTTCCGTACCCATAGGTACGAATTTCCAAGATTAACTCAATCCTACAGTCCAACAGTAATCTTGATTCCAAATTACAGGATTTATATGTCCATTCACCCAAATCCAAATTGTACCAAATTCACGACTGTTTAGTACTTTTCATACGAATAAGTACAAATTTTCAAATCTACCTCAATCCTATACTCTAACAGTAATAATAATTCAAAATTTCAGGATTCCACCTCTATCCATTCACCCAAATCCTATACTCTAACAGTAATAATAATTCAAAATTTCAGGATTCCACCTCTATCCATTCACCCAAATCCAAATTGTACCAAATTTAGTACATTTCGTAAAGATAAGTACGAATTTCCAAAAATAACCCTCATATCTCAATCCTACTCTTCAATAGTAGTCTTAATTTTAAAATTCAAGTTTCCAGCTTTATCCGTTCACTCAAATTCAATTTGTACTAAATTTTGTACACTTTAGTACTTTTCGTACACATGAGAACGAATTTCCTTTCATAAACACCACCTCTCATCCTTTATTTCCATACCAAATTTCAAGATTCTAGCTATAGCCGTTCAAAATATACAACTGGTACTAAATTTTATAACTTTTAGTACTTTTCGTACACTTCTAGGTCGAAATTCCAAAAACCCTTTGGTACATCTTTCTAACTCTCCACCAGTGACCCTCATCCCAAATTTCAGAAATCTAGCTTTTCCCGTTTGCCTAATACAAAGGGTACCATATTTAGTACCATTTAGTACTTTTCGTACCATTCCAGTTCGAATTTCCGAGCCTTATCTCACGCCTACATACCAACACCAACCTACACTCAAAATTTCAAGCTTCTAGCTTCATCCGTTTCGTCTGGGCATTGATTATAAGGCGGTCAGCCACACAAATGAGACAATTTTTAGAACATTTTAGTGCTTTTCGCATCCTTCTAGGACGAATTTCCAAAAACCCAGCCTTATCGAGCACCTTCGCCCCAAGATTAACCCTCACACAAAATTTCAAGATTCTAGCTTCAGCCGTTTCGTCTGAGCGTTGATTATTAATCAGTCAGCCACACAAATGTTACCATTTTTAGTACATTTTAGTGCTTTTCGCACCCTTGTAGGACAAATTTCCGAAAACCCAGCCTTATCGAGCACCTTCGCCCCAAGACTAACACTCACACAAAATTTCAGGCTTCTAGCCTCAGCCGTTTCGTCTGGGCGTTGATTATTAGGCGGTCAGCCACACAAATTTGACAATTTTTAGTACATTTTAGTGCTTTTCGCACCCTTGCAGGACGAATTTCCAAAAACCCAGCCTTATCGAGCACATTCGCCCCAAAACTAACCCTCACACAAAATTTCAGTTTTCCAGCTTCAGCCGTTTCGTCTGGGCGTTGATTATTAGGCGGTCAGCCACACAAATTTGAAAATTTTTAGTACATTTTAGTGCTTTTCGCACCCTTGTAGGACGAATTTCCAAAAACCCAGCCTTATCGAGCACCTTCGCCCCAAGACTAATCCTCACCCAAAATTTGGGAATTCTAGCTTCAGCCGTTTCGTCTGGGCGTTGATTCTTAGTCGGCCCTCACACAAATTTGACCATTTTTAGTACATTTTAGTGCTTTTTGCACCCTTGTAGGACAAATTTCCAAAAACCCAGCCTTATCGAGCACCTTCGCCCCAAGACTAATCCTCACCCAACATTTGCGAATTCTAGCTTCAGCCGTTTCGTCTGGGCGTTGTAGATCTGTCAGTCATCACTTTACTCTTTTATATATATAGATAATCAATAAATATAGCTGAATCGTAATATTTATAGTATTTTTCCACAAAAATAAGATAAACATTGAACAGTTGACCATTAGCAGATGTTTCAAAAACAGCTGATCGAACTTGCTAAATGTAGCTGGGAAAATTCTTTTAGCAATTTCTCAGCAAAGAACTGTCAAAATTGTTCTCTCACTTCGCTCTCTTTTACTGAACTTTTGTGTAAAAAGTCAGCATTTAGTAACATTTCGTAATAATTATTACAAATTAATTAATTAATTCCAGTTTCTGTCATGGGATAAGCGTGGTCGTTAATTATTTATTATCTATCGTGTATATCATAGCGGGATGCGCTCAACTATACCACCAGATTAAAGAAAATACTACTTGCCCATTAATGTAGAAGTGTAATTATGATGTTCTTCCGCTTCCTACAGGTTCGAAACTATAGTCTTCCCTCCTTTAGCATCGGACATATGTCCCAAAAATGTTGGGCGTTATTAACTACATCAAAATTCATTTGGAAGTTTCATCCGTCAGGAGATATGTCGCGGTACCATCTGAAATACTGTCATGTAGCTATTGTACAGTTTGTGGCAATTCTCAGTTTGTTGCAGTGAGATCTGAAACTGAAAACCTTAGAAACGCTGCTGGACCTTGGAATCAGGTCCAGGTTTTGAATTACTGTTAATTCCTACCACTAACATGCCTACATCAAAGACAAATAGGTGGAAACTACACTGAATGAGGTCGTGGGTTTTATCGACAGGAATTTGGAATTCTCAAGGCTAGCAGCCCTTCATAACATAGAAGGTGTCTTTAATAACGTTAAGCTTCAATCCATCCATAATTCACTCTCTAACTTAGGTGCTTCCTCTACACTGATCAATTGGATTGACGGTGAGAGTTCTATTCGGAAGTCTATCACCGAAAGCAAACCACAAAGTATCGTTCTATGGCCACTGCTGTGGCTTCTAGTTATAAACGATATACTTAAGTAATTTAATAAACTACGAATAAAAACGATAGCTTATGCTCACGACGTGGTCATACTGATCAGCGGGAAATTCCTACAAATACTATCGGAACTCATGCAAGGAGCTCTAGTCAAACTATCGATATGGGCCTTGGAGTGTACCCATCAAAGACAGATCTGGTTCTATTTACGAACAAGAGGAAATACAGTCAAACCATTCATTCTATCAATGTTCGATACGAGGGCTGCACGATAACTATCTGGCCTAACAAGGAATACGAGAATATTTACCATCAAAAATAGTTTTATTGTTTTCTTAATTAGTCTCCAGCATGGTTTATACACTTTTTCATGGGCTCAAACCAATTGTTGAATCACTTTTTCCACTCCGATTTAAACAACTCAAAACATGGTTTTCGAACGCTTTACAGCATCTTCTGGCGACGAAAATCGTTGACCACGCCTTTTTTCTTGATATGCTGGAATCAAATGAAGTCACTATCCTAGAACTGGAGATAGGTAGATCCAGAGCCAGATTGAGCAGAAGAACGAACACGCAAACAGACAATAATAAACACTGTTACAACAACAACCTAAAAATTACTAAAATTGTACATATAAACTGTACACCCGATTTTGGGATTGTTTGGAGGATTTGCTATTTTGAGGATTTTAGCTTATTTTTTCATACACAAATTAGTTGAAAACCTCCACACAGCAATGTAGGTTCCCATTTTGATACATACCTAATATGAAGTTACCTCCCGATTTTACGAAGTTTAAAGGTTGTGCACATACACCGTCCAAATTGAATGATTGTAACATGTTAATTGGGATTGTAATTGAGTAAGAAACATCGATGTCTAATTCGCATTAAACTTGTTTACAAGGAAGTGAAATTCTTCAGTTAGCATATTTCCCCTGCTTCTAGGAATAAGCCTAGGCGTGACGTAAAAGCTTAGTAATTTCATCAACGATAGGATACTAATTTTTCCATTTTACTTCAACTCGTGGTAGAGGATATAAAAAGTTCGACCCCGCGAACGGCATTAAGCGTACTTCCTTCTTTTTTTACCTTTCGATCAGGTCGATCAAATCTATTTTGTGTAAGCAAATTGAAGCAGATCATGCTTTATGTTTATTCACAAAATGTATTTCACGCAATATTCAATAAAAATATTAAATATGTGGCCACCAATGTATGTCAATTTTTTTCAATGACCTATCCTAGATTATGTTTTATACGTGCTTCCTCAGGGTTAAAATATTAACACAGTTTTATATTGAAATATTTACATATGTATGTATTTTACATTTTAACATGGGCATTTGAATATTTCTCACTTACACCTCCAATGACATCCTGCACCTTAAATATGCACACCGCAGCACAAATTGCCAAAACAACATTCATTTTAGATATCATATTTTCACTTCACTTCAAAATTAAAATCACAAAACACTGTTTTCTGTTAACCCGCACCGAAGACGACGAAATTGATCTTGGTATGATTAGAAAGAAGTTCCAAATGTTATTAAATGAAATCAATCATGAAACAATAGCTTTATATGCAAATCATTTAATATATTTTAGCGTGTGTGTGTCCATATGAATGTTTTATCGTACAAATGTACCTAAATATTAATCTGTCTTTCTGTCTGCCTTGCCCTACAATCAGATATAGGTGAATGTATGTCATTAAAAAGTTGTAGAAAACGAGATGTCGTTGACATGTTACACGTAGGAGAGAGAGGCACCAGAAATTTGTAAAAAGTTAGCTCGAAATATAAAACTTATTTAAGATTTAAAGGCAATTTAAAGGCAAAGATATAAATATTACAACTAAAAAGGTCATATGTACATGGATATGTGATAGTCCTCAATGAAATACTTCGATCCAACCCATTATTGATACTTAAATTTCTTACAAAGTCATACGGAATTGCAAAAGGCGTTCTACTGAAACATAGATTCTATTTTCTGAATTCTCATATGTAAATAGCAAAAGTAATAATTAAATACAATCATTTATTTGAACAATGAATGATATTCGTATATATCATGTACATTTGGGTTATGACTTTTTGAAATTTTTTCTCAAAAATGATTTCCTGTAGTGAGAATGAATGAACTTTTGCCTATTAATGCCTAAAATAACATTCATTCTATTTCCGCATAAACCACTTTGAATTTTTTTTGAAAAATACTATGAAATGAAAAAAAAACTATTTCCTGTTACACGAAAGAATGACCTTTTGCATATTAATTACTAAAATAACGCACAAACCACTTTTAATTTTTATGATTTCTGAAATAAAGTTATATATAATATAAAATGTTATATATGTAATAATACGATGATAAAATTAGTGAGAAAAAACGGTTATGTCATTTTGGTTATGTCGGGTGCCCCTATATATTACAGTGACTTAAACAAATTGTCTGAAAAATAAAAAAAACTTTAAAAGCTTTTTGTGCGGAGGCTTTTTTATCAAATCACTTTATAATTAAGATTTTATGTAATCTTAGGTAAAAACTTATCAAAATACAATACAGGGATACTAGGTTGTCAAAAAGTCATAACCCTAATATATGTACATTCGTCGATACATACATATGTTTGTAGGTATGTTCAATGTATCTTGTTGACATGTTTCAAATAACCTACGGCAATAAGTAAATAATATCTTTCGTATAGTAAAAGAAATAAAAAAACGCATGCATACAACATTTAACAGACGTTACTTTATTCTCCTAACCAAATTCGATAAATTAGCGAAAGTTTTTAATCGATTTTATACCTTAGGGTATATACAATTACAATTTAAATAATAACAAGAAATCGGCATTTAAAGGTGTTGATAATTCCAAAACCACATGACAACGTTCGTAAACAAAACCAATATGAATATATGTATATTTACTAAATATAGTATTATTAACAACAGTTTCATATCTAATACATACAAATATAGCCGAAAACATAATAAACGTTTGAGTAAAGTTTGAAGTCATTGCAGGTAAAAGAATAAACACAAAGTCGAGCTTGGTTGCCCTATGTCTTTTATTCTTTTACCAGAAATGACGCAAAACTTTACTCAAATGCTTACCGAGTTTTTTGCTTATAAGCGACATATGTAAAATATTTATTTACCAATAATAACACTGTGCCACAAAATTCATTTTTCTTTTTCAAAATTATGGAAATAAGCCGAGTGGATTAAGAAAGTAGTGGATTATGTTATATAAGACACGTGTATTGGCTTTTTAACGTTTACAACGGGAAGTAACGTAAGTAGGCGGGGCAAGTTCCGCCAATTTTTATTTTTTTCGAAATATTCGAATTAGGATTCCATGGAATCCGTGCATTTTAGGTATATAGTGTATTTGGCAACTTTACTGAGGAGAATGTGAAAAATATTTTAATTAAAAACATTAACCCTCATGAGGTTCGTCAAAGGGGTTTTTGGTCTTTTTTCCATAATCTTTCAAAAACTCCTTTAAGCAGTGGTCATATCAGATCAAACTCTTCTACATAAAATACACCAAATCTGTAAAACTTGCTTACTCATGAGAATAATATCAAAATTATACCACAAAACATAATTTTAGAAGGATGGCGTCAAGGTAGAGCTGGCAAAAAATCGATGGCACTATCGATAATATCGATTGTTATTTAAAAATTCAATATCAATAGATAGTTTTGCCTATCGATATTATCGGAATAAAAACCCCTAACCTGAAATCCATTGAAATAAATAGAAATTTCGCTGCTTTTCGGTCATGTGTGTGTAAGAAAGTAAGTCCGTAGTCACACGTACACATTTTTTGGTAAAATAAAATGCATTTTTTTACATTTTTATAAAATAAAAGCACTTGTTTATTCTCCTTTACATTTCTGTGAACTACTTTTGCATAATTTCAAGAAATTATTGACATTTCCACCATTTTTATCTCGAAATTAATGGCGATGACAACTTAACGATAATATCGATAGCAATCGATATTTTAAAACATTATATCGAAAATATTTAATGTTGGGAATATCGATGGTTTGCCAGCTCTACGTCAAGGACAAGAATATTCTTCGTTAAATTTCACTATTTTGATGTTTTTATCTAAATTTTTAGTCGGAGTTGGTTCTGAAACTTTCCCAACAAAAATTGTGGACATAGGTCCAGGTTTTGGTATAGCCCCCATATAGCAATACCACCAGATTTCAGTTTTTTTTAATGTTTTTTATCTACATTTTCTGCTGAAATTGAAATGGTTGACAAAGTTTTCTTTCGATTGGTTAAAACGTTTTTAAGGAAAAATATCAGTACTGGCAATAAGGCGATCAAAGGCTGGGGGGTGAAAAATTCCTTTTGGTGATGAATGTCGATAAAGATGATATGAGGAACCCGGAAGGACAGTTTTGCCATAGGTCAAACTTCTGAGTTATAGCGAAATGAATTCTTTCTTGACATACTATACATACCTACATGACAAAAACCCTAACGGAATTTGATCACGCCATAACTCAGAAGTTTGACCTATGGCAAAACTGTCCTTCCGCGTTCCTCATATCATCTTTATCGACTTTCATCGCCAAAAGGAATTTTTCACCCCCCAGCCTTTGATCGCCTTATTGCCCGTACTGATATTTTTCCTTAAAAACGTTTTAATGAAACGTTTTTTTTTTGTTCTAGAACTGCAACTATCAAATTTTTCATAAGTGAATTAATTTTATTTGATTCACAACTCTATAAGCTTTTTAATGGTATACATATAAGTTAAATAGGTTACTTAAAACCGGTTCAAAAATCGGTTTTAATGTCGGAATATCGGGTTCAAAAATTGAGATAACCGGATCTATCCTCCAAGAAAATTTGTTATTAACGTGTTCATCATTACAAGAGCTATTTGTGGTAAATATTTCAGAAACACCCCAGATGTCTACATAAGCAATAACCAATTGTTATGTCTACATACCTATACATAACAAATAACGAGTATACAGAAAAACAAAACATAGTTTAATGTTAATTTTCTCGTTTAGAGTTAAGCTTGATGATCTGAAATTATTTGCAAGTGAAAAAGGAAAGCCAAGGACTCGAACCCACATAGTCACCAAATTACGTTACCTGGTTTCATTGGTGGTAAAGCAAATCTTCGGACGTATCGACTATGTAATGGCTTCTCTGTCCCAGAACTTATCGTTTTTCAAATGCAAATGTGTTTTTGTACATTAACGCGGATACTTGGCCACAGAAATGTATTTTCTTCATGACAAACGCTTTTTGCGCTGACTTTGGAGTTATGAGTTGGCTTTGAACGCTAACACGCCATGACAACATTTTTTGATATGTTTTTCAAGGACGTGGGTTCAAATCCCAGCCGGGCTCAGCCTGTTTTTACAGTGTTTTATTTAACTTGCCTTGGTGTGTGTTTAGTTCAAATCTGGTAACTCATTTTTAACACGGTTGCAGTTGACCAATCGAACTAAAACTTTGCACACTTCTCAGATTTGGATGACAATACACGAATATGAAATCAAAACCAATATTGGTCCATTTTTACACTGTTTTACAGTGTTTTATCTAATTTGCTTTTCAAATCTGGTAACTCATTTTTCACATAGTTGCAGTTTACCAATCGAACTTAAAATTTGCACACTTTTTAGATTTGGATGACAATACATGAATATGAAATCAAAACTAATATTGGTCCATTCTTACAGTGTTTTTACGGTGTCTAACTTGACCCCCTTTTCAAATCTGGTAACTGATTTTTAACACGGTTACAGTTGACCAATCGAACTAAAACTTTGCACACTTTTCAGATTTAGATGACAATACATGAATATGGAACCAAAACAAATATGGGTCCATTGTTTCCTATAGCCCCCATATAACGGTACAACCCGATTTCCGGTATTTTGCTTTTCAAATCTGGTAACTCGTTTTTCACGCAGTTGCAGGTGACCAATCGTACTTAAACTTTGCACACTTTTCAGATTTGGATGACAATACATGAATATGAAATCAAAACTAATATTGGTCCATTCTTACAGTGCTTTTACGGTGTCTAACTTGACCCCCTTTTAAAATCTGGTAACTGATTTTTAGCACGGTTGCAGTTGACCAATCGAACTAACACTTTGCACATTTTTCAGATTTAGATGACAATACATGAATATGAAACCAAAACCAATATGGGTCCATTTTTTTCTATAGCCTCCATATAACGGTACCACCCGAATTCTGGTATTTTGAGGATTTTGTCTTCATTTTTAGCCCGAATTTGCTGTAACTTGGCATTTGGAGTCCTCAATAGTCCAGGAATATATAGCAGGTTTAATATAGCATCCATTTAACTGTACCACCCAATTTCAAGCATTTTAATCTACATTTTCTGCTCAAATGGACTGTAATTCGGCATTTAGGGATCTCAGTGGTCAAAAAATGTATTTACTAAAAAGTTAAAAATAAAAAATAATTTAAAAAAATTAAGTTTCAGTGTTTTATTTAGAAATGCACTTAAAACTAAAAAATAATTTGTCGCTTAGCCTCAATATATATATTCATTTTCATGATAGAATCTCTCAAATAAAACGCTTGCCGTTTAATTTTGCCACCATTCATAATTTAAATGCAAGCGTTTTATTTGAGAGATTCTATCATGAAAATGAATATATATTTATTTTATTTATTTATTTATCAACTTTACAATAATTCTAAGCCATCGGGCCAATTTAAATGAATTACATTATATTACATATGTGTATGTTATCACTACTCAGAGTGCATATAAAACTAGGTATATGATATAATCCTATAATTACAAATACTCCAAGCCATAAGGCTAAAAAAATTACAAATATTTATATTCCCACTACTCAAACGTAAGAAAAGATTAAAAAAAATGTAAAAAAAAAATAAACTATAGATAATAATAAGGTTATAACCCTTCATATATATTGAGGCTAAGCGACAAATTATTTTTTAGTTTTAAGTGCATTTCTAAATAAAACACTGAAACTTAATTTTTTTAAATTAATTTTTTTTAAATATTATTTATTTTTGAAATTTTGCCTTTTTAGGGCGAAGATCATTTTTTATGATTTTTGTTAATTTCCTCGTTTAGAGTTAAGCTTGATGATCTGAAATTATTTGCAAGTGAAAAAGGAAAGCCAAGGACTCGAACCCACATAGTCACCAAATTACGTTACCTGGTTTCATTGGTGGTAAAGCAAATCTTCGGACGTATCGACTATGTAATGGCTTCTCTGTCCTAGAACTTATCGTAGTTTAATTCTGAACCAAGTCCGAATAAATATTAAAAATGACAATGAAAGCGGGACAAAATCGATTAGTTGTCAAAGAGAACCGTGCCTAAAATCTTCTGAGCAACATTTTTGTAGAATATTTGGATGCTGAAAAATCTCATCTTGTAGTACTTTCACGACGGTTCTAGAAATAAAGGACGAAAAGGACATGAAAGGCATCGAGTTAGAAGAATGAAATGTTCTACAAAAAGATTCGCCAATCGATTTGACTGAAGACATGTCACCTCAAAACGAAGCTACAACTACGCCAAACAGAGATATGGAGCTATTTTCCCAAGTATTATAGGGAAAAAATAAAAAACTTCATCGCGCGATATCTCAGAAACTTGACCTATGGCGAAAATTTACTTTTGGGTTCTTAGTATACTCATCAAGGGCTTTCATCTCCATCTGAAATTTTCCACCCCCCAAAAATGCTGCTGCACAGTGTAATTTACAACTTTATAATGTAATTTTTATAAAAAAATATTATTCCTAGATACATGGTTTGTTCTGAGCCTCATAGTGAAATTTTGTATAGACTTATCTTTTGACACTTTTGATTTAGAGCTAAGTTTCATGTTACTTTCAGGCATCAACTCGAAAAAAGAAGAAAACTAATTCATCAAAAAATTGGGAGATTATTCGTGTTTTTTTCGGCAAAATTGATACTGAAAATTTTGTGATATAAAATGTAAATAATGAGTTCATTTCTTTGCAGATTTATACATAGTAAAATTTGACGGAGAATATTTTTGACTTTGACGCAATTCCTCTAAAGTTATATTTTGTGGTATAATTTTGAATATACTCCGATGAAGTACTACTTTAACTCTACAACCTGTTTTTAATTTTTAGATATTCCTGGCGTTTAAAAAAGTTTTACAGATTTGGTGTATTCTGAGACCTATGGGTTTATGGCGAACAATTTTATAGAATATTTTGATCTGAAATGCACCACATTTTAAATGAGTTTTTGAACGATTTTCGAAAGGACCAAAAAGACCCCTTTAATGAACCGCATGAGGGCTAATAATTTTAGTAACAATATGCCCTGCATCCTCCTCAGTAAAGTTGCCAAATACATTAAATACCTAAAATGCACGGATTCCAAGGAACCATTACTCCAATATTTCGAAAAAATTAGAAATAATCCTACTTTCATAATCTGCTTGGTTTTCCTTGTCGTGTTTTATTTTTTGATGTCTCACAGTGTAATTTATATAACTATAACCAATAACAAATCAACATATCATACCCTGAACTGTGTCGAGCAGAACAAGCTGGCTTCCGTGCGTGGATCATATCAATAGTCTTCGCATAATAGTTGAACAAAGTGTCGAATATCGTTCGCCGCTATACCTAATTTTCACCGACTTTCAGAAAGCGTTTGATGCAAAGGTTTTTCCGAGAAAATCATAGAACTGATTAGATACCTGTACAACGAAGAAAGCTGCCGCATATTGCATGAGGGTGTTCTTAGTGATGAGGTTTTCATCAAAGTAGGAGTAAGGCAAGGCTGCATATTATCTCCAACACTATTCTACATAGTCCTAGATGTTGTTATGAACCAAGCACTCCAAAACCAAAGGGGAATCAACTGGGGACTACATGGATTCCTGCAAGATCATGACTATGCTGACGATATCTGTCTACTTGCGCACGCATATGATGATATGGCTCGTAAACTCAACTCCGTACACACAGAAAAAATGGCCTCTCTAACATATGCCCCAAACATATTTTCCAGCAAGCATATATTTGTTTGCAAGCAGTCCCAAATATAACATATGTTTGGGTCCTGCAAACAAATATATGTCGAGCGTATACTTTTTGTAAGTTGAACAAATTCAACTATGAAAGAACGTTTTGTATGCATATATGTGTGTGTTTTGTATTTTGAAAACAAACGCCCAACAAAACCTGAAATCCAATTAATTACAAAGGAAAATTATTTAGGTTTAGCAGTAACACACTTTATTAAAAGAAAACCTGAATGAAATAAATTCAAAAAAGTCGCACTTTTAAAAAATTATATAGAAACATCGTTGAACGCTTCTTCTTAGTTGTGAAATAAAACACATTTTCTTCAAAGTTGAAATCATCAGCGGGAAATTGGAATCTGGAATCAAATGATTATATAATGTAATAAATAGGAACATCCATACTTCAAATATACATACATATGTATGTGTGTATATGAAAAATGTATTGATGTAATTACCAATATTAAATGCGATTTCTTCCTTGTCCAATAACATATTTCCATTCTCTTTTTTGATTCAATTATAAAATGTATTGTACATTTAATTTACTAAAAAGCATAAATTTTTTAGGAAAAGACAATACACTGATTTATTCACTTACTTTACCGCCTTTACTCAGCGATGTTCTCTAGAACACTGATGAAAAAGAGCAACATAATTAATACCATTTTTTTCTTTTCCTCTTCGCTTGCTACGTTGGTTAACAACAACAAAGCACGAAACACACGTGTTTTACGCATTACACCATGTACACATCTCTTTATTATAAACCAGCATTACGCAGCTGCGAAAGCTCTGTTGTTACTCTCTTTGACAAAAATCCTCTCCACCCATAAAAAATACATATGTTGTAACATAAAAAATATGTTGGTACCCAAACATATTAAATTGAGATACGTTACAAACTGTTGCAAACATATATTTGTTTGGATCGAAACATATATTTGTTTGCAATCAGACCCAAACAAATAGTTGTTTGGATCCAAACATATTTCTAACATATATTTTTCTGTGTGTAGCTATAGTTGCCGCCAATGCCGGGCTACAAATATAAACATTGAAAAACAAAATCAATGCGCCTAAATACAACGAACAATCGCTCATTTCTTCTATACATATATCGACACCTCCAAATAATAGTATGCTAAGTCTAAAAAGTGAGTTTTGCAGGAGAAGCTCTCAAAGTGTGGAAATTTTTTTGAACTTCAGTACTATGCTAAGTCAATATTTGTTTATAACTTCTGTTCGGATTGACCGATCATTACCAAAATTTGACAGAATTTAAGTTAAAGGACATTCGTTACCTCCAAATAATAGTTTGCTAATTCTGAACAGTGAGTTTTGCAGGACAAGCTCTAAAAGTTTGGAAATTTCTTTGACCTTCTGTACTATGCTAAGTAAATATTTTTTTATAACTTCTGTTCGGATTGTCCGATTATTACCAAAATTTGACAGAATTTAAGTTAAAGGACGTTAAATATAAAAATGTAAAGAACTTGAAAACATGCTAAGTCGACTTAGCATACTATTGTTTGGAGGCGTCGATATGTATCTGGGAAGCACTATCACAAACACCGGTGGAAGGCACAGCAAGCTTTTGGACAACTTAAGAACATTTGGGCATCCACATCTCTTTCAATTCAAACCAAGATACGTATTTACAACTCAAACGTAACTTCAGTTCTTTTGTACGGTTGTGAAACATGGAACGCGGCGCCTCAGCTCATACAGCGACTGCAAAGCTTCAGCAATCGCTGCCTAAGAAGTTTACTAAGAATTTACTGGCCCAACACAATCCAAACAACAGGATATGGGAGCTAACGAATCAAACGCAAATCTATATGAATATAATGGAAAGAAAACGGAAGTGGATAGGGCATACACTGCGGAAGGATGCTGGTGATATAACAAGACAAGCCATTGAATGGAATCCACAGGGAAGTCGAAGAAAAGGACGCCCAGCACGCACCTGGGGGTCGACAAATCGAAAAAGATGTTGAAAGAAGCGGTGTTACATGGAGTGAAATATAATTATTAGTTTTACAAAAATAGAGGAAACGTATATTGGTGTTTTGAAAGTTTACGTGGGGAGGTATCATAAATACGGGGGACCAATGTACTCCCTTTTGAACATTTTCGAAAATATCCGACGATATAGGCATATTGTATCTTTGGAAATATCACTTATACGATATACCGAGATATAGATACATAGGTCATGGGTCATCCCAGTACAACACAGAATTTAAGAGAGTTTGACGAATGCCAGTTTTATTTATTTTTCTTTATTTTCAAAACACAAAATCAATTTAAAATCGTCCACTAATCGTAATTTAACTAATTGTAAATTATTAACAAATAAAAGCAAAAAAAAAATATCATAAACATTAATGTGTTGTTGAATTAAAAAAATTAAGAGTATCTGGCAGCGACACCAGTGGATGGTCGTCTGCAAATTTCATGAACATCGTCTCAGTAGTTTGGGAGATATAACATATTTAAAAATGGGCGTAGTCGGGTCTTTAAGCCTCAAATAAGTACCTAGGTTCGGAGACACCATCACCATTGTCCCGTAAATTAGTTTACAAACCAAAACGTTCGTAAGCAAAAACAGCATTTTTAAAAGGTACCCCACCCCCTCCAAAATTTAACAAAATATATAGCCTATTTTTCCAGTACATTCCCTGCGAATTTCATGTAGTTTTAACAAATATATAACAAATTTAAAAAAGTGGGTCTTTACACCCCAAATAAGGACCTAGAGTCGGAGGGTCGCAAATTAATTTTCAAATCGATACTGTTGTAAGTTTTGCAAAAAGGCCACGCCAACCCCTGCGAAATAACCTATTTCACAAGGGTCATCCAATACATTCTCTGTAAATTTCATGAATATCACTTCAGCCGTTTTTGAGTCTATACGGAACATACAAAAATATGTTCCGCGTAAAAACTTAAATCACTCGGGGTTCAAGGTTACCTTCAGGACAGTTGTAAATTTCAAAGCCAAAAAATATTTTTTTTAATTTCCTCACCAAATGTTCGCCTTTGTACTCCTACACGCAAAAAAACGGTCTCTCTAACATATGTCCCAAACATATTTTGCAGGAAACATATATATGTTTGCAACAGTCCCAAACATAATATATGTTTGGGTCTGCAAACAAATATATGTTTGCGTGGAAACAAATATATGTTTGGGTGCAAACATATATATGTTTGGGTGCAAAGATATTTATGTTTGGGTGCAAAGATATATATGTTTGGGTGCAAACAAAGATATGTTTGGGTGGAAACAATTTTATGTTTGGGTGCAAACATTTTATATGTTTGGGTGCAAAAAAATACAAACCCAAAATGCACAAAAAACAACAAACACATGCACCAGTGGGCGCTTACTGAGAGCAAGGGAGCGTAAAATTCAATGTAAAACACTTTAAAATGTGTGCTCACTTGCTCTCAGTAAGAACTCACTGGCTATCTCTATAGTATACACACAAATGTTGTGGTTTTTCATTGAAAGGCAAAAGAACAACAAACACATAGGTACATACAAAATTCCAAAGAAATACATAACACACTTTAATAACACTATGCAACACTGAAAATGCAAACAACTTCTAGTATGCATTTTTTGAAAGTACATATTTAGACTACAAAAAACCCTAGTAGGGTTTTGTCTTGTCAGATCCAGTTCGGATTTTATGGCCTCTTCTAAACCGGGCTAAATCTACACTTTTTTCCATTTATCAGGCCTTTATTCCAGGAACGAATAGGATTTTGGCCTAGCTGTCTTAAGCAATATTGTAGCCCTAAACTAGTAGAACTTTTCTTTTGGAAAAACCACATAAGAATAACTCCATCTAGGGCATCAAAATCTATAAAATATAGAAAATTTTACATAATTGCTGAAATTCTGGTCAGTGTCGGCTAAACTATTGGGAGTTGAACCAAGTAACCTTTAGCAAAAATCTTCCAAATAAAGTTCTCAACAATTCTTTAGAACATTCTGAAACTCTAAAATGCTTACATCATGTTGTTTCAGCGGTATTTTGCATCATATCTTTTACAACACCTATTTCAAACACAGTTCACATCAACAGTTTTTTCTCGCATTTCGGATTTCACTACATTATTGACATTTTTATTAAATCGTCGTTGAAAAATGTACTGAAAACAACGGGATTGAGGCATTTTACAACAATGACATGTTCTGAAGAGTTGTGTATAACATTCCAGGGAATATTTTCCAAAAGAAAATATTCAGAAAAAATTAACGGTTTTGGAGATACGGTGCGAAATGTAAAAAAATTGTGTAATTTTTGCATATATTTTGAAATTTGAGGCAATAAGTGTAGTTTTTCAAGTTCATTAATTCTCCAAATATGTTATCCTTGTCCTTATCTACAAATTTGCTTCAGAGGTCAGAAGAAGATTCGCATTGGTTTCAGAGATATAGCCCCGAATTTCTTTAAAAACTCAATATTTTACCATGTTTAGATGGGGCCATAAAATCCGAGCTGGATCTGACATAACAAAACCAAACTAGGGTTTCTTGTCATTTGGGTCTGTGCTTTCAAAATATCTTGGGTTCGAATTGTTTGCACAAGATCACCTTAAAAATGTTGCACATTGTAAAAGAAAAACTAATTGAAATAATTTGTAAATAGTCACCCTTTTAAAAAGGAAAAATATATAGTTGAACGCTTCTCCTTACTTGTGAAATAAAACAAATTGTCCTCATAGTTGAAATCATCAGCGGGGAATCGGCATCTAGAATGAATGATTATGATTATGTAATGTAATAAATACATATGGATATGCCATATTTCAAATATACATAAGTATATATGTAATTACCAATATTAAATGCGAGTTCTTCCTTGTCCAATAATATATTTCCATTCACCTTATTGATTCAATAATAAAATTTCCAATTATAAAATGTATTGTACATTTAATTTACTAAAAAGCACAATTTCTTTAAGAAAACACTGATTTATTCACTCACTTTACCGTCTTGTCTCTACAAAGGCAACTAAAACACTGAAGAAAGAAAAAAATATAATTCATATCATTTCTTCTTTTCTTCTTCGCCAGCTAAGTTGGTAAACAACAACAAAACAAGAAACACACGAGTTTGACGCATACATGCCACCAAAGCCCCCTTCTTCGCTTCTACGTCTTCTATTATACAATACACACAACTCTTTATTATAAAACAGCATTCCACAGCCGCGAGAGCACTGTTATTACTCTCGTTGACAAACATCCTCTCTCCACCCATGAAAAAAATGTTCTAACATAAAAAATATGTTTTACCCAAACATATCAAATTGAGATATGTTACAAAATGTTGCAAACATATATTTGTTTGGACCCAAACATATTATGTTTGGATCCAAACATATATTTGTTTGCAACCGGTCCCAAACATATATTTGTTTGGATCCAAACATATTTCTAACATAAATTTTTCTGCGTGTATTACTAGGAAGCTGTACGCAGCACACACATGAGATATATGTACATCAAACGTCGTGTAATCACGAGTTCTAAAATCCTATAATAAGATTACACTCTCTAATTATAAGACAAATTATAAAAAAAAAACAAAAATCAAAACCTCAAAATGTCAGCATCGATTTTAGGGGGATGCCGTGTATATTCACGGAAGAAAAAGGCCTCTCTAACATATGTCGCAAACATATTTTGCAGCAAACATATATTTGTTTGCAAACAGTCCCAAACATACCATATGTTTGGGTGCAAACAAATTATATGTTTGGGTGCAAACAAATACAAACCCAAAAGCCACAAAAAAAAAACAAACACATGCACCAGTGGGCGCTTACTGAGAGAAAGGGAGCGTGAATTTTAATGTAAGACACATTAATGTAAAAACATTGTAGCGCTCACTGGCTATCTCTAACATATACAAACATTTATAAATGGTGGTGGTTTATTGAAAGCAACACAAAAGCTACAACAGACACATAGGTACATAAAAAATTCCAAAGAAATACATAACAGACTTTAATAAAAGAAAAACTGAATGAAATAACACGAACACATAACAACGAATCAATTACTTATTTCCCCATACAAAAGTCTGTGAACGAACGACGATTTTTGTACGTTGTTCGAGAAGAAATACTTTCCGAACGACGAATAAATATGTCTCATCCCTAACAAATGAGAGAATTTATCGAAAAAATAAATTATGACATATCTAAATTCAAAAAATTAAAAATTTATTGAAAACACGAAAATTTTCAGAAAAAAGAAATTATGAACGAAAAGTAATGAACTAAACCTTTTATATAGATGCAGAAGAAAAAATGTGGTGTTTCATTCTTAATCCCACACACATTTCTTGTCCATCAGTTCAAAATCGCGTAAAAAATTAGAAACAAAAACGAAACCAATAACTAACAAGTAAGAACGGCGTTAAGTTCGGCCGACCCGAGGGTGTTTGTCAGTTCTCCTACCGGGCGCGTCCCCACCGGCGGATAGGGGGAGTTGGATGTTCGGGCTACTCTATCATTTACGAGGGAAATCACTTGTGACATGACCCGTCTAGGGTGGAGTGGCACGACCACCTACCTCTGGAACCTCTGAGGTTCCCGCGGACAAAAAAACTGACTACGGGGGTGTTCCCCTAAAACAAAAAACAAACATGGAGGACAACGAAGGAATAAAAGTTACGGTGCAGGGCCTAAATAACCCAGTACCGGCGGGGAATAGTGATCTGCCTGCGAGTCACACCTCGTCGTCATCAAGCGATCGTGAGCAAACATCTCCCACAGATGTGGGTGCCTTGGCATCTGTGGTCGACGGTACTGCTACAAGCACGCAACCGAAAGGTAAAAAAGATGAGGAGAAGGGGAAGCGAAGGGAGAGTTTAATCTGGACCCAGCCATCCGAGGATGGGAGCGACCCTGACTCCGAATCAGACAGCAGTTGCAAAATCAACACCACCGTTGTGGAGAAGCCCGTTAACGAGGAGGTCCACAAGATGGTAGAAGAGGTAAGCGAAAGCATATCTAAACTTACAACGGAGAAAAAAGTTCGGTGGACTGGAGCCCAGAGACGTAGGTACCAGAGGATCCAGGCACAGCTAAACAAAAAACAGCGGGCCGCACCAAAAGAGATCAACAATCCCTCCACTTCTTCGGAAGCGGCGAAGAGGATCAGATCTCCAGAGGAAGAAAATACCGCCAAACCAAGTAAGAAGAAAATGAGCTTCCCACCATCAAATGCCCTAAGCAATTCCTCTCAAAACCCACGCGAAGGAGACTGCCCAAAGAACCCTTCGACGGAGGGCGAAAAGCAGTGCTCGGGCACGAAGAAGGTGAGCGCGACCGCGGAATCCTCTGGAAGTACCAAGGGCTCTGATAAGAAGCCCAAGGCCTTCCAGAAGAGGAAGATAGGCGCAGAGACTGGCTCGGAGCCGCCATGTACTTACGCCAAGGTGGCCAGGAAGAACTACAGGGACGAGAGGTGCTATGCAGTGATCGATACCAGTAGAGGGTCCGGCAGATTACCTAAAGAACATCAGCAGGCCATCGAAAATATGGTCAGCGATAAAATACTGGAACACATTCTAAAGAGTGGGCCAATAAAAATAGTCAGCAGCGCGCTCAAAGGGGACCTCTTAGTATACCACTTGGGACCGCACGCGAACCCGGCCGCTCTCGAGGAAGTCATCAACAGTGTGACAAATCCTTGGGAAGGCGGCAAATTGAAGCTGGTGAGGAAGGACGAGATACCTGATCTGACTAAAGCGATGGTTTACGTCAAAGGGTATGGCTGCAAGTTCGAGACAGAACGCATGCTCGAAGTCTTTGGCAAGCAAAATGAGACCTTGGAAGTGAAGAGGTGGGAAGTCTTCCACAGGGAGGAGAAAGAGGATGGCACTCTCCTTGTGGTTGGAATTGACGACCTCTCACTATCCAGTCTTACAAAGACAAAAGGCAAGGCGTACTACATCTGTAATGCAGTCACCTTTAAAGTTGGAAGGGCACGAGTCGGGAAAAGAAGAGGATGTCCACCAAACCAGCAAGGAGGACAAACCACCGAGCAATACCGAAGAGGGGGTCGAAGCCATCAGCGACTCCCAAGAAGCACGCTTACTGGATGACTCATGATTGAGGTCATCCAGATAAACCTCCATCGGAGCGAAACGGCAACTCAAGCCCTGATGGATAAAATAAACAAAGGTAATATACACATCGGTTTAATCCAGGAACCTTGGACCGTAAAGAACAAGGTTTCCGGACTAAAACACATTAATTACCAACTCTTTTACGCTAATACAGGAAACTGACAGAGGACCTGTATTATATGCCATAAAAACTTATGCTTTCTTTTCTCCCCAGAGTTGTCAACCTCGGACGCCACAGTGTTGAAGCAAGGGAATGGTAATATATACCTAGCATCAATTTACCTGCCGTTCGACTCCCCGACATTACCACCTTCGTCGGAGCTACAGCAACTGGTGTGGAAAATGAAGCAAACAGGTAACGAAGTACTAGTAGGTAGCGATGCTAACTCTCACCACATTTCGTGGGGTAGTACTAATACTAACAAGAAGGGTCAAGCCCTTCTAGAATTTTTGAACACTAACGACCTGATAACCCTTAACATAGGAAATACACCAACCTTTGTTAACAGAGTTAGGGAGGAAGTATTAGATGTAACAATATGTTCAGAAAATCTAATAAACGAGGTACAGGAGTGGAGGGTTTCAAAGGAACACTCCTTCTCTGACCATAGGTATATTAGGTTTAAAATATCCGATAAATCCGATAACTTTCCGAAATAAATCCAAACCTAATTGGGCTAAATTCGGAAAACAAGTTAAAGATAGACTAGGGCAAGAAGTTGAGGTTTGCCTAAGCAAAGAAGAACTAACAGAGGCTCTAGTAAGGTATTTCGAAGAAAGTAGTCCACTTCGAGAGAGGAAATCTGCCTACGAAAAACTCTGGATGACAGGGGAAATTCGTAACAAAGGCAAAGAGGTCCGAAGACTTTACAATAGGGCAAAACGTAAAAAAGCAGCTGTATTCTGGGACAACTACCAAACAAAACTAAAAGAATACAACAAAATGACAAGAAACGCCAAACGGAACTCCTGGAAGCTTTTTTGTGAACAGGTAGATAGCGTGAATGACGTCTCTAAAATTAAAAAGTTTCTATCTAAAACTCACTCACAACCCGAGCTTATGGTTGATGAGACGGGTAAAAAGATGGAAACAACCGAGGAAACTCTAAGCCTTCTGATGAGAACGCACTTCCCGTCGAGTACCACGGCACACACAGTGTCACCGATGGAGATAGCTTATGCATCAGAAGAAGCACCAAAAATCAACAACTTGATGATTAAAGAAGCAATAATGAGCTTCTCACCATACAAAGCAGCGGGACCAGACCAGATTTTCCCAGCCTTACTTCAAAGGGAAGTGGACTATATTTCGTCCAATCTGGTCGAGATTTTCAATACTTGCTTAAACTTTACGTATACATTCCCAAGCCTTACTTCAAAGGGAAGTGGACTATATTTCGTCCAATCTGGTCGAGATTTTCAATGCTTGCTTAAACTTTGCGTATACATTCCCAAGCCCGGCAAGTCAAGTTATGCAATACCAAAATCTTATCGTCCGATAAGTTTAACTTCATTCTTACTCAAAACAATGGAACGGACGGCCGACACCATGATAAAGAGTAACATCCCTAACGATATGCTCAAGTACAAACAACATGCATACGTAAAAGGTAGATCAGTGGAAACCGCATTACATGAGGTAGTGCACCACATAGAGAGAACCTTCGAGATGAAGTTGTATACTCTCGCAGTTTGCATCGACATCGAAGGAGCGTTCAACAACGTCAGCACCGAAACGCTAATCCACTCCTTAGACGAGTTTCAGGTAAACCGGGCCTTGAGGCACTGGATAGACCACATGCTAAGGAATAGATGGATAAGCTGCGCGCTACAAGACGTAACAAAAAGAGACAAAGTTGGTCAGGGGACGCCACAGGGAGGAATACTATCACCTCTCCTATGGGTTGCCACCATAAATAGTCTACTAAGTATCTTAACCGACGAAGGATTTGAACCCATCTGCTATGCAGACGACGTTATAATACTTCTTAGGGGAAAGAATCCAAATATACTCTGTAGAAGGGCCGAAACGGCTCTAAAAATAGCATACAACTGGGCTAGACCGAGAGGTCTAAATGTCAACCCGGAAAAAACAGAATTATGTATATTCACTAGGAAAACGAAAATAGGAGCTTACGAAGAACCCGTTTTCCTAGATAAGATGATAAACATTTCTCCAACAATTAAGTACCTGGGAGTAATTCTAGACAGGAAACATAAATGGAGAGACCATATTCAAGAAGGGGTAATAAAGCCCACAGATGTTGGTCAACCTGCAGAAGAGCTATATGCTCAAAATGGGGTTTCAATCCTAGGATGACACACTGGTTATACAGAAGCGTAATTAGACCGATTCTAACTTACGCTTCTGTGGTATGGTGGACAGCTACGGACAAGAAATGCAACGTAAAAGTACTGCAAAAAGTCCAAAGAACGTGCTGCTTAAGTATTAGCGGGGCAATGAGGACTACACCAACTAGGGCTTTAGAGACAATTTTATTTGTCCACCCAATAAAAATTCAGGTAAGGTATGAGGCAGCCATCGCAGCTATAAGACTTAAGTCGATGAGCGAGTGGATCGTAAGAGACCACCAAAGCATATTACAGGTTACAACGGGTGAGTCAATAGATCATATTGTATCAGACCGTATACCTGAGACAATTGTGTGAAATTTTAATACCAGACAGGGACATGTGGATCGATGGAACCCTGGAACGGATGCCAACTGGAAGCTGTGGTTTCACAGATGGAGCCGTTCTAGGGGGGATAACGGGTCTGGGTCTATATATCGAAGACCAGGAAACTAGAATCTCCCTTCGACTGCCGGATCATAATACGATCCCATAGGCCGAAATCCGAGCGATCACAGAGTGTCTGAACTGGTTTAAAGCTAACACAAGGCCAATCACTGTAAACATCCTAACGGACAGTAAAGCAGCAATTAAAGCAATAAAAAGCAAGACGGTGAAATCAAAAACTGTCCTGCAGTGTAAAAAATAAATCAACGACTACTCCCACCATGGTTCTGTTAACATTATATGGGTACCAGGACATAAAGGGATTAGGGGTAACGAGATAGCCAACTCCTTGGCAAGGCAAACCAGAGAGCAAGCTACGATAAGCCTAGATAATGCTAAGCCTTTAAAAGCGGCGCGTCTAGAGTTAAAAGCATGGTCAGAAAACGCCCATACATCCCTCTGGAATACTGAAGAGAAAGGGAAAAATACAAAAATCCTCTGGGGAAACCCAGACGAGGATAAAACAAAGGAACTCCTTCAAATGAGTAAAAAAGACATTAGTAGACTGACAGGCATCCTTACAGGACACCTGGGGCTACAAGCACACCTGTACAAAATCGGTTGTGCAGAAAGCAGCGAATGCAGAGCATGCGGAGTGGACGACGAAACGTTGGAACACTATCTCTGGGAAAGCGAGTTCAAAAACTTGAGAGATTATGTCAATGGCACAGAATTTCTTAACTGATAAATTTATTTTCTTTTAATAAATTAAGCAATAACAAATTTATTCCCCTTAGGCTTCCGAAATTAGAGCGCACAACAGGCCTATACTGGCTTAAGTGTATGCCCCATACGGGCATGTGGCGATTCTTATATTCGCCCCTCTTTTCAACCTAACCTAAGTTCGGCCAAACTATACCCTCCACCACAAGTTGTATTGAAGTAAAATGGAATAATTAGTTTCCTTTCGTGTATGAAGAAGACTTAATACTAACTTTCAGCAATTTCGGTAAAACAATGTGACGCACCGTTCTATGGGGGCTATTTCAAAACGTCGATCTATACCGACAAATTTCTGACGGAAAGTTTTTAGACTCAAAGAAGACTAAATACCAAATTTCCTATAATACTCTTCTGGAATATTTTATAACTCTTGGAAGACTAAATAACGAATTTCAGCCATTTCGGTGGGATATTAACGTCACAATCTTCAAATACAGAATATCGGGAGGTTCCGTTCTATGGGCGCTATATCGAGACGTGGACCTATACCGACGAATTTTAGTCGGAAATTGGGAAATATGAAAGCGTGGACCTGTACAGACAAATTTCTGGCCAACAGTTTTATATCACATTGAAGACTAAATACCAAATTTCAGCCATTTTGTTGGAAAATTGAAGTCAGAACTTTCAAAATACGAAAAATCGGGAGGTACCTTTCCATGGGGGTTATATGAAGGCGTGGACCTATACCGACAAAATTAAAGGGGAAGTTTGAGTACCCCCAACGAAGTCTCAATACCAAATTTCAGCCATTTCGGTGTGATAATGAAGCTAAAACCTTCAAAATACAGAAAATCGTGTGGCACCGTTCTATGTGAGCTATATTAAAACGTAGACCTATATAGCCCATTTGCAATACCAAACATCCTAGGAGTAATAGAAACTTCTATACCAAATTACAAAGCTCTATCTTAAAAATTGCGAGCTGTATCTTGACGTCAACAGACGGACGGACATGGTTATATCGACTTTGATCAAGAATATATATACTTTATAGGGTCTCCGATGAATATTTCGACAAATTTAATTATGAATGACAAATTAAATTATACCCTCCATATTATGGTGGAGGACGCATTTTTACCCATTTTTGTATATTACCACCAACACAACTTCCACGTAAGATCGTTGCTAAAACACTTCAATTTACATAAATGTATTCATATTGTATCAAAAATATATACATTTCGCGAATTATTAAATGGTGAACCTCAACTTCAACGATTGTAAAACTTTTTTGAATATTACCATATGTATATGTAATTTTTTCATCCATTTTTCCGGAAACTTCCATCGAATTCATCCCCATTTATTAAATTATTCGAAATGAATTTATTTCAGTCTAAGTGATTTGGTGCTTAACAACCGTTTATTCAAATTATGGGTTAGCAGAATATAATTTACAAGCTGGTTGGCAATGAAATGTATTTGTCACAATAATACTTAGGCACCTATGAATTGTTATAAAACAATGCAATCGGACAACAAACAATATACATAACCTAAAATGTATACTGCGTATTAATTAAAGTAATGAATTGTTAAGACAATAGTAACATTTTCTCTTCTCATGGGTAGGTAATACAAAGATACATAACGATAAACAAATACACGGTATGTTCTGAGACACACTTCACCTCTCACTTCACGCTTCAAGCATTTTGTTCACACCATTTACGCTTATTTTTCGAGTATTTTATGGATGGACTAGGGTGTACTATTCTTTTTAAATATCATAATGAATTTTAGCCCCAACAAATTCGCAAAAGATAGGAGTAAATGGGGCGAACAAAATGCTTGAGCCGTGAAGTGAGAGGTGAATTGTGTCTCAGAACATACCCGATAAAATTTTTAAAGTTATAAAAAAAGTTATGTATGTATGTATAGGGTAAGTGTATCAATAGTCGGCCTTTTAAGCATTTTCTTATTTTCAATCATTCACCTCACCGATTGAAAGCGTTCAATTATATTGAAGTCATATCAACCTGACTCGAAACTCGAAATTTTGTGTAGTTCTATCTAATAGTACGCCGGGGCACGTATGTATAGTCGGCCACTAGTCCTATATTTGATAATTCGTTTCGGCATTTAAAAAGTAAACACTTACAATATATATTTGCATTCATATTGCGTCAAATATGTAGCAAAATATAGAGATTTATCTTAAATCAAAAATGATTGCACCAATAGTCGGCCAATTATAACGGACTAATGTCAAACCATGCATTCTATTGATAAACATAGTTTTTATTCAAATATCGTTTCAATCTGGCTTTAGAGTACTTAACGTTATTTCCAATTATAAACCAAGTTGAGCTAATAATAATAGAGAAAATTCATCTTTTCCACACCCAAGCCGACTAAAAATAGCAAAATTAAAAATATGTTATAATAATTTTCTTGCCAAATGTATTCTTTAGGCTGTTCTTTACTATAATAAATAAAATTCTAAAGCAAAATCTTTCATTTTAGTATAATTACCGACCATACAACGTCGACATCATTACTACGTTTTCCGTAAGAACAAAGACATAAATACAACTAAGACTAGACAAAATGCATGCAACAAAAAAATGTTTACGAAACTTTGTATAGATACATTACCCTTAACAGGTTGCAGTTAATTCAAAATCGCAACCAAGGAGGAACATTTCATGTAATGGTATCAGAAACGAAATTTATGAATTCAAGGATCTATTCAAGAATAATTCTATGTCAATTGGATCGGTAAATTCGATTAAATACGTAAAAATGTATAAAAGAAAAAAATGTTATATCACCATATCGTGATATAACATTATGTTAAATTCAAAAGCCATTCACTGAAAAATGGTAGCAAACAAAATGTCTTATCTTGTTGTATTTATGTCTTTGGTAAGAAAGACGATTTACACTTGTGTTGAAAATAAAAAGCCTAAATTCTGGCATAATAAATTGTCATATCTCCATGCAATTTTACACAAATGTAGTTGACAGTAGCATTAAGGCTTACATAAGTTTATTTTTCACATTTTGTTGTAATAATTACACTGTGCTACAAATGTCGACGAAAAAATATGCAGGGGTTCTCATGCATCAAATCGGTTTTGTTGGAGTCCATGAAAGATAATAATATCTATGGGTTTTCCAAAAGTGATATAATAACGGTAACTTTAGAGAAAAATTAATTTCTTGAATTTTCAAATTTAAACGTGTAGCACAGTGTTATTAGTTATTTGAGTTTTAATACAAAAATGGCCGACTATTGGTACTGGCTGGCAATGGGGGCTTTTACCCTGTGTGTTATTTTTCATGCTTTCGTCGCTTCATTTCTGAGACAAATTTGAACACGGTTGTCCTTTTCTTTATTCTTTTGCTAGAGCAAAGCGAAGAAAACCACCAACGAGCTGATTGAGTTGGGGCTTTTAGGCTAAAACTCTGTCAGCTCATCGCTTTACTTTTCTGTTTTGCTTATTTCCAAAACTCAATGAATTTTTCTTGTTTCTTTGCTTTCTTGGCTTTTCATTTCAATTTAAAGAATAAACAACGCCCAGGCAAATTCGAACTAGATTGCTCTTAGTATTTTATCCATTTACCAGAAATAACTTAAGCAAAGCAGAATAATTAAGTGAAGTGCTGAATGAGGATGAACTACTACATAAATCTGGATATCGCGGTTGAGTCACACGACGAATGCCATACAAACCACCAGTGAACAGGCAGAAGCGTATTAAATTTGCATGAATTCTGGAAACAAGTGATATTTTCGGACGAAGGCATAGTCTGTATGTTTGCAAAAAAGACTACCAATAGTTTGGAGAAAAACTGGAACAGCGCTTGAAGAACAAAATCTTAATGGCACGGTAAAACATGCTAGGTGTGGTGTTATGGTTTCTTCTTCTGGAGTGGGTCAACTTTTTTTTTTTTTTTTTTTTATTATTAAGTCTATAGATAATACATGTATCCTTACAGACTAAAAATATACATATATACAATTACGATTGGATGGAAGTGTTATGTATTAAGATGTAATATTATTTTCATTTTAAAGCATCTTTATTTTCAGACAGATCGATCTGATTATAAAATTTATTGAATTGCAACAGAAGGTAGCGTAGTGGATCGTTATTGGCATAATTCCTCTGAAAGTATTGAATTTGAAGCAGTTGAAAATTTCTTGTTTGCCTGATGGGAGTTTTTATTATGATCCTACTCATTATCAGGTCTGAATAAATTCTTCCTTGAATGATATTTAAAACAAAATTTAAACCCAGCATTACTCGACGACTTTTCAATGTAGGCAGTTTAATCATATTAAGTCTTGTCTCATACGAAGGTAGGTTCTGATAGTTCCATCCATGATGACGGAGACAGAATAAAAGAAATTATATTTATTGAATCGACAATGGACAAGTGTGGTTACCTAAACAGCTTAAAACACAATTTGAACCAAAGTGCAGAAAAATTTGGGTTAGCTACGACATTTTGGTTCCAACAAGATAACTTTACAAAGCATACTGATGAGATCCATGTTTCGGGAAAGGGAATTATTGTGGAACACTAATAGCTTCTCATATCGTCGTTTTTTGCAATATGGACAAATGTGTTCTACTTACAGTTTCGCCCATATTTCGATATCATCGTTGATCAATGCTAATTTCTTTTCCCTTGTTATCCATTCTTGAAATTATTTACTCTTTCGTGAAAGCTTTTCGCTTCACTCAAACCAACATTCACAAAAATATAAACTTTTATTAATTTATTATTTTACAAAAAGGTATTTTAAGTTCATTTGTCTTACAGAGAACACGATCAAGTCGAAACATTAAAAAAAAAACAGCCGTCAAATTGTAAAAAAACGAATAAATTGTTTTCGAAGTCGAGTCATTTCACGAGTGAGTTAAATTGAGTTGTAACACTTTTATATCGTTATCTTCTTTATAGTAATGTATTTTCTGGAGTTTTTCTTCTTATTCTTGTACTAAAGAGTGCGAGTAAAATAAAAAATTGTTCTCATTTACCCATTTATTTTTGAAAAATAATAAGGTGATGCGACAATTTCAATTATATATTCCAACGGTACCAGAGATCGGCAAAATGCATAAAAAGGCACACTCTCGCGCCTTTCCCCAATACGTTATGCATATAAAAATATGAATGGTGCAAAAGCATGAAGTTAGCAGCAGAAAACAAGTAAAAAAGTATCAGTCGGCTTGGCCGAAAGAGATATACCATCAGCCTCGGACCTAAAGAATTGAAGTAACACACAATACTTCTGACGTCTATATAATACGATGTACAACTATAAAAATCAAAGGGATTCGAAGGACAAATTTTGGACCGATTAGGTTGATCCGTTCGAGAGTTATCACAGCCACTATACGTGGTGGTTTTTACATTTTCTCAGGAAGTATTGAGTTGCCCCTGATAAAATATGTACTGTCGTAATGGGGGCAGCGACTACAAGTTGTTACAAAAAGAAGCAAAACGATTCGGGAGCAGGCCTTAAACTGCACTTTTCCCAAATTTTGTGCGGAGGTACTCGAAGGAGTGGACCTAAATAGTCCACATTCCAACCTGATCTATGCCCCGTAGAGCACCGACGTAGCCACGGGAAGGCGGTTCATCCGTTCGAGAGGGGTGCCCACGTGACAACGCGACATTTCCTGATTATTTCAGCCATGTTAAACTTCTCTACAAGTGGTAGTAAACAGTAGGCCCCATATCATTGAGCTATTCATATTAGCTTTCATTGATATGAGAAAAGTAGTCTTCTTTGTCCCGTCTGGGATGTTTGTGGTACAATTATTATAAATGTCGAACGCCAATAAATAAAGCATAAGAACAAATTAAGTTCTTTTATTTTCTTCTTAATTAAAAAATCCTCCTGTGTTTTTCTTGTATAGATCAATTTTATATAAAACCTCAGATATTTAAAAAAATGTTCATTTGTAGATTCACTTTGGCAGTTTTGTTGAGATGTGTGTTTTACTTACTATTTTATGTAAGTCAAGCTTAATCTCATATTTGTTGGTTTCAAATTTAAAAACAACAAGTTTAAAGTGGGATGTAGTTAAAATTGATTACTTTAGGGGATGGCAAAGAAGACTAGTTTCGTCCAACGCCACTTGGACTCATCAGTTCTCTTAGTTCTTTGTATTGAAACAACGCATGGGATCATATTAACAATAAACAATAACGAATCGGCCACAGGCAAGTATGCCAGGAATGAATATTTGACTCAATATGAATTGTAGGATAATGGAACAATGCAAAACAGTCCGATTTTGGCTTTGAGAACATCGAGATACCTCTGGAAAGTATATGGAAAAAATTGACACCTGTGTAGTATTTTGAAACGACCTACGACAGAGCACTATTTCGTCTCTCAATGGTATTAATATGATTTAATTTTTACTAAGTGGATAGATAATATCCTCTGCTTTCATAATAAATCCAAAAAATTGCGCCAAATCCAATGAAACCCATCAAATATGGAAATTAAACCGCTACTGGAGAAACTGGAATATCGAATATTTGGGTACTATATTCTTTATCATGAAAAATAGTATGCGAAATTGGGTTCACGGATATAATAACGATTGGGAAGACATCCCCACTGACATCATCAATATTTAATAGTCATTAGTCTGAAAGTGAGAAAAATCCCGAAAGCTCAAACAAAGTCAACTACCACCATTCCAAAGACCAGATCATGACATGTTAATCTTATTTGTGTAAATTACCGATGTAATACAACAACACAAAACTCTTAAATACATCGGGCCAACATACTGATATCAACCCTCATAAAATGTTTGGGTCCAATTTAACAAAAAACTCCAAAAACATCCTCCAACGAAGGATCAAGATTTACTAAAAATTAGAGTGGAACATACCGAGCCTTAATTTTTGGTTTAACTAAGCTCATTAATGCTCCAATGAATGTCCAAAGTGTATAGACAACTCATTAAGGAACACACCTTTGGCAATTCTCGAAGAAACCATCGATTTGGTAATTTTTGCAATACTTTTATTGTCACCCCCAAATAGTAGTTAATTCTTATTTTTGACCGTATTTGTTATAAATCGCAAATAATCTTTGCATATTTTGACGGAATATTGTTGTAAGGACCTATAGCAAGAGATTTGCACAAAAAACCTATAGTTTTTACATAATTTGTTGCCATAAACGAACAATTAATATGAAATTTTCTACAATTTTGGTTTTTGCAATACATTTCTTGCCTAACTGTATATTAAATGTCGTATGGAATTTGACACATATTCTATGCTACTTATACTTTAAAAGCCTTTTTATGTCCAATTTACATTAGCAACTTTTTCGTCATTTAGAGCTGTTTCGACATTTATTTGTTATTGATAAATGGTTAAAAAACTTGCAAAAATTATGTTTTTTGTTTTTGGAATTAATTTAAGTTATTTGATACACATTTGTGTTGTGAAATTCCTATTTTTCTGAATAAATATATTGCGTGCGTGTGCTTGTGTTATTATATAAGTGTGTATGTGCGATTGTGTGCGTAAGCAAATGACCATGGTACAAATACGCAGGTAGCCGCATCGGCAATTGTTGGCTACATAAGATGTCAAAATTTGACATCAATTCAATGCTATTGACACATTATAGCTCCGTTCCTTTACGTGCAAGAATCTTCAAGTTTAACAACTTTTTACTCGAAAAGCTTTCCTTTACAATCCATATGGAAGCAGATTACAACTTTTGCTACTTTTGCCCGTTTTACCACTTTCAAAAGTAAAGGAACAGACCATATGTTACCATCAGCTGGCACGATAATGCTACCTGTATTATTGTACCATGCAAATAACGCAAAAACAGATGTAAATACACTTCATTTGATTCTAGGATTTCCTAAAACGAAATCATTTAATATGCATATGTAAATTGGACTTAAGTGACGAAAAATTCTGCCTGCTTTAGCATATAAGTGACGCAACAGCTCTAAAAACGCATTTTTGTGCTAATGTAAAAAGCATATTAAGTCCAATTTACATATGCACATTAAATGATTTCGTTTTACGAAATCCTAGAAACAAATGAAGTGTATTTACATCTGTTTTTTGCGTCATTTGCTTACGCACTCAATCGCACATACACACTTATACAATAATAATTTTAATTAAGAAAAACAAGAATTTCACAACACAAATGTATACCAACTAACTTGACTTAATTCAAAATTTAAAAAAAATAATTTTTGCAAGTTTTTTAACCATTTATTTTCACTTTTGTCATCATTTGAGTCTTTTTTTGCTACAACACACACAAACAAAGACATCATAAAACAGTTGCATTTTTTGGTAGTTTATGACAAAAAACAGTGCTGCTTTTAATAGTATGGTGTATTCGTGCGTTGTTTAGAATAAATGTCGCAGCTATCGTCATTTATTTTTGTATGGTAAATGACGCAAAATGTTGCCTGTTTTAGCAAATAAATGACGAAACAGCCCTAAAACCTGTTTTTCGTGCTAATGTAAAAAGCACATTACTTTTGAAAATGGTAAAACCCGCAAAAGTAGTAAAAGTTGTAAACTGCTGCCATATGAATTCATGGTGTCTGAAGCAGACAACGAAGCGAATCGACCGAAGGCGGCGCGCGAACCCAAATTTTGTCGGCGGCGACTGAATTTCGGCGCATTCCATTTCTTTAAAAATGGTAACAGTGGCAAAAATGTTAAAAGTGGTGAACAGCTCTCATATAAATTGCATGTTTTTAAAGTAATAGCTGGTTTATTACACCCTCCACCATAATATGAAGGGTATAATTAAATTTGTCATTCCGTTTGTACCACATCGAAATATTCATCATCGGAGACCCTAATTCTAAGTCGATATAACCATGTCCGTCTGTTGAAATCAAGACACAGCTCGCAATTTTTAAGATAGAGTTTTGTAATTTGGTACAGAAAGGCAAGTTTCGGGTTTTTGACAATCAATACATGTACTCAATTGTCCTGTCATGTGTAAACGACTTTTTACCGACTTTTGTCAGTAAGCCAAAAAGTGCGTTATGGCCCCGGCACATACGGTACGTTGTGCGTTGCTTCACGCGTTAAAAACAACAACCACATGAAAAAAATGTAAGTGATGCCAAGTTTGTTCTTGAAGTTTTCATGTGGTTGTTGTAACGCGACGCACAACGTACCGTATGTGCCGGGGCCATTACAGAATTCTACTACTGATCATAATTTAAGGCCGCTGAACATACGGCGCGTTGAACGTCGCGTTACAACAACCACATGAAGAATTCAAGAAAAAACTTGGCATCACCTACACATTTTTCATGTGGTTGTTGTTTGTTTGCATTTAATTAGGCGGTACACAATCGACTTTCACACTAGACTAAAATCATAAAATTGCAGTATTGGAGAGTTCGATTGTGGAACACCTAATTAAACGCAACTTTTTTTAACGAAACCTCACTAGTCTGACCTCTGACAAAATAACAACCACATAAAAAATGTGTAAGTGATGCCGAGTTTGTTCTTGACGTTTTTATGTGGTCGTCGACTTTTTGAACTACAAAGACCCACAAGCCAAATTCATAACGGTCTTCTTCATAAAAAATTAAATTTCCCAAGTCCCGGTCCACACTAGAGTGAATTTCATTAAAAAATTTTATGAAATTAGGTGTTCTTAGGTTGAATTCCCCATTACAGCAATTTCATGATTTTACTCTTCTATGGAACTCGATCTATAGCAAGCATGGTCACATTTGGCACGGCGGTGCCGATGATTTTCGGCAATATACACGCACACGACCCGAATGCACAGAAAGAGCGTACAAAAGACAGCAAATGTTTTGATTTGTTATTGTTTTACAGCTTGCGTGAATACAAACTTACTAACACGCTGTTATAAGTTGCCAATATTTTGAATACATTCACATTTTCTCCGTTCTCTTTTGGGTCATACCTGATCTATAGACGCATAATTTCGTGTCAAATTTTCAATGAAATTGCTCTAGTGTGGTCCGGGACCAATTTTTAGCAGAATCTGATGTTTGGTTTACATTCGGCGTCTTTTCGTGATTTCGAAGGCGTTTCGTGATTTCGCGCGAAATCACGCAAAAATTATCATGATTTCGCATACAAAAATGAAATCATCTCATTTCGTGATTTCAGCGAAATCAACATCGAAATCACAGTACACATGATATACAACCCTGTTTGTGACTGAAAAAGTACCAAAAGTTGCAACACTTTTCACGTATCACAATAAACAAGGTAGATGGTCAATTGATGCAACAAAAAATTTTAGAATCAAAATTTTTAAACAATGTGAAAAAAAAAATTAGATTTCTTTGTTACAATGCTATTTTTCATTGGTAATGTTAGAAAAAAGAGCGAAATGTCTAAAATTGCTTCCCCATACAAATTTCTTAAAAAATACGGGAACGAAAAAATGACGGAAATTGCAAAAACTGCAGTAAATCAACGTATCAGCTATGGTATTTAGATGATAATGAACATGTTGCTAGTTTCTACTATGCCAAAATTGTATGGCAGAAAACAGGAGAAGAGGGTGTTATTCGGCGCTATTTTTGTTTAAAGAGAAGTGCAAGTCTTGCTAGACTTCGGAGTACGAGAACGGGTTCTATACACAATTAATACGATATATATTTAGTTTTACGATAATTTTCGAAATAAAGTTGTAAAGTTCTATATTGTCGTATATTTTTGATGACTAATTCAATTTGCAACAACTTGTTTTGAAAATTCATGTTCGATCAGCTGCGCGTATGCATCTACCTTGATCATTGTGATATGTATGAAATCAACAAAACAATAAGTGTAAACACCGGGATGTATTTCAGGATTTCGTGAAATCCAGTGGATTTTAGAGCGCAAGTGTAAACTTGGCATGACAACGAATTCGACTGGTACATTGCGAACGGACGGACATGCCTAAATCGACTCAGAATGTGATTGATTCTATGTATATCCCTAAAAGGAACTATGGGTCTATCTCGTTTCCCTATGTATTGCTCTGTTCCTTTACGTGCCTGAGGTTACCATTTCTTAACATTTTTAACCTGTTAAGTGTTCCCATACTTTAAATAGCATACAATTTATATGATAGCAGTTTACCACTTTTACCATTTTCTGCCACTGTTACCATTTTTAAAAGTAAAGGAACAGACCACATTTTACATACATACAAATGCAAAAAATACATAATGTACCTGTTTGAACCACAAATTGTACCACAGTGTGGTGCAGGGTATAAACACATATGTATGCCACTTGAGAAAAAATGTATTTCATATTTTTTCACATTTTTTGTTATTTATTTCTCAATACTGTTCCAAAATAATAGCATTTACAATGTTTTAAGTGGAAGACTATTTCAGATTTTTACTTCTACAAGTATGGATTGTTTAAAGTGTATTTTTTCAACAACTACTAGATTCACAGGCATTTTTCAAAGATTATTCGTCTACTGTCAACAAAAATATTAATTAATTGATTAAAAAATTCGGCTCCCGCCTTTTCCTTTCGAATTGAAGGCGGCGATTTTTAGCCGATTTGAGCCCATGTAATCGATAGCGGCTAAACCCCTCAATAAAATAAATGTTGTCACTTTGGGTATACTAATATACAAAACAGCTGATGTCATACATGTGAAAAAGCAGATGGTCTGATGGCGGCCTTATTTAATTTTTATTAATATTAATTAAATTCCCACAAGCAATATCTTTTTAGTATTGCCTTTAAATGATCAACGAGAAAATGGGTGTGAATAAGAATCAGAAAATTTATTTCCTACCCCCTATTGCCTAAAAACTGAATTTACTTTCCCGAGAAATTTGTGTGTCTAAACACGGACAAACAAAATATTGAATAATAGGGTCGTTCTAAGAAATTTCTCAGGAAAACATAAATACATTTTCAAAATCCTCTAAAAAAGAACATATTTGAATCAAAATATAAATCTAAAACATTCAGAACTGTCGTAGGCCATATTTATTACACGTTTAGGATGGAAAGAAGTTTTTTATAATAGAAAATTCCGATGTTTTAAATTTCATGAAAACAAAATTGACAAAAAAGTAAAAATGCAGGTGATTGTCACTTCTACATTATATAAATGTGCCTTTATACCAAAGTTTCATGTAAAGCCTTTACCTAATTAACTGCGTTGCGTGTGCGTTCAAAAAAACAAAAACAAAATACATGTATTTTGTTTTTGTATTTTGTTTTTGTATTTTTGAACGCACACGCAACGCAGTTAATTAGGTAAAGGCTTTACATGAAACTTTGGTATAAAGGCACATTTATATAATGTAGAAGTGACAATCACCTGCATTTTTACTTTTTTGTCAATTTTGTTTTCATGAAATTTAAAACATCGGAATTTTCTATTATAAAAAACTTCTTTCCTTCCTAAACGTGTAATAAATATGGCCTACGACAGTTCTGAATGTTTTAGATTTATATTTTGATTCAAATATGTTCTTTTTTAGAGGATTTTGAAAATGTATTTATGTTTTCCTGAGAAAATTCTTAATTAGGTAAAGGCTTTATATGTACTTATAGCTCTGTTCCATAACTTAAAAGATTTTACAATTTTTACAACTTTTGCACATTTTGGGTTCCCTTACGAACAATTTATATGAAAGTTGTTTACAACTTCCGTAACTTTTGCCAGTTAATGAAGTGCGGAAACAGGCCATAAATCAGAGTAATAGGTTGTTTATACTATAGTTATTTTATGCAGATTATTTGATGTGTACACAAAGCAATTGACATTGGAAACCCAGTGGGTTTGTTAAATCCGTTTATATGTAAACGTACTATAATATAAAAAATCGTCTTGTGCAAAGGTCCACGCGTATAGCCCAATGTGCCATCTGTATGTCAACTCGTAAAATCAATTGAATTTACCAACTTTTATCTGAACCACCCTGTGTTGAACTAGTCTAATTGTGCGGTGCCAACAACTTTGTTATTCACATATTTTGACATTTACAATCAATACAAAAATATTCGCTGAGAAATGTATATTGTGTTTATTACGAATAAAAGTGAAAAAATTATAAATTTCAAATAGGCAAAAAAATTGCTTCGCATTCGATTGCAAAGGGTTTATGAGAATTTCCACAAGAGTACAAAAACTAAGCACTGAAAATGCCTGTGAAAAATGCTGGTGGCGAGTCAGATGGTGACGTCTCAGGTGGTGCGGAATCAGAGCATTCCAATTCCAGCCATCACGAGTCCAGCGATGAGGAAGCAAATGAGATCGACTCCGACGATTCATCCGAAATGGATGTTAATGAAATAGAAAGGAGACGATCGGAATGCTTAGAAATCTTAGGTTGGTATAACTTGCTGTTCTAGTTGACACAATTGAACAAAATAATAATACGCTCTTTACAGATCACTTAGAAAAACAATTTAATCAATTGCGGGAGCAATACTACACCGAACGTATTAATCAAATCGAACGCCAATCGGCTGAAGTACGAAATGGACGTTCCGAGGAGTATTTACAACCTCTAAAGGAGTTGGACAAAGTCTATAAAAATCGCATTGAGGTGGCGGAGATATTACGACGATATCGTTTAGAAAATATTGAACATAAATTTCTTAGTGAGGAGCAAGCAGCGTTACAAAACTTTGAGGTAGCTTCATGGCATAGAGTAGTCGGTTGTGAAAATACTGAAAACGAATTCCCATTTCTTTGCAGAGTGAAAAACAGTTGGCTTTAGATCAAATTTACGATGACTTAATGGAAAAAATTAGACGTCTCGAAGAGGACAGACATAATGTTGATATCTCCTGGGATGACTGGGGTAATGATAAACGTCATAGTAAGGTTCGAGGACCTGCTCGCAAGAAAGCGGTTACCGTTACTGGACCCTTTATCGTATATATGCTACACGAAGAAGATATTTTAGAAGACTGGACAACGATCAGAAAAGCACTAAAGCGTTCAACATTGCCGGGCCCTGTTGTGTCAGCAACTTCTGCAACATGACCCTAAACTTTCCATTCTATACATACTTTTACTCACTTCCTGCTTCCTATATGCTTCGCCCAGAAGGGGTTTTCATTTGGATTCTAGTTGTAGTTTTTAAGTTTCAACAAATAAACCAATTTTCTCATTTTTGTGGAAAATTTAACAATCAAAGTTTTATTTCGAAAACAGTTAATACCCCTTAGATTTCAGATACTCTCTAACAACATCCACATAATCACCATGTATGCGAATTTGCCCGCTCATTTCGTTCACACGAGTGGCACACAGCTTTCCCTTGCGTTCTTTTTCCACAATTGCCCGGAGTTCTTTTTCCAGTTCCCAAATATTGCCTTGAACACGTTTGACTATTGTCACTCTGCGCTGTCCCCTGAACGTAGTTTCCAAATAAACTGGCACCATATGATTACGTGATCTAGCCACATAGTATTCCAATTTGTCCATATCCTTGAGACCCACAGATTGTGGTTTCCAGCCTGATGGATATTCGGACTTTTCCGCTACTTTTGGTATGACAGGTTTGGGCAGTAGACGTTCTACATATTTCCATTCCGGAGGGTTCTTTAATACTTCGACTTGAGGATATTCATCTAAAGACTGCACTTTATCTGATGATACGTAACTTGAAAAACGTGCAGAGGGAAAATGTGATCCTTTCTGAAAATAGAGTCCAATGAATTTTGGTGTCTTAGATATTTATTTGGGTTTCTCAAATCACGTGTAAATGGGACAAGAAATAAATGGAGGGGACAAATGGAAATTTCGCAGCATCTTACCTTGAAGGATTTGCTTACGACTTCTTTCAATATCCTTTGCACTAAAGCCATATTTAAGTGATAATTGTTTAAATGTTAGTAGTGTCGCAAATCAATCAAATCAATTGCCTAACTTTTTAGGTGATTACAAAATAAAACGGAACACAGCTACAAAACAGCTGATAGAACTTTTTGATGCACCTTACCTAAATGCGGGCGTTAGTATGACACAATAATAAGGTTTAACTGTTTGTCTTATGCCAGACTATGAAAATTTTCATTAACATGAAAATTAGTTTATAGGTAAGAGGTGTGAAGGGGGTGAAACTTTGTACACAAGGTTCTGTAATCTCAAATTATTCTTTGTGTTTAAATTCGTAACTCTCAAACCAATGAAAAACAAGGAAAATATCAAAATTTTCATATGATTTCATGTATGTGTGTGGACGTCAATGAAAAATTAAAAGAGAATAAAAAAGAATTTTCTAATGAAAATTTTTCATAGTCTGGCATAAGACTTTGTTAAGGCCGCGCATTGTAGTAAGAAAGTAGTAGGTGGCGAAGTAACTACGGGATTACTTTTAAGTTAGTACAGTAAGCCATTCTGTTAGTGTAAGACTCTATCCAAATAAACATGGACTTTTCCAAAATTGAAAAAAAAACTGTTTGTTAAGGTATGGTCTGTTCCTTTACTTTTAAAAATGGTAACAGTGGCAGAAAATGGTAAACTGCTCTCATATAAATTGTATGCTATTTAAAGTAATACCCCCGCAAACGTCAAATAAATCCTCATAAAGTGGGTTAACCCGGCAAAAAACTCTAATGTTACCGTACTATAAGGGAACACTTTGCAGGCTAAAAATGGTAAGAAATGGTGCTATTTAAAGTAATACCCCCGCAAACGTCAAATAAATCCTCATAAAGTGGGTTAAACGGCAAAAAACTCTAATGTTACCGTACTATAAGGGAACACTTTGCAGTCTAAAAATGGTAAGAAATTGTAGCCTCAGATGGTAACAGAGCAGTAAAGTCTTAAAGTTGTCAAACCAACAACAAGCCAATGGGACGTTTAGTGGAACTTTAAGGATATTTAAAATTAATTAAATTTTTATTGAATTCCTGAGTTAAGTACTCCACTGCAAATTGTATGTTGTTTGTTTTATTTCAATTTAATTTGTTTTAAATTAATTTTTTATTGATGTTTCCACTGTCTTTTTACTTTTCGTTCTTTCAAAAAATGTCAAATATTCTCTTTGACCAATTTACTATTTTTTACACATCCAAATTTGTGTAGTAGAAAATAGTAGAAGAGAAAGCCATTCCGTGCCATTTTTGTTTAAAGAGAACAGAAAATGTTGCCAGTTTTTGTTGTACGGGAACGCATTTTATCAAAAAATTGTAAAAATACTCGTAGTACTAAATACATAGTACTATTTTGCAGGTTCTGGAACACAGCTTTTTTTAAGCATTTATTTACACTTTTGTATCGTTTGAGTATTTTTGTTTTTTGTTTTTATACAACACAAACAAACAAAGACATCATAAAACAGTTGCATTTTTTTGTAGTTTATGACGAAAAAGCAGGGTTGCGTATAATAGTATGGTGTTTTCGTGCGTTTAGAATAAATGACGCAGCTATTGTCATTTATTTTTGTATGGTAAATGACGCAAAATGTTGCCTGACAAATTTCTTCATCCAAATGGTGTAAATGATTTTATATAAACCGATTTTATTTTAAATCATCGAGTCTGCTGACCAGTTTAACACTGAGTTCAAACAACTTTGAACGCATAATACGACAGTCCTTTCTATGAAGTTTTATGTCTTCCACCTACTGAGGAGTTTAACAACCTCTGAGAAATTTGGTGTTATCATGTCAAAGTTTCAAACCGAGATGGCATCAAATATAATCTCATATTCCACCTCATCATTTGAAAATATGAAGTAATTCAGTAGGTCATATGACGTACACAACAAAACAGTCGGGACTTGACTTATGCCAAGTTTACACTAGCGCTCCAAAATCCACTGGATTTCACGGAATCCTGAAATACACCCCGGTGTTTACACTTATTTTTTGTTGATTTCAAACATATCAATATGATCAAGGTAGATGCATATGCGCAGCTGATCGAACATGAATTTTCACAAGTTGTTGTAAATTTAATTAATCATCAAAAATATAGAACTTTACAACTTTATTTGGAAAATTATCGTAAAATTATCTATATATTGTATTAATTGTGTATAGTACTAACAAATGAAAAAATAAAAAAAAATGATTTTATCGTTAAGACATCATAATAAAAAATTTTGATAGATAAAAGTTGTGCTCAGAACCCGTTTAGTGCTAAAAATGCGTTCCCGTACTCCGAAATGTAGCAAGACTTGCACTTATCTTTAAACGAAAATAACGCCGAATAACACCTTCTCCTGTTTTCTGCCATACAATTTTGGTCTAGTAGAAACTAGCAGCAAGTATTTTCATTGGCATCTTATATGATAGCTGATACGTTGATTTTGACATTTATGGAATTTCCGTAATTTTTCCGTTCCCGTATTTTTTAAGAAATTTGTATAGGGAAGCAATTTTTGACTATTCCCTCTTTCTTCTAATACTACCATTAAAAAAGTACGGGAACACAATGAAAAATAGCATTGTAACAAAGTAATTTAATATTTTTTTCACATTGTTTACAAATTTTGATACTAAAATTTTTTGTTGCAGCAATTGACCATCTACCTTGTTTCTTGTAATACGTGAAAAGTGTTGCAACTTTTGGTACTGTTTTAGGCAAAAACAGGGTTGTATATCATGTGTTCTGTGATTTCGATGTTTATTTCGCTGAAATCACGAAATGAGATGATTTCATTTTTGTATGCGAAATCATGATAAATTTAGCTTGATTCCGCGCGAAATCACGAAACGCCTTCGAAATCACGAAACGTAGACGAATATCATTTGCTATATATTTTATTAATTTCAGCCTGTTCCAAGAAAATGCAAATATTCAAAGAACATTATTCTCGATGAGAACTACACGATTTGAAAAACAAATAGTATTTGATTGTCGATTGTTTCTTTTTCATAAAAATCCATTTTGATCACGGTGCGCCTTAACTAATATTAAATGGAAGGTACTTACACCTGGGAAGTTTTTGCAGATTCTGAAACTACAATGCCCATAGATGAGAAATATCAAGAAACAAAAAAAAAAAAATCGCCGGAGGGATTTTCAAATAAATCGCGATTTAAGTTCACATTTTTAGGGGTTCCTTAGGTTTTCACGATTTTGCTTGGAAACCGCGAGTCCTAAGTAAATGGGCCTAAAATATTATAGCTGTGAAAATTCTCCACAAGATTGACCTTTATGGTATTTTCGTAGGTTTTACCGTTTTTGAGATATAGAAGTTCAAATTGAGACAATGCACGGACTGTATCGCCTCCTTATAAAACAATGCCATTACCGCAATTTCCCAAATTAAACTTATATATCTTGAAAATTATACAACTTAGGAAAAAAATCATCCAATCTTGTAGAGAATTTTCACAACTTCAACATTTTCTGTAGTCCCATTTTGATATGACTTGCGGTTTCCAAGCAAAATCTTGAAGACTTAAGATAAAAACCTAAACATTTGAATTGAACCTCTATATCTCAATAATGGTAAAATCTACGAAAAAACCTAAAGGCCAGTCTTGTAGAGAATTTTCACAGCTACAACATTTCCTTTAGACTCTTTTCGATACGACTTGCTGTTTCCCAGGAAAATCGTGAAAACCTAAAAAAACCCTAAAATCGTGAATTTTGATCGCGATTTATTTAAAAATCCCTCCGGCGATTTTTTCTGATTTTTTAATTTTTCTTATCTATGAACATTGCTGTTTCAAAATCCGCGAAATCTTCCCATGTGTAAGAGGTTTTCATCAAAAGTTAGTTAAGGCGCATTGAGCATGATATTGTTTTATAAGGAGGCGAAACAGTCAGTGCATTTTCTCAATTTGAACTTCTATATCTCAAAAACGGTAAAACCTACGAAAATATCATAAAGGCCAATCTTGTGGAGAATTTACACAGCTACAACATTTTTTTAGGCCAATTTACGTAGGACTCGCGGTTTTCAAGCAAAATCGTGAAAACTTAAAGGACCCCTAAAAATGTGAGCTTAAATCGCGATTTATTTGAAAATCCCTCCGGCGATTTTTTTTTTTTTGTTTCTTGATATTTCTCATCTATGGGCATTGTAGTTTCAGAATCTCCAAAAACTTCCCAGGTGTAAGCACCTTCCATTTAAATTTGGTTAAGGCACACCGTGTGATTTGTACACAAAATTTCCCCATAAAATCCCCAAATTTGTAAGGCTTTCCCCATCAAATCCCCAGCTCCCCAATCGTAATTTTTGTTCCCCATTTTGGAAAAAATAAACCCAGTTTGGGGAAGAATCCCCGCATGTACATTTTCGTCTGACATAACCTATAAATGTAAACAACATAGTGTAAAAACATAAACACTATATATTTTGCTAAAATGTCTCATTTTTGCATTTGAAAAACAAGTAAAAAGCTTCCACATTAAAATATTCTGAATTTATGTGGAATATTCAGATTTCTTTCCGTTATGAACGTTGTGTTGTCCACGATTTTAGGTGAATTGCGTAAACCAATTACTTGAAATTTGGCGGTATCGTTGTTTAGGATACCAAAACGTGGACCTATGTCTGCAACTATTGGCGGAAAAGTGTTTTGATCACTACGAACACTTAATGCTAAATTGCACCCAATTTAGAGAGAAAATATAAATAAAAATTTTGAATGGGAGGTACCCGAAGGACTGGATTTATATGGACTATATCCAACTTGATGAAATATTGTAATACGATTTGCAAATTTTGGACCAAATCCATTGCTCCCTTCGAGAGTTTTCGTTCACATGGCATTGGATGCACATCCTCTTGTGGTTCGAGCATAGTAATTTCTTAACAGATACATATAGCATATGTAACGTACACACGAAATCGCTTAAAATGACATTGTTTATAACGTAATGTCATGGTGAATTATCCAAAAGACGATTCCAATCGAAACACGGTAAGAATGCGTGATGCCTCTGTTTATCTGTTTAACCCATTTCGTCGTAATTGGTGTTCGATTTTTCGAACAGTAAAATAATTTTATGGATGAACAAGTGAGCCAAGGCTATAGTCGGGTCGGGGCCGACTATGTAATACCCTACACCACTATCCCCGTTCATAAGCTTTTGACTAATAAAATTCAAAATATTAAAATTGGGATAGCTTAGCGCCTTTGCTCTGAATGTCTTCATAAACACAGGTCAATTTTTTTGAAACGCATTTAAGTGCATCGACAGTACAACCCAAATAAAAAATGGATAAGTGGGATGTATGCCAACCATCAATAGGCTTCTTTCTCTGTTAGAACCCCATCAACCCCCAAAACTTCGTAGTGTGATTGCACAAAAATGGAAAAAGGGATGTGTATAAGTTAGATACGTTGGCCATCAACTTCTCGAGCCCAGTCGATCACGGATGCTGATTGACAGCTCGGGTATCACCTCTACAAGTTCCCTCTGCGGAGACCGGAGAGTGTAGATACCAACGGGCGACGGTTGTTGTTGGTTTGCCCATTTTGATACATAGGAGAGACTGTTCTCTCACTGGAATAATTGTAGTTGTATTAGTAATAAACGAAGATCCTCTGCGATCAACACGATCCTCTGCGATCACTAAGATCCTCTGCGATCCACGTGAACCTCTGCGTTCACTTTTGTTTTATCTCTAGAAGCGAAAGCACCAAGGCCTCTGCGCCAACCCCAGATTACAAAAGGTAATCTCTTTGTTGTAAGAAAAGAATTGAATATCACAATAAACAGCAATCATATTTATATAAAGAATTAATACTGGTTGTTTTTATTTCACTTCTTCTTTTCTCCCTCTACTGCTCATCATATACGGTAACTGAGAAACATAACCTATGGATCACCCCTCCCTCACCTCAACATTTTATCCTATCGAACTGGAGAATTTGTTGTTGCCCAACTAAACATTGGTCGCATCGAGCCGGATTGAAGCCAGCCTTTTTGTTGTCGCTGCTCCAGTTGCCTATTCTCTCTCTCTCTTGTATTGTGATACAACGAGATTTGAAGCATTTGCCGTTGTCTTAGCACGGACAAATATTGAAGAAAATTGCATCTCCTCTAAACAACAACAAATTACCATACTAACACCAGGTACGTAAACTCAGATTTCTATCAAAAGTGAGCTACCGCGAGTGTTAATATTTTTCGTTTGAGCAGTAAATAAATAAATCATTGGTCGAATTTCAATCTCCCTACGCGAGTGAATTAAATTCGTTTCACAATTATTACTTATACAGTCCACACACAAATTTGGTTTAAATCGTTGTTGTACTGATCATCCGACGTCGCGTTGATCATACAAATCATAATTTGCTCTAACTTATTAGTTCTCACCAAAACAACTAACACTCATAACTTCCAATCGTCGTTTCTAGCCTTGCAATTTGCACTTTGGTCGACTATTGTCATCACTACGTGTGTTAATTGCTTCATCCCTCCACATAAAGCGTCTTAGTTCTTGCTAAACTTGCTAGTTTTATTTTGTTGTACTGATCACCCTACGTCGCGTTGATCATACAAAGCATTCGGTGTTGTTACTTTGTAAAATTCGGATTGTGGCTCTTCTCTTTCTAACTGAGAACTTGCAAATATATTTTGTAATATTTGCAATAACAACATCGTCAACTTCCATTCGCTCTCGAATTCTTTGTTGTTAAATTATTACACGCACTGATTTAACTCTCATTACACTTATCTGTCTGAGTGCTGATCATTTAAAATTTATTTGTACTGTTGCTATTCCCCAAGGTTCTTTTCTAACGAAGACCTTTTCTTGAAAATTTGCTTTCGCAAATTTAACAACAACACACATTGCACATTGTCGTTTGGTATTAGTTGTTGGTACGATCCTCTCCATCCAAAAATATTTGGTGTTGTTATTCCCCCTCGGTTTACATAAAACCCTTTGAAAATTTGCACAGCCAAATTTACAATAACAACGCACCATCCAAATTCTCGCTGCATTTCATTTCTTTGTTACAATTGTATAGATCCCCAACCAAACACATTCGTTCGTTCTATTCTCATACTAATTATTCTACTTTGAGAAAATACATTGAATTCTAACAACAACGTTCCCGCCTTTTTGCCGCGTCTATTAGTAACGTTGCAAAAATTACCAACAAAACTCTGCTGATCCTCAGCACTCACTTGCTTGGTCGTTTGCAACGTCTGTTGTTCAGTGGGAGCTTCGCTGCATACACATAGACATTTCTCTGCTAGCGTCGCTTGTGTGTGCAGCACAGTGGGGTAAGAAAGTACAAATAGTACAGTGGGGTAAAACAGCACAAATAGTTTTTTTTAATAATTAATTTTGAAAATTATTTTTCGATAATTTTTTGAAATCTAATTAATTAGCAGTAGGGTTTTTGGAATTTTTGGACAAATTCACCCTACACTCGGCATTTATTGCACATTTATCCAGCAGAGAACATTCGTGAAAAATAATTGTTTTTCGGCATTTTTATATTGTTTTTGGCAATATTTGTAAACATTTTGGAAAATTATTGAGTCTCCGTAGGGGTTTCGGTATTTTTGGACAAATACACCCTACTTTTGGCATACATTGCACCAACTTGTCAACCGAACAATATATATTTCAGACAAATTAATTGATTTGCGTTGATTTTCTGGTGCAAACATTAGTGTTTTCATATTAATAGCTTACTTGTCGTTGGATTTTGGAAACTACACCCTACCATTGGCTTATCTCACCTTATCATACACCCTACACTAGGTAGCACTATATACATTTTTTGCATTTTGACCAAATTAAAGTAGTTCTTGTTCGCCCTGAGGAAGTGTATTTAAATTCTCTCCTATTTCGCCCTACTTTAATTACAAAAATCATTACACCTTGCTATTTTTCTGTAGTATTCGTAGAAATTTTGAGGTTTTCGTGGAAATTTCTTATTTCCTTTGAGCTATAGCAATTTGTGCTTAAACTGAATTTCCATTTTTCAACATTCGTTGCAAATTCAGTTGTAGATTTTCACTGATTTTTCTGAATTTAAACTTCGAGATGTCAGTCACCCCACACACTCGTTTTGTTAGAGCTTCTGACATCTTTTTGAAACGTGTAGCATCGTTTGAACGAAGTAGTGAATCCAACAATAATGTATATTATTTCGAAATCCACAGTTCTGAGTTTCAAAAATTGTGGTCTAAAGTCAAAAGCACTTATGACGAGTGCAAAAACTACCTCACGACATCCGAGACTGCACAGGCTGATGGTATTGATGTCGTTGAGGAAAAGTACGCCACATCCTACATTGCTTACCTTCGGTGCATTAGCACAATTAGTCGGCATCTTGAACGCCTTAAATCTTCAGGCACTGAAACTCCATCATCTGCTATAGCTTCCCCAATCTCACCACCTCCACAAAATGAATTGTTGAACGTTTCAAAAGAAACACAATCTCCAGGTTTGCTTTCGAGTAAATCTTTAGAAATCTCACGACCTCCCAAACACTCGTTGAATCTTGCTGAAGTAGCAACTCCACCCAATAGGTCATTGGACGAATCCGTCCCGTCGGTTCCTGTGCAGTCTGCTTCTCCCTCCGTACCTGCTCCACCTGAAACTTTTTGCAATCCTTGCAATTGCTCTAGTGACCCTGTTGCTAACTCCACATCACCTGTCGATACCCACAGCTTACCATTGCCACCAATCGACATTGATGTTTTTGCTGGTGGATTTATGACTTGGCCCTCCTTTAGGGATCTTTTCACCACCCTATTTGTTGAAAATTCGCGTCTGTCAGACATTGAGCGCCTTTGCTATTTGTTGCAGAAAACCACCGGTGAGGCTCGCGAAATCGTCTCGTCATTTCCACTCACCAATTCTAGTTTCCCCTTAGCGTGGAAAGCATTGTCGGATACGTATGACAATAAACGTATCGTGGTAAATAGTCACATCCAACAATTGCTCAGTCTCCCTTCTTTGGATAAAGAAACTTGCTCTGGTTTGAAAACCATTCAGCGTGGGATTGGTAGTTGTCTTGCTGCAATGACCGTCTATGACGTCATCACGGATCATTGGGATCCAATAGTAGTTTGTATTTGTTTGCAGCGTTTGCCAAAGTTAACTTTGACTCTGTGGGAGCAAAGTATCAAGAACAAGTCTTCGTTGCCTTCTTGGCGAGACTTAGATGCTTTCCTCACAGAGAGGATACAAACATGTACGGGAATCAACTCACTGACTCGTCACCCAATAATGTTGCTCTATCTAAATCCTCCAAACAATCGTTGTCCAAATCGAAAACTTCATCCAATAGTTCAGCCCAGAAATATTGTTGCCCAATTTGTCCTCACCAGAGTCATGTTCTGCGTGTCTGCCCTCGGTTCAAAGAACTTTCGTTTGAGGATAAATTCTCAATTGTTAAAAAGTATAAGTGCTGCCTTAATTGCTTAACTCGTGGCCATGTAATTAAATCTTGCCAAAGCAAACATAATTGCAATTTGTGCAAACAACGGCATCATAGCCTTCTCCACCGGCCACATGTTAGAAGAGCTCCGGCTACATCAAAACTGTCTCCGTCTTTTACTGATGTCAAAAGTCGAGATCACAGTTGTGTTTTGTCGCAGCCCCGACACCCTACAGGCATTTCTACATTGCCCTGCACTTCTCCGGCTTTTACAAATGTCAAAAGTCGAGAGTCTAAGTGCAATATGTCGACCCGCTCTTCTAATAAATGCCAAAGCAATCTTCCAGATACTAATACTTTGCAAATTAGAAAAGTTGTTGCTTCTTCAACGAAGACAACTCTGGCTTTTACTGATGTCAAAAGTCGAGAACATAATTCCACTTTTTCGCACCCAAACCACTCTCCGGCTTTTACAAAGGTCAAAAGTCGAGTATTTACCCCTTCTTTGTCGCGCGCAAATACCTCTCCGGCTTTTACCAAGGTCAAAAGTCGAATATTTAGTCCTTCTTTGTCGCGTCCAACCTCCTCTCCGGCTTTTTCTGATGTCAAATGTCGAGAACCGCGTTTGTTGGATCGGTCTTCGGACAACACCAAACTCTTCCTTAAATAATAGTGTGCTTTTGGGAACCGCCAAACATAGTTATGAATTCGTTGCGTGCCCAAAAATCTATTTCGGGTACCTTCTTATCGGTCCGGTTCCTGCCACCTCTTGTTCGTAATCTCGTATTTTAAATTGAAATCGACCACTGAGTAATGCTAACAACTAATTGAAACAAATCGCTAGTGCTGTTATATCTTGAAAACTTAAATTGAATTGTTCAGTGACTCGTCTCCATATTCTTGAATCGAGCGAATATCGGAGTCGATCCTTTCTTAATTACTCGTTTATTGACATCGCTTGTTTGAACTATAGCTCACTTGAAATCTGAATTTACGTTCATTCTTTTTACAATTATTCTAGCTTTAATTGTTGATACACGCTTACGTGTATCAAGGTGGGCGGCAATGTATAAGTTAGATACGTTGGCCATCAACTTCTCGAGCCCAGTCGATCACGGATGCTGATTGACAGCTCGGGTATCACCTCTACAAGTTCCCTCTGCGGAGACCGGAGAGTGTAGATACCAACGGGCGACGGTTGTTGTTGGTTTGCCCATTTTGATACATAGGAGAGACTGTTCTCTCACTGGAATAATTGTAGTTGTATTAGTAATAAACGAAGATCCTCTGCGATCAACACGATCCTCTGCGATCACTAAGATCCTCTGCGATCCACGTGAACCTCTGCGTTCACTTTTGTTTTATCTCTAGAAGCGAAAGCACCAAGGCCTCTGCGCCAACCCCAGATTACAAAAGGTAATCTCTTTGCTGTAAGAAAAGAATTGAATATCACAATAAACAGCAATCATATTTATATAAAGAATTAATACTGGTTGTTTTTATTTCACTTCTTCTTTTCTCCCTCTACTGCTCATCATATACGGTAACTGAGAAACATAACCTATGGATCACCCCTCCCTCACCTCAACATTTTATCCTATCGAACTGGAGAATTTGTTGTTGCCCAACTAAACAGGATGCATTACCGACTATTGCGATATCTCTGTTGTTTGACCACCTATGACAACCTACTTCACATCGTTGTAAAGGTGATATTTTCTACTTTCCTCGCCAGGTTTTGCTTTCGATATACCTCCTACAGAAGGGAGATATTAACTTTGAAATAAAACGTTGGTCTTTTTTCCAAATATTTTTTTCACATTCCGACCCCTGAATAATATCCACCCATTATCAAAAGGGTTTTTTCCTCTGTGGGACCCCCAATAACACCCAAAATTTCGTGACGATCCGATCAAAATTGCGACCTGTAGCGTGATTACAAAAAAAAAAAATTAAAAAAATGGGATGTATTGCCGACTATTGTGATATCTCCGTTATGTGGCCACCTACGCCAACCTACTTTGCATCACTGTAAAGATGGGATTTTCTACTTTCATAGTCGGACTTTGTTTTTGGAAGATCCCCAACCGAAGCTGTGATATTCGTCATTATTATTAAAATCGCAAAAATAAAAAGTTGGGTTCTATCAACGGCTATTGCGATATATTCGTTGTGTGATCACCTACGAGAACCTACTTTACATCATTAGAAAGGCGATATTTTCTACTTTCATGGCCAGGTTCTGCTTTTGGTATACCCCATATTGAAGCTGAGATATTCGCTTAGGAAAAAATCGTTGTCTTTTTCTCTAAATAAGTTTATTGCCCATTACCACCCCTAAATATTATCCGACCATCACCAAAATCAATAGGCTTCTTCATCTGTGTGACCCCCATTAACTCTCAAAATTTCGTGACGATCCGATCAAAATTGCGACCGGTAGCGTGATTTCCGAAAAAGTGGAAAAGTGGGATGTATTACCGACTATTGCGAAATCTATGTTATTTGGTTACCTACGCCGACCTAGTTTACATCGTTGTAAAGATGGGATCTTCTACTTTCATAGCCAGGCTTTGCTTTTGGAAAGTCCCCAACCAAAGCTGTGATAATCGTCATTATAATTAAAATCGCAAAAATGAAAAGTTGGGTTTTATTTGTGACTGTTGTGATATCTTCGTTGTTTGATCACCTATGAGAACCTTCTTTACATCATTAGAAAGGTGATATTTTCTACTCTTATTGTCAGGGTTTGCTTTTGGTATACCCCGTATAGAAGCTGAGATATTCGCTTTGGAAAAAAACGTTGTCTTTTTATCCACATATGTTTTTTGCCCATTCCGACCCCTAAATATTATCCGACCATCACCGAAATCAATAGGCTTCTTCCCCTCCGGGACCCCCATCAACATGCAAAATTTCGTGACGATCCGATCAAAATTGCGACCTGTAGCGTGATTACAAGGTTTAGATGGACAGACGGACAGACGGACGGACGGACGGACACACATAGCCAGATCGACTCAGCTCGTCGAGACATTCATTTTGGTATATATAAGTATGGGTCTATGACCATTATTTCGATGCGTTACAAACTTTTTGGCCAAAACCAACTTATAATACCCTCCCCACATAGTGGTGTAGGGTATAAAAAGGTAAAATTTTAAAAAAATTAAAAAAAACATGTAATTTAAAAAGTAATCATGGTGAATTATTACCAATACATAAAACCGTTCACAAAACATAAAGAAGATGATTTAGATGCACAAGCAGGACTTTACATATTATGTGTAAAGTTGGCTGTTAGAAATTGTCATAAATGTCAGTGGCTATATCAAAACGTGGAAATGTATGGGCAAATTAGGGGGAAGAGTTATTATAGCCCCGTAGAAGACTAAATATTAAATTTCAGTCATATCTGTAGGATAGCCGTACTATCCTACAATATCCTGAAAACCCCTAAAATCGGGAGGTACCGTTCTAGTTTGGCTACATAAAACATGAACCAGTGCTTACAAATTTCTGGATAGAAGTTTAGTAGGCCCAAAGAAGACTAAATATGTATTAAATTACTTCCGTTTCTATATGATAATGCAGCTAAACCCCCTGAAAAATCGGGCGGTACCGTTCTATGAGGGGTAATCCAAAACGTGAACCAGCACTGACACATTTCCGGAGGAAAGTTTTGTAGGCCCAAAGAAGACTCTATACTACTCTTTAATCATTTTTTCGTTCACTCTGGTCCATACTTTCCACATCGTAATATTTCTACGCGACATAGATCGTCCAAACATACTTTACATTTTAACATCACAAACAATTAAGAGGCGGTTTCACTTGTATTGAAAGGAGTGAGTGAGATTAGTTCTAATCGAGCTACCGACTCGAAATTTTAAACATAGTTTTACAACGAGGCAAGATGATAATAAAAATTTGAGTGAATGTAGGTCCACATTTAGGTATAGCCCCCTTGTGAAGGTAATGCCTGATTTTTGGTATTTTGAAGAATTTAGACACAGTTTCCAATTGATTTGGTTGCAATTTCGCATCCTCGCAAAAATGTTCAATATAGGTCCACGTTTAGGTATAGTCCCCATATAAAGGTGTACTTTTTAAAAAACACGGAGTCTCTCGAATACTCCCAACATTAGTAAAACTCAACATAAATTTATAGCACTGATATCAAAAGTACCAGAAAATTTATTTACAAAGAATTTATTTTTAAGGAAATTAGAAAACTATGTATGAATATCTTTTTGCGTAAAAACATTGTCAATGCTATCAACTATAAGTTTAAATCTGGAAATTGTACATTTATTTCACTTATATGCTGCGAATGCTTTTCAAAATTTTCGACTTTTCTTGACATATTACCCCCTGTAAATTGGCAAAAATTGTACTGGATATTAACAATTTGATGTGTTTAGCTAATATTTATTTCAATCGGAATCAAATTTGTTGCCATAAATTTTCGATTATTGTCCACGGGCCGAACCACAGTGCGATATGGCCCTCTTCGAACATAAACAAATTTTGGACCGATATAATAAAAACTTCTTTAACAAATTTTTAATTTTGATAGACTATATCAGCCAATCTATACTATATCGACTCAGAATTTTATCCTGATAACAAATATGTATACTTTATAGGGTTGCAAATAAGTACATATTTCAATGCGTGACAAACGGAAAAATATACCCTCCATTCTATGGTGAAGGGTATAAAAATTGCATAATAATAATGTGTTGTTGCAAAAACATCCCAGAAGGGACAAGGGAGACTTCTCTCATATCAATGACTGCACCCCGATTAATATTAGCTCAATGATATGGGACCTACTGTTTATCGCCGAGTCCAAACGGCGTGTCTAAGACACCATTTGTAGAGAAGTTTTAAATTAAAAATTGCATATCACATGTATTTTTTAACAGAATTCAAAGTTTACTTAGAAATAATAAATTATGTTTGGTATCTTCTAAGCAGTCTAGAGCAGGAGGAAAAGCATTTTCCTATTTTTAATGCGTTTTTACACTTCTATGACTATAAACCAAACATTTGTTAACCGCTTTTAAAAAAATATAGCTTATTTGAAAAATATTAGTCGTCCATTTGCCGTTATTAAATTTAAAAAAATAGTACATCAGAACAACTGCAGTTTTTTTTATAATTTTTCAAACTTGTTTGACAGCTCTAGGGGGGCAGCTGCCCCCCTGCCCATAGCTGGCTACGCCCATGTATCCTTAGTAGACTATTTATGGTTGTAACCCATAGGAGACGTGATAGTATTCCCCCCTGTGGCATCCCCTGACCAACTTTGTGTCTTATTGTTACGTCTTGTAGCGCGCAGCATATCCATCTATTCCTTAGCATGTGGTCTATCCAGTGTCTCAAGGCCCGGTTTACCTGAAACTCGTCTAAGGAGTGGATTAGCGTTTACGTATGCATGTTGTTTGTACTTGAGCATATCGATAGAGATGTTACTCTTCATCATGGTGTCGACCGCCCGTTCCATTGTTTTGAGTAAGAATGAAGTTACACTTATCGGACGATAAGATTTTGGTATTGCATAACTTGACTTGCCGGGCTTGGGAATAAATACTACCCTTGCCTCTTGCCAGGCCAATGGAGTATACGCAAAGTTTAAGCAAGCATTGAAAATCTCGACCAGATTGGACGAAATGTAGTCCACTTCCCTTTGAAGTAAGGCTGGGAAAATCTGGTCTGGTCCCGCTGCTTTTTGGTGCTTCTTCTGATGCATAAGCTATCTCCATCGGTGACACTGTGTGTGCCGTAGTACTCGACGGGAAGTGCGTTCTCATCAGAAGGCTTAGAGATTCCTCGGTTGTTTCCATCTTTTTACCCGTCTCATCAACCATAAGCTCGGGTTGTGAGTGAGTTTTAGATAGAAACTTTTTAATTTTAGAGACGTCATTCACGCTATCTACCTGTTCACAAAAAAGCTTCCAGGAGTTCCGTTTGGCGGTTCTTGTCATTTTGTTGTATTTTTTCAGTTTTGTTTGGTAGTTGTCCCAGAATACAGCTGATTTTTTACGTTTTGCCCTATTGTAAAGTCTTCGGACCTCTTTGCCTTTGTTACGAATTTTCCCTGTCATCCAGGGTTTTTCGTAGGCAGATTTCCTCTCTCGAAGTGGACAACTTTCTTAGAAAGACCTTACTAGAGCCTTTGTTAGTTTATTGACATTTCTATGTATATCTTCTTTGCTTAGGCAAACCTCAACTTCTTGCCCTAGTCTATCTTTAACTTGTTTTTCGAATTTAGTCCAATATGTTTTGGGTTTATTTCGGAAAGTTATCGGATTCGGCGGTGGCCTTGATATTTTAAACCTAATATACCTATGGTCAGAGAAGGAGTGATCCTTCGAAACCCTCCACTCATGTACCTCGTTTATTAGATTTTCTGAACATGTTGTTACATCTAATACTTCTTCCATAACTCTGTTAACAAAGGTTGGTGTATTTCCCTATGTTAAGAGTAATCAGGTCGTTAGTATTCAAAAATTCTCTCTTGTTAGTGTTAGTACTATCCCACGAAAAATGGTGAGAGTTAGCATCGCTACCTACTAGTACTTCGTTACCTGTTTGCTTGATTTTCCTCACCAGTTGCTGCAGCTCCGACGAAGGTGGTAATGTCGGCGAGTCGAACGGCAGGTAAATTGATGCTAGGTATATATTACCATTCCCTTGCTTCAACACTGTGGCGTCCGAGGTTGACAACTCTGGGGAGAAACGAAAGCATAAGTTTTTATGGCATATAATACATGTCCTCGATCGGTTTCCTGTATTAGCGTAAAAGAGTTGGTAATTAATGTGGTTTAGTCCGGAAACCTTCTTGTTTACGGTCCAAGGTTCCTGGATTAAACCGATGTGTATATTACCTTTGGTTATTTTATCCATCAGGGCTTGAGTTGCCGTTTCGCTCCGATGGAGGTTTATCTGGATGACCTCAATCATGAGTCATCCAGTAAGCGGGCTTCTTGGGAGTCGCTGAAGGCTTCGACCCCCTCTTCGGTTTTGCTCGGTGGTTTGTCCTCCTTGCTGGATTGGTGGGCATCCTCTTCTTCTTCCCCGACTGGTGCCCTTCCAACTTTAAAGGTGACTGCATTACAGATGTAATACGCCTTGCCCTTTGTCTTTGGCTAGTGAGAGATCGTCAATTCCAACCACAAGGAGAGTGCCATCCTCTTTCTCCTCCCTGTGGGCGGCCCGCTGTTCTTTATTTAGCTGTGCCTCCTGTACCTACGTCTCTGGGCTCCTGTCCACCGAACTTTTTTCTCCGTTGTAAGTTTAGATATGCTTTCGCTTACCTTTTCTACCATCTTGTGGAACTCCTCGTTAACGGGCTTCTCCACAACGGTGGTGTTGATTTTGCAGCTGCTGTCTGATTCGGAGTCAGGGTCGCTCCCATCCTCGGATGGCTGGGTCCAGATTAAACTCTCCCTACGCTTCCCTTCTCTTCATCTTTTTTACCTTTCGGTTGCGTGCTTGTAGCAGTACCGTCGACCATAGATGCCAAGGCACCCACATCTGTGGGAGATGTTTGCTCACGATCGCTTGATGACGACGAGGTGTGACTCGCAGGCAGATCACTATTCCCGGTACTGGGTTATTTAGGCCCTGCACTGTAACGTTTATTCCTTCTTTGTCCTCCATGTTTGTTTTTTGTTTTAGGGGAACACCCCCGTAGTCAGTTTTTTGTCCGCGGGAACCTCAGAGGTCCCAGAGGTAGGTGGTCGTGCCACTCTACCCTAGACGGGTCATGTCACAAGTGATTTCCCTCGTAAATGATAGAGTAGCACGACCATCCCCCTCCCCCTATCCGCCGGTGGGGACACCCTGACAAACACCCTCGGGAAAAAAATGTTAAACAAAGACAAAAAGTGGCGAAGGCTCACAGTGGAATAAATGCCGATCTAGCGTATAGAAAATCAAAAAATGGTCTTTGAAAGAAACAATGAAACGTTAGTACAGAATTGAACTAGAGTGTTGATTGTACTTAACGGCATTTATACTAACCCAGCAAAATATCAAAATATAAGGGGTTCCATGCGATGACGTGATTTCATGGCATCTTTTGCATTGGTTCAAACGAATTCGTGAAAGATTCGATTTTTTCATTAGCATTTGAACCAATGCAAAGGAAGTCGTGAAAGATTCGATCGTTTCACAGCATTTGAACCCACTCCATCGATACAATAGAGATGAATTTTGTGTTTTTATTTATACACATTTTTCTAAATATATAAGATTAATTATTTACAATAGGCTTGATGTTGTCGGAGACTCGAAATTACAACCAACGTTGTTAAAACTCTAGTCGTTATGATAATGTCACTGCAAAGGTTGGTGAAAATGACATGCCAAAGCATTGGTGAAAATGAAATGCTTTGGATTCAAAAATGTTAAACAAAGACAAAAAGTGGCGAAGGCTCACAGTGGAATAAATGCCGATCTAGCGTATAGAAAATCAAAAAATGGTCTTTGAAAGAAACAATGAAACGTTAGTACAGAATTGAACTAGAGTGTTGATTGTACTTAACGGCATTTATACTAACCAAGCAAAATATCAAAATATAAGGGGTTCCATGCGATGACGTGATTTCATGGCATCTTTTGCATTGGTTCAAACGAATTCGTAAAAGATCCGATTTTTTCATTAGCATTTGAACCAATGCAAAGGAAGTCGTGAAAGATTCGATCGTTTCACAGCATTTGAACCCACTCCATCGATACAATAGAGATGAATTTTGTGTTTTTATTTATACACATTTTTCTAAATATATAAGATTAATTATTTACAATAGGCTTGATGTTGTCGGAGACTCGAAATTACAACCATCGTTGTTAAAACTCTAGTCGTTATGATAATGTCACTGCAAAGGTTGGTGAAAATGACATGCCAAAGCATTGGTGAAAATGAAATGCTTTGGATTCAAAAATGAATAGCATCTTTCGGGGTCCACGCTCGTATAAAATTCATCTTGCACCCATGATTGAATGGCATCTTTGGCATCGAACATTTTGCTGGGAATTAGAAATAGATAATCAGAACAGAATAACGGTACATTTAAAATTGATATTTTTTACAATGTTCACGATGACTTTTTTGCTGTAAAATTGCGATAGACGTGTGCGTTCTGTGAATATATTATTGTAGAATCAGTTATATTTTTGATATACCGTAATGGTATTTAATTAAATGAAATAGTTTTATAACGCATAAGTTATTTTAATGTATATGTTTCGGGCTAATTAAATGTAAGGTCCATTTTTTGTAATTGCTTCGATTAAATTAGGGGTTTAGTATGCAAATCTATCGAGTTCCGCTTCGTTTTTTTATTTCTTATGTATCTTGTCTAGAATAACATCTTAAATTTTTAATTGCGACTTCTTGCGACTTTCGGTTTTATAGTAATTTTAAGGAAATATGCCTATTCGGGAAGGAAGTTTTTTCTAAATTTGGTTTCAATAAAACTACTATTATGGATGTTTAGATTTGTGCTAAATATTCCCTTTGTAGACCCTGTATTGGTCTTTAATTGTTCGTTGAAGTGTATGCGCTACGGTTGATTGCAACCTTGTGCTAGCGCATTTGACATTTCAATGTGTAATTAATAATCAGTTTGTTTTGCCGCCTCCTTTAAACATCAAGAGAACTTCTCTGTCAGTCGGACAGACAACACGCAAGATCGTTACAACCGCACATATCCCCCTCTGAGCTCCTCTGAGCTAAACATTTGGTCCTTCGAGCCGGATTGGATCATCGAAGATCTATTGGATTTGGAAATAGCGAGCTCGCGTTAGTAAATTGCCGCGACCTTTCGGCATTATTATTGAAACTTCGTTTTTCGATGTATTGTATTATATCGAGCCCTTCCCGCGAAAAAGGTGTAAGCGACAAAAAGCTAATTTTACAGGAGACGGTTTTTATTGAATAACTTTCGACATAACCAAAATTGTTTATTCAAATTTGGTATAGTTCTGTTATTTAATCCTACTTACTGAAAAAATAACAAAATTGTGGAATATCTTCAATATAACGGTAGTTTGTGTCGCTTACATCTTTTTCGCTGTCACGCAATCAGGCTTTTACTTTGAGAAGTGGCGGTTACATCAAAAAAAATTATTTGAAACAAATCATTTTTAGAGTAATTCTTATCTACAATTTAAAAACAAAGCACACTAATTTTATAGCAAGTATTTATTCGAAGAATTATAAGATTAAAACGCATTTCTTGTAATATAGTTGAATAACGACATGGTATGTAAACGTGCAATTTGATGTAAGCGACAATTCGCTGTCACAAACAAATGTACACAAAAAGCAAAAATGGCGCTTACATCAAAATTGTTTTTGCTCTAATTTCGTAACGGTACATGGCTGAGTTCTAAAAATTTGGGAGATGGTGTGTTGGAATATTCTTCATAGATTTCCGTAAAAAAACGAAAATCGAAAAAATGTCGCTTACATCATTTTCGCGGGAAGGGCTCGATATGTATTGAAGGTACAAAGGTAGTTTTACGTCACCACAGTTTTTTCGCGCCAAGCGTCAAATATTTTGGTGCTTGCATTCGGCAGCATCATAATCAAAACAAAAGCCGAAAATAATGAAGTGCAAAAGCTGTTTGCTTCTTTTTATTTCTTGTAGTAGTTGTTATTTCTTCTCTCGTTGTGCTTTATTACCTAAAGCTATCACACGTTCTGTAGGTTTGCTTGGTCTACCAACAATTCGCATTGTATGTATACTGTCGTTGTTACATTTCTTTTTTGTTCGTTGTAACGAAAGTAGAATCATTCCAACTATCGTTATAGCCCGTTTAGACTATACCCTTATACGATGATTAAGGGCATTATCTCGATTTAAGTGCTTAATCGACCCAAATCCACCCTGATTTACCATACAAAATTAAATCAATTCAAAACTTTGGTTTGTTTTAAATCAAATGTTAAATCGAAATATTTTGATATACAACACTGCTTTTTACTCCTAAAAATGCAACTATTGCAGTCTGTACCAATATTGGCAACTATGTTCATGTGTCGTTTATTTACTAGGGTTATGACTTTTTTACCTTTTTTCTATAAATGATTTCCTGTAGCGAGATTGAATGAACTTTTGCTTTTTAATGCCAAAAAAAAAACAACGTTCATTCCATTTAATTATTAAAAAAGGTCACACACAAACCACTTAAAAAAATGGAAAATCCTATGAAATGAAAAAAAAATGTTGCACCAAATTTTTTTCCTGTTGCACGAATAAATGACATTTTGCCTATTAATGACTAAAATAATGTTTATTCCATTTAAATATTGAAAAAGGTCCCGCACAAACCACATTCAATTTATGTGATACATGGTATAAAGCTATATATGATATAAAATTATATGTATGTAATAATATGACTACAAAATTTGTGAGAAAAAAGCTTATGTCATTTTGGATATGTCGTGTGGCTTTAACGATTGTTTTGAGTTATTTATGTGCTTAAAGGGACTTCAAAATTTTTTCCAAAAAACTCATCTATAAAAACTTTAAAAGTTTTTTTGTGAATGAGATTTTCTCTATCGAATCACCTTGTAATTAAGATTTTATGTAATCTTATGCAAAAGCTCATCAAAATATGACACAGGGATATGAGGTTGTAAAAAAGTTATAACCCTATTATTTACATTTTTCAAATAACTGTAAACACAAAACTCACAAAAACAAACAGAAGCGGAAAAATAGAAAAAATATTAAATAAAAATAAAATGGATGTAGCTTTAATTTAATATAAATTTTAAACAACATATTTAATAGCAATTTGTCAGATTATTTTGTGCAGTATTCCATTTTTAATTTTCAAGCAATTCTTTTTGCAAATTCGCGTGTGTATACGTAAACAAAGATCAGCTGACTGGCATCTTATATCATTTTAGACTAGTCTAAACAACTAGGATTTGAAAGTTGGATTTAGAAATCGAGTCGATTTAAAATGACTAGTCTAAACGGGCTATTAGCAACAGCAACACTGCATTAATTGCTTTCTCGTTATTCACTGATCAGCACTTGTTAGTTGTTTGTGCATTGTTTTTCCTATTCTCTTTTCTGTCGTGTACGTTACATTGGGTAGCTACACTACATTAGTTATTCAATTTGATTTGAAATAGCGTTTGTTATAGGGTGTTGGCAAATAAATAATTTTGTAAATATAATGGCGTTTTTATTCTGTTGTTGTTGTTTTAAATTATTGGAAATTTAATACACCCTACAGTCAGTACTTTTAGCTGTCTTAATAACAAAATTAAATCGTTATTTTATTTAATTTTGCTTTTTGTTGGAAGAATTTAGGAAATGTCCATCGCTCCTCTAATTAATTTCCTTGCAGCTTGTAACGCTCTTGCAGAATTAAGTGCACAATTCGGTGCGCTGAATGATAATGATTTTGATATTTATAGATTAGAGGGTAGGAAGAATAAATTAGAAATATTATGGAAATCGGTCCACAATACATTGACGGACTTAGAAATATCGGAACATGCTATAAAAAGCGATCTGCAATCGGCTGATTCAAAATATGAGGAGTCTTTTAGTATACACTTATTAACTTTGACCTCCATTAACGAAAAAATCCTAAAATTACGTTCGGCGTCAAATAGTTCCCACAAATTGTTGCACAAAATTAGTGAAAAATCGGTTAAAAATATGTCTTCGATTCCTGAATCGCAGGATATGAATATGCTGCTGTCTTGTGATATGGTTGACAATTTGTTGTTGCCTCCTATTGAGATGGATTTATTTAGTGCACTTAACAAGTAACAAAGAAGTTCGGTTCAAACCTAATAGTAATGTTATGCAATCCACTCCTAAAGGAGATTCTGCTTCTACTTCTCAAGGAAAATCATGTTCTCTATGTCGTGAGAAAAATCATCGCCTGCATTTGTGTAAGCAATTTAAGAATTTGTCGGCCAAATGTAGATTTGCTACGGTCAAACTTTACGAATGTTGCGTCAATTGTTTGGCAAGGGGACATACTAGTTTATCACCCCCACATACGCTCCACTGCTCTACGCATTCGGCGTCTGGCACCCATCGGCGGAGCCCCTCAGAGCTAAACAATGGAAACAATTTTGATAAATAAGATCAGATATAACTTGGAATTGATCACAGTATAATAGATAAGAAAATACAAAATGAAAAAGTTCCTAGGGAAATTAATGCAGGTATGCGTCTCCAAATAAACAGTTATATACACGTTTTTCTTACTAAAAAGTTGGTGAGGGTGATTTTGAGCACTAATTATTCCATATAAGTTCAGAATATGTATGTAGTTTATGGTGGAGGTTATAACGAATTCGGCCCGACCGAACTAAACGCTTTTTTACTTGTTTTACTTTGAATCGAAATGACGAATATCTCAGCTTTGCTTGGGTACATTTCAACTAAAGTGACCATTTTTAGAATATCGGCTGTAATACAAAAAATAATTACTGAAAAGTCAAAAATAAAAAATAATTAAAAAAATGAGTTACAGTGTTTTATTTTTAAATGCGCTTAAAACTAGAAAATAATTTTTCATGATGGAATCTCTCAAATAAAACGCTTGTAGTTTAATAGTGTCACAATTTTTATTTTAAATGCAAGCGTTTTATTTGAGAGATATCATCATGAACAATTATTTTCTAGTTTTAAGCGCATTTACATATAAATAAAACACTGAACTTAATGTCTTAATTATGTTTTTATATATATATAACTTTTAAGTAATTATTTTTTTGGCCACTGAGAACCTCATAACAAAATTATGGCTAATTTAGACCGAAAATGCAGATAAAAACTTTAAAATGCCTGAAATCGTGTGGTACCGTTATATAAGGGCTATACCAAAACCTGAACTTATGTCCATATTTTTCTTGTGTGGATGTTTCTGTACCATTAGGAACCCCAAATCCCAAGTTTCAGCCAATTCGGGTTGAAAATGAAGATTAAATCCTTAAAATACTTGAAATCGGCTGGTACCGCTATATTGTGGCTATACCAAAACCTTGACCTATGTCCAACATTTTTAGTAAGGAAGTTTCTGTACCATTAGGAACCCCAAATGCCAAAATACAGCCAATTCGGCATAAAAATTAAATCAGTTCGATTGGTCGACTGCAACTGTGTTAAAGATGAGTTACTAGATTTGAACTAAATCGGGTGGTACCGCTATATGGGGGCAATAGGAAAAACTGGACCCATATTGGTTTTGGTTTCATATTCATGTATTGTCTTTCAAATCTGAAAAGTGTGCAAAGTTTCAGCTCGATTGGTCCACTGCAACCGTGTTAAAAATGAGTTACTAGATTTGAACTAAACGGACACCAACGCAAGTTAAATAAAACACTGTAAGAATATGTTTCAGTGTTTTATTTATAAATGCACTTAAAACTAGAAAATAATTTCTCGCTTAACCTCAATAAGTATATTCTTCCTAGTGATAGAACCTCCAAAATAAAACGCTTGCCGTTTAATTCTGCCACCATTTTCATTTTAAATGCCAGCATTTTATTTGAGAGATTCCATCATGAGGAAGAATATACTTATTGAGGCTAAGCGACAAATTGTTTTCTAGTTTTAAGTGCATTGATAAATAAAACGCTGAAACCTAATATTTTTAATTTTATTTTTTATTTTTAACTTTTTAGTAAATAATTTTTTGACCTCTGAGCATTTAGAGCGGCTGGTTGAAGTCATTCTTGCAGAAAAACTTAAATATTGGACCAAATTTCATCGCATCTCTTATATTAAATGGCTTTATCCACGATCTGTTGATTATCTTGAGAATTGGTCCTCTCCGGCAAAATTAGGCTTTTTGCAGCCTGCAGCCCACATGTAACGTTAGCAGTCGATACGAAACATATAAAATATTGGAACCGGGAATTTAACCCGATTTTTTGTATTTTTGTTATATATGTATTTGTTTTTCTATATGACAGAAAAGCAAAAAGGTTAATTTCAATACACATTTAAATACCAAAATAAAAACCAAAAAAAGGAATTTATCCGGTATTTACTCAAAACTCGGGTAGAATCCCATCTATATAAATTATGTATTTTTACCAGTGCGCATGCTTGTTATTAATTAAAAATAGGGTAATAACAATCATACGCAGTGGGGTTCAATGCTAAAAAGACAACAACAACCCAGTAAGGAAAGTATCGAATTCGAGCGGAGCCGACTATATGATACCTTACATATGAATATGTAAAATATATATGGAAGCTATATCAGAATCTAGACCGATTTCAATATAGTTAGGTAAACTTATTTCCAGAGTGAATTCCGTCACACATTCCAAATTTCATACAAATTGGACAGATTTAGCGTATTTGGTGCATTAAATGCCTCAAATCTGCCGAAAATATATATGAAACCTATATCCAAATCTGAACCGATTTTGATATAATATTTATTTCTATACCAAACGCAGCCACACATTTCATCGAAATTTGGCAGATATAGTGTGTTTGGTGCATCAAGTACATGAAGTCGGCCGGAAATACTTATGTATATATGGGAGTGAGTTATGTCCTAATCTGGACCGATTTTCACAAAAACCAATAGCGTTCTTCCTATGGCTAAAAAATATCTTCCCGTAATTTTTGCCGAATCAGATAAATGCGACGTTGCGAACAAATATGTTGTATGGGCTAGCGGACAAGCAATGGGGGACATGCCAGGACCCTGCCAGGAAATAAATTAGTTTAAAAATAGTTTATAACTAGTTCAAAAATAACCACCACTGTGTTGGCCAAAAATAAAAAATGGACGTCAAAATTTTAGTACAACATCTGGCAACGCTAATAGCTATGACATGGACCTTTTTAAAAATATATTAATTTTTGTTTCATTCGAACGCGATCTTCTTAAGAATAGCTTCAAAAATCGGAACATTTGACTAATATTTTTTGTTGTAAGTACAACCTATACTTTACGTGCAAGTAAATATATTCAAAATATCGCGAAGCTAATACGTATTGCAAAATATTATAGTGGATTTTGAAAGAGGAAGTAATAGCTTAATTTTTATTAAAAATAGTATTTTAGCGTGTTGTGGAATTCTAGTTTGCTGCATATTTTCTTAGTGTATTTTGTAATGCCAATTCGATCATATACATACATTTGACCTAAGGTTTTAGTTATGATGCCCACCAGTGCCCACCTCGGGTATAATTTTCCAAAGTTGTTCATTGGTTTAAGATTATTCAGTATTAAAATCAGCTGCCATCTAGTGCCAGACTATAAATGGTGGGCCGCTGATTAAAACTGCCTTAAATTGGATTTCTATGGATATATTAGCGTATAACTCTGTTATCTGACCACGTACATTAACATAATTGGTATCAGTGGCAAGATGATGAAATATTCTTCCAAATTTGTCATACGTTGGCGGTAACATGGGGATGAGCTAGGCAGTAGACAATTGTCCATCTCTGCATTACTTTTAACAAACCAACTATTTTTAACTTATTTATATCTAACTATTATTTTGACTTTTTATAGTCAGTTTAAAAATTTTGTTTTTGTCTTATTGAAAGAGATAAAGGTATTTTTTATTTATTATATTTTATTTATTTTTTATTTCTTTTAATTCTATATTTTGCTTTTATCTTTGACTTTTTATTTTGACACCAGCTGTTTCTCAGTTATGTTCCCTTGTTGTTCCTCTTTTGGTATGTCGAGTCTATCAAACCTAGTTTGTATATTTGTCTGTTGCATTTATATCGAAATAATTACGAAAGTGTATATGAGAATTAATTGCGTCGAAAACACACTATTGAACATTCAACGTTTTCAACTGGTTGATCTCTAGATGACTTTTCAACTAATTTATAGTTGGTTGTAGAAAAATTGCTTTGTAACCGACTATTTTCCAACAGGTTAATAACTAGTTCAAAAGTAATGCAGAGATAGTCAGTTTTCCATTTTTTGATCTATAGATGACTTTTCAACCAATTAGTAGTTAGTTGTAGAATAATGCATTTATAACTAACTATTTTTTAAACCGGTTGAGAAAAGTCCCGCAGGGGAACTATGGGCCTGTGTCGTTTCATTATACATATATGTTATATAGGAAATGTGAAAAATTTTGTCATATTCTATTTGAACGAACTTTTTATACCCTCCACCACGAACTGTATTGAAGTGAATACTAAAAATACCGAAAATTGGGAGATATCTTTCTATGGGGGCTATATGAGGGCGCGGACCTATACCTACAAATTTCGGGGGGAAAGTTTTATACCCACGAAGATTCAGTACCAAATTTTAGCCATTTCGGAGTGATAATGAGGCTAAAAACTTGAAAATACCGAAAATCGGGAGATATCGTCCTATGGGGGCTATATCAAAACGTGGACCTATTTATTGGGCGTTATATGCGTAATTGGGCGTTATATGCGTTATATGGGGGACTATACCAAAACGTGGACCTATATAAACAAACTTTGGTAGAAATATTTTTTGGCCTCTGGAAACACAAAATACCAATCTAAAAACGATTCGGAGGTAAAATGGGACAAATATCTTAAAAATTCTTTAAAACGACGACACGTCACGCGTCACTTTGTATGGGGGCTATACGAAAACGTGGACATTTCAATACCAAAAGTTCTACGTACATATAATAGATTTTACCAAAATTTCATGCACTTAATTCAATCCGTTCGGACGCTAGAGTGATTTGCACAGACGGACGGACATGGCTATATCGATGTAGAATTGCAAGCTGAGCTACTTTGTGATCTACAATGATTATTCCGAGTAGTTACAAACGGAATGACAAACTTAATATACCCCCCATTTTATGGTGGAGGTTATAAAAAGATAAGATTGCTAAATATCGGGAGCTTTGTTGACAGTTTCATATAGTTCGGTCAAAAAATGTAGGTAAAATCCTCAAAATACATTAATTCGGGCGGTACCTTTATATGGGGATGTACCACAACGTGGGCCTTTGTTTACAATTATTGCTGGAGAAGTTCTAACCACTGGCTACCGTTATGTGGGTTCTATACCTAAACCTATGTTGACAATTTTTGGTGGAGAACTTGGTGACTGCAGGGAACCTAAAATGTCAAATTTCTGGTATCTTAGTCAAAGAATTTAGCTAAAATCCTTATAATCTCAAATGCCAAATTACAGGTAGTTCAGTCACAAAATGTAAAAGATTTGCGGCCACTGGGAAATTTAAATGTCAAATTTGTTCGGTAACGTATTGAAATAATAATTTGCGACCCTATAATGTATATATATTCTGGATCAGGGTAAAATTCTGACTCGAGCTATGTGGACATAGCTCCATGTTTTGGTATAGCACCATTTTACGTTACCATCAGATTTAAGGTATTTTGACGTTTGCAGCTATATTTTCAGACCGAATTAGCTTTAATTTGGAAATTAGGGTTAGTACAGTGTTAGGTTACATACGAAAACGTTGACATTTAGCGCTCCCAGTGGTCAACAAACTTTTTCATTAAAAATTGTGGCCATAGGTCCACGTTTTGGTAAAGCCTCCATATAATAGCACCACGCGATTTAAAATATTCTGTCAGAAAACTTATCCCCTAAAAATTGTGAACATGGGTCCATGGTCTGAAATAGCCCCCAAGTATCGTTATCGACCGATTCAAGTAATTTTAAGGCTTTTAACTACATTATCCGTCTAAATTGGCTGTCTCTGCCAAAAGTTGTGGGCATACATAGGTCCTTAAAACGGATTTAAGGCATTTGATGTTAATTGGTATTTAGGGTTCACAGTGGTTAAAAAACTTCCCCAACAAATCTTGCGGACATAGGCTCACGTTGTGGTACAGCTTCCATTTAACTGATAATTATTCCATTCTAATTATTCCATATAAGTTCAGAATATGTAGTTTATGGTGGAGGGTATAAAAAATTCGGCCCGGCCGAACTAAACGTTTTTTTTTACTTGTTTTACTTTAAATTGAAATTACGAATATCTCAGCTTGGTTGGGTGCATTTCAACTAAAGTGACCATTTTTAAGAATATCGGCTGTAATGCAAAAAATAATTACTGAAAAGTTAAAAATAAAAAATAATTAAAAACAAGTAAGAACGGCGTTAAGTTCGGCCGGGCCGAACTTGTTATACCCTCCACCACAATTTGTATTGAAGTAAAATGGAATAATTAGTTTCCTTTCGTGTATAAAGAAGACTTAATACTAAATTTCAGCAATTTCGGTAAAACAATGTGAGGCACCATTCTATGGGGACTATTTCAAAACGTCGATCTATACCAACAAATTTTTGACGGAAAGTTTTTAGGCTCAAAGAAGACTAAATACCAAATTTCCTATATTTCGGTAAGAGAATGTGGCTAAAACTTCAAAAATATAGAAAATCAAGAAGTACGCTTCTATGGGGATATAGGAAGACGTGGACCTATACTGATAATACTCTTCTGGAATATTTTATAACTCTTGGAAGACGAAATAACGAATTTCAGACATTTCGGTTGGATATTGACGTCACAATCTTCAGTATTACGAAAATCGGGAGGTACCGTTCTATGGGGACCATATCAAAACGTGGACGTATACCGACGAATTTTAGTCAGAAATGGGGCAATATGAAAGCGTGGATCTGTACAGACATATTTCTGGCGAACAGTTTTATATCACATTGAAGACTAAATACCAAATTTCAGCCATTTTGGTGGAATATTGGAGACACAACCTTCAAAATACGAAAAACCGGAGGTGCCTTTCCATGAGGGCTATATGAAGGCGTGGACCTATACCGACAAATTTAAAGGGGAAGTTTGAGTACCCCAACGAAGTCTAAATACCAAATTTCACCCATTTCGGTGGAATATTGAGGCCACAACGTTCAAAATACCGAAAATCGGGAGGTACCGTTCTATGGGGGCTATATGAAGGCATGGACCGATACCGAAAAAGTTCTGGGGGGAAGTTTTATACCACCAACGTAGACTAAGTACCAAATTTCAGCCATTTTGGTAGGATAATGAACCATAGAATTTTATGCTGATCAATAATATATATACTTTATAGGGTCTCCGACGTATATTTCGATGTGTTACAAACGGAATGACAAATTTAATTATACCCTCCATATGGTGGAGGGTATAATAAGTTACAGTGTTTTATTTATAAATGCGCCTAAAACTAGAAAATAATTTTCATGATGAAATCTCTCAAATAAAACGCTTGTCGTTTAATATTGTCACAATTGGTATGTTCCGGAACTGCAAGAATCTACTAATTTTTACTATTTTTTCCGATAACATAAAGGAAAAAATGTTATCGTAGTAAAAAATAGTACCTTCTTGCAGGTTCTGGAACGGAGCAAATTTTTAATTCAAATGCAAGCATTTTATGTGAGAGATTTCATATGAACTATTATTTTATAGTTTTAAGCGCATTTATAAATAAAACACGGTAAATTAATGTCTTAATTATTTTTTATTTTTAACTTGTCAGTAATTATTTTTTTGACCATTGAGAACCTCATAACAAAATTATAGCTAATTTAGGCCGAAAATGTAGATAAAAAGTTTAAAATGTCTGAATCGGGCGGTACCGTTATATAAGGGCTATACCAAACCCTGGACTTATGTCCATAATTTTTGGTGGGGAAGTTTCTGTACCATTTGGAAATGCCTAGTTTCAGCCAATTCGTGGTGAAAATGAAGATTTAATCCTTAAAATACCTGAAATCGGGTGGTACCGCTATATTGTGGCTATACCAAAACCTTGTCCTATGTCCAAAATTTTTGGTGAGGAACCCCAAATGCCAAAATACAGCGAATTCGGCCTAAAAATGAAGATAGAATCTTTAAAATACCTGACATCAAGTGGCACCGCTATAAGAAAAAATGTGGGTATATTGGTTTTGGTTTCATATTCATGTATTGTCATCCAAATCAGAATCAAATCAAAGCGGCGTATACATTTCGTGGCCTGGTATACATCAAAAACCTCGATTGCAACGAGCCAATATGCGTTTTTCATCCTAAAGTCATTGATGTATTTCGGACTCCGAGAGATGGATCCAGTGCGGTTTTACAAAGCTAAAAATGTCAAATTAAATATCTCTAATTATTTCACTTGTTTATGGACCTTTTTTATATATCATTATATCCTGTTTCGTTTACTTTCATATTTTATTGTAATATTTAAAAACTCATATGTATCAATGTCATCTATTCGCGTTGCTGATGCTTTAAACCCATACCAATCTTCATTTTTAAATGACTATGGGTAACAGCGATACATCTTCCAGAGACGTTACTAAAAACCTCGTTAGAATATTGGCCAAACAGAGATATGGGCTAAAATTGTGTCACTTCAATTCTCAAAGTTTGGTTAACAAATTAGACGAACGATTAGACGACTCGGCTCTTGATATCATTTGTATTTCGGAAACTTGGCTTCACTCCTCTATTCCTGATAGTTTGATCCATTTAAATGGATATACCGTTTTCAGATCTGATAGGGAAAGACGTGGCGTGGGCATTGCAATTTTTGCTAAAAAGAACTTAAATGTGAAATTGAAGTTAAAATCATTTGTTGGTGATTCTATTGAATACGTTTTCGTTGAACTAATATCAAATACTAAAAAAATTCTCATTGGTTGTGTTTATCGACCCAATAACAGAGTTGATACGCAAAAGTTTATGGACACTCTAAATAGTGTTACCGTGGGATATCATGATGTATTTATTTCTGGAGACTTTAATTCCAACGTTCTTGTTGATACCTCCTTATTAGACAAAATGTCGACCCTAAGCCTTTTCAACACTAATAGTACGTATCCAACACATTTCTCGCCATATGCCAATACTCTTTTGGACCTGTTTTTTGTTAATAACCTACGTAATATTCTTCTGTATGATCAAATTTCTTTTCCAGCTTTTTCGAAGCACGACCTTATATTTCTGGCCTACAACTTCTCCATACATGATAATGTAGAGCCTGACACATACACTTATCGCGACTACAACTGAACGACTGAATTATTCAGAGCTAAATGAAAAGATCTGCGACGTCGACTGGAGTATGATTTTCAACCTTACCTCTGTGGACCAGAAACTCGAATTTCTTCAACAAAATATTGTTCGCATTTACAACCAATCTATCCCCATCAAAAATAAAAAAAGCACATCTTGTATCAAACCATGGTTTAATTCCACGATTAAGCAGAACATAAATGACAGAGAATTGGCATATTCCAGATGGAAAAGGTTTAAAACACCCGAACTCCACGAAGAATATCGCTTAGCAAGCAATAGTGTGAACAACCTCATAAAAGCTGCTAAAACTGCATATTATGCCGATAAATTTTACTATGCTATGGGTACTAAAAGCACTTGGAAAGTCGTACGTGATATTGGCATTGGAAAATCAAAAACCTTTCATCAATACCCCGGAGATATTGATGATCTCAATAAAAACTTTGTGGACATTCCTACCATACCAATAAATACATCATTTTATGGTAATAACAGTGGGACACTGGAGAATACTAATACTAGCTCCTCTTTTGAATTTCGATGTGTAACCATATATGAGGTTCTCAAAAGTTTTCTACAAGTGAAGTCGAATGCTATTGGACTGGATGGTATTGATCCAAAATTTTTAAGGATAATACTTCCAAAACTTCTGCCTTACTTTACACATTTATTTAATACTATTTTGACCACGAGTGTATATCCCACCATATGCAAATACGCAAAAATCATTCCAGTTCCAAAGTCCAATCAAGATTTTCGGCCAATCTCAATTCTTTGAAAAAATTCTTCACTCACAAATGTCTGAATATCTTCACCGAGAGCCACTACTCACAGAAAATCAGTCAGGGTTTCGACCTAATCACAGTTGTATTACTGCGTTAGTAGAGGTTTCAGAATCGATACGTAAGGATATTGATGAAAATAAGATTGCTTTCCTTGTTCTTTTAGACCATTCTAAAGCCTTCGACTCTGTCGATCACACCAATTTATGCATGAAACTACAGCGTTTCTTTAATTTCTCAATAACTGCTGTGAACTTAATTTAGTCATATCTCAGCAAAAGGTCACAATCGGTGTGTACAGGCACGAAGCTATCAAAACCACTATCTGTTTCCAAAGGTGTTCCCCAGGGTTCAGTTATTGGTCCTTTATTGTTCTCTCTTTATGCAAACGATCTACCTCAACAATTATTGCATAGCCAAATAAAAATGTATGCAGATGATGTGCAACTACATATTTCTAAGTGGACCCGTTAATAATGCTAATGAAACAATTGACAAACTCAATGCGGATCTCTCGCGTGTTTTCAACTGGGCTACCGCAAACGGTTTGCTGCTAAACCCTAAAAAATCTAAAAGTTTAATCATTCACAAAAACAAAAATTTTAAACTACAAAATGCCAATATTTATATTAATAACACTGTGCAGCAGCATTTTTGGGGGGTGGAAAATTTCTTTTGGAGATGAAAGCCCTTAATGGGTATACCAAGAACCTAAAAGGAAATTTTCGCCATAGGTCAAGTTTCTGAGATATCGCGCGATGAAGTTTTTGATTTTTTCTCTATAATACTTGGGAAAAGAGCTCCATATCTCTGTTTGGCGTTGTTGTAGCTTCATTTTGAGGTGACATGTCTTCAGCCAAATCGATTGGCGAATCTTTTTGTAGAACATTTCATTCTTCTAACTCAATTCCTTTCATGTCCTTTTCGTCCTTTATTTCTTGAACCGTAGTGAAAGTACCACAAGATGAGATTTTTCAGCATCCAAATATTCTACGAAAATGTTGCTCAGAAGATTTTAGGTACGGTTCTCTTTGACAACTAATCGATTTTGTCCCGTTTTCTTTGTCCTTTTTGACATTTAATCGGTTTTGGTTCAGAAATAAACTATGTTTTGTTTTTCTGTATATTCGTTATTGGTTATGTATAGGTGTGTACACATAAGAATTGGTTATTTCTTATGTAGACATCTGGGTGCTTCTGAGATATTTGCCACAAATAGCTCTTGTAATGATGAACACGTTAATAACAAATTTTCTTGGAGGATAGATCCGGTTATCTCAGTTTTTGAACCGGTTATTCCGACATTAAAACCGATATTTGAACCGGTTTTAAGTAACCGATTAAACTTATATGTATACCATTAAAAAGCTTATAGAGTGGTCAATCAAACTAAATTAATTCGCTTATGAAAACTTTGCTAGTTGCAGTTCTAGAACAAAAAAACCGATTTCTTAAACCGTTTTTAAGGAAAAATGTCAGTACGCGCAAATATGGAGATCAAAGGCTGGGGGGCGAACAATTCTTTTTGGCGATGAAAGTCGATGAAGATAATATTACGAACCCGGAAGGACAGTTATGCCGTAGGTCAAACTTCTGAGTTATAGCGAAATGAATTCTTTCTTGACAAACTATACATACCAACGTGACAAAAAACATAACGCCATAACTCAGAAGTTTGACCTACGGCATAACTGTCCTTCCGGGTTCGTAATATTATCTTCATCGACTTTCATCGCCAAAAAGAATTGTTCGCCCCCCAGCCTTTGATCTCCATATTTACGCGTACTGACATTTTTCCTTAAAAACGGTTTAAGAAATCGGTTTTTTTGTTCTAGAACTGCAACTAGCAAAGTTTTCATAAGCGAATTAATTTAGTTTGATTGACCACTCTATAAGCTTTTTAATGGTATACATATAAGTTTAATCGGTTACTTAAAACCGGTTCAAATATCGGTTTTAATGTCGGAATAACCGGTTCAAAAACTGAGATAACCGGATCTATCCTCCAAGAAAATTTGTTATTAACGTGTTCATCATTACAAGAGCTATTTGTGGCAAATATCTCAGAAGCACCCAGATGTCTACATAAGAAATAACCAATTCTTATGTGTACACACCTATACATAACCAATAACGAATATACAGAAAAACAAAACATAGTTTATTTCTGAACCAAAACCGATTAAATGTCAAAAAGGACAAAGAAAACGGGACAAAATCGATTAGTTGTCAAAGAGAACCGTACCTAAAATCTTCTGAGCAACATTTTCGTAGAATATTTGGATGCTGAAAAATCTCATATTGTGGTACTTTCACTACGGTTCAAGAAATAAAGGACGAAAAGGACATGAAAGGAATTGAGTTAGAAGAATGAAATGTTCTACAAAAAGATTCGCCAATCGATTTGGCTGAAGACATGTCACCTCAAAATTAAGCTACAACAACGCCAAACAGAGATATTGAGCTCTTTTCCCAAGTATTATAGGAAAAAAATCAAAAACTTCATCGCGCGATATCTCAGAAACTTGACCTATGGCGAAAATTTCCTTTTGGGTTCATAGTATACTCATCAAGGGCTTTCACATTCAAAAGAAATTTTCCACCCCCCAGACTTTAAGTTCCATTTTGTGTCACAGTGATAATCAGAAAATTGAAGTAGTACATAAGGCAAAGAACCTAGGAGTTATCTTTAATAGCTCTCTTCGCTGGACTGATCATATAAACTCTGTTGTTGGTCAAACTTATGGTAAACTTCGAGTCTTATGGATTTCGCACTCCTACACACCTATTAACATCCGCATCATGTTAGCGAAAACTTGCCTTGTGCCTGGCTTGATATATGGCTGCGAACTATTTGCTAACTGCGACTCCTTAAGTATGCGAAAGTTAAATGTTGCCTTTAATAACATCAACCGTTATGTCTACGGCTTAAATAAAATGCAGAGTGTCACACACCATGTGTTATCCCTTTACGGTTTTACTTTTAACACCCTCCTCAATACCAGAGCTTTATTTCTCTTGCATAAAATCATTGTAAATTCTCGCGTTCCCTTAGAGGAAAAAGATTAAAACCTTTTAGAAGGAGAAGCCTCGTTTCTGAATGGCAATTTTTCATTTGTACCACACGTCTCTGGAACACATTACCCCACGAAATCCAAAGCATCAGCAACGTTTTTACCTTTAAAAAACGAATTTTACATTTCTTTTTGAATAACTGATCATTTCACCTAAACCCACTTTAATATTTTTCTATATGTAATGATTTTTTACTACAAAACCTTTCTCAAAGATCTTTCCCTTAGTTAAGATGGATACCTCATGTCAATTAATAAATCTACACTGTAATTATAAGATATTATCTTGTTGTGTAGAAAAAATAAAATAAATAAATAAATAAAAAAAAAATCGATTGGTCGACCGCAACTGTGTTAAAGATGAGTTACTAGATTTGAACTAAATGGGGTGGTACCGCTATATGGGGGCTATAAAAAATGGACCCATATTGGTTTTGGTTTCATATTCATGTATTGTCATCGAAATCTGAAATGTGTGCAAAGTTTGGTCAAATGCAACTGTGTTAAATATGAGTTACAAGATTTGATCTAAACGGACACCATTTGAGAGATTCCATCATGAGGAAGAATATACTTATTGAGACTAAGCGACAAATTATTTCGTCTGCTACGCACGAAAAGGTCGTAAGTCCACTTTTTTTGGAAATCTCGTTTTTGTTACAATATGAGAGTACAAGTCAAAGCACGTCGTGCGATATAAAGAAAATTATATATAATATAATGTAGTTCAGATATAATGATAAACGGCATCCTTGTTTGGGGTACAATGCAAAGAAGCAGCCTACAACTTTGGAGAATAATCGAATGATATTTGGGGGTGCCAAAGGACCGAACTTTTGCATAAAAATCTGATAATTTCTATTTAATAACTTAATTATTTACTTTGCAACGAAAATGTATTCTTGACTGCTATTTTGCTTTATATGCGCACTGATTATGAAAGGTGGATTCCTGGCCATTTCATTGATGCTAATTGTGACGCCACGCACATTGCAAAATTTGTAAAAAAAGCAATTTTTTGTGTATCTTACTTAAGATTGTATGTGGTGCTTATATGAATACGTCCTTTGTGTTTTGCAAAATAAAAAGGTTGATATTTTCGCTGATTATATAGGCAGTCCGTAATAATCCCGAGCCGTATGATCATACATTTGTATGTATTTGAATTATACATTTTTTTAAAATTTTTTTGGTCGATGATGCAGAATTGGCGGTTCTGTGTGATGCAGATCGACACCTACCACCTTTTTGTCGATTATAAAGCAGCCTTCGACAGTCCGCTGCGCTCAAAGGTATTCCAAGCCATGTCTGAATTTGGTATTCCCGCAAAGCTCATCCGGCTTTGTAAAATGACTTTAACAGACACGAGGTCCTCAGTTAAAATAGGAAAGAACCTCTCCGAAGAGTTTGGTACCAAAAGAGGTTTCAGACAAGGAGACAGCCTTTCGTGTGACCTCTTCAACATCCTGCTAGAAAAGGTTATACGAGAGGCAAACGTCAAAAGAAGTGGCACAATATACACCAATAGTCACATGTTACTTGCTTATGCTGATGATATAGACATCATGGGTCGATCAGTAAAAGAAGTAACTGATACCTTTATAAAGGTCGAAGGAGAATCTGCTAAAGTGGGTCTGGCGGTAAACGGTGAGAAGACCAAGTTGATGGTGTCGACGCGCAATGCGTCCATTGAGCTCGGACCGACTGTGGAAGTTGGTTCCTATAATATTGAGGTAGTAAAAGACTTCGTCTACCTCGGCACCTCCGTCAACACAACAAACGACATCAGTTGTGAAATAAAAAGAAGAATTGTATTGGCCAACAGATGCTACTTTGGATTAAGTAAGCAGTTTAAAAACAAAGCCACATCTCGTCAAACAAAAATAACGCTCTACAAAACACTGATACTACCCGTGCTGATGTATGGCTCCGAAGCCTGGGTACTTGCGCAAGCAGACATGGCAGTGCTTGGTGTGTTTGAGAGAAAAATTCTTCGAAAGATCTACGGACCAATCTGCGTTGACGGTGAATATCGACGTCGCATGAACCACGAGCTGTATCTGCTATACAACGACATCAATATTGTTAAACGTATCGAGAAGCAGCGATTGCGTTGGCTAGGCCATATCAAAAGAATGAGCGATGATGAACCCGCTAAAAAGGCGTATGAATACATGCCACATGGCGGTGCACGCAGAATTGGCAGGCCAAGGAATAGATGGCGCAAACAAGTGGATGATGAGATGAAAAGGCGCGGTATTCCAGAGTGCAAAGCAACAAATAGAGAGGAATGGAGATCTCTTCTTAGTTCGGCCTATAGAACAAATGTTCTGTAATGGGCCAGCTAAGTAAGTAAGTAAGTGGTTTTAGATACATGCCAAAGAAGAGTTTCCCTCAAAAAATTAATAATGGAATAACTACATTGCAGTTCTAACCTACATGTATATGTATTTGGCAATACCGTTATTTTACCGCTACTTTAATTTGCATCAATGGAAAGGTCAAAAGTTCTTTTCCATATATTTTTAAGCAACTTTACTGAAATACGTCTTGCGTAAATTGATATATGCACCAAAAATTAAACTTGGCTATTTTTAACACCTTCTGATTATTTTCACCAGCCAAGCACCATCCGATCATCTTCCACAATTATTAGCATCTTCCTTCGTGGAAATGTTGTCGATATTGAACTATAAATGCATCCTCTAGCGTGATTATTGTTACACTACAAACAATTAAAACTGTGGATACCTGTTATCTGACCATGTACGAGTATATCAACATATTTGGCATTAGTAGAAAGGTCAAGAGTTCCTCTTCTAAATATGGATGGAGCCTATATTCCAGGAATAAAAATACTACAAATTTTACCAATTTTCACACAAAAATTTCAGTTCATTTAGCCATCATGTTAAATTGCAAGCTTCTTCTCTATCGAAAACACAAACCTTACTACAAAATTTCGCTCCGATCAAACCATCATTGCGAGCTCCAGAGCCGCTGCAAAATAAGATAAAAATTTTGTTTTTGGTCAAGTTTACATTCATCATCACCAGCTTGACCTCCCCACAAAATTTTGTGACGTTCGGTCCATAATTGAGCCCTGGAGATTTTAGTACAATTTTAAATGGACAGACGGACATATCGACGCCTCCAAACAATAGTATGCTAAGTCGACTTATCATGTTTTCAAGTTCTTTACATTTTTATATTTAGCGTCCTTTAACTTAAATTCTGTCAAATTTTGGTAATAATCGGACAATCCGAACAGAAGTTATAAACAAATATTTACTTAGCATAGTACTGAAGGTCAAAGAAATTTCCAAACTTTTAGAGCTTGTCCTGCAAAACTCACTGTTCAGAATTAGCAAACTATTATTTGGAGGTGTCGAACGTGCTTTAACTTAAATTCTGTCAAATTTTGGTAATGATCGGTCAATCCGAACAGAAGTTATAAACAAATATTGACTTAGCATAGTACTGAAGTTCAAAAAAATTTCCACACTTTGAGAGCTTCTCTTGCAAAACTCACTTTTTACACTTAGCATACTATTATTTGGAGGTGTCGATATACTACAGTTAGTTCGCTTTATCTCGTCGAGATATGAAAAAGGGAAAACCTTAAATATAGAAAGAGGCCGAATGTTTTTTCTTCTTCCTTAAAAATGTCTAAAAAAGGACTTACGACATTTTCGTGCGTAGCAGACGATTTTCTAGTTTTAAGTGCATTTATAAATGAAACACTTAAACCTAATTATTTTTTATTTTTAACTTTTTAGTAAATACTTTTTTTTGACCACTTAGAAGTCCATAACCAAATTACAGACAATTTAGGCCGAAATGTAGATAGCAACGTTAAATTGCCTGAAATACCATTTTACCCAGAAATTTACCAAAATGTTGGTAGAATCTATACAACCAACAATGCTGAAATTAGAGGAGAAAACACGGTGTTTTTTTTGTCAAATTTTAGGTTATTATTATTATCATATGTCAAAAGTGTAAATATGACCTATCTTGTTCCATATTTTTGGTAAACCTTCCAAAAAAATAACAGCATCATTTGGCATAGGAGAGCATTTAGAGCATTTAGAGGTGAATTGCTTCTTAAATTATTATGTGCCATTGTAAATTCGTTCCAGGTGATAACTTATATTTAATATTGCATATGTGCCCTTCATTCACATGAATGTTCAGTGGCTTTAGGGCCAACTGTGTCGTCCTTCCACCTTCTTATAATGTACATCTTATATACCTGATGAAGCTATAGCTATCGATATGTTGCCTTCTAATTTAAATACTTGCTTTCCAATAAGACATAAGATCGTCATGCATAACATTTGGTATTTCCATTGATTTGTACCATTTAAAAAATAGGACGCAGGGTATAACCCGCATCTCTGAAATTTAACAAAATTTATAGAATTTTTCCACTAAGGACCATCCCTGTACATCATCTGAAAATTACATGGAAATCGGTTTAGAAGTTTTGAAGATATAACACATTTAAAAACTGGGCGTGGCCGGGTCTTAAAGCCACAAATAAGTCCCTCGGGTCGGAGACATAACCACCATTGTCTATCAAATTGGTTTTCAAACCACGCTCCGCCGAAATTCCACAAAATATATAGTTTATTTTCACCAAGCACCAGGAGACATACAGTATCGGACAAAACATTTGCAACAGACACATATAATTTAGTTTTAGAGCTATAATATTTGTAAAAATCAACTTTTTGTTCAATTTTTCAGCATTAAGTGTTCTTCATACTCCAAAGGAAACACCCACAATTAGTTTTTATTTATTACTAGCTTAACCCGGTGCGCTTCGCTACCTCGACTAAGTGAAAAATAAATGAATGAGTCCTACGTAGGTCACATTTACAAATTTTATATACTCTAACACTTCTGAGTCCACTCTCTCCTTTAAGGAAGATAATTAAGTTAGAAACAACACTAAAATTGAGTACCTTAAGTTTGAGGATACTTGTAATTTATTCAGCCTATTGGGACATCTTAAATTACTCTTAGGATAACTGCTTCTGTTATTGATAATTTTTACTCCAATATTGATATAGATATGTCAACAATGATACAAATATCATTGAAATGGGACGTATATATCAAATCAAATACATGAAAATATACATGGGAGCTATATCTAAATCTGTACCAAATTCGAAATATTTTGGCACAATTATTTCTAGGCCAAATTCCGTCGCACATTACGAATGTCATTGAAATCGGACATATACAGCGTGATTGGTGCATCAAATAAATGAAATCGGCCGAAAATATATATGGACGCTATATCCACATCTGAATCGATTTCGATATAATTTTGAACATCTATTTCCAGGCCAATATTCGTCATAAATTCCAAATGCCATTGAAATTGTACATTAAGTTCATCATTTTGGTGCATTAAGTTCATCAAATCGGACGAAAATATATATGGGAGCTACACCTAAATCTAAACCGATTTCGACATCATTTGGCACATATATTTCTAGGCTAATATCCGTCACACGTTAAAAATTTCATTGAAATCAGACATATATAGCGTGTTTGGAGCATCAAATACATGAAATCGGTCGAAAATATATATGAGCGCTATATACTAATCTGAACCAATTTCGATATAATTTGGAACATCTATTTCTAGGACAATATCCGTCACATATTCAAAATTTCAACGAAATTGGACATAATAGCGTGTTTGGTGCAAAAAAAACCCGAAGTCGGCCGATAATATATATGGGAGCTATATTCAAATCTGAACCGATCTCGATATAATTTGGCACATTTATGTCTAGACCAAACCCAGTTACGCATTCCAAATTTCAGCGAAATTGGACATATATAGCGAGTTTAGTGCATAAAATACAGGAAATCGGCCGAAAATATATAAAGGAGCTGTATCCAAATCTGAACCGATTTCGATATAATTTGGCACATTTATTTCTAGACCTAGCTGATGGCCATTGTAGCCAATGCTATTTCCTTTCTTATTAACATTGTATTTACTACAGTGTTATTATTATAATAAATAAATAAATATTTCTAGACCACGTTCTAAAACAAATTCCAAATTTTAGCGAAATTGGACATATATAGCGTGTTTGGTGCATCAAATGTGGAAAATCGGCTGAAAATATATTTGGAAGCTATATGCATATCTGAACCGATTCGACATAATTTGGCACATTTATTTCTAGACCAAGTTCTGTAACACATTCCAAATTTCAGTGAATTTTGACATATATAGCGTGTTTGGCGCATCAAATGCGGAAAATCGCCCGAAAATATATACGGCAGCTACATCTAAATCTGAACCGATTTCGATATAATTTGGCACATGTATTTCTAGACCAAGTTCAGCAACACGTTCCAAATTTTATTGAAATTGGATATAAATAGCGTGTTTGGTGCCTCAAACATATGAAATCGGTAGAAAATATATATAGGAGCTATATTCAAATCCGAACCGATTTCTATATAAATTGACACATATATTTCTAGGCCAATATCCATTACATATTCTAAATTTCAGCGAAATTAGACATATATAGCGTGTTTGGTGCATAAAATAAAGAAATCGGCCGAAAATGTTGGTATATGGGAGCTATATCCAAATCTGAACCAAACTCGATATAATTTGGTACATTTATCTCTTAAACAAATTCCGACACATATTCCAAATTTCATTGAAATTGGACATAAATAGCATGTTTGGTACATAAAATAAAGAAATCGGCCGAAAATATGTATAGGAGCAATATCCAAATCTGAACCGATTTCGATATAATTTGGCACATGTATTTCTAGACCAAGTTCAGTCACACGTTCCAAATTTTATTGAAATTGGATATAAATACTGTGTTTGGTGACTCAAATACATGAAGTCGGCAGAAAATATATATAGGAGCTATATCCAAATCTGAACCGATTTCGATATAAATTGGCACATATATTTCTAGGCCATTATCCATCACACATTCTAAATTTCAGCGCAATTGAATATATATAGCGTGCTTGGTGCATAAAATACAGCAAATCGGCCGAAAATATATATGGAAGCTATATTCAAATCTGAACCGATCTCGATATAATTTAGCAGATTTATTTCTAGAACAAATTCCGTCAGACTCTCCAAATTTCAGCGAAATTGGACATATATAGCGTGTTTGGTGTATCAAATGTGGAAAATCGGCCGAAAATATACATTGGAGCCATATCCAAATCTGAACCGATTTCGATATAATTCGGCACATTTATGTCTAGGCCAAATTCCGTTGCACATTCCAAATTTCAGCGAAATTGGACATATATAGCGTGTTTGGTGCATCAAATGCGGAAAATCTGCCGAAAATATATATGGGAGCTATATCCAAATCTGAACCGATTTCAAAATAAATTTGCACATATATTTCTAGGCCAATATCCATCACACATTCTAAATTTCAGCGAAATTGGACATATATAGCGTGTTTGGTGCATAAAATAAGGAAATCGGCCGAAAATATATGTAGATGGGAGCTATATCCAAATCTGAACCAAACTCGATATAATTTGGCACATTTATTTCTAAAACGAATTCCGCCGCACATTCCAAATTTCATTGAAATTGGACATAAATAGCATGTTTGGTACATAAAATAAGGAAATCGGCCGAAAATATATGTATGAGCTATATCCAAATCTGAACCGATTTGAATAAAATTTAGTAAATTTATTTCTACACCAAATTCCGTCACACATACAAAATCTGGAGATTGTATCTGTAATAGTTCTAAAGATATTTGCATACAAAATCTAAATTTTTTGGAGGTACCTCCGGTTTTGATGCTATATCTCCAGATCAACGCGTAATTTCAAAAAATGATATAGCCTATTTTCATTCCAGGCCATGTAGCAATGTACCCTTAACATTTCAGTAAGATCTGTTCAGCGGTTTTCGAGTCTATAAGGCACAAACAAACAAACAGACAAACAAATTTCAATTTTATATATATAGATACCTTATAACGGTGTTCAACTTTTAATAGCGCACTTAAAAGAAATATTCCATATTTCAGCAAGACAAAACATTTGCAACTCACTCCGCTGCTATATAAATAAGGCTCAAATTATGATTTTTATACCCTCCACCATAGGATGGGGGTATATTAAGTTTGTCACTACGTTTGTAACTACTCGAAATAATCATTGTAGACCCCACAAAGTATATATATTCTTGATCAGCGTGCAATTCTACATCGATATAGCCATGTCCGTCCGTCTGTGGAAATCACTCTAGCGTCCGAACGGATTGACGTAGGTTGATGAAATTTTGGGAAAATATGTTAAATTTACGTAGGACTTTTTTTTTGGACGTATAGCCCCCATACAAAATGACGCGTGACGCGTCGTCGTTTTAAGGAATTTTTAAGATATTTGGCCCATTTTACCACCGAATTGGTTGTAATTTGATACTTTGTGTATCCAGAGGTCAAACAATATTCCTACCAAAGTTGGGTTATATAGGTCCACGTTTTGGTATAGCCCCCATATAAGGCCCCATATAAAGTACGCGTCATTTTAATATATTTTGAATGTATTAGACCCATTTGATCACAGAATTGGTGGTAATTTGGTATTTTGTGTCTTCAGAGGCCAGAAAACATTCCTACCAAAGTTGGGTTATATAGGTCCACGTTTTGGTATAGCCCCCACATAAGGCCCCTTATAAAGTACACGTCATTTTAATATATTTTGAATGTATTAGACCCATTTGACCAAAGAATCGGTTATAACTTTGTATTTTGTGTTTCCAGAGGCTAAAAAACATTTCTACCATAAAATGTTTATATAGGTCCACGTGTTGATATAGCCCCCATAATACAATATCTCCCGATTTTCGATATTTTGAACGTTTTAGCCTCATTATTACACCGAGATGGCTGAAATTTGGTATTTAGTCTTCTTTAGGCGTATAAAACTTTCCCTTAGAAATTTGTAGGTATAGGTCCACGCCATCATATAGCCCCCATAGAACGGTACCTTCCGAATTTCGGTATTTTGAAGGTTGTGGCCACATTAATCCAACGAAATTCCTGAAATTTGTGGTGGAGGGTATAAAAAGTTCGGCCCGACCGAACTTAACGCTTTTCTTACTTGTTTGCATTATTTTTGGGTCACATCCAGATTTTTATTAGTTAAGGGTCTCTTTAAGACTGAATACACCAATTTATAAAGTTAGAAAATCTACATAATGGATAGGAACATAATAAAAGGCCTAGGAAATCGTATAACTGGGGAATATAATCTAGTATTATCCCTCAAAATAACTTATAGTTGAATACGAAGTCCACTCAAAATAAATTCAAAGCATTTTTTCACGTTTTTGTGTGATTTAGTCGGCTGAAGTTCATATAACGAGGGCCTGATGTGAATAACGCCCCCATATCGGGCCCATTTATGAAGGTTCCTTAAAACGACAGAAGTGACAAATGTTGTGTTTGTATCAGAATTAACCTTAGAAAAAACATTACGATAATATAATAACATTTGGACGATATACAGACTGAAATTGTTTCAGTCTATTTCAGTAGAACGATCTAGTTCACTACGCAGTTCCAATCATCCACATCGTATGTATGAAAAAACTGCGTATACGTAATTTCACACGTAATTTTGACATTACTCATACTTTTTATACCCTCCACCATAGTATGGAGGGTATATTAAGTTTGTTTTTCCGTTTGTAACGCATTGAAATACTCATTTGCGACCCTATAAAGTATATATATTCTTGATCAGGGTAAAATTCTAAGTCGATCTGAGCACGTCCGTCCGTCCGTCCGTCCGTCCGTCCGTCTGTGGTAATCACTCTAGCATCCACAAAAATGGAGATAGGACGCTGAAATTTTGGGAAAATGCGTCTTTTGTTAGCAGGCAGGTCAAGTTCGATGATGGGCTATATCGGTCCACGTTTTGGTATAGCCCCCATATAACTGTACCCCCCGATTTACGGTATTTTGACGTTTTTAGCTACATTTTCAGACCGATTTGGCTATAATTTGACATTTAGGGTTCTTAAGTGTCAATAAACATATATAACAAAATTTGTGGACATAGGTCCACGTTTTGGTATAGCCCCCATATAACGGTACCCCCCGATTTGCGGTATTTTGACGTTTTTAGCTACATTTTTAGACCGATTTAGCTATAATTTGATGTTTAGGGTTCTTAAGTATCAATAAACTTATATAACAAAAGTTGTGGACATAGGTCCACGTTTTGGTATAGCCCCCATATAACGGTACCGCCCGATATACGGTATTTTGACGTTTTTAGCTACATTATCAGACCGATGTAGCTATAATTTGACATTTAGGGTTCTTAAGTGTTAATAAACTTATATATTAGAAGTTGTGAACATAGGTCCACGTTTTGGTATAGCCCCCATATAACGGTACCCCCCGATTTGCGGTATTTTGACGTTTTTAGCTACATTTTTAGACCGATTTAGCTATAATTTGACATTTAGGGTTCTTAAGTATCAATAAACTTATATAACAAAAGTTGTGGACATATGTCCACGTTTTGGTATAGCCCCCATATAACGGTACCCCCCGATATACGGTATTTTGACGATTTTAGCTACATTATCAGACCGATGTAGCTATAATTTGACATTTAGGGTTCTTAATTGTTAATAAACTTATATATTAGAAGTTGTGAACATAGGTCCACGTTTTGGTATAGCCCCCATATAACGGTACCCCCCGATTTGCGGTATTTTGGCGTTTTTAGCTACATTTTTAGACCGATTTAGCTATAATTTGACATTTAGGGTTCTTAAGTATCAATAAACTTATATAACAAAAGTTGTGGACATAGGTCCACGTTTTGGTATAGCCCCCATATAACGGTACCCCCCCGATTTACGGTATTTTGACGGTTTTAGCTACATTTTCAGACCGACTTAGCTATATTTTGACATTTAGGGTTCTTAAGTGTAATTAAACTTATTTAACAAAACTTGTGGACATAGGTCCACGTTTTGGTATAGCCCCCATATAACGGTAGCCCATTTGGCAATTTTAGCTACAATTTTTAACAGAACTAACTGTAATTTGACATTTGAAGGTTGTAGTGGTCACCACACATCTGCATCAACAATTTTCAACATAGCCCCAATATAACGATACTTCCCGATTTTCGGTACTTTGAGGATTTTACTTAAAATGTTTAACCGAACGTAGGTCCGTGTTTTTGTATATCCCCAAAACAAACCTCCCGATTTTCCGTACGTTAGCTTTATTTTTTGGGGCGAACTTTCTGTAATTTGAAATTCAAAAGTCAACAAAAATTCTGCAACAAAAATTGTTAATTTAAGTTCATATTTTCGTATAGCCCAGATACCTCCGAACTAGCTGTTAATGACATTTAAAGTTCCCACGTTATGTACCGATTTTCGATATTTTGAGGATTCTAGCTAAATTTTTTAACCGAATTATCAAAAACTGTCAACATAGGCCCATGTTTTATTTTAACCCCTATATAACAGTACCTCCCAATTTCTAGCCCACCAAAAATTGTCAACAGTTAGATATAGGCACCATAAAAAAGGGCCTCCCGAATGAAGCATTTTATGTACATTATCTGACATTTTAACGTACTACCTTAAAGTTGGGGACAAGAATGAATATTTTATGGTGGAGGGTATGAAAAGTTCGGCCCGGCCGAACTTAATGCTTTTTTGTTTGTTGGAACTAAGGCAGTGAACTAGGATCTAGATTGTCCAACTCTAATACAGACACCATCTCGCCATTACCAACTTAATTATTTGTTGCATTATGCCTGGTGGGGCATTAGTCGCCAGTAAGTTTGAGAATATGGCAAGAGGGGCTTCCATTTATAGTCCAAGTGCTTTTATATAATCGTAATATTTTTCTATGGTTAATTCCGATACAGAACTAACATTTTTCACTTCTGTCGTTTTAAGGAACCTCCATAAATGGGCCCGATATGGGGCCGTTATTCACATCAGGCCCTCGTTATATGGACTTCAGCAGACTAAATCACACAAAAACGTGAAAAAATGCATTTAATTTATTTTGAGTGGTATTTTGAGGGATATAAGGTATTTTGAGGGATAATACTAGATTATATTCCCCTGTCATACGATTTCCTAGGCCTTTTCCAAACGTGTCAAGTGTCAAATAAAAATTATATTAAAATGTTATGCTCCTATTCATTATGTAGCTTTTCTAACTTTATAAATTTGTGTATTCAGTCTTAAAGAGACCCTTAACTAATAAAAATCTGGATGTTACCCAAAATAATGCAAAAAAATCATCATTTGAGCGTTATTTATATAGCAGCGGAGTGAGTTGCAAATGTTTTGTCATGCCCAAATATGGCATATTTCTTTTAAGTGCGCTATTAAAAGTGGAACACCGTTATAAGGTATAAAAACTAATTGTGGGTGTTTCCTTTGGAGTATGAAGAACACCTTAATGCTGAAAAATTGAGCAAAAAGTTGATTTTTACAAATATTATAGCGCTAAAACTAAATTGTATGTGTCTGTTGCAAATGTTTTGTCCGATACAGTATATGCAGCCTATTTTCACCAGGATTATACCGGTACATTCCCTGAAATTTGTAGGAAAATCGGCTCAGAAGTTTCAGAGATAGAAATTGGGCGTGGTCGGGTCTTAAGGTCCCAAAATAAGTACCTAGGGTAGGAGAATCGAAGGCAGGGTGGTTCGTCGCAGAGTGGTTCGATATGTAGAAGTTCAGAGCGGGGTGGTTGGGAGGTTGGTCCCGAACGGGGTGGTTCAGAGTTGTTCGGAAGAATTAATTCAATCACTCGTTTCATTTTTGCTAAAATAGCGGTTTTATTACATCAGACATAGTGAAGGTACCAAACCCCTCCGAAATTCAACACAATGTATAGCCTATTTTAACCACGGGTCCTCCCTGTACATTCTCTGAAATTTTCAGGAAAATCGGTTCAGTAGTATGTAACGTATTTAAAAAGTGGGCGTGATAGAATAGGCTATAGGGGAAGTAGCCCGCCCCTTCCGAAATTCAACAAAATTTGTAGCCTATTTTAACCAGGGGCCATCCCTGTACATTCCCTGGCAATGTAAGGCAAATCGGTTTAGTAGTTTTTGTAGAAATTAATAAAATTGAAATTTAAAAAAAGTGGGCGTAAAGGTGGGGTTGGTCAAAATTTCTTTGCATAATAACCCAAGTCGGGTTTTGGCGTACATTTTACAGAAAAAATTATCGAAATCGCTCCAGCCGTTCTCATCTGATGCCATTACCAACGAACGACATTTGATTTTTATTTGTATAGATATGACATTTTTAATGATATAGGATATAGGGGAAGTACCCCTGCCCCAAGTCGGTTTATGGCGCACATTTTACAGAAAGAATTATCGAAATCGGTCCAGACGTTCTCAACTGATGCCATTACCAACGAACGACATTTGATTTTTATTTATATAGATATGACAGAAAAGCAAAAAGGTTAATTTCAATACATTTTAAATACCCAAATAAACACCAAAAAAATGAATCTATTCGGTATTTATCATAGTGCAAGAAAGAAGGTGATACAATAATACCAACTGATGTCTTCATTTGCTGTCAAAAATTTTTTTAATCAAAAATAAATAACAATATTTTCACTTCTATTAAGAATTTGTGTTTACAACATCTTTACTTAAGCTCAATGAAGAAAATTTTACCGTTTTCTTCTACATTTTGGGGATATTTCGCGCAAAAAAAATTGACAGCAAATGAAGACTACGGCCTAAATTCGCCCATTGGATCACCTTGTTAAATTCGCCTTGGTATTTATCCAAGTTTTGGGTAAATACCGAGTAGAATCATATCTATATAAATGATGTATTTTTACCAGTGCGCATGCTTGTTATTAATTAGAAAGAGGGTAATAACAATCATACGCAGTTGGGTTCAAAGCTAAAAATACAACAACAACCCAGGAAAGTATCGAATTCGAGCGGAGCCGACTATATGATACCTTACACCACTGTGAATATGTAAAATATATATGGAAGCTCCGAATCTAGACCGATTTCAATATAATTAGGCAAACTTATTTCCTGAGTGAATTCCGTCACATATTCCAAATTTCATACCAATTGGACAGATTTAGCGTATTTGGTACATTAAATACCTCAAATCTGCCGAAAGTATATATGAGTGCTATATCCAAATCTGAACCGATTTCGATATAATTTGGCACATTTATTTCTATACCAAATTCAGTCACACATTTCATCGAAATTTGACAGATATAGTGTGTTTGGTGCATCAAATACATGAAGTCGGCTGGAAATACTTATATATGGGAGTGAGTTATGTCCTAATCTGGACCGATTTTCACAAAAACCAATAGCGTTCCTCCTATGGCTGAAAAATATCTTCCCGAAATTTTTGCCAAATCAGATAATAAATGCGACCCGCACGTTGCGAACAAATATGTATGAGCAAGCGGACAAGCATGTACCCTAAAAGGAACTATGGGCCTGTGTCGTTTCATTATTCATATATGTTATAAGGGAAATGTGAAAAATTTTTTAATATTCTATGTGAAGAAAAGATTGTTAAATATTCGTAAAATCTTACTCAATAATCGTGAAATTTGAAAAAATTGAATACTGTTTTAATGTTAACCATTTTTTTTTTAAATAAAGGACCATCTGTCCGTAATAAAATTGCTTAAAAAATTGTTTTAAATCAAAACTTTACGGGGAATCTAATAATAAGATGCAAAATCTACATTTATATAAAAGATTTTCCATTGAGGAAGAAAATCGGGTTGTTGAGATAAATCCATAGACTTCTTAAACGGAAATAGAGTTCAAATAAACCGTTTTAATTTATATGCAGTTTGAAAATATGTGTTAATAATCGCGTAATTATTAAAATCACTTTGTCCTCATGGGGTTTTCAGTCACATCAAAACCATACCTTCCAACATGTACATAATTTTCTGAATTTATTATAGAGGCTAAGATGCAGCGTCCACTGTGGAAATCTACATCGATATAAATATCCATTTTGGTACGGTTAATCAAGAACCGTGGAAGTAGCAACCCACTATATTTGGTATAACAAATGTGTATATCGCGTAATTATCAAAATCATTTTGTACCCTTAAATTTGTATATATTTTTAAAAAAATAATTTTGAGGTTAAGATGTAGGATCGGCAGTATCTTAGTGCCCAAGTACCTATAAAACGTCGCTATTCCTTGGCTTGCCAATTCTGCGTTCACCGACATGTGACTCGAATTTATACGACTTTTTAGCGGGTTCATCATCGCCTAGCCAACGCAATAGCTGCATCTCGATACGTTTAACTATATTGATGTCGTTGTATAGCAGATACAGCTCGTGGTTCATGCGACGTCGATATTCACCGTCAACGCAGATTGGTCCGTAGATCTTTCTAAGAATTTTTCTCTCAAACACTCCAAGCACTGCCATGTCTGCTTGCGCAAGTACCCATGCTTCGGAGCCATACATTAGCACGGGTAGTATCAGTGTTTTGTAAAGCGTTATTTTTGTTTGACGAGATGTGGCTTTGTTTTTAAACTGCTTACTTAAGTCAAAGTAGCATCTGTTGGCCAATACAATTCTTCTTTTTAAGTCACAACTGATGTCGTATGTTGTGTTTACGACGGTGACGAGGCAGACGAAGTCTTTTACTTCCTCAAAATTATAGGAACCAACTTCAACAGTTGATACGAGCTCAATGGACGCATTGCGCGTCGGCACCATCAACTTGGTCTTCCCGCCGTTTACCGTCAGACCCACATTAGCAGATTCATAAATGTATCAGTTACTTCCTTTAATGATCGTCCCATGATGCCTATATCATCAGCATAATCAAGTAGCATGTGGCTATTGGTGTAGATTGTGCCACTTCTTTTGATGGTTGCTTTGCGGGGATACCAAATTCAGACATGGCTTGGAATACCTTTGAACGTAGCGGGCTGTCGATCTGCATCTCTTCGGTCTTCTCCAGGATTTGTCGCAGGGTAAATATCTGGTCAATGGTGGACTTGCCAGGTCTAAAGCCTCATTGGTATGGCCCAATTATCTCGTTGACCATAGGCTTTAGTCGTTCGCATAATATCCCTGACACGATCTTGTAGGCAACCTGGAGTAGACTTATGTCCCTATAGTTAGAGCATACAGTCTTATCTCCTTTCTTGTCGACAGGGCACAGGATACTAAGGTTCCAATCGTTGGGTACTCGTTCTTCCTGCCAGATGGTGCTAGCTAGCTGATGAATTAACCTTATCAGCGTGTCGCCTCCGGTTTTGAACGGCTCGGCTGGTAGCCATCGGCTTCTACTGCCTTGTTATTCTTCAGCCGATTTATTGCTGTCTTTACCTCATCTTGGCTGGGCGGTATACATTCAATACCATATTCTGCGATTGGATCTGTTGTATCTTCGTCGTCTTCGCTGCTATTGGATACCAACAGGTTTGAAAAATGTTCGCTCCATATCCAGAGCACACTATCTGTATCAGTTACCGAATTACCCTGCTGGTCTCTTCAGGAGGTGGTGCCTGTACCAAATCCATCAGTTTAATGCTTCACTCTTTGGTAGAATTTTAGGACTTTAGGACTCCCGCTTTTCCAGCGGAAAAGATGTTTCTCCTCTCTCCTTTTCTCCCGATAACTCTCTCGTGCGCTACGCGTTGCTACTGATTGTAGAGTAGCCCTATATGCCGCATTTTTCTCTTCGGTAGCCACACGACACTCCTGGTCATACCATGGATTCCTCTGGCATCCAAGTATGGATTTTGCGGCTGTTTGCATGGAGAGGGCAGTGCTTTGCCATTGCGCTGATATGTTATCGGGTTTAGGAGTGCTTTGATTAAGCAATTGGGCTAGTTGAGTGGAGTATGCTGTGACTATCTGTTGTGATTTCAGCTTACCGATGTCTTACTTTCGTGTTGTGTCTGTTCGTACTTTGTTTGCTACGTTTAACCGGGTGAGTACCTTTGCTGCAATAAGGTAGTGGTCCGAGTCTCCTCGGAAAAAACGCACATCCAACACGCTCCATGAATGTCTTCCATCTATCACAACGTGATCAATTTGATTTCTTGTTTTCTGATCTGGTGCCCTTATGGATGTCGAGATGTTTAAATCTGGTGGTTATAACTACCATGTTTTTTTGCCGCTGCGAAGTCTATCGGCCTCATACCATTGTCAGATGTTTCATTGTGGAGACTGAATTGTCCGACTGTTGGGCCAAAAATATTCTCCTTTCCAATTTTGGCATTAAAATCGCCTAGAATAATTGTAATGTCATGGGCAGGGCAACGGTCATATGTTTCTTCTAAGCGCTCGTAAAATATATCTTTGGTCTGTTCGTCTTTGTCTTCAGTGGGAGCATGAGCGCAAATAAGGCTGATGTTAAAGAGGGTTACTAACACGACGCCCAAACCCAAGTTTTTAACGTTCTTATGGGTGAACGCGGGGCACATGTTAGTTCACTACCTTTAACGGATGTTAAAGGCAGCTACCCCAGGTGACACCACGGGTGGTCAGTGTCCACTTGAGATGAGAGAGGGACCAAGATAAATCCTTAACTTTGCCATGTTAAAGCAGGTCATGACCGTTCATTGGTATCTCTCATCCCCTACGTCACCCTTTCATTAAAAATATATGAAAATTGAAAAGCCTGTTATTCGCGAATTAGTTAAAATCAGTTGATACAAATCCGTTTTTAGATACAGATAATCAATCTCTTTCAATATTTATGCATATTTCGCTGTTTCGCATAGCGGCCAAAGTGTGCCTTCAGTTGCATCACACAGTGCAAAAACCTTAAAGTGGGTAGAAGTCGCTCAATATGGATACGATTTTGGGGCGCATCCGATTTCGGTAGAACCCATGAAAAATACGTCTAGATTTAAATTAATAAGACAGACAACAAAGCAAGTTAAATAAAAAAATTAATTAAGTGCAGATTAAGGGCTGTTCGAGGCTCGTTCGAAAATTTTTAGCGAAAGTACTTCATGTGGAAATGTGGTGCAAAAAAAAAGATAATGTTATCAGTCATCTGATAACAGACCTGTTTCTTTACGTGCAAGAATCTTCAAGTTTTACAACTTTTTACTAGAATGTGTTACTTTACTTGATGTAAGCATACAATTGATAGGAGAGCATTTCAGAACTGTTGCTACGTTTGCAACTTCTACCATTTTTAAAAGTAAAGGAACAGACCAAACTTTAACTTATTTTTTATATTATATTTGTCGTGACCGCCCACATAAAAGGGACTACTTACTACTCGTTAATGGAATCAAATAGTACAAAAGCTCAATGCAAAGAATTTGCAAATTTTTAACCAAAAAGAAGACAATGTGTGACCACGACACAATTTACCAACAAAAATGAAACTTTTTCTATCGTTTGGAGAGACGTGCACAACACAATGCAAACAGAGAACCCAGAGTGTGCTGTCAAACAACCAACATACCTACCGACCACCCATCCATCCAGTCAGTAAATGGCCAGTCGGCAGAAACAACGATGACGACGACGAGATGCACGTTAATTGCACCAAACCAAAAGTGCAAAAGCTTTATCAACAAGTTCCGAGAATGAGAATATGACGAATATGACGAGCAATTGCAAAAGCTTTTGGCTTAGTGTTGTTAACTACTGAATGCTGCTTTATAGCAAAAAAGAAAACAAAACAAGCATAGACCGACCCGACGGACTGATGAAAAACACAGCAGTTGCTTGCTGCATTTCTTTGCCAATGTGTTTTGGTATCATAGGCAAATGACGTCATATCTAGAAAAGAAAAAAGCTCGGCACACTTTTGACTCTTGAGAATTGAATTTGTGGGGCAATTGGAAACTTGGTTTGTTTTTTTTGTTGTTGTTTGTTTTTGTTTACTGCTGGGCCACTTGTCCTAGCAGCATTTGTCATATTTGTGCCACACAAGAGCAGCGCATTATAAGAAAGACAAAACGCCAATGCAACTGATGCGTTGTCGTTACGCAAGTTGGGGTATGGTTACAGGGCCTACTTCTCTATACGCACATATGTAAATGTATACATTCGTAGTTAGCTGGCACTGCATTTAACCTCCCCGACTAACAGCGTACCTAAATGAGTCATGGGGTGGGACATTTGAACTATACACGAACAGTTAGTTGGCTGGCTTTTGGCGTTTTTAGTGCTTAGTTAATTGGTTGACGCGTTATTGATTTCGACTCGCAGCAGTGATTTGCATGTAATTTGCAGTAAAGATGTCAGTCAGTCGACCAGCCAGCTAAGCTACTGCAACTGCATTACAGCTTTTTGGGTACGTGTATTTCGCTGTATGAGTGCTGTCTGTGTATCGGTGTTTTTGCGCGCTTTTTGTGTGCTTAGTCAGTTTGTACTCAACAGCCGTTGAGTTTGGTTGGGCTTTTTTGCTCGTGCTAATATTCTAAACTGCATAACGGGTCTGTCTAACGCGCGCACCGCCACTAATAGGGGGCAGAAAATTAGACACTCGTACAGCACACACACATACACTAAGAAGGTACGAAAGCGACAGTTGCATACACACACAAATGTATGTGTGTGTCACGTTGTGTGCGCGTTTCTGTGACAACTATTTGGGAGCATTCATTTGTTTTGTTGCAACCTAATTTCGGATTGCTTTCGCACGGAACGAAAGAAGCAAATGTTTTGGAAGGAAAAGTAGGAGGACCTGTTAACATCATATACTGCATATTGCAATTTCTTGACTTTCGTTTTTATCGAAAAAATTGTTTTGCAGTTGTGGCAGGAGGCTTGCCACTGCATTGCCGTATTTGTCATTTGGCTGAGTATCCATCCACAGAGTCGAATACAACATTACCACACCAGGAGTAGTTAGAAAACAACAACCATTACCACGTCACACGTAGGCACCATCGCTGCAAGTGCGGCACTTTGCGACGACGACGGTCAGTCGCACAATTCAAGGAACGCCGCCACCCACAGTAAAAGTGCTATTAGCACCAACCAGGCGAACCAATCCGCCACCACGACCACAACAATGAGTACACGCAAAGATGATCCCGTATTCAATGTGAAATTCGTGCAACTGGTAGAATCAAAACCTTGCCTGTGGAATTCAACATTGCCCGAGTACAGCAAAAAAGATGAAATCCAAAAAGCTTGGCAAGAGGTGGCCAATGAAACAAAAGATACGGGTAAGTGTAACCACAACAGCACCACCACCACTAAATGTGCCTTAGCTTAGCTGGCGTGCTAGCACCAGTATGCATGTGGGTAAATTGCTTAGATTGTTGCATTCATTCTTACTTGATTCTCTAGTTCTAAACGACGCAATGGCATATGGGTAAATCTGTTTGAACATTAGTCTTACGGTTGAATTTGCTCCAATGGAAGATGGTGTAACATCTACTTTTGATCTCTTTCGATTTGAAGTGTGCAAAACATTTTCTATGAAAAATGCGTACCCACATTGATGTTTTGTTGTTGAAACTAAAAGAGGGTGTGTGTGCGAGTTTGTCACGTTGTGTGTTAATTTTTCGCATCTATGTCACTTGAACGTGGGGCTATACATACACACACTTAGAAAAGCGTTTCGGACACCGCCACCACCGATACATCGTGTTGCTGTTTTGCTGTCCGTAGGTATGTAAGCTTCTTATTCGGTGCATTTTATGATTCGCACACAAAAACACAACTGGACGCACATAAGTACAACATTGTGCAAAAGTGCATACATACTATGTACATACATATGTGCATACGTACATTATATTCTCGTCGTCTTCGCGTGTGCATGACTCGCGACATTGGAGAAAAATACTTGCATGTGCTATTGAATAGTTTTTGTATAGTTGTTGTTGTTGCTATTGTTCTATTAGACTTCTGTTTCTAAATATTTATTTTCTGTGTTCGTATCTAAGAGTAAGTTATGGTTTGAACGAAAGCTTTTTCATTGTTGTTACGATTTTCGCATTTTGCGCCGTTTGCACTTTGGTTGTTTGTTGTATTCAACAAATATCAGTAGCTCTTGATGTCGATGCAAAGAGACCTTTTACGCATCATCTAACCAAAGTTGCTACATTCTATAAAAGCGTCAATAAATCTAATGAGTTCTACGAATATTAACGTGGTATGCAATGCCACCGTGCAATTGCGTGACTGCCTTGCACGCAGTAGGTCGAGGAATCGAGACTCTTTTTTTACGACCAAAATAATTGTAAAATAAGCGACACCCCTCAAAACACATAGTGGAATAATACAAGCATGTTTACTTTCAAGACATCTATTTAATCTCTATTCTGGATGGAATTCTGATATACACCAATAACTTTGTGCAACACAAAAATTAGGGATTCGGTTTTGTTGAAGTCAATGGATGCCGAAAATAGCTTTGGGTTTATATGTCACTTCATAAAGTTATTTTATATCGGTTATATGCTGTTTATATTAGAGCTTCTTGCAGGGTTAACCTTCTTTATGAGGATTTGTTTGAAATATAAGCAATGGAATTGACATTTTAAACCCAGTCGGTTTGTTAAATCCGGTTATATATAAACGGGGCATTAAAGTACAGAAAAAACGGATTTTCTTAGATTTTAAATTGTAAACACAACTTATTTGTTCATAACGGATTTATATTACGTTTTATATGCTGCGCCACACAGTGTCACGACCGTGGCCAAAAATGGTAAAAACTAAATACTTCGTTGAACAAATTTATTGATGGGGAGTGATAGAAAACACATTAATTAAGAAGAATCTGAATTTTGGTACTGATACGTGAAGTAGTTTTTGCTATATGAGGATTTAAATCCGACAATTTTAGTTAATACGTATTTTTACAGTGTTTTTTCTAAAATTAATAAATTATATTATACGTTAATATTTAAAATTTAAAAGTAACGGTCGCTGAAAAAATGGTTCCTAAGTTCTCTTTGGATGTAATAAACTTGGCTACACCTTTGTTTGCATGTAAATATTAAACATATGGTGTTTACATTTACCCAAACATGTATTACTAAGTTTATTAATTTTCTGAAGCAAATTTTAAATTAAGTGGAGTGGGAAAAAAATTGTATAAAAGTGTATATCGATATTTTTTACTGTATGAGTAGTAAAAAGTGAGTACTTCAAATATATAAAGGTCCCAGCTGCAGAGGTTTGCAGACGAATGTGTCACTTCTCTTTTGCAGCGACCACCTCACTGAGAGGATACCCCCTTTTTTAACAAATCGTTTTGCGGTGTTGGCTATAGCCCGAAAACGAATGAACCGATCATCATATATTTTTGTGGGCTTATTAAGTACCTAATAGTCTTGCTTTAAAACGAGAGAATTTTTAAAAATATACATTTTAAAAAAATATGTGAACAGCGAAAATCAAAATTCGATTTTTTACAAAAAATTGACCGTTTTTTGACCACTAATCGGTCAAAATTTTTTTTAAAGGAAATTTCTCATATATATAGACAAGAGTTTGATATATTCAATATGCTCACAAACAATATGAGGACTAAACACCAAATTTCAGTCATATCGGGTGGATATTGAGGCCACAACACTCAAAACACCGAAAATGAGGAGGCACGGTTCTATGGGGGCTATAGGAAGACGAGGACCTATACCGACATATTTCTGGTCGAAGGTTATAAGTCCCCCAACGCAGACTTAATACCAATTTTCAGCCATTTCGGTGTGATAATCAGGCTAAAACCTCCAAAATACCGAAAATCGGGAGGTACCGTCCTATGGGGGCTATATGAAGGCCTGGACCTATGCAGACAAATTTCATGGTGAAGGTATAATGCCCCCTGCGAAGACTAAATACCAAATTTCAGCAATTTCGGTGTAATAATGAGGCTAAAATCTTCAAAATACCGATAATCGGGAGGCACCGTTATATGAGAGCTATATCAAAACGTGGATCTAGGCCCACAATTCTCTGTTGGAATGTTTGATACCTCTGCCGAAGACTAACCACAAAATTTGAATACTTTCGGTTGGTCATTGTGTCTTAAACATTCAAAATACCGAAAATCGGGAGGTACGGTTCTATGGGGGCTATATCAAAACGTGGACCGACCAACCCAAATTTTTGTCCTGAAGATTGTAAGTCAATAATAGGTACGTGTACCAAAATTGATGCACTTACGACAACTCCTTCTATTTTTGGCCACAGTTAATATGAACTCGCGACATAGTGCGCCATAATATGGAGGGTATAATTAAATTTGTATATATCGCGTTGAGCCTAGAAAGAGAGAAAATCAAAAAAAAAAAAAAATCACCGGAGGGTTTTTTATATAAATCGCTGTCAAAGTTCACATTGGTACGGGTTTGTAAGGTTTTCACGATTTTGCTTGGAAACCGCAAGTTCTATGGAAATGGGGCTAGATAAAATGTTGTAGCAGTTAAAATTCTATATCTCAAAAATTATAAAACCTAGGAACAAACCATAAAGGTCAATCCGTCTTTAGCCCCATTTTCGATTTCAAGCAAAATAGTGAAAACCTAAAAATGTGACTTTTGACCGCGATGTATTTAGAATATTATTAATATATGTATTTTTCCTACCCAAATTTTTCCGACTTTAAATTTTATGCTGATCAAGAATATCACGGTGCGCCTTAACCAACTTTAAATGAAAGGAGCTTACACCTCGGAAGTTTTTGCAGAATCCACACTACAATGTTCATAGATAAGAATAATTAAAAAAACTAAAAAAAAATCGCCGGAGGGCTTTTTAAATAAATCGCGGTCAAAGTTCACATTGTTAGGGGTTTGTAAGGTTTTCACGATTTTGCTTGGAAATCGCAAGTTCCATGGAAATGGGGCTAGATAAAATGTTGTAGCAGTTTAAATTCTCTACAAGATTGCGTTCACGATATTTTCGTACGTTTTACCGTTTCTGAGATATAGTAGTTGAAATTGGGGCAATGCACTGACTGTATCACCTCCTTATAAAACAATGTCATGCACGGTGCGCCTTAACTAACTTTAAATGAAAACCGCTTACACCTGCGAAGTTTCTGTGCATTCTGAAACAGCATTGTTCACAGATGAGAAAAATTAAAAAATTTAAAAAAATCGCTGAAGGGATTTCTAACTAAATCGCGGTAAAAATCAGATTTTTAGGGTTTTTTAGGTTTTCACGATTTTGTTTGAAATCGAAAATGGGGATCGACCTTTAGGATTTATTCGTAGGTTTTATAATTTTTGAGATATAGAAGTTCAGGTCACATTTTTAGGGTTTTTATTAGGTTTGCACGATTTTGCTTGCAAACGCCAAGTCTTATCGAAATAGGACAAAAGAAAATCTTATAGCTGTGAAAATACTCTACAAGATTAGCTTTTGTAATTTTTTGCCTAGGTTGTAGCATTTTAGAGATATATAAGTTTATGTTGGAAAACTGCAGTCATGGCTTTGTTTTATAAGGAGGCGATACAGTCAGTGCCTTGTCCCAATTTCAACTACTATATCTCAGAAACTGTAAAACCTACGAAAATATCGTGAATGTCAATCTTTTAGAGAATTTTAACTGCTACAACATTTTATCTAGCCCCATTTACATAGAACTTGCGGTTTCCAAGCAAAATCGTAAAAACCTAAGAAACCCCTAACAATGTGTGTGTGGAATCTGCAAAAACTTCCGAGATGTAAGTAAAGTTGGTTAAGGCACACCGTGATATTCTTGATCAGCATAAAATTCAAAGTCAAAAATTGTGGGTATAGATGTATGTTTTAATACTGTCCCCATATAAGAAGTATTGCGGGTTCTCGGATTGGAAAGTATACCGCTCGATGTGAAGTTTTTTTTTAAGGATTAGTCTACTGCAGTGACTGTAACATGGTATTTCAGACTCTGAATGGGTAAAAACGTGTTTAAAAGAAGCCATATTCTTCAGTTAGCGCGACGGAAGAGTTAAGTACTTTCATAAGCGAATGAAAACTAATTGTTCCAGTTTAATTCAATATAATATTCGAACTTAACGCTGTTCTTAATGTTTTATTAATAGTACTTTTGTATTTCTCCACATTGGAGCCCCAGTGCGTATGAGCGTGCGTATGATTGTTATCAATTAGAAAGATTATAACAACAATGATACGCACTGGTGTTCCAATGTTAAAAAATACAAAATATTTATAAACAACTGAGCAAAGGCTATAGTCGGGACGGGGCCGACCATGTGATACCCTACACCACTACCCCTGTGCATAAGCTTTTCACTGGTAAACATTTCTTTTAGGGAATATAATCCGACTACCACCAAACATAATATGCCTCTTTCTCTCTGGGACCCCCATAAGCAACAAAAATTTCGCGACCATCCGATTAAAATTGATTGCAAAAAAATCGAAGAATTGGATGCATCACCGACTATTGCGGTATCTCTCATCTTTGACAATGTAAAGGTAATGTTTTCTTCTTTTAAGAATAAAACTTTGAATTTGTCTCCACATGAGTTTTTCCCCATTCCGACCCCTAAATATTATCCGACTATCACCAAAATCAATAGGCTTCTTCCCCTGTGGGGCCCCCATCAATCCCAAAAATTTCGTGACTATCCGATCAAAATTCCAACGTGTAGCGTGATTACAAAGAAATCGGAAAATGGGATGCATCACCGTCTATTGCGATATCTCTGTTGTTTGACCACCTACGACAACCTACTTTACATAGTTGTAAAGGTGATATTTTCTACTTGCCAGGTTTTGCTTTTGATATACCTCTTAAAGAAACAGAGATATTGGCTTCGAAGTAAAACATTGACTTTTTCTCCAAATAAGTTTTTTGCCCATACGGACCCCTGAATATTATCCGACCATCATCAAAATCAATAGGCTTCTTCCCCTCCGGAACCCTCATCTATCCCACTCCAAAAAATGTTTATTGTCTTTTTATTGGGAGGATATTCAGATATGCGGATAGTGTAGAATCATTTTGAAAGAAGACATTCAAACTTTTGATTTGATTTTTATTTACATGTATTATCTCGCATATTTTCAGAAATATACCGTAATGAACCAAAATTGTCAAAATGTTGTTAACCTTTGGATTTTGTTATTTCTAATAGAAAACTGATGCTGTACTATGCTGTGACAATTCAATTCAATAGCAAAGCCGCTTTGAATCTGCTACGCCTATTTATGATATTCTTCCAACGCTCTTGTGTGTTGACAGATCAGTAGTGCGATTCTCTAACTCATTTTTTGAGTTACCGACAAAAATCGGTAAAATTAAAACGCAAAATTATGAATGAAAAGTTCAAATAAAAGTTGACAACACTCTTGCTATCAGTAGAACTTTACAACTGCTTTTTATTCGTCGGTAACTTACAAAAAACAATCGGTAATTACCGAAATTATAAGCATTTCAATTTTTCCGACAATTGTCGGTAAAGCACTACAGATGAGATGTAACAACTAAAAACTGCTTTAAATACTCTTACCACAAATTGTACTGAGTGTAAAACCTTAAAAATATATATCAGAAGTCCCCATATAAAAAACATGGACCTTAAAAATTCTTAGACCCTGTTGCAGTTTTAGACCTCAGCATTCTACGAAATATTTAGTTGGTGTGTATACTTTACATTAAAGTTCAGGCGGTATTTCTTAATAGCTACGGTTATCTATTGATGAAACCGCCTTTTCCTGTTTTTTTCATTCAATTTTAGGTCAATAGTTACTTTAAGGAAACCCAGTAAGGAAAGGATCAAGTCGGGCGAGGCCGACTATATGATACCCTACATCACTATGAATATGTAAAATATATATGGGAGCTATATTCAAATCTCAACCCATTTCAAAATAATTTGACAACCTTATTTCTAGACCGAATTCAATCACACATCCCAAATTTCATAAAGATTGGAGAGATATAGCGAGTTTGGTGTATCAAATACCTCATGTCTGCCGAAAATATATGCATATGGGAGCTTGGATATATCGGAACCCATTTCAATATAATTTGACACATTTATTTCTAGACCAAATTCCGTCACACATTGCAATTTCCATCAAAATTTAACAGATATAACGAGTTTGGTGCATCAAATACCTCAGATTCAGACATGGAATTGGTTAAGATTTCGACATTATTTGGCACATTTAATTCTATATCAAATTTCTTCATACACTCAAAATATTATTGAAATCGGAAATACATATATAGCGTGCTTGGTACATAAAATACATGAAATCGACCGAAACTGTATATGGGATTTATATTCAAATCTGAACCGATTCTTGCCAAAAGCAATAGCGTTCTTCTTATGGCTATAAAAATGATCTTCCCCAATTTTTAGCCGAATATGACAATATATACCATCTGTTCGTTGCGAACGGATAAACGGACGCACATTTATAAATCGACACAGAAAGTGATTCTATGTATATCCGCCAAAGGAACTATGGGTCTATATCGTTTCCTTATGTATGTTACATAAAAAAGCACCAAGACATAGTACACACAGTGTGGTGTAGGGTATAAAATCTGATACTCCATTCATACCAGAGAATTTAAACTGATAAACTGGTCAGTACGATTGCACGTTCAATATACAGTATGCAAAACTCATATTCGAACACCCTTCAAAATGAGTAAAATCAAGTGCATTAATTTCTTGGATAGAGAATATTTACGAATAATTAACATAAAACAAATTTTTCTTAACTAGTTCCATCATTTAACATAGATGGCGTTAAGAGTCGAGGGAAAATTCATATTGGAACACCTCAAGGCACAGCAGTTTTCCTGCTTTTCTAGGTAAAGTGTGACTTGTTTGTACTTGAATATCCTTGCGGAGGCCTCTGGTGTTTAGAAACATAAAATTAAGTAATGTTAACGTTGGAAAATTTTTAAAAATTGAATTGTTAAAAAATATAGTAAATTTTCTAAAAAACTAAGCAATATTCTTCAAGAAATACAGTAATGACCAAATTTTTATGGATGTTGCTAAAAATAGCGAATCCTTGTAGTTCTAGGACAAAATACGTGGTTCTTAGTAGAAATAAATGTTGTCAGCCCATAAAATGTAAACCTGCCTAATTTTATGGTAAGACATTTATAATTTCTACGTGTGAAAATGAATAAGTATCCTGCAGTAAGTGGTTTAAAATGCATTATAATTTGAGAATACAATTCATTTTGCAACAATAATTAACGATAATTGCAAAAAAAATAGTTTTTGAAAGTCGAAATGTTGGCAGAGTAAAACTGAAATTTTAGGTAGGTAAATAATGGGGTAATAAAGATTTTTTATCTGAAACGTAGCTCATTTGTTATAGAAAATTAAAAAAAAAACATAGATTGCATTTCGACATTTCAATCCAGGTTTGCCCAGTGATTTTCCATAATTATTGCAGTAACGTGAATTTCGGAATCCTTCCCAAGTATTCAAAACCTACTTATACCACTTAGTGAAGGATACGTGTTCATTTTCATGCGTATACATGAGAAATGTCCTACCATAAGCTCAGACAGGCTTAAATTCTCATGAGCTGGCAGCATTTATTTTTTTAAGGACCACGTGTTTTGTCATAGAACAAATAAGATTAGCTATTTTTAGAAGTATCCATCCAACATTTTCCATTACTGTTAATTTTTTGAACAATATTGCTTAGTGTTGTAGAAAATTTAAAATAATTTTAATCAATTCAATTTTTTAAAAAAATTTCCAACGTTAACATTACTAAATTTTATGTTTCTGAACATCAGAGGCCTCCTCAAGAATATTTAAGTACAAAAAAGTCACACATTACCTAGAAAAATCCTTTAAAGAAAGCAAAAGTGTAGTACCTTAAGGTGTTCGAATATGAATTTCGCTTCGACTCTGAACGACATCTACTTTAAATGATGGAACTAGTTAAAATATATTTTTGTTTCGTGTAAATTATTCTTAAATATTCTCCTTTCAATAATTGAATGCACTTGGTTCTGCCATATCTGCAATAAATAACGATTTTAGTCATTTTTTAAGGGTGTTCGAGTATGAGTTTTCCATTCTGTATTTCTATTCTTCTCTGTGTGAATATACAGTAACGACATGTGACTTCAGAAAATTCCGGAAAGGAGTAAAAAAGTAAAATCAATCTAACTCTCTTGCATAAAAATATGAGTGTTTTTTACAGGAAATAAGAAATAAAAAGATATATATTAAAAATGTCAAACGTCAATAAAGAAGCTATAATAATAAAAATATTAAAGAATAACAGTGTTTGATATGATTTTGTTTAGATAGACTCAATTTGTAGGGTAATCCAACTATAGTCTTCCATACCTCCGCCCCACAGTGGTTCAGATTCGTGTTTCCTGGTCAAAGCTTAACTTTTGAAGAGATTGAGATACATATTTTCATATTTTTTTGTAGCACAGTGTAATTAACACATCGGTAAATCTTGTGCCAGACTATGAGAAATTTCAATAGAAAACTCTTTTCCACTCTCTTTTAAAATTGACGTCCACACACATATAGGAATCATATGAAATTTTTGATATTTTTATTGCCTTACATTGGTCTGAGAATTGCGAATTTAAACACAAAGAATAATTTCAGATCACAGAACCTTGTGTACAGAGTTTCCCCCCTTTCAACCTTTTGACTATAAACTCATTTTCACGTTATTGCAAATTTTCATAGTCTGACACAAGACTAATGCTTCTAATGTCTTCTTTAGTGGAATTCTGTAACTCATTTTTCGAGTTACCGACAAAAATCGGTAAAATTAAAACGCAAAATTATGAATGGAAAGTTCAAATAAAAGTTGTCAACACTCTTGCTATCGGTAGAACTTTACGACTGGTTTTTATTCGTCGCTAATTTACCGAAAAACATTAATGACCGAAATTATAAGTATTTTTATTTTACGGACATTTGTCGGTAACTCAAAAAATGAGTTAGAGAATCGCACTACTAAATGAGGAGCACGGTGCTCGTGAAGCCGTTATTGAGATATAGAAGTTCAAATTGGGACAATGCATTGACTGTATCGCCTCCTTATAAAACAATGTCATGACTGCAATTTCCCAACTTAAACTTATATAACTCGAAATTGGACAACCTAGGAAAAAAAATTACGAAAGCTAATCTTGTAGAGACTTTTCACAACTAAAAGATTCTCTCTATTACCATTTCGATAAGACTTACCTTTTCAAGCAAATCGTGAAAACCTAAAAAAAGCTAAAAATGAGTGAACTGAACATCTATATATCTCAAAAATGGTAAACCCTAGGAACAAATCATGACTGTCAATCCTCTAGAGAATTCTCACAGCTACAATATTTTCTTTAGCCCCATTTCGATAGGACTTGCGGTTTCCAACCTAAAAATTGCAAACCTAAAATAAACCTAAAAATGCGAATTTTGACCGCGATTTATTTAATAATCCCTCTAGCGATTTTTTCTTGTTTTTGGATTTTTCTAACCTATGAACAAAATCCGCAAAAACTTCCCAGGTGTAAGCGGTTTTCACTTAAAGTTATTTAAGTCGCACTATGTATGACATTGTATCATTAGGTAGCGATACAATCAATGCATTGTCCCAATTTGAACTTCTATATCTCAATAACGGTAAAACCTGCGAAATTATCGTAAATGCCAGTTTTGTAGAGAATTTTCATAGATACAACATTTTTGTTAGCCCCATTTCCATTACGGTTTCCGAAATCTAAAAAACCCCTAAAGATGTCAACTTGAATCGCAGATTATTTTAAAAGCGCTCCGCGATTTTTTTGTTTTTTTTTTTTTTTATTTTTCTCATCTATGAACATTGTAGTTTCAGAAACCACAGAAACTTCCCAGGTGTAAGCACCTTCCATTTAAAGTTGCTTCAAGAGCACCATGTGAGTTGTACAAAAACTATTCATGCAAACTTCGTTACCATTATGTCTACCAAAAATTTATGTTTTCTTCATGTAATCTGAAATAAGAATTTAAAACGGGAGTTTATATTATAGTTTTTTAGTTTTTTAATATTTTTTATTTGTATAGTTTATTTATTGTACGAGGGCGTTTCGGAAACTTCTTAGCCTATCAATGAAAGAGAATAGTTAGTTTTTCAAAAATATTTTTATTTTTCAATATAATCTCCTGAAACTTCAATACACTTAGTCCAACGCTTTTCTATCAATTCTATCCTTTGATTAAAATAGTTTTCCTCAAGGTCTTCAAAATAGTGGTTTACAACTGTAATTGCATCTTCATTTGAGGTAAAACGCTTGCCAGCAAGGAATTTTTTTAGATTTTGGAACAAGTAAAAGTCACTGGGAGCTAAATCAGGAGAATAAGGTGGGTGGTCAAGCAACTCGTACTTTAATTCGTTGATTTTAGCCATTGTTAAAACCATCTTGTGCGCTGGTGCGTTGTCTTGATGAAAATTATTTTTTTGTTGTAAGCCAGGAAGTTTTTCTCGAATTTGTACATTTAATTGATCCAAAAGGTTGCAATAGTACTCTGAATTTATTGTTTTACCCTTTTGCAGATAGTCAATCAATAAAATACCTTTGAAGTCCCAAAAAACCGTTGCCATAACCTTACCAGCCGATTGAATTGTTTTTGCCTTCTTTGGGGCACTTCCTCCAGCTTCAGTCCATTGTTTGGATTGTTCTTTTGTCTCTGGAGTATAGTGGTGGATCCATGTCTCATCAACAGTTATGAAACGACGCTTAAAATCCATTTTATTTCGCTTAAAACGATCCAAACAAGCTTGAGAAATGTTCATTCTTATGCGTTTTTGATCGACTGTTAACAAATGCGGCACCCATCTTGCAGAATGCTTTTTCATCTGTAGTTCTTCATGCAAAATTAAATGGACTCGATTATTTGAGATGCCCATGATATTAGCAATTTCACGAACTTTTATTCGTCGATCATTTAATACCATATCATGCACTTTGGCTACAATTTTTGTTGTTGTTGCTGTTTTTGGACGTCCACTACGTGGTTCTTCTTCAATGCTTGTACGACCACGTTTAAATTCAGCAACCCAATGTTTTACTGTTGCATATGAAGGAGCACTTTCACCTAACACATTCACCATATCATTATGAATTTCTTGTCCCGATAAACCATTTTTATGTAAATATTTAATGACAGCACGCATTTCTAATTTTTTCATTGTAAACAAATTGCGGATGCGTCTTTTTTGAACACCTGTTTCTATATGAAGGAGTTGCCAGATCAAAACAAAATTTAACAGAGATGGAAGTTTCCAAAACACTTAACTTTTTTCTGTTTATACCGCGCTTTTTGTGCTAGGCTAAGAAGTTTCCGAACTGCCCTCGTATTGACCTTTTAATTTTGACCATGAATTCTTCTGCAACTGCTACACCGAATCAAAGACATAAAGTAATAAAGACCAGACAAAATGCATTCAACAAAAAAATGTTTACGAAACTATGTATAGAAACCCTTAACATGTTGCAGTTAATTCAAAATCGCAACCATGGAGGAACATTTCATGTAATGGTATCAGAAACGAAATTTATGAATTCAAGGATCTATTCAAGAATAATTTCATGTCAATTGGATCGGTAAATTCGGTTAAATACGTAAAAATGTATACAAGATAAAAATGTTATTTCACCATATCGTAACATAACATTATGTTAAATTCAAAATCCATTCACTGAAGAATGATAGCAAAATAATGTCTTATCTTGTTGTATTTATGTCTTTGACCGAATTTGTTATTCAAATATTTGGAGTAACAAAAAATGAAATTGACCTGAAACAAGTGAGCGAAGGCTATAGTCGGGACGGGACCGACTATGTGATACCCTACACCTCTACCCCTGTGGATAATCTTTTCACTGGTAAAAATTCAATTAATTAAAAACTTCTTTCTTTTAGGGAGTTACTAAAGTTATTATAAAAGCCAGGGTGCACAGTGCGTAATATGGGAAGTTTAGTGGAACTTTAAGGGATTTTGGAAGTACATAAAATTATTTAAATTTTAATTGAATTCGTTAACTAAGTACTCCACTGCAAATAACCCATACTCAGTTTGCCGATTTACTCCGCGAAACGACTTAAAAATGCACTTAAAGTTGCACTTTCGTTTCATAATTTTTTTCTAAAACATATAATTTGGATTCATTAAAAAAATAGCCTGGCGCGGACAAATGGTAGGTCAGTATGCCATGATTTATTTTTCTTAATATTTTACAAAACTATTATAATATTTGACTCTCATAAAAAATGCAAAAACTCTTATTGTTTTCGTGCAATTTTAATCGGAAAGAAGTGCTTTTTTGAATTTTTCAAAATAATTTTTTTATTTTCCGTGGATATTTCAAAAGTGATTCCCGTACATTCACGTTTAAAGATATATATGATCTGAAAGATAGGGGTCTCCTATGTTCGCAAAGCTAAAAAACAGCTGCGGTAACGTGCGGTCTTCGGAGAAATTCAAGTTTTTTAAAATGACTTCGGAAACTTCATTTAATTGCATTTTCGAAAGTGGAAGGTAAATGCGGCGATGAACGCCGTTGTTGACTGTGTTTTGAAGAAATGGACTCACTAATGTTAACAAATGATGATTTCTGTTAAATTAAGAATCCTCTCGCAATTTTTAATAGTTTTGACCTGTAAATGTTGGTGATTTATATATATAGTGCAACATTTGTGGATGCTGTGGTACAAGTACCAATATACGTTAAAAATTGTAATGCAGTTCCAACCTGACCTTGATCTGAGAGACATTGTTAATAAAATTAATGGTACAAACCTGCTAAATAGACCAATAAACATTATAGCTACAAATGAAAACAAAAAAATATTGACATTTACTCCTTAATGATGTGTAGGGTTGTGGGGCTTCACTCAGAAGTGGACCTATGTTGACAGCTTTTATGTGAGGAGGATTTTTATTCGCTAACATCTTAAAATTTACATTTCATCAAAATCTGTTACAATTTTTGTCTTCAACATTTAAAATACCTAATATGAGGGAACCCGTCATATGGGGGCTATACCAAAAACGCGTACCTACGATGTTAATATTTCCCACAGAGTTTTTCTATCTACAAAGAACATAAAATGCCAAAATAATCCAAATACGTTGGAAAATGTGTCTGTAACATTTAAAATATGTCCCATCGACCGGTACCGTTCAATGGGTTCTATACCAAAACGCGAACCTATATTGAAAATATTTTGTACATAAGTTTTCTATCCGCTGAAAACTCAATATACCAATTTGCAGCAAAATCGATTGAAAAATGAATGTAAAACGTAAAAACGACAGCCGCCGTTACATAAACGCTACGGGAAACCGCGGGCCTATGTGGCCCAATTTGAGCCCCACAATATCCACTAATATAAGAAACATTTTTGCAAAATTTTAGGAATCTACGCTCTTTACTTTAAAAGTTATTAGTACAGTTCCACTAAAGTGCTCATATTTCGCACTGTGGGGTGGTTGGATTTTATACTAAACTAGAGGACCCGGCGAACTTCGTCTCGCAGTCTGTTAGGTATTGAACTTGATGAATTTTGTTCAGACATATAATAAAATTATTGCTATCACGCAGAGTATCCGAGACCAAGTGAAAATAATTTTTTGCTTTGAACAATTTAGGCCGATTTATAATCTTTACATTGCATCATCACGTCCATGTTCGTTTCACAATCTATGGTTTTCAGAAAGGTTCGGAAGATGGGATCCTTTTTTGTTGAGATAAAATTGTGACAACTCTATAACATAATAATTAACTGAATTTCAACGCTGTATGAGCGATTATTGATTATTGAATTTTTGTAGTCGCTATATTGGATTTTTCCATTAAACATTTTTGATGAATCGATTAGAAAGTTAGAATCAAATATATTTTATAATCGAAAGAAATGCAGGTAATGCCGCGATTCAAGGGCACAGTTTGGAAATTTTTCAGAAAAGTTAGACCGATTTGAAAAGATAAGTAAGATCGTTTTGTGGTGACCACCTTCATTATTCGTCTAAATTTCTTCCTTTGTGGTGTATAAAAATGACACTCTTCTCGTGCAAATTCCCTGTTATATGCGATCTGCCGAATTCTACATGCAATTGGTGATATAAAATCAAACATTATTAAGATTACTATCACACTGGGTTGAAAGACGATTTAGAATCTTTGATGTAGTAAGAGATATTTTCCAAGTAAATAGAAAATTGTACTTGTATTTAATTTTTGCCCAATTATGCGAAGTTATTGTTCATCAGATTTTAATTAATGTACTTAATTGAGCCATATGAACTAAATAGTTTTTATTAAAAAAATGGTATCTAGCTAAGATATGTGCATCACACATTAACCTCTAAGAGACGATCGTTTTGGTAACTGGTTAGGTTTATCGCATCAGACATATTAGATGTGGTTAGACAATTTTCTATATTCGGAAACTCATATTTATACGGACAGTCTTCCTATTTGTTCGCATGTACGATTTAAATTTGTTAAAATTAGTTGAACTGTTGTTGATGCAAATTAATATTACCGTTCGATAGAGTTCATTTATCCTCTTAAAGCAAACTCAAGCAATTGTTGCTAATATGGGTAGCTATAGGGTCCGGGATTTCATAAAAGGGGTGGGTCCCTCTTCGTTGAGATTAAATTATGAATATTTTTCGGAAACTTAATGTATCCATTTGCAATATCGAAATGAATAGACGCTGAGATTTTTATTTTATATAGAACATGTGTTTTAATTTTAATAACGCGTGAGTGAATTGGTAATATTCAAGATGGGTGGTCGCAATTTTAGATGAAGCAACTTCTATGGTCATTTCTATTTTGGACGTATGTCACCCATGTGCCGCTTAGAATTTTTAGAATTAAAGATTTTGTATAATGAAATATGAGAATATAAAGTCCAAGTTATGTGTATGATAGGGAAAGTTATGACTCTTATTTTTTATTGGCATAGGCAATTGTCATAATTAAATTGTCCACTGAAGCTGTATAATCCAATAGTTGACCCAATAAACTGGCAGAATTCAAAGAGAAGAGTGTGAGCAGTAAGTAGTCAGTTAGGCAAACGTAAATTCTCATGAGCTGGCAGCATTTATTTTTTTAAGGACCACGTGTTTTGTCATAGAACAAATAAGATTAGCTATTTTTAGAAGTATCCATCCAACATTTTCCATTACTGTTAATTTTTTGAACAATATTGCTTAGTGTTGTAGAAAATTTAAAATAATTTTAATCAATTCAATTTTTTAAAAAAATTTCCAACGTTAACATTACTAAATTTTATGTTTCTGAACATCAGAGGCCTCCTCAAGAATATTTAAGTACAAAAAAGTCACACATTACCTAGAAAAATCCTTTAAAGAAAGCAAAAGTGTAGTACCTTAAGGTGTTCGAATATGAATTTCGCTTCGACTCTGAACGACATCTACTTTAAATGATGGAACTAGTTAAAATATATTTTTGTTTCGTGTAAATTATTCTTAAATATTCTCCTTTCAATAATTGAATGCACTTGGTTCTGCCATATCTGCTATAAATAACGATTTTAGTCATTTTTTAAGGGTGTTCGAGTATGAGTTTTCCATTCTGTATTTCTATTCTTCTCTGTGTGAATATACAGTAACGACATGTGACTTCAGAAAATTCCGGAAAGGAGTAAAAAAGTAAAATCAATCTAACTCTCTTGCATAAAAATATGAGTGTTTTTTACAGGAAATAAGAAATAAAAAGATATATATTAAAAATGTCAAACGTCAATAAAGAAGCTATAATAATAAAAATATTAAAGAATAACAGTGTTTGATATGATTTTGTTTAGATAGACTCAATTTGTAGGGTAATCCAACTATAGTCTTCCATACCTCCGCCCCACAGTGGTTCAGATTCGTGTTTCCTGGTCAAAGCTTAACTTTTGAAGAGATTGAGATACATATTTTCATATTTTTTTGTAGCACAGTGTAATTAACACATCGGTAAATCTTGTGCCAGACTATGAGAAATTTCAATAGAAAACTCTTTTCCACTCTCTTTTAAAATTGACGTCCACACACATATAGGAATCATATGAAATTTTTGATATTTTTATTGCCTTACATTGGTCTGAGAATTGCGAATTTAAACACAAAGAATAATTTCAGATCACAGAACCTTGTGTACAGAGTTTCCCCCCTTTCAACCTTTTGACTATAAACTCATTTTCACGTTATTGCAAATTTTCATAGTCTGACACAAGACTAATGCTTCTAATGTCTTCTTTAGTGGAATTCTGTAACTCATTTTTCGAGTTACCGACAAAAATCGGTAAAATTAAAACGCAAAATTATGAATGGAAAGTTCAAATAAAAGTTGTCAACACTCTTGCTATCGGTAGAACTTTACGACTGGTTTTTATTCGTCGCTAATTTACCGAAAAACATTAATGACCGAAATTATAAGTATTTTTATTTTACGGACATTTGTCGGTAACTCAAAAAATGAGTTAGAGAATCGCACTACTAAATGAGGAGCACGGTGCTCGTGAAGCCGTTATTGAGATATAGAAGTTCAAATTGGGACAATGCATTGACTGTATCGCCTCCTTATAAAACAATGTCATGACTGCAATTTCCCAACTTAAACTTATATAACTCGAAATTGGACAACCTAGGAAAAAAAATTACGAAAGCTAATCTTGTAGAGACTTTTCACAACTAAAAGATTCTCTCTATTACCATTTCGATAAGACTTACCTTTTCAAGCAAATCGTGAAAACCTAAAAAAAGCTAAAAATGAGTGAACTGAACATCTATATATCTCAAAAATGGTAAACCCTAGGAACAAATCATGACTGTCAATCCTCTAGAGAATTCTCACAGCTACAATATTTTCTTTAGCCCCATTTCGATAGGACTTGCGGTTTCCAACCTAAAAATTGCAAACCTAAAATAAACCTAAAAATGCGAATTTTGACCGCGATTTATTTAATAATCCCTCTAGCGATTTTTTCTTGTTTTTGGATTTTTCTAACCTATGAACAAAATCCGCAAAAACTTCCCAGGTGTAAGCGGTTTTCACTTAAAGTTATTTAAGTCGCACTATGTATGACATTGTATCATTAGGTAGCGATACAATCAATGCATTGTCCCAATTTGAACTTCTATATCTCAATAACGGTAAAACCTGCGAAATTATCGTAAATGCCAGTTTTGTAGAGAATTTTCATAGATACAACATTTTTGTTAGCCCCATTTCCATTGCGGTTTCCGAAATCTAAAAAACCCCTAAAGATGTCAACTTGAATCGCAGATTATTTTAAAAGCGCTCCGCGATTTTTTTGTTTTTTTTTTTTATTTTTCTCATCTATGAACATTGTAGTTTCAGAAACCACAGAAACTTCCCAGGTGTAAGCACCTTCCATTTAAAGTTGCTTCAAGAGCACCATGTGAGTTGTACAAAAACTATTCATGCAAACTTCGTTACCATTATGTCTACCAAAAATTTATGTTTTCTTCATGTAATCTGAAATAAGAATTTAAAACGGGAGTTTATATTATAGTTTTTTAGTTTTTTAATATTTTTTATTTGTATAGTTTATTTATTGTACGAGGGCGTTTCGGAAACTTCTTAGCCTATCAATGAAAGAGAATAGTTAGTTTTTCAAAAATATTTTTATTTTTCAATATAATCTCCTGAAACTTCAATACACTTAGTCCAACGCTTTTCTATCAATTCTATCCTTTGATTAAAATAGTTTTCCTCAAGGTCTTCAAAATAGTGGTTTACACTGTAATTGCATCTTCATTTGAGGTAAAACGCTTGCCAGCAAGGAATTTTTTTAGATTTTGGAACAAGTAAAAGTCACTGGGAGCTAAATCAGGAGAATAAGGTGGGTGGTCAAGCAACTCGTACTTTAATTCGTTGATTTTAGCCATTGTTAAAACCATCTTGTGCGCTGGTGCGTTGTCTTGATGAAAATTATTTTTTTGTTGTAAGCCAGGAAGTTTTTCTCGAATTTGTACATTTAATTGATCCAAAAGGTTGCAATAGTACTCTGAATTTATTGTTTTACCCTTTTGCAGATAGTCAATCAATAAAATACCTTTGAAGTCCCAAAAAACCGTTGCCATAACCTTACCAGCCGATTGAATTGTTTTTGCCTTCTTTGGGGCACTTCCTCCAGCTTCAGTCCATTGTTTGGATTGTTCTTTTGTCTCTGGAGTATAGTGGTGGATCCATGTCTCATCAACAGTTATGAAACGACGCTTAAAATCCATTTTATTTCGCTTAAAACGATCCAAACAAGCTTGAGAAATGTTCATTCTTATGCGTTTTTGATCGACTGTTAACAAATGCGGCACCCATCTTGCAGAATGCTTTTTCATCTGTAGTTCTTCATGCAAAATTAAATGGACTCGATTATTTGAGATGCCCATGATATTAGCAATTTCACGAACTTTTATTCGTCGATCATTTAATACCATATCATGCACTTTGGCTACAATTTTTGTTGTTGTTGCTGTTTTTGGACGTCCACTACGTGGTTCTTCTTCAATGCTTGTACGACCACGTTTAAATTCAGCAACCCAATGTTTTACTGTTGCATATGAAGGAGCACTTTCACCTAACACATTCACCATATCATTATGAATTTCTTGTCCCGATAAACCATTTTTATGTAAATATTTAATGACAGCACGCATTTCTAATTTTTTCATTGTAAACAAATTGCGGATGCGTCTTTTTTGAACACCTGTTTCTATATGAAGGAGTTGCCAGATCAAAACAAAATTTAACAGAGATGGAAGTTTCCAAAACACTTAACTTTTTTCTGTTTATACCGCGCTTTTTGTGCTAGGCTAAGAAGTTTCCGAACTGCCCTCGTATTGACCTTTTAATTTTGACCATGAATTCTTCTGCAACTGCTACACCGAATCAAAGACATAAAGTAATAAAGACCAGACAAAATGCATTCAACAAAAAAATGTTTACGAAACTATGTATAGAAACCCTTAACATGTTGCAGTTAATTCAAAATCGCAACCATGGAGGAACATTTCATGTAATGGTATCAGAAACGAAATTTATGAATTCAAGGATCTATTCAAGAATAATTTCATGTCAATTGGATCGGTAAATTCGGTTAAATACGTAAAAATGTATACAAGATAAAAATGTTATTTCACCATATCGTAACATAACATTATGTTAAATTCAAAATCCATTCACTGAAGAATGATAGCAAAATAATGTCTTATCTTGTTGTATTTATGTCTTTGACCGAATTTGTTATTCAAATATTTGGAGTAACAAAAAATGAAATTGACCTGAAACAAGTGAGCGAAGGCTATAGTCGGGACGGGACCGACTATGTGATACCCTACACCTCTACCCCTGTGGATAATCTTTTCACTGGTAAAAATTCAATTAATTAAAAACTTCTTTCTTTTAGGGAGTTACTAAAGTTATTATAAAAGCCAGGGTGCACAGTGCGTAATATGGGAAGTTTAGTGGAACTTTAAGGGATTTTGGAAGTACATAAAATTATTTAAATTTTAATTGAATTCGTTAACTAAGTACTCCACTGCAAATAACCCATACTCAGTTTGCCGATTTACTCCGCGAAACGACTTAAAAATGCACTTAAAGTTGCACTTTCGTTTCATAATTTTTTTCTAAAACATATAATTTGGATTCATTAAAAAAATAGCCTGGCGCGGACAAATGGTAGGTCAGTATGCCATGATTTATTTTTCTTAATATTTTACAAAACTATTATAATATTTGACTCTCATAAAAAATGCAAAAACTCTTATTGTTTTCGTGCAATTTTAATCGGAAAGAAGTGCTTTTTTGAATTTTTCAAAATAATTTTTTTATTTTCCGTGGATATTTCAAAAGTGATTCCCGTACATTCACGTTTAAAGATATATATGATCTGAAAGATAGGGGTCTCCTATGTTCGCAAAGCTAAAAAACAGCTGCGGTAACGTGCGGTCTTCGGAGAAATTCAAGTTTTTTAAAATGACTTCGGAAACTTCATTTAATTGCATTTTCGAAAGTGGAAGGTAAATGCGGCGATGAACGCCGTTGTTGACTGTGTTTTGAAGAAATGGACTCACTAATGTTAACAAATGATGATTTCTGTTAAATTAAGAATCCTCTCGCAATTTTTAATAGTTTTGACCTGTAAATGTTGGTGATTTATATATATAGTGCAACATTTGTGGATGCTGTGGTACAAGTACCAATATACGTTAAAAATTGTAATGCAGTTCCAACCTGACCTTGATCTGAGAGACATTGTTAATAAAATTAATGGTACAAACCTGCTAAATAGACCAATAAACATTATAGCTACAAATGAAAACAAAAAAATATTGACATTTACTCCTTAATGATGTGTAGGGTTGTGGGGCTTCACTCAGAAGTGGACCTATGTTGACAGCTTTTATGTGAGGAGGATTTTTATTCGCTAACATCTTAAAATTTACATTTCATCAAAATCTGTTACAATTTTTGTCTTCAACATTTAAAATACCTAATATGAGGGAACCCGTCATATGGGGGCTATACCAAAAACGCGTACCTACGATGTTAATATTTCCCACAGAGTTTTTCTATCTACAAAGAACATAAAATGCCAAAATAATCCAAATACGTTGGAAAATGTGTCTGTAACATTTAAAATATGTCCCATCGACCGGTACCGTTCAATGGGTTCTATACCAAAACGCGAACCTATATTGAAAATATTTTGTACATAAGTTTTCTATCCGCTGAAAACTCAATATACCAATTTGCAGCAAAATCGATTGAAAAATGAATGTAAAACGTAAAAACGACAGCCGCCGTTACATAAACGCTACGGGAAACCGCGGGCCTATGTGGCCCAATTTGAGCCCCACAATATCCACTAATATAAGAAACATTTTTGCAAAATTTTAGGAATCTACGCTCTTTACTTTAAAAGTTATTAGTACAGTTCCACTAAAGTGTTCATATTTCGCACTGTGGGGTGGTTGGATTTTATACTAAACTAGAGGACCCGGCGAACTTCGTCTCGCAGTCTGTTAGGTATTGAACTTGATGAATTTTGTTCAGACATATAATAAAATTATTGCTATCACGCAGAGTATCCGAGACCAAGTGAAAATAATTTTTTGCTTTGAACAATTTAGGCCGATTTATAATCTTTACATTGCATCATCACGTCCATGTTCGTTTCACAATCTATGGTTTTCAGAAAGGTTCGGAAGATGGGATCCTTTTTTGTTGAGATAAAATTGTGACAACTCTATAACATAATAATTAACTGAATTTCAACGCTGTATGAGCGATTATTGATTATTGAATTTTTGTAGTCGCTATATTGGATTTTTCCATTAAACATTTTTGATGAATCGATTAGAAAGTTAGAATCAAATATATTTTATAATCGAAAGAAATGCAGGTAATGCCGCGATTCAAGGGCACAGTTTGGAAATTTTTCAGAAAAGTTAGACCGATTTGAAAAGATAAGTAAGATCGTTTTGTGGTGACCACCTTCATTATTCGTCTAAATTTCTTCCTTTGTGGTGTATAAAAATGACACTCTTCTCGTGCAAATTCCCTGTTATATGCGATCTGCCGAATTCTACATGCAATTGGTGATATAAAATCAAACATTATTAAGATTACTATCACACTGGGTTGAAAGACGATTTAGAATCTTTGATGTAGTAAGAGATATTTTCCAAGTAAATAGAAAATTGTACTTGTATTTAATTTTTGCCCAATTATGCGAAGTTATTGTTCATCAGATTTTAATTAATGTACTTAATTGAGCCATATGAACTAAATAGTTTTTATTAAAAAAATGGTATCTAGCTAAGATATGTGCATCACACATTAACCTCTAAGAGACGATCGTTTTGGTAACTGGTTAGGTTTATCGCATCAGACATATTAGATGTGGTTAGACAATTTTCTATATTCGGAAACTCATATTTATACGGACAGTCTTCCTATTTGTTCGCATGTACGATTTAAATTTGTTAAAATTAGTTGAACTGTTGTTGATGCAAATTAATATTACCGTTCGATAGAGTTCATTTATCCTCTTAAAGCAAACTCAAGCAATTGTTGCTAATATGGGTAGCTATAGGGTCCGGGATTTCATAAAAGGGGTGGGTCCCTCTTCGTTGAGATTAAATTATGAATATTTTTCGGAAACTTAATGTATCCATTTGCAATATCGAAATGAATAGACGCTGAGATTTTTATTTTATATAGAACATGTGTTTTAATTTTAATAACGCGTGAGTGAATTGGTAATATTCAAGATGGGTGGTCGCAATTTTAGATGAAGCAACTTCTATGGTCATTTCTATTTTGGACGTATGTCACCCATGTGCCGCTTAGAATTTTTAGAATTAAAGATTTTGTATAATGAAATATGAGAATATAAAGTCCAAGTTATGTGTATGATAGGGAAAGTTATGACTCTTATTTTTTATTGGCATAGGCAATTGTCATAATTAAATTGTCCACTGAAGCTGTATAATCCAATAGTTGACCCAATAAACTGGCAGAATTCAAAGAGAAGAGTGTGAGCAGTAAGTAGTCAGTTAGGCAAACGTAATAAAGCTCCATTCAAACCGCCATTGGTCACCATTATGGACCAATTCAAGAAGAGGTCGGGTTCAGACTGGAATAGACCCCTATTGTTTGGCAGTGATCGTGAAATGGAAATGGTAGCTTGCAATTTAATGTGATAATCAGATAATATTTACCTGTTTAAATGGACCAGAACTTTTGTGTGAAAATTAGTAACATTTTTAGTATAATGACTTGAAAATTGGTAACATTTTTATTATAATGACTCCTGGAACATATGTTCCACACACGTAAGTTATATTCAGAAGAGGAAATCTTGACCTTTCCATTGAAGTCGATTATATTGAAGTACATGGTCAGATAACAGAGTTGCAGCCTTTTATATACAGAGATCTCACAGATTTAATTGTGGGAAGTGTAAACATAATCAAACTAGACGTCGCAGCTATAGTTCAATACTGACAACTTTTTGCACGAGGTAAGAGGTTTAGTCAAGGAAAATGCCAGTAACTTTGGATAATGACCGGATAGTAACTTTGGATAATGATCGGATACGAGGGCAGTTCGGAAACTTCTTAGCCTAGCACAAAAAGCGCGGTATAAACAGAAAAAAGTTAAGTGTCTGGAAACTTCCATCTCTGTTATGAATACATGTTTGTTTCGATCTGGCAACTCCTTCATATAGAAACAGGTGTTCAAAAAAGACGCATCCGCAATTTTTTTACAATGGAAAAATTAGAAATGCGTGCTGTCATTAAATATTTATAAAAAAAGGTTTATCGGGACAAGAAATTCATAATGATATGGTGAATGTGTTAGGTGAAAGTGCAACAGTAAAAAATTGGGTTGCTGAATTTATACGTGGTCGTACAAGCATTGAAGATGAACTACGTAGTGGACGTCCAAAAACAGCAACAACAACAGAAATTGTAGCCAAAGTGCATGATATGGTATTAAATGATCGACGAATAAAAGTGCGTGAAATTGCTAATATCATGGGCATCTCAAATGATCGAGTCCATTTAATTTTGCATGAAGAACTACAGATGAAAAAGCTTTCTGCAAGATGGGTGCCGCATTTGTTAACAGTCGATCAAAAACGCATAAGAATGAACATTTCTCAAGCTTGTTTGGATCGTTTTAAGCGAAATAAAATGGATTTTAAGTGTCGTTTCATAACTGTTGATGAGACATGGATCCACCACTATACTCCAGAGACAAAAGAACAATCCAAACAATGGACTGAAGCTGGAGGAAGTGCCCCAAAGAAGGCAAAAACAATTCAATCGGCTGGTAAGGTTATGGCAACGGTTTTTTGGGACTTCAAAGGTATTTTATTGATTGACTATCTGCAAAAGGGTAAAACAATAAATTCAGAGTACTATTGCAACCTTTTGGATCAATCAAATGTACAAATTCGAGAAAAAGGTCCTGGCTTACAACACAAAAAAATAATTTTTCATCAAGACAACGCACCAGCGCACAAGATGGTTTTAATAATGGCTAAAATCAACGAATTAAAGTACGAGTTGCTTCACCACCCACTTTATTCTCCTGATTTAGCTCCCAGTGACTTTTACTTGTTCCCAAATCTAAAAAAATCCTTGCTGGCAAGCGTTTTACCTCAAATGAAGATGCAATTTTAGTTGTAAACCACTATTTTGAAGACCTTGAGGAAAACTATTTTAATCAAGGGATAGAATTGCTAGAAAAGCGTTGGACTAAGTGTATTGAAGTTTCAGGAGATTATATTGAAAAATAAAAATATTTTTGAAAAACTAACTATTCTCTTTCATTGATAGGCTAAGAAGTTTCCGAACCGCCCTCGTAGATAGATCAGATAGTGGTGAAATTGGCCATAATTTGTTGTTGGAAAAATATCTAAATATAATTTTTGGTGCATGTTTGAAATTCTGTGGGGCATATTCCTAAAAGTTAGGAAAGTGAAACTTGAAAACCATGAAAGTTATATCAATATAATGGAAAATGTATTAAAATCATATCAATATAATGGAACTACTGTCTAACATATACATATGTACATAGGTTCCTTTATCGTTTAGGTTTGTGTGTAAGGAAGTGTATTTACCTTTCATGCTACAAAATGTCGCAATAATGACAGAAAAGTTTTTCTTTCAATCATGATAGAGAAATACCTATTTTTTATTGTGAAAATTACAATGCTGTACGAGGTTTTGAAATTTTTGTAAAAGTAATGTAATATCCTCGAAATATTGTTGTTTTTTCAATGATCAATTCGCTCGGTGCGCCTGAACTAACTTTAAATGAGAAGTGCTTACACCTGGGAAGTTTTTACGGATTCTGGAACAACAATGTTCAAAGAGACTAAAGAAAATGTTGTAGCAATGAAAACTCTCTTTAGTCTCATGTCGATAGGAGTTGCCGTTTCCAAGCAAAATCCTGAAAACATAAAAAAAGCTTAAAAATGTAAACTTAAAATGCCTCCAGTGTTTTTTTTTTTGTTTTTGAATTTTTCTCATCTATGAACATTACTGTTTCAGAATCCGCAAAAACTTCCCAGGTGAAATAAATAGCCCAGTGAAAATAGAAATTGAAATAGCATAAACTCCCACAAAGGGTTTGCTATTTGAAGCAATGTCCTAAAAGTCCCCATCAATCCCATGCGTACAAAAAAGTTATTCGGGGTCAAAGGTCAAAATTTAAGGTTTTTTTTTAGGTTTTCGAAATTTTTGTTGAAAACTGTGGGACTAATCAAAAAGTAACTGGAGTAAATGTTGTAGACGGAAAAATTCCCTGCAACAGTGGTCTGTGTGAATTTTTCTTAGAAGGAACCATTCTTGAGATATAGCTGTTCTAAAACATCATTTATATGCATACTAGCAAAGTGCCCGCTACTTCGTGTTCGGAAAAGATATAAAAGAACAAATAAACAATAGTTTATGGAAATGGCGAACACTGAAAATTATGTTGCACTAATACCAATTTTAATCAATATTAAATTTTGTTTAAGTACTGTTCGCAGTCACCTTTTTTGAAGCATTTTAATTAAGGGCTTTCTGTGCTCAGAAGGTAAAACATTCTTGTAAACCAATAAAGCCAAAACCAACTTAAGTACCATTTACTACTTTCCGTACAAATAATTGCGAATTTCCAAAACTACCTCTAGATCTGAATCCTTCACTTCAACAGTAATCTTAATCAAAACCACTTCCCAAACTTGATTCCCACCCAAATATGAAGATTCCAGCTATATCCGTTAAAATATACAATTGATACAAAATTTAGTAGCTTTTAGTACTTTTCGTACACTTGTAGTCTGAATTTCCAAAAATCCCTTAGGTACATCTTTCTACCACTCTATTAGTAACCCTCATTCCAGATTTCAGAATTCTAGCTCTTCCCGTTTGCCTAATACAAAGGGTACAATATTTAGTACCTTTTAGTACTTTTCGTACCCTTCCAGTTCGAATTAAAAAAAAACCGTCCATCTCACCCCTACACACCAACAGCAACCCACACTCAAAATTTCAAGCTAAACAACGGCTGAAGCTAACCGTTTCGTCTGGGCAATGATCTGTCAGTTCACTAAGCTCTTTTTTATAATAAGAATAGCAAAGTGCCCGCTACTTCGTATGAGGAAAGGATATAAAACAAAAAAAGAAAATAACACATATTAAATTTGAAGGATATTCGATAAAAATTTAACAAGTTGTAGCAACATCGCGAAAAGATATATATGGGGGCTATATAAAATCTGAACCGATATATCTCAAACGGTTGCAGGGATGGGTAGAATGTTTTTACACATTTCGTTTCGAAAGAGATGTCCAATTATCGGAAATCAAGAAATATTAAGAATTTATACTTTTTTATCAAATTTAAATTTTAAATTCTTGATAACGGTACTTTGCCCATGTGCAGTTTATGTCAACTTTTTGTACTAAAATTTTATATTTATAGCCCACCCGTCAAATCCCCATCCCCATTACCTGGAAATATTTTTCATATTTAAAGAGCTATAACTTCATTATGAATGCACATATTGATAAAATTCCTTCAGATTCGTTGTATCGGATGTGTTTACTTTAAGAAGAAAAACATAAATACGAGTATACGTAAAAGTTAACATCACATTTTTTGATTTTTGTCCACGCGGCAACACTGTGCGGCGTTCCGTGGAAACGGGCTTTAAAATAATAGCGTAGAAAATTAAAATATCAAAAATGCTCATCTTAACAAAATTTAAAATTATATGTTGCGAATTGAAAGAAACGAATGGCCGCCAAAATGATTACTTTAAATAATGTTTTTAGTAAAGCCACAAGGGTTTTCGCTTCGGAGTGGTATTTTCAATGTCCAAAATTGGTTACTTAGCGCTTAGAGGGCAGATAACAGTTGTGTTCTCTTTAATTGATTTTAAAATTTATTGTGGAAAACAATATTTCTTAATACTCTTCATAGACATTCTTTAAGGATCATTCTTAGGAACACATAATTTACGAATTCTTAAAATTTGTTTCAAAGACATAAATATAACAAGATAGGACATTGTATGTTATCAGTCTTCAGTGAATGGCTTTTAAATTCAAAGACATAAATACAACAAGATAAGACATTTTTTTGTTATCATTCTTCAGTGAATGGCTTTTGAATTTAACATAATGTTATATTACGATATGGTGATGTAACATTATTTTCTTTTATAAACTTTTACGTATTTAACCGAATTTATCGATCCAATTGACATAGAATTATTCTTGAATAGATCCTTGAATTCATAAATTTCTTTTCTGATACCATTACATGAAATGTTCCTCCTTGGTTGCGATTTTGAATTAACTGCAACCTGTTAAGGGTAATGTTTCTATAAAAAGTTTCGTAAACATTTTTTTGTGTAGCCTTAGTTGTATTTATGTATTTGTTAAATTTAACATAATAGCTGTGTCTTTTTACGTGATAATTAGTAATAATTATTACTAATGTTGCAAATTTTGACAGTTGTGTAAAGGACATGTTGCTGAAAAAATGTTTCAGCAACATTTAGTAAGTAAAAGGACACCCCTAATGTAATTTTACCATGTGGTTAAATAACATTATTTTCTTTTATACGTTTTGTACGTATTTAGCATAATTTAATTATCGTATTGCATGGAATTCTTCTAGAATAGATCATTGAATTCATAAATTTCGTTTCTGATAACATGCGATTTTAAATTATCTGCAAGCTGCATTGTGTCTGTTAAGGGTAATGTTTCTATACATTGTTTATAAACATTTTTTGTTGCATACATTTTGTCTAGTCTTATTTGTTCTATGTCTTTGTTTATTAAATGGTCTGCTTAGTACTGCAAGAATCTACTAATTTTTACTATTTTTTCGATAACATAAAGGAAAAAATGTTAGCGTAGTAAAAAATAGTAGCTTCTTGTAGGTTCTGGAACAGAGCAAACATTTATTTAAAATGAAACTCTTCATGGCGGATTTGATAAATTATGTTTCTTCTAATCCATTTTTGTGAGGTTTATTGTTCCATATATGAATGAAAATCCATTTAAAGTAACTTGAAAAATCCCGGGGTTCGGGATTCAGGATTTCGGGATCGCCATCCCTAGTACGTACTTCTTAAACCACCTCCGTAGGCCAACGCTACACACCAACACTCACCCTGATTTCAAAAAATACAGACTCAAACTCTACCCCTACAGCCAATAACAAAGTAAATGTCACTTAGTCCCGATTTATATTAGGCGATTTTCCTTCCGACAATTTTTCTCATTCTCTTCTAAACTTGCCTCTTGCGTTTATACAGGCAATTCTGTTTCTGCAAGTTTTGTTTTCAAAACATTGGAAATAATGTCAAAAACGAAAAATATAAAAATATATAAAAGGAATTGCCTGAAAATTGCCGGTACGAGCAATTTTTTCCATTTCTATTCCCCTAACGTGTCTCTCCTACAAATGGAGACTTGCCGCAAGTAATGTAAATTGGGCGTTAGTAATTTTTGAAAATTTATGGTACGTATTTCGACAACCAAATATAAGTAAGGAGTTTGCATGAATTACAACAACTAACAATTCAAAACAACAACATGGTTTTATGGGAACTAAATGTCAATGGCAACATTTGAGTACTAGGGTCTTTCCAAAATAGTTCAGAAAAATGTACAAGAAATAAGTGAAAAGTTTTAAAATTTAATTTTAATTGTCATCGAAATTTCTCTATACATAATGTGATACATTCTACAATTCATATATATATTATGCGGCAATGAATATAACAGATTGGAAATCTATTTAAGAAATTTTGGAATATTCTGGGTAGATCCTAATAAAGTCTGACAATTCAGTTTATACAAATTTCAAAAGCGTATGATTGTCACACATTATATTCCATTTAGCGATTTTTTGTTGTTTTTGGATTTTTCTCATCTATGAACATTGCTGTTTCAAAATCCGCAAAAACTTCCCTGGTGTAAGCGGTTTTCACTTAAAGTTATTTAAGGCGCACCATGCATAACATTGTAATATAAGGAGGCGATACAGTCAATCCATTGTCCTAATTTGAACTTCTATATCTCAAAAACGGTAAAGCATAGGAAAATACCATACAGGTATAGAGAATTTTCATAGCTACAACATTTTCTTTTGTCATATTTCGATAGGACTTGCGGTTTCCAAACAAAATCGTGAAAAACTAAAAAATCCCTTAAAAATGCCAAATATTACACCATGGTATGAACCCTACACTGACATTAATATCAAATAATGACAGTAATATTAATTCCAAATCTCAGGATTCCAGCTGTATTCGTTCGTCCAATATCAATTTGTACCAAACTTAGTTTGGTACATTAGCTTCGTTTCCGTACTTTTTAATAGTAAAACTCGTAAAAGAGAAAACTGCAAAAAATTTGTTTTCACACACAAGTTTTATTAAATAGTTCGGGAACGGAAAAATGGAAAATACGTCAAAAAAACTGGAACAAATGTCAAAGTCGGCGTATCAGCCAATCAGACGCCGGCAACCATGTTACTATTTTTTTACTCGCCCAAATTTGTCGTGTAAAAAGTTTTTAAAGAGAGCGTCATTCAACGCCATTTTTGTTTAAAGAGAAGTGAACATTTTACAACTTTTTTATGTACGGGAACGCTTTTTCGAGTAAAATGTGTAAAAGTCGTAAAAATTGTAAAAACTTTTTAGTTCTGGAACACAGCTATTATTTGATTAAGTACTATTCGTACCCATAAGTACGATTATCCAAAACTCCTTCACTTAAACAATAACCTTAATTCCAAATAACAGGAGTCCAGTGCTATCCATGAACTCAAATCCAAATTGTACCATTTAGTACATTTCGTACCTATAAATACGAATTTCCAAAACTACCTCAATCCTACACACCAACATTAATCTCGATTCCAAATTTCGGTATTCCAGCTCTATCCGTTCACCCCAATCCCCATTGTACCAAATTTAGTACCACTTAGTACTCTTCGTACCCATAAGTACGAATTTCCAAAACTAACCCAATCCTACACTCCAACAGAAATCTCATTTGATTCTCATTTCAATTGTCAAGCTTTTAGCTTATTCCGTTCACATGATACCAAATTTAGTACTTTTCGCACACTTGTGGGTCGAATTTCCAAAATCCCTTTGGTACATCTTTTTAACTCTCCATCAGTGACCCTCATTCCAAATTTAACAACTCTAGCTCTACCGGTTCGCCTAATACAAAGGGTACCATATTTAGCACTTTTCGTACTCTTCTAGTCGGAATTTCTCAAAACCCAGCCTTATCTGACGCCTTGGTCCGAAGGCTGATCTACACCCAAAATTTCAATATTCTAGGTTCACCCGTTTCGTCTGGGCGGTGATGAATCAATCAGTCAGTGAGTCAATTTTTTTACTCTTTTATTAATATAGATACACACGCATTCAGTCAAACCGCCTAAAATAACTAGGGTAACTGGGTCTGTACCCTAAAAAAATATGTGCCTCTGTAAAGAGCGCAATTATACATGCCTTTCAAAAAATTCTAACAAAATCGGACAGTGTTAAACAGAGCTATTCCATGAAAGAGTAATTTTATGCCAAATTAGCCCTTTTAAGCAACATGTGTAGTCGTAAGCCCAACTGGAACGACTCCAACGAAAACTCTCCGATTTGATTGAATTTTTGTCCAAATGTAGAGCTTACAACATTTTCCTTAGCCCCATTTCGATAGGACTTGCGGTTTCCAAGCAAAATCGTGAAAACCTGAAAAAACCTACAAATGTGAACTTTGATCGCGATTTATTAAAAATTCCATCCAGCGAGGTCTATCTTGTAAAGAATTTTCATAGCTGCAACATTTTCTTTTGTTTTATTTCGAAAGGACGTGCGGTTTCCAAGCAAAATCGTGAAAACCTAAAAAAACCCTTAAAAATGCCAACTTGAATCGTGATTTATTTAAAAAGCGCTTAGGCGATTGTTTTTGTTTTTTGATTTTTCTTATCTATGAACATTGTAGTTTCAGAATCCGCAAAAACTTCCCCGGCGTAAGCACCTTCCATTTAAAGTTGCTTCAAGGGCACCGTGTCATACCATAGAGGTCGATCTTGTAGAGAATTTTCATAGCTCCAACATTTCCTTTTGCCTTATTTCGATACGACTTGCGGTTTCCAAGCAAAATCGTGAAAACCTAAAAAACCCTTAAAAATGCCAACTTCAATCGCGATTTATTTAAAAAGCACTTCGGCGATTGTTTTTGTTTTTTGATTTTTCTCATCTATGAACATTGTAGTTTCAGAATCCGCAAAAACTTCCCAGGAGTAAGGACCTTCCATTTAAAGTTGCTTCAAGGGCACCGTTCCGTTATTGTAGAAAATGTTTAAATCTTCAACTTTCACTTTAGCCGGTTTTTCATAAGTCTTACTGTTTTTAAGAAAATTCCAAAATACTGGATAAGTCCTCCGAAAAATTACCCTTGACCCCGAACAACATCTTTTGCACACCTGGGATTGATGTGGACTTTTAGGACATTACTTCTAACATCAAACCCTAGCTCTCCACCAAAATTCAGCTTTGTGGGAATTTTTGCTATTTGGGCTATAAACACCTTTAAATTAAAGTTAGTTCAGGAACACCGTGTTCGGTAAAAATAACCGAAAGCAAGTTATAATGGTTTTTTTTCTAATCCAAATTTTAATTTTTTTAAGAAAACGGCCCGTTTGTCCATTATAAAATAAAGAAAATAACACATGACGTGTCACAATTACATAAAATAAATTTCATGGAAAAATAGTGCTCAGAGGAAGTGGTGTAGGGAATTACATGGTCGGCCCCATCCGACTATAGCCTTCTCTTACTTGCTTTTTATGAGTTTTATGAAAAACCAAAGAGTATTTTTTAATTTTAAATTTTTTGAAAAAATATTTTTTACTTGTATAGTTTATTTATTGACGATTGACCATTTTAATAGATAGGAAGAAAAGAAAACAAAAAAAAACTCATACTTTGACGCAAAATATTTAAAAAGTGAGCAAAGACTATAGTCGGGAGGGGGCCGACTATGTGATACCCTACACCACTACCACTGTGCATAAGATTTTCACAGGTAAACATTTGTTTTAAGGAATATTATCTGACTACCACCAAACTCAATATGCTCATTCCTCTCTGGGACTTCCATTAGCCAATAAACTTTACTGATTACAAAAAATGGAAAACTTGGACGCATTACCGACTATTGTGATATCTCCCTTGTTTGACCACTTTCGCCTACCTATATCTTCGATATCTTCGTTGTTTGGCCACCTTCGACAGCCTACTTTACATCGTTAGAAATGTGATATTTGCTACTTTCATTGCTTTTAATATACCCATTATAGAGGCTGAGATATTTGCTTTGGATAAAACGTTGACTTTTTCTCCAAATAAGTTTTTTGGCCATTCTGACCTCTAAATATTACCGACCATCACCAAAAAATCAAAAGGCTTCTTCCCCTTCGGGACCCCCATCAACACCCCAAATTTGGCGATCAAAATTGTGACCTGTAGCGTGATTACAAGGTTTAGATGGCCAGACGGACGGACGCACATGGCAAGATCGACTCAGCTCGTCGAGACATTTATTTTGTTATACATAAGTATAGGTCTACGGGCATTATTTCGATGCGTTACAAACTTTTTATCCAAAACCAACTTATAATACCCTCCCCACATAGGGGGAGAGGGGAGTTTAATAACGAAACTAGGTCATCTGAGCTTTAAATTAGTACAAAATGTGATAAAACATCAGCGTTTTGCAAAAGGCGCTAAGGTATCTAGTTTTGATATTTTGAAGTTTTTATTTAAATGAATTCAAAGAAAATCCCAAACATGAAACAAGTAGACTTTAAATTTGGTACACCTTTTAGTTTTCAGAGGACCTTAGTCTTTAATTTAATACATATTGTATCGATGTTGTCAGTCCAATTCTTTGAGTTGTCCAAAAGAATCGATTTACTTTTATGAAAATACCTGAATTTCGGCAGTACGACTTCAAATATTTTGTTCTAGTAGTTAGTTACCAGATGACTTAGTGTTAAAAGTTAGGTTGGCGAATAAATTTGGTATATCCCTAAAAGAAATATTTATCAGTGAAAAGCCTATGCACAGTGGTAGTGGTGTAGGGCAACACATATGTAGTTCGCCCGCATCGGCTATTGTCTTTGCTTACTTCTTTTAAACACATTATTATTAAAAACTGTTTTTTTTTTCTTTTTCAGTACGAAATTGCCGTGAAAGATGGCGCACAATACGCAGTAGTTTTCTGCGTTCGTTAAAACTCTCACGTACCAGTACTGGCCGGGGCAAACGAAAATATTATCTATCAAAGTATTTACAATTTCTAATACCGTATACAAAGACCCGCCTTAAGAACAGTGCCAGCATTATAGCTCAACGCAAGGCAGCTGCATCCGGTAACATTCCGCCTATGACTCGTATAAGCAATATGCCCACAGTTAGTAGTGATGATACCAAAGATTCCAGCAATTCAGCAGATGTTGCAGCCATTGCCGAAGCCGATGTTGTAGTTTCGACAAACGACGGAGCCATAGTTGGCAATAGTATAGCACAGTTACCATGGCCACAGCCTCTAAACCTACAAGCCATAAAACAGGAGAAGGATGTCGTGAGCATTGCTCCCTTACCATTAACAGCAAATGCAGCAACAACTTCAACGTCATTCAATGCAACAGCAAACTTGCCGGCGAATGGAAACAGACCCTGCATAAATAGTTCTGTGGCAGCATCATGTATACCAACGCCAACCAACAACTTAAACAGTGGCATTAAAAACCACCCCTTTAAACCAGTTACCATGGCACCCAACAACAATCCAGCCATTAGTAATTCATTTCCACATCTGACGGATAGTCGAAATTCAAGTGGTTCATTGGATTTGACAGACTTTGCTGAATGGTTTAAGTGTAGAAGTGATTATCAGCGCCATTATCAGATGACATCATCAATACCGGACGCCGATCAGTTCTTTTTAAATAGTTTACTCCCTTATCTGAAAGAGATGTCCGGCAAACAAAACAGACGTTTTCGTCAGAAGGTCGTTGCATTGATTGATAACATTCTTGATAATGCCGATGAAGTCGGAACCATCGTTTTGGAATAAGACAAACATAATATTGGATGCCGACGAAGTATTTAAATGTACATAATATTTTAAAATTTGTTAAAAAAAACAGTAGAAGCATTTTGCGTAGAATTGTTTTGTTTCATATTCATAATTAGCTCATTCACACCAAAAACTAAATGATAAAAAATAAATACCTTTGGAAATGCATACTATAGACAACATTGACAATTTTTTTGTGTTCTTATGGCAAAACCTAAATTGTTGCGTGTAGGTTATTCAAAATACATCGGGATGGAAAATTAGAAATTTCAAAAAGTACTAAAATGGTACTTTTTCGGTGAAATGGTACTTTTTTTGGAGAATATTGTTTTTCAGTTTGTAACGTATTGGTTTGTAGGCTGGCGAAGGTGGTCAAACAAGGGAGATACCACAACAGTCGGTAATGCATCCAATTCTTCCATTTTTTGCAATCACGCTACAGGTTGCAATTTTGATCGGATGGTCACGAAATTTTGGTTGCTTATGGGGGTCTCAGAGAGAAAGAGGCATATTATGTTTGGTGGTAGTCGGATTATATTCCCTAAAATAAATGTTTACCAGTGAAAAGCTTATACACAGGGGTAGTGGTATAGGGTATCACGTGGTCGGTCCCGTCCCGACTATAGCCTTTGCTCACTTGTTTTTATTATGTCAGATATGAAGCAGGCAAGGCTGCTTATGTACCCAGGCCTTAAGGGTTTATCCCTAGTTGTGCAGACCAAAAAAAAGAAACTCCTTTTTCATGAATTTCTTTTTCAAAGAAACTACAAATATTTTGAGTTGTTCTTTCTATCATCTGAAAGAGCACATCTTATACTGCACTAGCTGACCCGGGTCCGAGTTGCTTGTCCGTTTTTTGGATTCTCCGTGTATACTTTAGTAATCTATCTAGTATTTATTTAGATTTTTGAACCGAATTGACGATACTTAAGTATACTTCTTGAAACTTCATAATAGAAATCAATTTTTTGACCTAAGCCTCGTGTAATGGTTATTCCAGATATAAGATGGAAAACCTCTTTAAATATACACTCCACCATAAGAATAAATAATAATATAATTTAATATGAGATTCCGTTTGCAACACATCGAAATATTCATCGGAGACCCTATAAAGTATATATTGTTGATCGGCCTAAAATTTTAAGTCTTTATAATGGTATCCATCTGTCTGTTAAAATCAAGATACATAACATTACTCTAATGATGTTTGTTTTTGAAAATGGGTAAGAACTGTACCGATTTTCCATATCAGACATTAATGAATGATCGGAGAAAGTTCAAGTTTTCATATAGCATTCTTAGAACGGTACCTCTTGAATTTCCGCATGGAATTTCGGTATTTTCAAGGTTTTAGCCAAATAATTCAACCGAAATTGATATAATTTGGTATTTAGTCTCCCTAGGAGGCATAATACATTTCCGCAAAGTACTGTAGTCATATGTATACGTTTTCATATAGTCTCCATAGAACGGTACCTCTCGATATCGGTATTTTATTTTCTAACGGAAATGGCTGACATTTGGTATTTAGTCTTCGTTAAATATTCCCGCAGGGAATGATCGGTACAGATCCACGTTTCGATATAGCTCCCATATAACGTTTCCTCCCGATTTACGGTATTTTGAAGGTGTCAGTCACTTTATCTAACCGAAATGGCTGACATTGAAGCTTCAAAACTGGTTCCCAGAAATTTGTCGGTATACGTCCACTATGTGATATAGCCTCCATAAAACGGTACCTTCCGATGTTCTTTTGAAGGTTTTAGCCACATTATTGTCAATCTTGAAGAATTATATGTAGGAAAGCAGTAAAAATCATTTAATTTTTTATGTCACACAACTAATATTTAAAGGTAAATGAAATCACAATACCATAATTCACAATCATTGCAAATATTGTTTTCTCTGATATTTAACCAGTGGCCATCCTTGAAATTTTTTTTGAAAATTTCAGAAAAATAGATTTTGTGGTTTTGTAGATATAACAAATGTAATAAAGTTGACGTGATCGGATCTTTAGGTTCCAAACATGTACATAAGGTCAGAGACACAACCACTATTGTCCCGCAAAATAATATTAAAAAAAAAAACAATACATTCGTATTTTTATACCCTCCGCATTTATGCTAACGAGCGTAAATACACTTTCATACGGGCAAAATGTGCCTCATCAAAATAATGGTTCTAGACCCCAAGTATGTTTGGACGAAATGTGTTTCAGACAATTTGGAGTTGATTTAGCCATGTCCGTCCGTCTGTCTGTCTGTCTGGATGGAGCGCACGATATCTCTCGAACGGATCAACCAAAGTTTGGCTTTCGTAATATTTTGGACAAACTTAGTTAAAGTTCGATGATGGGTTATATCGGTTCACTCCTTCCGGTACCTCCCCCACAAAAGTTCGGAAAATTTGTGCGGACGATAACTCTTGAAGGAAGTAACCGATTTGGTCCATAATTTGCACATCAAGAAATTTCTACCAGACTTAGATGAGGTTCCAATATGGACTCAGTCGGTACCTCCCACACAAAATTTCGGAAAAGTTCAGTTTGGGACCTGCTCTCGAATCGCTTTGGTTTTTTTTGTAGCAACCTGTATTCACCCCTCATACGACGGTATAAGTTTCATCAGGGGCAAGTCCACACTTCCTGAGAAAATAGCCTGAAAGGTTCAAAAATCCCATTTAACACCGTGTGTATTGGTTGGAGCGCAAGATAACTCTCGAACGGATCTGCCGTTCGTAATATTTTGTGCAAACTTAGTTTAAGTTCGAAGATAAGCCATATCGGTCCACTCCTTCAGGTACCTCCCCCACAAAAGTTAAAAAATGTTCTTAAAAATTATGCGCACGATAACTCTTGATGACAGTAACCAATTTGGTCCATACATCCTAATATATCTACCAGATATAGATCAGGTTCGAATATGGACTATATTTGTCCACTCCTGCGGGCACCTCCCACACAAAATTTTGGACGAATTCACTTTAAGACCTGCTCGAATCACTTTGATTTTTTCTTGAAGCAACTTGCGTTCGCTGCCTTAATTACTTCAGTAAAACTTTTTTCAAGGGCAAGTCCACACTTCTTGATAAAACCCCCTATGGTACCATATGTAGTGGCTGGAGAGCTCGAATATTTCTTCGAATATTAGATGAAATTCGAAGGTGGCGCTTATAGGTCCACTCCTTCCGGTACCTCCCCCACAGAAGTTCGAAAATATTCGCAAAATGATACGCGCGATTTCTCATAGACGTAGCAACCGATTTGGTCCAAATGTTGGATCTCTAAATATTGTCGAAACTTAGTTTATGTTCAAATTTGGGCCCTGTCTGTCCAATCCAACATTTTTGTGTGGTTAGACGATCCTTTGGACATTTTACCGAAGGTTTTCCTAGTGGCCCTGTTTACAGCGATATTATGTTTTTCGTAGGCTAGTGTGATAAAAAGCCCTATCTATCGATATCCCCGCAAATTTTTGAGCTTTAATCCAATTCATACTTTTGTCGGTTCATACGCCCAAAATTTTTAAAAATTTTCAATCCACACAGGCTGATACTTTTTCACTTGTTTCAAATATTAAGTTATTAAAAATAGTATAGAACTCCATCCGTTCCGAAATTCAAAGAAATCTGAAACCTATTTTCACCAGTGCCACCGTTGTACTTTTTTTTGAACATTCAAAATCGGTTTGAGTCTATACAAAACGTACAAACATTGATATTTATAAATAAGAAGAAGATGAATTTCTTCTAAAAATTAAGCTGTTTGAAAAATATATAACTCCTAAGACTTTAGACGGGTCTGCAAGAAGAACGAAGCCTTTTGAAAGCCGCCAGAAACCGAAGCTTTTCGATAATTTAATAAAAATGCCATTTAATTGTGTAATATGTAGTTTTAGAAATTAGTTAAGTTAATATTTGCTCTGTTTCAGAACCTGCAAGAAGCTACTTTTTTTTACTACGATAACACTTTTTCCTTTACGTTATCACACGGTGCTCTTGAAACAATTTTAAATGGAAGGTGCTTACACCTTGGAAGTTTTTGCGGATTCTGAAACTACAATGTTCATAGATGAGAAAAATCAAAAAACAAAAAAATCGCCAGAGCGCTTTTTAAATAAATCGCGATATAAGTTGACATTTTTAGGGGTTGTTTAGGTTTTTACGATTTTGCTTAGAAACCGCAAGTCGAATTAAAATGGGACTAAAGAAAATGTTGTTGCTATGAAAATTCTCTACAAGATCGACGTTAATGGTATTTTCGTAGTTTTTACCATTTTTGAGATATAGAAGTTCAAATTGGGACAATTCAAATTCAATTCAATTCTGTATCGCCCCCTTATAAAACAATGTCATGAAGGGTGCGCCTTAACTAACTTTTGATGAAAACCGCTTACACAGGGGAAGTTTTTGTGAATTCTGAAACAGTAATGTTCATAGATGAGAAAAATCCAAAAACAAGAAAAAATCGCTGTAGGGATTTTTAAATAAATCGCGGTCAAAATTCGCATTTTTAGGTGTTTTATAGGTTTTCACGATTTTGCTTGGAAACCGCAAGTCCAATCGAAATGGAGCTAAAGAAAATGTTGTAGCTGTGAAAATTCTGAAGAGGATAGTCGTTTATTATTTGTTCCCAGCCTGTACCATTTTTGAGATAAAGAAGCTCAGTTTAAATTTTTAGATTTTTTGTTAGGGTTTCACGATTTTGCTTGAATACGGTAAGTCTTATCGATATGGGACCTGAGAAAATCTTAAAGCTGTGAAAATTCTCTACAAGACTGGTTTTAGTAACTTATCCTAAGTTGTACCATTTTTTTTAGATATATGAGTTTAAGTTGGGAATTTGCAGTCATCACATCTTCTCTATTATATAAAACTCAAATGACGTTCGTACGTGAATCAAAAACTCTACCAATTTACAACCGATTTGTTTCGCGTTTGTCTTAAAATGTTCGTATTTATCCAAGGAAGGATCTAGGAAAATATATTTTGAAGAAAGATTGCCAGAGAATATGGTCTGAAAATATTCGTATTTTTCCAAGGAAAGATCTGATGTATTTTATTTTTGAGATATCGCGAAAATTTGCAAAAATATATTTTGAAGAGGGATTTTCAGAGAATAATGCTGCATAGTATATAATATATAAATCATTGAAATTCCACGTTGATCTGGAGATATAGCATAGGTATCGGAGGTATCTCCAAAAAAAAAATGTTAAAGTTGTAGGCGGATATCTTTAGAACGGTAATAGATTTAGTGTCTAAAATGTGGATGTGTAGCGGAAAATGATTTAGACGTAAGTATGCTAAATTATATTGAAATTTGCATATACATAGCTCCCATAAATATTTTCGGCCGATTTCATGTATTTGATGCACCAAACATGCTATGTATATCCAATTTCAATGAATGTTCATCGCGCAATTTTTCCCACATATGTAAATGTTTTTTGAACAGTAAGATGCAGCTGAAGGCACACTTTGGCCGCTGAGTGAAAAGTGGAAAAATCGCTACGTATTGATAAAGATGCACTCGCTGTATCTGAATTTATACTTTTATTAACTTTTTTTTTTTTTCTTTGGTTGTAATTTTAATATTACTTTCTATTTCATAATCCTATTGTTTATCAAAGTAAGTAAATACACTTTCGGGTTTGTCATCGCATTTTCCCTAAAGAAATTTCAGCAAAGTCCGTCAGTCCTTGCATCGAAATTTAGCGAAATAGTAGAATAACTCCCAAAAATGTTTTTTTTTTCTATTTTTCGTATTAAACAAAAAATATATTTTTGAAATAATATTCCAAAAATAAGTTTTCATGTTTTGTTGTTGCTCTAATATGGCTGTTCTAAATCCTATCTTTAAAATTTTGGTCTCATATTTTTCTACGCGTTGTCTAGAATCTGTATGTATTTTTAATTTATTTTTTCGGGTTTTATTTGGACTCTAAATTAGAATAAATTAAATATACTCCACGATTTTTTCAGTATTTCTTGATTTTCCGCGAAAATAGAAATACATTTAGTAAATATTTAGGCATCTACGGATAAATATTAAATGCTGTTAACGCTTTATATATACATTTTCTTATTACAGCAAAAATGGAATTTTTAAATATTTTTTCTTATGCAAAATCAATTTCTATATTTCTCCGCATATTTCTAACGCGCTTTCGTGTTTGCATTATGTAGTGTCAACTAACATTCTATACGCACCAGCTGCGATTGACTTTTTCATTCATCTCTATGTCAATTTTTATTTTAATAGATTTTAGTTTCCATTTTATTCAAACAATTTGCGTGGAAACTTATGCGAAAATAGTTTAAAAAACGTGAGATTGGTCTAAATTGTAAGTGATTATTATTAGCTTCGATTTGCTACTTTTATTTTCAGCATGGTTTTGGAAAATCTAATATGAAGACGCTAAAGGAACGACCGGATATGCTGCCGGAATCATTGTAATTTTTGGGGAATCAAGAATCACGTCATTTTGTATACAACATTTTAAAATATAACGAATGAAGAGCATTGATTCAAAATGACTAACCGTTACTATTGATATGATTATCATCATTATTTTCTGTGGCTAAAAAAAAATGAATTATGAAAAAATCTGATAAAATTCTTCATTCTGTTGTTATGTCCACATTGCGTAGGATATACTGCAATAATATGTATTTGCCAATGTCTGTTCGTAAGCGACTTGCTTTTGCTTTGTTGATGTCTCGGCTTAGCTACTGCATTGAGGTTATTTCTGGCACTAACCAAGGGAATTAGAAGAGGATTGAGAAGCTTTACAAAATGGTTTTGCGCTTTGTTTATAAATTGAAGCGTCGGGACCATGTCACGAGCTACTCTCTAAATTTTTTGGGGGTACCGTTTAACAGTTACGTTAGTCAACGTTTAGTGATAACGTTTTACAAGATGATTTGTACTAATTGCCCCGATTTATTGCTTAAAAAATTTCACTTTTCCCATTCAACGCGACATACACTGCTAATTATACCTCGATTTACCTCTTCGATATTTGAGCGATCGTATATTATTAGAGTTGCACGTATTTGGAACCAGCTTCCTCCATTATTGCGCACATTTTCGTACACGGTACGTGTATTTAAACAAAAATATACAGATTTTGTTTTAAATCAGGTCTGATAAGTTATCCACAATAGGGGCACCAAGTATAGTAGTTCTCTTAGTTGATTTATATATTTTGTATGCTTATTACTGTTAACATATATATACATTTTTTTCCTCAGTTTGGATTTTTTATACATTGGGGGGGAACCAAATTCTTGGTCTTAAATTGTTAAGTTTACATTTAATATTAATTGCTTGAAATCATGTTGTATGATCCATTGAATTAAAGTAGAACTTACTGTAATGTAATTATTTGGCTGCCTTTAGCTTTTGCATTATTAAGTAAATAAAAATGAAATGAAATGAAATGAAAATTGTCATTTCAACACAACATTGAACTGATACTGGTATTGAGAAATGATTCTAGAAGGACACTGAATAAAAAGGCTTCAAAAATACTTCATATCTGCAATAATGTGCGTATAATAACAAGTTATCGCACTCCGCATTTGTTTTCTAGCAGTTCACATCGAGATGCCTGATGAGCTGAACTAACCCACCAGCGAATCGATCGTAGCATATATATAGTTGGGTGCGTGGTACTTCGCGGATTTCTATTTCTACAATGTCGCTTCCGGGTATGGTAAGCGGTTTATCATATGGCGAAGGTCCCCTACAGGATGTTATATTTGACTCAATATAAGAGTGAGAAATGTCAATGTTGGTTAGAGAAATGTTATGTTGATATATGTATATAGCCACGAAAAAATTGGACGGGCAGATTCGGGGGAACCAATGACTCTCAAAGAACCCAAATATTAAATGCAGTATTTTATGAATCAGCACTATTAGATCGGGTTTAACTTCTTAGGTATCGTTTTCAATGTAATTCACAATGCTGCAATAGGCAAAGCGGAAGTTGCAGTGGTAGGTACCGCGAGGGGACACTAATCTTCAATATTGTATTTGTTGATCACTATTTCTGAGGAATCATTCGAAGTTGTCCTAGCAATTGCATTATTAAAAGTAAAAACTTCGAAGTCAATAGAAATCGTAATTATAATAAGCGTGCAATTATATTTGGGAATGACTTAACCAATGCTACAGGCATTAACACGAACACATTGTCATCGAAGTAATTAGGTGAATAGGAAACAGAAACTGTTGGTCTGTTCCAAAACTGCAAGAGTCTACTAATTTGTAATATTTTTTCCGATAACTTTAATGTTATCGTAGAAAAATAGTAGTGGAACAAAGCATATATTTTACTTATGGCATATCTAAATCATTATCGAAGTAAAAATAATCAATACCATAGATGGAATATGCACTTGGAAAAAAATATTACCATGAATAAAATAATTTAAATATTAAAAAATTTGTAACATTAAATGTTAATAAATGTATAGTCATTCCTTCGTATATTATCTTAGTCGGGGTAGCGAAGCACACCGGGTTCAGCTAGTTGTTTTATAAGGGGGCGATACAGAATTGAATTGAATTTGAATTGTCCCAATTTGAACTTCCATATCTCAAAAACGGTAAAACCGACGAGAATACCATAAAGATCAATCTTGTAGAGAATTTTCATAGCTACAACATTTTTTTCAGTCCCATTTTGATAGGACTTGCGGTTTCTAAGCAAAATCGTGAAAACCTAAACAACACCTAAAAATGTCAACTTAAATCGAGATTTATTTAAAAAGCGCTCCGGCGATTTTTTTTTTGTTTTTTGATTTTTCTCATCTATAAACATTGTAGTTTCAGAATCCACAAAAACTTCCGAGGTGTAAGCACCTTCCATTTAAAATTGTTTCAAGAGCACCGTGTGCAGTATTGAAACAGACCATATAGTAGTTGAATGATCGAGAACATCCGAATACGTATTGGCAGATAAAGAAGAAGAAGAAGTACTTTTGTTATTGAAGATAGATTTTATCGGTCCATGTTTTAAATAGACTCCAAAAAAACTTACCATATTTTCGGAATTTTGAAGGTTTGGAATTTAGATGTATACCACTATGTTGTCGAAAATTGTCGATATAGGTCCATAGTGCCCGTAGAATAATATCGCCATATTTCCATATTTTGGTGGTTTTAGCAGCAATGTACAATAGAGACGTATGCAATTTTGATCTTGGTCTTTTGTCGAGGTACAAACATTTCTTACCGAATATGTTCGTTGAAACTCCACGTTGATGCTTGGACTTCCTAACATTTCTTACAGAAAAAAATTGGTAAATATCCATGTTTTGAAGCAGGAAACACGGCAAATTTAACACTGTACTCTGTGTATTCTTGATCACCTATATACCTATGATTGGCGTAATTTCAAATCCTATGACTGGCGGTTAGGCCGGGGCGATTTGAAAACCTTAATGGGCCCTTCGCGTTTCTTATTCCTGTCCTCGTTTTTTGAACATTTTGGCACATAACAGCAAAACCATTGAGATTTTCGATCGAACACAAGGACAACAAAAAAACTATAACTGAATTTCTCACAATTTTCAAAATAAATATTGAACAAAACAAAAAAAAAAAAACATTATATTTTTGAAAATTATGAGAAATTCAGTTATAGTTTTTTTTGTGAGGGTTTTCAGACTAAAACCACTATAACTTAGCCATTTGTTAACCAATTTAAGAATCAATCAATAGAAATTCGTTGTGAAGAAAAGAAGATATGTCCGTTTAAATTTGAAAATGTAAGAAACCCAGATTTTCACTACTTTTACCGTTATAAAAAAATAAAACGAATTGATACAAACGAACTAAAGCTATTGTCGTTGTCCATGGATCCCAACACGATATAATTTTGCATCAGAACGCTTCAATATTTTTCTGGTCAACTTTTGTAGCACAGTGCCATTTATCGACATTTTTCGAAAAGTCTGCACCTTCTCAAGGCCAAAACTGCCTGAAGGAGCGTTCCAATGCCCCGGCCTACTGGCAACAAAAACAAGTATAACATAATTTTATGTCACCATATTGGAACATAACATTATGTTAGACCTCCGTTATGTTAGACCTCTGCCGATATATAGTAGCAATGTAAATGTCCCATCTTGTTATATTTTATGTCTTTGAATATAAGGTGTAAGTGATAATCATACGGTTTTGAACTTTTTTTATAAACTGAATTGTCAGAATATATTAGGATCTACCCCGAATATTCTAATATTTAATAAATAGACTTCCAATCTGTTCTACTCAGTGCCGCATAATAAATATATGAAGTGTAGAATGTATCACTTTATGTACAGAGTAATTTCGATGCCAATTCAAATTAAATTTTTAATCTTTTTATTTATTTCCTGTAAATTTTTCTGAACTATTTTGGAAAGATCCTAGTATTCAAATGTTGCTATTGACATTTAATTCCCATAAAACCATGTTGTTATTGTAATTGTAAATATGGACTAATAATGACAATTTTAAATATTTGATTTTCGTAAAAAAAAAAGAATTTTTATTGATAAAACTGAAACATAAAATGTCACTTACAGTTTGTGCCTATATGCTTTTCGCTGAAAATAGAAAAAAGGTGAACAAATAAATAAGTCAACAACAAAAGCCTCCAACGAAATGTGAAGAAACAATTAACTTTCTTCAAGATATATTTTTGCATATTTTCGCGGATTTTTCGCGATATCTCAAAAATAAAATACGTCAGATCTTTCGTTGGATAAATATAAACATTTTAAGACAAACGCGAAGCAAATCGTTTGGAAATTGGTCGAGTTTTTGATTAACGTACGAACGCCATTTGAGTTTTATATAATAGACTAGCTGAACCCGGTACGCTTCGCTACCCCGACCAAGATAAAATATAATGGAATGCTATACTTATATTGAAATTATTCTTTAAAATACTTTAATACATAAATATAGAAGATATGAAGGCTTTGGGTATTTTTTGTATGGTGCAGGTACTAAGACTCCTGCTAAATCCCTTCCTACTATAACTACACCTAAGTGGGTGACATTTGCAAATGTCATATCGTCACCATAAATGTCCCCTTTAAAGAAGATAATTAAATTAGGAATAACGTTAAGATTGAATTTTTCCAAGGTCATATATCAAGCTGTTGTGACACCTTAAATTACTATTAGGATAACTCCCACTTGCATTGACAATGAGGATAAGGACATGTCTTAAGTAAATAAAGGTAACTGTTTCCCCTTCGCCCATCCCACCTAAGAAGTCTCTCAGATATATGATATTTAATAATTTTAGCCTTTATTTTTTCCAACTAAAAGTACACGCATACTAAAATGATGACTTCTACTGACTTCAAAGACACTTCCTTAAATAATGAATCAGAGATTCAATATTTTGTTATTATTCCTTATCTCTACTCATGTGATATTTTATAACAAAAGGATGACCTGAAATCTGAACGGTTTTCAAAATATTTTTTCGAACATTTTTTAGTCCAAATTCTGCACACAATTTACAAATCTCGGCCGATTTCAATATAACTAATATATAGTCCCAATTCATTCACACTTAAAAACTTCATTGAAATTGGACATTCATAGCGTGTTGGTGCATCAGATACCTCATATCGGCCAAAATTTTATATGAGAGCTACATCCAAATCTGGACCGATTTCGATATATTTTGGCACATTTATTTGTAGGCAAAATTTCGTAACATATTCCAAAATTTATTGCAATCGGGCATATATTGCATGTTTCGTGCGTCAAATAGATTAAAAGAAAATTTAATAAAATATAGCTTTTTTAAGAACGACTTTATGCCGTAATGGCGAAATGAAAGAAATAACTACTTTTTTACACCGCTATGTGGTATTTTCGATATTTGTAAAATATACTAAAAATGTATGACCCTAGTTCATATTTTTTTAATCTGCATAAAATGCAGATTAAACCCGAAGGCTTTCGATAATTGAATAAAAACGTATTTAAATAATTTTAACAATTAGTTAAGTTTATTATAGTAACACGAAATTATAATTGTATAATCGGGAACATTCGAATACAAATTGAATTGTAAAATATGATTTTATCGTTCGTTGTTTTAAAATAGACTCCATAGAACAGTGCCATATTTTCGGTTTTTTGAAGGTTTGGAAATTAGATGTATACCACTATGTTGTAGAAAATTGTTGGTATAGACTTATAGTGTCCGTAAAACAATACCTACATATTTTCGATATTTTGTTGGTGTTAGGCACATTGTACAATAAAAGCGTGTGCAATATTTATCTTGATCTTCGGTCGAGGTACAAACATTTCTTGCCGAAGATGTTCGGCGAAGCTCCATGTTTCGGCATAGCACCCATAGAACGACACCGCCCGAAAGCGGTATTTTTGGTGTTGAGCATCAATCACTGCGCTGTGGGTATTCTTGATCACCTATATACCATTGATTGCGGTAATTTCGAATTTTCAGACTCGTGGTACCGGAATATGAACACAACCACATAAAAGATGTTTTGTCGTTACTTACGGTTACAAAATTAACATCGGAATGTATTTGGTTTCCCAAATAATAAAACAAAAAAATGTAAACTTGAATATAAACATTTTAAGACAATCGCGAAACAAAACAGTGGTAAATTGGTCGAATTTTTGATCCACGTACGAACGACATTTGAGTTTTATATAATAGAAGTGGCGACATTGAAATATGATAGAACATGTAGCAACCACATAATAAGCTTTTGTCGTTACTTACGGTCACAAAATTAACACCGAAATATATTTACTTTCGGAAATGTAGATATTTTCTTACTAAACCAATAATAATAATAATAATTGCCTCTCTCGAAACCACTAATAATCGTTGACAATATGTATCTTTTTAATTTCTTTTAAATAATTTCAATGTAAATTAAATTGATTGTCGTAAATAAAACATTTTAGAACTTTCAAATATTGATAAAAACATAAAATATCACAATTTGTGCATATTAGGAAAAGTCAGAAATTTTTAATATTCCATTTGAAAAAAATTAAAAAAATTGTCGTTATGGCGGTCACAATTCCGATTATTAGAAAATATCTTATAAAAACGCTATTCATTACATCGAGAAACATTTTTAATTTATATCTTCCTACATACTATATGTTTACTGAGGTCCCATAACTTTAGTAAAAAAGTTGTAAATATTCGTAGAAATTAGGAAATAATTCAAACCAATTGGTAGTTTGCAACTTGTTTTAATAAAATTCAAGCTGTTTATGCATCCGAAAAATATATAAAAATATGTACGTAATCTAAACATCGGGAAGATTCAAATGAAAATGAAAACTATACAAATCCGTTTAGTGGTTTGCATATTATAGGAAAAACGAACAAATATATTGAGGAAAATTATAAAATTTTTGTTAGAGAAAATATCTATTAAAATTTATTTTGTGAGTTAGTTGAAGAAAATGGTCGGAGTTATTCTTCTATTTTAGTACAATTTTACATTTCAAAAATCACATTTTTTATTATATTCACTTCTCGAATACACGCTAACATCTAACGGAAGATCAAGTTCAAATAGATTTTGGGTTCCTTAAAATGGTGTATAATCTTGAAATAAAACTCTATCGGGTAATGTTCATTTTGAAATGCGTGTGAATCGCGAAATCCTCAAAATAGCTTGATGTGCATGTGTTTTACCAATACACCGAATTCTTCTCTTTTAATTTGTACACATTTGCCAGGATTTACTTTGGCCGCTAAGATTTAGCATCACCTGCAGCGTAGTGTGCAAACAACGGTATAAAGCTTATAATTTGCACAAAGTTCATACACTTTTTATGCGCATCCGATTTCACTATCATCCAAGAAAAAAAAAACATCGATCTAAACCTATTTCGATAAAATCCACCAAGAACCGTGGATGTAGCATCACACACTATTTTTGGGATAAATCGGATACAGCTCCCATGCCACTACATTTTTTAAACCACTGTTTTCGCAAAAACGCGAGTGATGTGCCAGTTTCTTCTTTGAAAAGGGAACGATCCACAGAAAACGCGACTAAATCCGCGATATTTCCAAAAACATTTTACGCACATTTTTCGGTGTTTGCAGTTGCTGTTTTCGCTGTTCTTGTGGATGGATTTTCACGATTTATGATTTATATGATCCGGACCGTCAAAAAACTAAAATATCTTGGGGTCCCAGCACAATCAAACGGATATTGTAAATACTGTACCCCAAAAATAGGGGTTTTCGGAAAAATATCGCACTAAATTTTGGCCTTTGTCAGTGGATTACTCTGATGCTGTCTGGGCTACATGGTCAATATACATAAGGGGGATGCAGTGGAAATTTTGAAATGTGATACATTAGAAGTGTAATCTTCATTCAGTGGAAATTTTGAAATGTGATACATTAGAAGTGTAATCTTCATTTTTATTCTTCTACTTTTACTTTGGACAGATATCCGTTATTTAAACGTTATTTAAAATAACAACGTAAAAAAATCGTTTGCTTCAACGTGTTTTTATTCATTTAGCGGTCATAGCTTCCGCGAAAATTGACTTTTTAGGCACATTTGTGAGCGTTAATTAAAAACACTTCGTTTGATGCAACTATGGTCATATTTCGTGGTACACTGCAATATTTCGCGAACTATAACTGTGCAAACCTTGGGTTCATCAATGTTAAATTTTCGTCATATACACTTTTCGCTATAAATTTGAAAAAGTTGGAAATAAGCAAGTGGACAGCAAAAGCCTCCAACAAAATGTGGAGAAACAGTTAACTTTCTTCAAAATATATTTTTGCAAATGTTAGCGGATTTTTTTGCGCTAAAAAATTGAAAAAGGTGGAAATAAGCAAGTCGACAACAAAAGCCTGCAACGAAATGTGAGGAAAGAATGAACTTTCTTCAAAATATATTTTTGCAAATTTTAGCGGATTTTTCGCGATATCTCAAAAATAAAATACGTCAGATCCTTCCTCGGATAAATACGAACATTTTACGACAAACGCGAAACAAATCGGTCGTAAATTGGTCGAGTTTTTGATTCACGTACGAACGTCATTTGAGTTTTATATAATAGAAGAAGATAGCTGAACCCGGTGCGCTTCGCTACCCCTTTAGATTGATATGCATTTGAAATCAAATTCAAAAATTTAAAGTAAAGTATTTATTGTAATGCTTTAGGATATACAATGTTTTTTTGTTTTTCCTTCAGGAGAGTAAACAAACAAATCGGCCGGTCTATCAACACGTGGACATGCAACGTAGAGCTAACCATGAGAAAAGCAAGAACATGCTAAATTTAGGCCGCATACCCGAAGAGTCTGTCCTTGGGATTTATTTATAGTCATTGCAAATGCCAAACGTACAGGAAACTGCAATCTTTAAAAATTGAAGGGCGTTTCTGTTGCTATTAGCAACATCAGTACATCTGAACCTATATACTTCCCAGTAATAATCGTTGCCTCAATTAAATAGTTATGTAGTTTTTTTTATTGTTAACCTTGTACCATTGCAAATGCGAGGTGGGTCTATGTTTCTTAATAAAATAATAGGAACACCAACTTTTAGCACTAAATTATGTGGTTTAAAGCCTGGAAGATCCAACGAATTTAGGAATTCAACTGGATAGGTAACCGCGTCGTCTTCAGTTGCCACAGTATCAATGGATTTGTACGTTCGTGCATTTCCTGAAATTCTATTGACTGAAATTCTTTCAATATAATTTACCAATTTGTTTTGTAGACCAATTTCAGCCTCATATTCCAAATTTCATTGAAAGTGGGCTTACATAGCGTGTTTGGTGCATCAAATACATGAAATCGGCCAAAAATATATATGGGAGCTATATGTAAATCTGAACCGATTTCAATATAATTTGACAATTTTTTTTTTGTAGATCAATTTCCGCCACATATTTCAAATTTCATTGAAATTGGACATACATAAGGTGTTTATTGCATAAAATACATGAAATCGGCCAAAAATATATGTTATGCTATGTATGGAGCATAACATGGTACTTTTGTATGGTGCAGGAGGTAACGCTCCTCTTAAAATAGGTACTCTTACGTAGGTCACATTTACAAATTATACTCTTATGTGGAATGTGACATTTAGTATGTGGTATTTAGTAAATGTAACCTCGGTTAATTTCTTTCTGACTATAAGTACACGCGAACTATAATGAAGACTTTTACTGACATCAAAATCGCTTCTTAAATAACGAATCAGAAATTCAATATTTTATTATTATCCCTTATGTATACACGTGTGATATTTTTTAATAAAAGAACAAACTGAAATCTGAACTGATTTCACAATAGTTCTGCACATATTTTACAAATCTTGACAGATTTCAATCTAATTTTTCAATCATAATTGGACATACATACAATATTATCATCGTAGATACGCGTTTTTGGTATACATAAAATCTGTCAACATAGGTCCACTTCTGGGTGAAGCCCCACAACCGTAAACATCCATTAAGGAGTAAAATGTCAATAATTTTTTGTTTTCATTTGTAGCTATAATATTTATTGGTCTATTTAGTCTATGGTACAGACCATTACTTTTATTAATAATGTCTCTCAGATCAAGTTCAGGTTGGAACTGCATTAAAATTTTTAACGTATAATGGTTATAATGGTACTTGCACCACAGCATCCAAAAATGTTGCACTATATATAAATCACTAACATTTACAGGTCAAAACTATGAAAAATTGCGAGAGGGCTCTTAATTTAACAGAAATCATCATTTGTTGCAATTAGTGAGTTCATTTCTTGAAAACACAGTCATTAATGGCGTTCACTGCCGCGTTTACCTTCCACTTTGGAAAATGCAATTAAATGAAAATTCCAAAGTCACTAAAAAAACTTGAATTTCTCCGAAGACCGCACGTTACCGCAGCTGTTTTATGGCCTTGCGAACAGAGGAGACCCGAAACTTTCAGATCATATATATCTTAACACGGAAATGTACGGAAATCACCTTTGAAATATCCACGGAAAAGAAAAAAAATAATTTTGAAAACTTCAAAAAAGCACTTCATTCCTATTAAAATTGCATGAAAACAAAAAGAGTTTTTTGCATTTTTTAAAGAGTAAAATATCATAATTGTTTTGTAAAATATTAAGAAAAAATAATCATGGCATACTGACTTACCATTTGTCCGCGCCACGCTATTTTTTTAATGAATCCAAATAATATTTCTCAGAAAAAAAAAATATGAAACCAAAGTGCAACTTTAAGTGCATCTTTAAGATGGTTTCGCGGAGTAAATCGCCAAACTGAGTATGGATCTTTTGCAGTGGAGTGCTTAGCTAACGAATTCAATAAAAATTTAATTAATTTTATGTACTTCAAAATTCCTTAAAGTTCTACTAAATTTTCCATATTTCGCACTGTGACACACTCCAAATTTCAAAGAAATTGGACATATTTATATAGCGTGCTAATATACATATATGTGAGCTATATTCAAATCTAAAGCGATTTCAATATAATTTGGTATACTTATTTCTACACCAAATTCCGTCACACAATCCAAATTTCAATGAAATTGAACATACATAGCTCGTTTATTGCATCAAATACGTGAAATCGGCTGAAAATATGTTCGTGAGCTATATCCAAATATTAACCGATTTCAATATCAAAAATATGTGAGGCCAAAAAATCAAACGGTCTAAAAAGATGTAACTGGAACCTTTTGCAATACATTAAAAAAACCATATTGTCTTATTTTAGAAGGAAGTAAAACCTAGTATTATTCAATGCAATATGGAATTTGTAGTAGTTATTTCAATAGGTTCGGGTTAGATCTTTATAGCCTGTTTGATTTTTTTTTTGTCATGTGGGTTAGTCCTTTTTGGCGCTTAGCGTCACATATGTGGTATCTTTATTCAATTCTCAACTGATTTAATATAATTTGGCAAATATATTTCTAAACCACATTCCAAATTTCAATGAAATTGGACGTACATAGCGTGGACATACATCAAATATCCCAAAAATAAAATACGTCAGATCCTTCCTTGGATAAATACGAACGTTCTGAGACAATATTCTCTGACAATCTTTCTTCAAAATATTTTTTGTAAATTTTCGCGGATTTCTCGCGACATCTCAAAAATAAAATACGTCAGTTTCTTCTTTGGATAAGTACGAAAATTTTGAGACAATATTTTCTAACAATATTTCTTCAAAATATATGTTTGCAAATTTTCGCGGTTTTTTCGCCCTATCTCAAAAATAAAATACGTCAGATCCTTCCTTGGATAAATACGAACATTTTGAGGCAATATTCCCTTATAATCTTTCTTCAAAATATATTTTTGCAAATTTTCGCGGTTTTTTCTCCCTATCTCAGAAATAAAATACGTGAGATCCTTCCTTGGATATACGAACATTTTGAGACAATTTTCTCTGACAATCTTTCTTCAAAATATATTTTTGCAAATATTAGCGTATTTTTCGCGATATCTCAAAAATAAAATACGTCAGATCCTTCCTTGGATAAATACGAACATTTTAAAACACAGACTTCAAATTAATTACTAACACCCCTTCTCCATATTTTCAATATTGCAAAGTAATAAATTTATACATAGATACAAAATCTTAAAATTCATTTCATTAATTACTTGAGCCAATTAAATTCCTTAAACTACATATCTTAAGTCTTTGTACTGGCTTCGTGAGAATATTCGCAAGCATCGACTCCGTTGGACAATATTCATATATAACAGCTCCAGACGGACATAAGTCTAGCACAAAATAATACTTCACGTCGATATGCTTACTTCTCGGATTCACTTTCTCATCCTGGAGTATTTTCAAACAACTTTGATTATCCTCAAAAACTTTGGGCGTTGGAATATCTATTTTGAATTCCTTCATAAGTTGAACCAACCACAAAAGTTCTTGAGATGCTTCCGCAAGAGCGACATACTCAGCCTCAGTTGAAGACAACGTAACATTTGATTGCTTTCGGCTAGCATAAGACAGAACCGCATCAACAAGTTGTGGATTTACGCCCGTTGATTTCTCCACCCCAATCGGCATCAGAATAGCCCGTAAGAATCAAAGCATTTTTATAGCCTACACACATCTTCATACTTTTTGTCCCTTTTAAGTATCGTAGAACTCTTTTTTACTTCTGTCCAGTCCACATCCGTAGGACCACTAACTTTTCTAGATAGAACAGACACAGCCAAGGAAATATCTGGACGAGTATTATTTGAAATATACAGCAACGAACCAATAGCTTTTCTATACAAGTTATTATTTTCAAATAAAATTCCACTTCCATTTTTCAAATATCCGGGATCCATTGGGATTGAAGAAATTTTAGAATTTTCCAGACCAAATTCTTTGATCAATTTATCTATATAACGCTCTTGAGATAAATAGTACACATTATCCTCCAAATTTACTTCGATTCCCAAATAAAACTTCAAATCGCCCATCTCGGTTATTTCAAAGCTCGACTTAAGAACTTTTACAACTTTTGCAAACTCGACATCCTTCTTGGTTGCCACGATAATATCGTCCACGTAGATCAACACATATATCATTGAATCTCCATCACCTTTAACGTACAAACAAGGCTCGCTCGGCTTTTCCCCTTCTGAATCCAGAATCAATCAAACGAAGATTCCAACAACGAGGCGACTGTTTCAATCCATACAAGCTGCGTTTCAATTTACATACAAGGTGTTCATTTCCAGGTAAAGCAAAACCTTCAGGTTGATCTACATAAATATCAGCATCCAACTCACCGTATAAAAAGGCAGTTTTAATATCGATGTGTTTTACCTTCATATCATGGTAACTTGCAATTGCCAATAAACTGCGAATGGTTGACTGCTTCACGACCGGTGCAAAAATTTCGTCATAGTTTTCGCCATACTTCTGAGAAAATCCCTTTGCAACAAATCTCGTTTTATACTTTTTCTCTCCGTCAGCCGTTTCCTTACTGCCAACTCTTTTGTGGCCTTTAGGTAGTACCACCAAGTCCCATGTTCCATTTTTCTTCAACGCTTTCATTTCCGATTTCATGGCTTTCAGCCATTGCTCTCTATCTGGTCTAGACATAGCTTCCTCATATGATAATGGGCCTTCCCAAAAAACAAACTTTATAACCATATTTCTTGGCAGGTATGTATACCCTTATTTATTCTCGAGAAAACTCTACGCCCATCCACAGATACATCCCGTTGTATTTCCTCTACACATTCCTCGTTTGATGAAGTATTCGAATCATCCGATTCAAAACCATAAAAATTCTCCTCATCTGACACCACAGACGGAACTTCATTCACTTCCGTTGAATGAAAGTACACCACATTCTCATTAACTTTTTCATTTCCAGCAGAAAAACTATATGGTTCCAAAAATATTACATCTCTGCTATATGATAACTTTATTCGTCTTTATATCAAGTAAACGATATGCCTTTGAGTTTTCACAATATCCGACCAAGTGATCCTTTCCGCAACATCATCCAACTTCCGACGTTTTTGTTTATTTATGTGCACATATGCCTCACAACGAAACACTCGGATATGACTGAGGTTTACCAAACCATAGTTCAAAAGGCGTAACTTTAACAGATGCTGACAGCATACGATTTTGAATATAATTGGCATTTTTCACAGCCTCGGCCCCATATTTCAACTCAAAATTTGCATCAAACTGCATATATCTCCCCATTTCCATTAGGCTACGATTTTTTCATTCCGCCACTCCATTCTGCTCCGGATTGTAATGGGCAGTCAACTGATGTATTATACCTTTCCTTTTGAATTATTCTTCCATTCTCTTATTGACAAACTCTCCACCTCGATCCGTTCGAAGAACCTGCAAGCGTTTACCATACTGATTCTCGCACATTTCAAAAAATTCCTTTATTTTCTCAAATGCTTGATCTTTCGATGATAGAAAATACAATATGCAATAGCGGCTATAATCATCAATCAGTGTCAAGAAATATTTATTTCCCGAAGGTGTTATATTTTGCATAGGGCCACACAAATCGCAATGCACCAAATCCAATATTTCCTGCGATTTTGATTCCGATTTCTATGGAAAAACTTGCCTGGTTAGCTTCGCCCTCAAACACACTTCACATTCCGATACACAGTTGCATTTGTTTAATTCAATTCCATCAACAATATTTTTACTTACTGCAGTCTTTATTGTATGCAGATTTCTATGACCGAGCCGTCGCGCAGTGATCGAAATCACTGATCTAGCGGCGCAAAATTAATAACTTGGAAACGAATGGAGATATCTTTCTGAAATTTTGCACAAACTCAAGCTGTGTCTGTGGGTAATTATGGACTAAATATGAACAGCATCGGTTAATATTTTGGAATAGCCCCCGTATAACGGTACCTCCTGATATTTGCTATTTTGAGAATTTAAGCCACCCTTTCCTTTCAAATTTGTTGTAACTTGGTAGTTAGGGGTTCTAGTGGTCACTAAACGTTTCTGCCAAAAATATTGGACATAGGTCCACGTTTGGGTTAGGCCCCTTTTTAGGTACCTCCCGATTTTCAATACTTTGGGGATTGAGGCCACATTTTCCACCAAAATTAGCTGCAATTTTTTTTGTATTTGGGGTTTCCAGTGGATACAAACATTATCCACCAAAAACTTTAGACATAGGTCTACCTTTTGACATTTCCCCATATAACGGTAGTAACCGATTTCGTGAATTTTTGGGATCATGGCTAAATTATTCAGTTTAATTTGTTATTTCACATAGTTCGGTAGCCCAAGTTATAGAAAACCTATCCGCGGGGAATTTTGAGTACATTTTATTTAGCTGCCGTACCTAATTTCGTCCATCCATATTGTTCATATCACAATGTGGTCAAAATCTTAATTTTAACGTATTTCGTAAAATAAAATAAAAATAGTCGATTGGAAACAAAATTGAAACAAATATATATTTTAAAATTTCATAAATTATTATTTATTTATCACTTATGTAAATGGTGGGATATAAGGAAGGATATATTTTTATTAATCAGAATCGTCAGAAATAACTACTTCATCTTGGATATTGGAGTCTGAAAGCAAATTTAGTACATCATTGTCTTTTTCTATAATATTTCGGGAATTGTTAGATGTTTGTTTGGAAAGCGTTGAAATTAAAGGATCAGACGAGACGAGAAGGGAATGCATTAAATCTTCCATGGTATGTTTTCTTGAATTTTTGCGTGTGTGGTGCTCTCTATAGTTCCTAAAGTCCTTATTGCGTGCTTCCTGTGCTTCTTCTGACATCATGCCAATAGGAAGTGACACCGTACTAATAATATCTGCACCATAAATACCTTGTGCACGGAACGTGGCATATGGAACCAAGGGTACTTTTCCACAAAAATTTCTGCAGTTTTCAAACAATATATTCTGAATTCTTCTGTATTGACGTTATAGCCACAAGCCATAGTTCGTAAAATTACACTGAACCTAGAGATTAGCTCCTCACTAACGCCAGTTAATTGTGCAGCTAAAGTAGGTTGTTGAAAAAACCGTCTTGCAGTATTACCGGAATTTGTATTCCCTGAACCAGGTTTTGGAATGTCAACTAAAAGCTGCATCTGACGACTTAACTTTTCTTGTATATTCTGCTTCGTTTCTTGTAAAACACATTTGTCATGGTCACGAACTTGCCATTTTTGAATCGGCAACCTATATGCAATATGTAACACTCTAAAAATCGTATCCATGCGTGTAATGTGGATAAGCCGTAGTCATACATGTTAGTACGTATTGGCAGATTTTTAATGAACTTTAGTTCATTCATGACTTTAGGAGTGGCTCCACAAATACCACATGTTTGTGACGAACATTCAGCTATTATATTGAAAACTTTTCCATCAATCATTGTCAAGTGAAAACGGTGTTGAATTTGATACGTCTCAAATTGTGTTGAATTAATTTCAGATATTTGGTGTTTTACATTTTCAATTTCAGAGCTGACCAAGTTGGAAGTTTCTTTACCGCATATTAATTTAATTGGCCTACAGTATCGGGTAGAAGAAGGCCGAGAATTTTCCCATAGAATAACACTACCCGTTCTGATTTGTAGTGGAACAATACATATTGCCAATAAATATTCGTCATTCCTGTCGGATTCAGGGTCGCTTTGCATGTAGTTTGAGTGTCCACTACTACCATCACACCCCCACTTGTATATAGCAGTAATAACATCTTGAATGGGGCTTACGTAAGATCCTTGGTGGGATTCTACGATCCTTCTTATGGTATGGTCTACAAGTGCCTGTAGTGGCACTTCTGCAAATGTATCTCTTATTTGTAATCCGGCTAGATAGCATTTCTTCTTTGCTAATAGCAATGCATCATATGTCGGATATATATTAGCATTTCTTGCTTTGGCTCCTGACTGCATCAATTTATATGAATGTTTTGTGAAATCGCCATCCACATAGAGCGCTAAAGCTTCATCAGAACTATATGTCGTAACATGTTTTGGTTCAGAAGCAAAAGTTCTCTTTTTAATGGTTGCAGCATTTTCAGTCTCATAATGCACCATGGATACCACTTCCGATGCCGTTCTTTTCCCCTTTTTCCGCAAACTTACGCTTGAAGCCAACAAAAGCTCCTCGCAAGATGTTTTATTTACTAGATGCGAAACTTTTTTGATTTGTGTTTTATGTGTACATTGCGCAAAATCTTTTTCAGGTCGTCCCATGGAAATGTTACTTGCCTGCTCAACTAATACTATCTCTATGTTCAACCATTCTTCGTATAGTTTTTCAAAAAATGATAGCATCCTGCTACAGCTCTGCCACTTCGTGCTCAACTGATCTATGAAGTTTCCCAATTTTTTGTTTATATTCTGGCACTGCACTTTTGAGCATGTACTTTCCTCTATTATATTGTTAAATACATATTCTTTCACAGCAGAATATTTTTCGCTTCTGTTAGTTTTATTGTAACATGATAAAAATAGTGTGCGTCTGGAAACACTCATAACTTCTGAAAAAAAATTATCTAATCATTTTTGTGCGATGATGATTCACATTGACAACGATTCAAAAAATTCTAAAAAACCGGCATTCCAAAACAAAAGCACTATATCACAAACATTATATCATAAAACACTGAATCACAAACACTTTATCAAGAATGTTAATATCTACTGTAAATACAACGAACAAAATTCAATTATTTCATTTTTAATACATACCTCTGTCTTTATTTGCTTTATTTGCTTTAATTTAAAAATTTTGCACTTGCAATTTCTTAGAAATTGCCTTTAATGTGACTAATAATGTATAGCACAGAAATCTCGTATATGGATTTGAATCGCCATGTTCGAATATTGAAAGAGAAACACGAGAAAAATTATCGATAATCGATCGTTATCGAAAATGTGCAAAATAGTCCAATACATGCATGGCAGAATAAGAAGGTGTTACATCGATAACAATAATCGGGCCATTTACCACACCAAACGTCAAAATAACGTTCACAGTGAGTTGCCTGTTTACCTTATGTATGTAATTTTATTCACAATAATGCATTTTGATAACTGATGTGATAATCAGCTGTTTTTCCCGCTGTACCTGTAATATAGTGCCATGACTACATGTGTATGATAAACACAGTTGAGACAGTCTAGGCTATATCAGCACATTTGCAAATATTTGCAGCCCGAATGTGGTTATTTGTTATCTAGAGAGTCCAATTTAAGTCAATAAAAAATAATGGAACCTAAGTTCGGCTTAGTTTACAAGATGCACTCCACGGAAGGAGCCAGTATGACCAATAAAAAGCATTTTAAAATTTAATTTTTTGAATTTTTTATTTCTACTAAAATACGTAACTAAACGAGTTCATTTTTTTTTTAATTTTAACTGACACTATCCCCTAACAATTAAAAAAAATGTTTACTTTCATTAATAATTTGTTGGAAAATAATACAAAATTCTATCTAAGTAATTTGACAGCAATTTTTGTTAAAATATGTTGCAGAAAAAAGTTTGCATTTTACGGGGTTGAACTACGTAAATACTGAAGTAAAAACAAAAAGTAAAATTGCAATATTAGTCACCAAAGTGTCTGTAAACGATACAATTAAAAACATATAGCAATTTTACATGTTGATTTTCGGACTTTTGCGCCGCTAGATCAATGGTTTCGACCAGTGTGCGTCGATGACATGTGTGCAATCATTCTGCACTATTAAAAACTTTTCTGGCTATTTGTTGTTGTTCCAACACATACAAATTTTGTCTCACTGTTGCCTTCGCATACACACAACCACACTGAGTTACCGAACAACCACCTGACTTGAATATCACATCAAAGCCTTCACCAGCCAACTTACGAACTGACAACAAACTTCCATCCAATTCAGGAACGAACAAAACATTTTTTATTATTATGGTGTTGCCTTCACAAAACACCCTGCAGTCGCCTGCACCACTCGTTTTCAACTCAGTTCCATCAGCCAGATAAACAACGTTTTTAATATTTTTGTTGATTGCAACAAAATATTCTTCTTTACAACACATATGGCATGTAGCAGCCGAATCAACATACCATTCTCCGTTCGGTCTTGAATCATTTACGACAAAACAAACATGTTTTTCATCACTACTACTCGCTCTGTCTCTGCTTCTGCGAATTTATTTTGGACAGTTTCTCTTTATGTGACCGGGTTCCACAGGAATAACATTTCGGAATTAACTTATTTTTCTGTGCCCTGAACGCCGTTTCAGTCTGTTCACTGTCACATTTCCTCTTATATTCCTGCAACAATTTCTCCTTCACTAAATCCAGTGTGAGATCGGCCTCTGGTCTCATTTCCAATGATAATATTAAATGATTATATTCCTCTGACAATGTACCCAGCAAGAACGCAACAGCCTTATGATCCTCAACAGTTTCACCCAAGTCTCGCAAACGACCCACAATTGACAAAAATTCAGCTATGTGATCTTCCATTGCACGACTTCCAGAAAAGCGCATCGATGACGTTTGACGAAGTAAACTTACTTTGTTGGTTACGTTTGCCTTCTCGTGATGTTTCTTTAAAGCGTCCCAGAATTCCTTCGATGTTTTCAGTTGCTTGATTATTACCTTCGGTGACTCCTCCACAGCTAAACCAATGGCAGCTCTCGCTTTCCCATCACGTACCAACCACTTGGCAGCATCCTCCTCTCCAGTTGGAACTGGAGTAGCACCACTCACCACGTCCCATAATTCCCTCTCAAGTAGCAGCAGTTCCATATTAAACTTCCATATATGGTAATTGCCTTTCCCCAGCTTTGGAAATTGCGAGTAATTCATCGCCATCGATGAAAATTACTTTTTACTTTTTCCTAAACGATTAAAAATTGCCGCGTTGTGCCCATAACCTGTTTGTTGAGATGGTAATCGTTTATTGAAAGAAAAATTGCGCTCTTACAATATTCATACAAATTACATGAATGCAAATAAAATACTTTATGCAGGGATGCTATTCAAACAGTGATGACACACATTAATTTAAACTATGTTTACACAGACTTTAAATTGATTACTAACAATTAAATAGGCTTCTAGCATTTTGAGATCTTGTGGGCTCATAAAAGTAGTTCTTATATTATACATTTATATATAAATCAGTTAACGAGTTTGCACTCATTTAATTAAAGCTTTTAAAATACTCTTCAGTCCGTTTATAGATATGACATATTGCTTAATGCTATATAAAAGTATTTAATTCATCTTTGGGATTTAAAATAATATATTACTTACTTACTTATGGTCAACATTATAAGCAGAAATTTGTTAATGTATGTAACTAGTTAGTTTATATTGTTACAAATTAGTTGACTGATTTATAGTTATCGTGAACAAACAACTATTTTCGAACCGTAGATGGGTTTAAACGGGATTGCTTTTCTGTGATGCAGGAACCGCGTATGAAAATGCTATTTCGGAAGATGCAGATGTTGCCGGTATGCCAAAATAAATGTTTGCAAGTTCACCAACTCTAGAAAATAGCTGCATAGAGACATTAGTTTGGAAGGAAAAAAAGTCTACATAGGAGAACCTACCTTTATATGCTCCTTCCACCAATCAAGACTTTCGGTAATCTCTACAGGGATTTCGAAATATTTTATTATTTCATGGCTAACGCTTTCATTGCTCAAGTAATTGGACGTTCTTTTGACAAAATCAATCATTTTTTGGCGATTATTGGATATTTTCTGAAAAAAGAATATTAATATTTTTATAAATATGTGTACTTATATGACTATATCAATGTAATGTTTTGTTTACATTTACGAAATCGAGTCGATTTCAACTGTCAATTCTTTAGTATATACGTCAAACGAAAACTCATTTGGCTTCTTCAAAAATTGGGAAAAAATTTTCGGTTTCCAATAATAAGGTTTTTTCCATTATATGAATGACCATGAGGGTTTCTGTGCATACATTTAAGAGCATTATATTAATCAAGTCAAGTTTTGTGAGAAGCTTCTAATCATTCTCAGAAGCGAATTCCATCTTGTGGCCACTGAATTTTTTAATCCCAGGAAAGGTTTGGGTTTAGTTGCTTCCTCAAGTCCTGCAATATGGAAGTTTTCATCGGTTTCAATGGTATTGTCCACCTCGTAGATCTGGGTTATAAGGTCGCAAACCTTTGCAGTACCCTTAAGTTGTTGTAATTCTGATAGTTCTTCTCCTTTATAATGGAGTGTTTTAAATACATATATACTTCAATTTTGTTATAACATTGTCTATTATAGCGAACTCGGGATTTTTTAGTATATCGTGCACTATGAAAAGGTACATAGAATGCGCCAAGCAATTGTATCTCGCTATGCATTGCTTTTTTAGACTGCAAACAATATTTGATCCCCCATAAGTTACAGCATTTGTGCATTTATGAAGAACATTAAAATTTTGCAAGCAGTTTTGGACTTGTTTGGTTATAGCAATATTGTCGTGTGGCTTAGGAAAATGGACCGTTATCAAAGAGAAATGTTTCATCAGGAAATCTTGACAATAATGCACCTTGATGTTAATATACGACCGTTTTTTATATTTGTCACTCCACAAATCAAGAACCAATGTTAGATTCCTTGCATATTTTAATTCCTTTTTTACTTTTTCGAGATAAAACTGGTAGACATCATCTAGGGGCTGTGTTGCTAATGTCTTTGAAGTAGGAAAATCTAACGACGAAACAAATTAGGAAACATATTTGCGGAGACCCTCCCTCTCAATAATATTGAAGGGTTGCAAATCTATGCAACACATTTCAGCCAATCTCCTGGCATTTCCAAATTTCGAGCATTTGCTGCTGTAAGCCTGTAGTACTTTTGATGTCGTTGCAAGAGATTTTTCGGCCGCTTTATTATTAATTGGAATATTATGGACATTTTTCAAGTGATTGGTATGGTTTGTGGTTGAGGTACTTTTGGCAAATCTAATTACAGTATTAAAATAATAAAATCTGTCTGTCATGGGAAACAATTCGAGTTGATTTGTAAAATCAATCAATTTGTATTAATTAATCCAACAAGCAAAAAACGAAAGAAGTTCGTAATGTTTTGTTCTTGTGTCACTTTTGTGCTAATATATTATTTTGTGTATGCCATTTATGTTGAAAAATGTAAAAATAAACTGAACTCCTTTTTACCACGAACATATTTTTGATTTGATCGAAAAATATGCGTACTAAAGTTTGTACTTATTATTTTGGCCATATGTGTATGACTACGATTTATTGGAAATCGAGTCGAAATGGTTTCCATCACATTCCTGAATATGTAAAACTGCAGTTGTACCTTTTTAGAATTGAATTTTCCTCCACACATATTTTGCAAAAAGTATACCCAGTTAAAACAGGTGTTTTGCCTACCACTAGAGTTCCGAAATATGTTCAACTCACCGCTGAAGCATTTTTGTTTACCATTATTTTTGCATAGTTTTTGATTTCTGCTTTTTTTAATAAGGTCTTGATAATATGCAAAATCCTTAACAATTCCTACCTCGTATTCCTCAAAGCTATCCGATTCATCCTGCTCTTCTTCGATTCTTTCATCGACATTGGATTTTTGGAAAAAATCGCTCAAGGTTTTTTGGGTCATTTTGACAAATGCGTGATAACCTATGAATGAAGATTTTTTTCAACAGGCAACAACAATTATTAAATAGTTGGAATAACAAAATTTGAAATAAAATTATAATAGGTGAAATCTGGTGATATTTCCCCATGTTTTTCTACAATCATAAACATTTTCGTATTTCTATAATTTATAATATATAAATTATAATTGGTTCCATTGTTGTATAACATTCTGGAGATATTTGGCGTTGCACAATGTTGAGAAAGCACGTGATTATTCCAATTGGAATAATTCCTATCCGGAAGATTTCAATGACCACATTTCATGGTAGAACAAATATAAGGTAAAGTTAATACTACAACAAATACAACTCGAACAACAACCACAAGGGAATTTGTTTTTGTTTGTAACGTTACTGCCAGTTGTATTTGTAAACAAAACAAGGAAATGTCTATAAATTATTGGAATTTAAAAAACTAATAATTTTTCACATTTGGTTGAATATTTCGGAAAACATGAATGAAAATTCGTTACATTTTCAATTTTTATGTTTCCACATCATTCCACTAAATGCATAAATTCTCGCAGAAAGTAGAATTCTTGCAGAAAAGTTTGGGGTCGCTGGAAATTCATAGAAAAAGGAGAAGCTGTTTCAATGTTTTGTTTTAGAAATCAAAGAAGCACATGTTTATTAGGGCTTTATCTTTTTAATTTTTAATAAAATACCTCACTTATTAACAAACGTTGTATCGCCTCTACAAGCGGGGATTTACTGCGCGGCTTATCGTTCGGACTTGGAGGAGGTTACATAACATTCATAACATCTTTCTGGGAAATGGTTTATTCCGAATGATATATATATATTTTTTTTTTTCAAAAAATATATGTCCCTAATGTACATCGAAATAGAAATAAATGTATAAAATGTCATATGAAATTTGACACTAACGTTACAACCCAGTTTAGTCAGCTGTGTATTGCTGCTACCTTTTCTTATTCTACCATGGACCACATTTTATATTAGCAAATCTTCAAGAAATAGTTTATATAAAAGAAGTTGGCAATTTGGTAAAACATTGTACAATTAAGCATATAACTCGCCTACATGGGTGGGGAAATGGTGGCGTTCTTTCCAAAAATACTAAAAAAATTTATAAGTTATAAAAAGGGTATTCTAATTGTAATGCACAACTTTTTTTTCCAAATTATTGTCAAACAAAGATAAATTAAGGCCTGGGTACATAAGTTGCTTCGCCTGGTTGTCTTGCTTTCCTGCTTCATTTCTGACATAATAGCTGTGTTCCTTTACTTACCTGAGGTTACCATTTTAACCATGTGTTACCATTTTTAACCTGCAAAGCGTTCCTTAACCCCGAAAAGTGGCAAAGCTGGAAGCAATTTTTAAGAGAGTGAGAGGGGAGAGAGCACTGAGAGAACACTGACAACACTTAGTTAAAAACTGTGATATAAAAGACGAAAATTGATTTTTTATGTTTTTTTCTGACATTGCTGCCGGATCTACCATTTTTCCGTTCCTTTACTTTTCTGGTAAAAATGTTCATGAGAGAGCAATTTTGAACAATTTTGACACTTTTCTCTTTTACCACTCTTACCATTAAAAAAGTAAAGGAACAAAGCTAATAAAAATAAAGGAATAAAGAAGGCCGAGAAAGTTTCAAACTGGGTTGCCCTTTTCTTTTTTATTCTTTTATCAGAAGTAAGCAAGGTAAGCAGGCAAGGCAGCTTATGTACTCAGCCCTTTATTGTCTTATTACTTTTAATTTTTAAGCACACAATATAGGTGTTTTCCTTAAATCCAAACGCTCCTTAAATTATGTTGGCTGGTTGGCTTCAAAATTAAAATGAACCGCTTTTTTCTGTTGCTGGCTTGGCTTCAAAATGATTAGTTTGTTGTTAAACAGTTTTTTCTCTATCCTCTATTCATGGAAAACTAAGTCAATGGTCACGCTAGAGAGTTTCATTGAAACAATTCCATGAAAACAAGGGTTCCTAGGTCGAGTTTCACAGTAGAGTGATATCGTTGAGTTGCTGTAGTGGGGAGCTCGATCTTTAAATACCTAAAAGTTTCAATGAAACCACTCTAGTCTGACCTTCGACTAACGGTACTTTTTTAATGCGTAGTTTTTCAAGACAGGTTTTATTGAAACCTGTACTCGGCATAAATCGAATAATGGAAAAAATTATAGGCGCGTGCGTCTCCACTTGAGTTGACGGCGGCGAATTTTGGCCGAAGTAGTCGGCGGCTGCTGATCCCTTAAACAATGAGGTGCGGGGGCGCGCCGCCGATTCAAAATCGACTCGCTTCCACCTCTGCCAGGTAGTGGCATCGACATATTTGTAATATGTTACTTCAAAATTTTCTTTATGTTGTTGGGGAAATTTCAACAAAAATAATTCTATTATAAAGGGATTTGACATTTCATATTCGAACAGGTGGTGTGATATCACTACCTTGGTAATTGTGCCATGGTACAGATCATGTAATATTGAGTATTTCTGATATCGACACGATTTTAAAAGACCCTAGTCTAGAGGAATAGGGCTAATACCAAAGATATACGTAACATATGGGCAGGGATCTGAAGCGTTCGTCCATTTTTATTAATAGCATGTTGCTATATTTGACTCCTATGTATATCGGATCACTCATTGAAGTCTCTAGACTCCAAATCCATTGAGTAATAATAATACAAATAATAATTGTTCCACAAACATCCCAGAAGGCACAAGGGAGACTTCTCTCATATCAATGAGTGTACCCCGATTCATATTAGCTTAAGGATTTGCTGTTTATGGCCGAGTCCGAACGACGTGTCTTAATGAAACGTTGGAAGAGCCTAATATTTCCTAGGTTTTAATTCACCACTAAGTACAAAAAAAGGTAAATTTATATCTTATACGTATAATATCTCTATGTCGGTGTAATAGTGCAATAAAAAAACTTTGAGAGGGGTAAACTTTATTGTGGCGCTCACTGCATATCATTTATTATTTTGATTTTTTTCATATCGTGTTACAAAAAAGGCAACCAATGTTCTGATCATGGTCCAATAAGAAGGTCATCCAATAAGACAAGCTGATACCTCCATTTACTGTCAACAGATTTTGAATTCGCCTTGGCTTCAATATATGTCAACCAATAAATTCGCCTTGATGTCAACAAATGTCAAAATATTTAAAAACTTTTTTTGTTCGTTTCTTCCTTGTTGTGTTTTGTGTATTTAAAAATAATGAGAATTTGCAAGATATGCAGAAAAAAGAGGAGCCTGGAAAGAGTTTAAACCTTTTTTCTGTTCCCAAGGATGAGAAGATGAGGGCAAAATTGATTCAAATTTACCAAATTCAATTTGAAGCCACATCAAAATTGTGCAAAGCATAGCGTAGTGCAGTCAGGCTGTTTAGGCCTGCATACATAAGCTACTTTGCCTGGTTGCCTTGCTTACCTGCTTCATTTTTGACATATTAAAAATAAAAGAATAAAGGAGGCCGAACAAAATTCGAACTGGATTGCCCCTTTCTTTTTTATTCTTTTATCAGAAGCAAGCAAGGCAACCAGGCGAGGCAGCTTATGTACGTAGGCCTTAAAGGGGTGAGTACATAGCATGGTACAATAATACAGGTAGCATTGTCATGCCAGCTGATGGTAACATAATGTGTCAATTGCATTGAATTTATGTCAAATTTTGACATCTTATGTTGCCAACAATTGCCGATGCGGCTACCTGTGTATTTGTACCATGGTACATAGCTGCCTTGCCTACTTACCATGGTACAATAATACAGGTAGCATTATCATGCCAGCTGATGGTAACATAATGTGTCAACTGCATTGAATTGATGTCAAATTTTGACACCTTATGTTACCAACAATTGCCGATGCGGCTACCTGTGTATTTGTACCATGCTACTTACCTTGCTTGCTTCTGATAAAAGAATAAAAAAGAAAAGGGCAACCTAGATCGAAATTTGCTCGGCCTTCTTTATTCTTTTATTTTTATTATGTCAGAAATGAAGCAGGAAAGCAAGTCAATCAGGCAAGGCAGCTTATGTACGCAGGCCTTAAGTCGAGTCTTCTGCCTATAGCTGTACCTTAAAATGGACCATCACTTTTCAACCCGTGAGCCCTGGAAAATTGTACATTATAACAAGTTTTCCTATAATTGTTATATTATAGGAGCCGATCTATCTGACAGGCCACTGATGTCCTACATCGGCACACTTCATAAGTACTACTTTGAGATGGCTGTCGGGAAGTAATGTCTGCCTTTTGGTCTTATAATGCTGATTGATACTGATAGATCCCATTGCCCTCTTAAATGTGCACTCTTAACGTGTTTTTTAACTATCGTTTCAGTATCGCAAAGAAGATAATATACTTTTACTTTTTCCACAATCCAGGATGATCATAATACATTATAGATGGCTTCCCTGTTGGCTACGTATCCTTAAACTTAACTTGATCTTACGATCTGTTCAATTATTTCCTGATTTATTAAAGAAACATATATGTGGATACATTTCTTCAAACTCGATATTGTCTCATTTGCAAGCATTGGCGCAAAATAGTAAGTGCCTTTAATTATCCTTCGCCACGGAAAAAAGAGTTTGAATATATGTTGTAGCACCTTTTGTCTTTAATTTGTACACGTACATATTTCGGCCTTTTTGTAGAAAATTTACTTCTGTTGAAACTGAGGTATGGGGTATTGTAACTCGCGAATTGTTGTAATATACCATAACTTTTGAACGCATTTAGGTAAAATAAACTGTTTTAGCACGATTCACCGATGGATGGCTTAAAATTATAATTTAAGCGAAAGCTGAGGTCATATTAATGTAAAAAAATAGGAAAAAATCGTTGAAGGAAACGAATATTTTAAGTCAATTTTCAATTAGTGGCTTTAGAATACAATGTAGAGTATAATGTTCAAAGAAGAAGTTGAAGAATACACTTCAGAGATGAAGTTTCTAATGTACGATTTTTTAATATAACCACTGCATCAATCTCATATGGATGCTGACATTTTGAAGACTGAAAAATTGGGTTTTTTGAATTTTTGCTCTAATCGGGACGCGCAACTGTACTCGTTTAAAAACTGATTATGAGATTGTAGTACTCGCGATTACGCATTTTTTGATGTATAACTCGGGCGTGTAGCCTTCAAAGGTTCACAACAATCTCAGCTTAAAGTCGAAATTTTTGTGCGTAAATTTTTATAAAAAACCAATTTTTTTGATTCAGAATTTGCAACTGCCATTAAATTGTCGGTGAAACCCGCGTGAACTTAGTTTTTTTTACGTTCTAAATCTAATAAGCCATGATGTGTCCAAATCCGTCCACTAGATCGGCGGATATGATACCCCTCAAATTTCAAAAATCTGCAAAAAATGTTTTTGAAAATTGCGCGCATTGAAACGCGTTTTGGAAGTGCTATTTTTACTGAAATAAATAGAGCTATAAGCCTGTTTAAAATGTGCGAAAACATATATTTCAAAACTATCGCTAATCCGGAGATACAATTGATTTTTTCTGAAAATTAAGTGCGATGGTACATCCACGGTTCTTGATGGATCGCAATGAAACGACATCAAATGATGTATTTTTTAAAGGTGATCATCGAAATCGGATGCGCATAAAATGTAAATGAACTTCGTGGAAATTATGACCATTTAACTGTATTTTGCGCCCTAATATGCAACAGATGCTACATCGTGGCCGCCAAATAGAATTTCACAAACTGTACACCAAATAAAAGGTGTCGAAATTTTTGTCGAAATTTTTGTGCGTAAATTTTTATAAAAAACCTATTTTTTTGATTCAGAATTTGCAACTGCCATTAAATTGTCGGTGAAACCCGCGTGAACTTAGTTTTTTTTACGTTCTAAATCTAATAAGCCATGATGTGTCCAAATCCGTCCACTAGATCGGCGGATATGATACCCCTCAAATTTCAAAAATCTGCAAAAAATGTTTTTGAAAATTGCGCGCATTGAAACGCGTTTTGGAAGTGCTATTTTTACTGAAATAAATAGAGCTATAAGCCTGTTTAAAATGTGCGAAAACATATATTTCAAAACTATCGCTAATCCGGAGATACAATTGATTTTTTCTGAAAATTAAGTGCGATGGTACATCCTCGGTTCTTGATGGATCGCAATGAAACGACATCAAATGATGTATTTTTTAAAGGTGATCATCGAAATCGGATGCGCATAAAATGTAAATGAACTTCGTGGAAATTATGACCATTTAACTGTATTTTGCGCCCTAATATGCAACAGATGCTACATCGTGGCCGCCAAATAGAATTTCACAAACTGTACACCAAATAAAAGGGATTGATTCGCTGTGTTGGAAAATCGGATGCGCATCATGTCATTTTCATTATTACGCGGTTTACATGCGTTTCAAATGTTGTAATATTCAATATAAGACTATTTTAATGTTACGCCACAATTGGAATTCCTTGTGATTTCAAATAATGTTCTAAAAATATTTGTCAATAGGAAAACTATAAGCGAAAAATTTTTTGCAACGGAATATCTTCATTATTGCGTGAAATTTGGACGAAAATGACGAAGAACTCAAACATTTTTTCTTCAACCTTTCCTATAAATCCATAAAAAAATAAAATTAGAATAACATGATACTTATTTTTTTCGTCACATTTTCTTTGAATTTTTGCAAATAACATGAATAATATAGCTCCAAACTTCACGACTTAGGTTTAATTTTATTCCTCACAATGTCTGGATGCTGCTATAATTTTTTTATATATTTTTTTTGTAAGTATAAGCGCTATTGCTTCAAAAATATGTTTGTAAATACGTTAAATTATTTAACAAATTTAATTTTTCGCGAATCCATTGAAACTTTTCGATTTTTTTTTGCATCATCGCAAAGGGTGCGAATTCAGTTATCGATAATAGGATATAACAGCTTACCATATTAAGCCGCGATTTTTTTTTTAATTTTTTCTAACTAGCATAATTAAAACGGTCATATCTTTTGCGCGCAACGATCAAAGTTAGTAACGAAAACAGATTTGGAATGACGATTTTTTCCTTAATCTATGTACCAAAAATCATAGATGTAGTATCAAAATTTTTTTTTGATTTTTTTGAAATGGAAAATACGATTTTAGACATCTTTGCTGATATACACTTCTATTTATTGTTTTTATATTGATTTAAAATATTTGATTAAATAATAAGAATAATTTGTTACTAATAAAACAATTGCGGGCAATATTAATCAAAACAATACCACTAAAAATGCTGGTTTAACCTATTGAACTCTTATATGTATATGTAATTAGAGGTCATAACAACTCTCAAATCGGATACCTCCCCCTCAAAAATCGATTACCTCCCCTTTATGCTTTTAACAAAAAATTACATTTACAAACCTAACCTAATGACAAACAAGTGAGCCCAGGCTATAGCCCGGGCGGGGCCGACCATATGATACCCTACACCACTACCCCTGTACATAAGCTTTTGACTGGTAAAATTCAAAATTTTAAAATTAGGATAGCTTAGCGCCTTTTGCAACAACTCAGATATGCCACAATGCGACATTTTGTGTTAACTTAAAGCTAAGAATGTCTTCATTAATACAGGTCGATTTTGTTGAAACGCATTTAAGTACATCGCCAGTACAACTCAAATAAAAAAATGGATAAGTAAGTAGGATGTACGCCATCCTATCTTGCATACTTATAAATGTGATCTTTTCTTCATCCATTGACTGGCTTTGTCGTTGGAATACCCCTAGTACATAGAAGCGGAGAATTAAACCTTGAATTTTTTCCACATAAGTTTTTTGCTCATTCCGACCCCTGAATATTATACTGACTTTAGACCCCAACAAATAAAAAAGTATCAGTCGGCTTTGCGGACCGAGATATACCCTCAGCCTGTGTGAATTAAAACTTTCATCTATTGTCAATATCAAATATAATACTGGCTATACAGATTTTAAAAGTATGAACTAGCCGACAAAAAAATACATTTGGATTGTTGCTCCAAAGTGTTGCGGAGGATGTACTTGAAGGTATGGGCCGAAATAGTCTATTTTGGAAGTGCATCTTATTTTAGGAATCATTCCTTTTGATAAATATTGTGTACACCAGTCAGTTCAGTTGGCCACCGTATAACTTACAGCTTTTAGACCACTATGCCAGGAAGCATGGACTTGCCCGCGAAAAACATAATATCGTTGTAAACAGGACCATAATCAGTATCATCAGTATATGTATTATTCCAAAAGTAAAACTACATTTGGACAAAATATTAGGAGATCCAAAGTTTGGACGGTTGCTTCGGTCAGCAGATATAGCTCGTAGCAATTTAGTAAAATTGTTTAACTGTTTTTTTTTTGGTACCGGAAGTTGCGCATCGATCATACCCATCTTCGAACTTATACAAGGAAAACATATTACGAAAGCCAAAAGCCAAATTTTGGACCGAATCGGCTGATCTGTTCGAGAGTTATCGTCAGCCAGACGGACGGACATAGCTAAATCAACCCAAAATTTTCTGAAACGGATTTCTTCCAAACATACTTGGGATCATCGAAATAATGATGAAGCACAAGTTCGTTCGCCTGACTCGAACATAGTATTCGATTTTGTCCAAACTTTGTACAGCCAAGTATTTAAGTTGGAAGATGAATCTTATCGTTCCACTTTTTGTTATAGCTTCCACAAACGGTCACTTCGGATTTCAGTTATTTTGAACATTTCAGCCATCCCAATTAGCTATCATTTCACACTTCTTCTTACAGCATCCACCAACGTTTATATACATAAATACCAAAAAGTTCGAAAAATCGCAATATTCTTGTCGGCAGATTCATAATTCCTGAAAATGAGTGAATTCTGAATATATAGAAGTCTAAAAACCTTAGTTATCCTTACTATCAAGTCTCAGCCACTGCTTGCTTCACGACATGGACCACCCTGTAAAACAGTATGAGTGATACATCAAACTGCTACTTGAACTAATGACGGCTCCACCATTAATAATCTGTTTGCAGATTTATTCCTAAATTAAAGAAATGGTGGTATGAGTTAAGATGCCGAATATACATACATACATAAATATCTCACTGCGAACTTTTCGAAGAGATTCTATTATAAGCAAACATTTTATGGTCCTTGTAACGACAAGTTCCCTCCGGTTGCTGGGATAGCTCGCGGGGGTCCAGAGTCTGCCACAGAAATTTGTAAGTGGAAAGACCGAGAGAGTGATAACACGGATTTCTTGTTGGTTTTTAATCAACACTGTTTTTATTATTTCGTTTTTCTTTTAAGGAGTACACAAGTATAAATTATCAAGTATATTCAAAGGTAGAGTTCCGGCAGCTCGTTCGGGGTGACCTGGATAAGTTCACCTCTCCGCTCGTCGTCGGCAGTCCGGTCTCGAAGGGAGACCCGAATAGGTTCTGGATATGGGCTGTGTGGGAGACCTGGATAAGTTCTCCGTCTATACCGGCCTGTTGGGTGACCTGGATAAGTTCGCCTTCCGTGCGGGTTCTCCTCCAGATAAGTTACCGTGGAAAGGTCGGCTAAACGGTAGACCTGAACAAGGGGTGTTCCAAGGGTTACGAACACTTCATGGAATCTGGAAAAGTTACGCGAGTTGTGGACACTTCAAGGAGTCTGAACAAGGATACGCGAAGGGGTTCCAAGAGTTGTGCACACTTCAAGGAATCTGGCAAGAATACGCGAAGGAGTTCCAAGATTTGCGAACACTTCAAGGAATCTGGGCAAGAGTACGCGAAGGAGTTCCAAGAGTTACGAACACTTCAAGGAATCTGGGAAAGAGTACGCGAAGGAGTTCCAAGAGTTGCGAACACTTCAAGGAATCTGGGCAAGAGTACGCGAAGTTCCAAGAGTTGCGAACACTTCAAGGAATCTGGGCAAGAGTACGCGAAGGACTTCCAAGAGTTACGAACACTTCAAGGAATCTGGGCAAGAGTACGCGAAGTTCCAAGAGTTGCGAACACTTCAAGGAATCTGGGCAAGAGTACGCGAAGGACTTCCAAGAGTTACGAACACTTCAAGGAATTTGGGCAAGAGTACGCGAAGGAGTTCCAAGAGTTGCGAACACTTCAAGGAATCTGGGCAAGAGTACGCGAAGGAGTTCCAAGAGTTACGAACACTTCAAGGAATCTGGGCAAGAGTACGCGAAGGACTTCCAAGAATTACGAACACTTCATGGAATCTGGGCAAGAAATTTAATATCACCACTCTGACTCACCTGGTTATCTGCGATTTTTTACTTCCACTCGATTAAATTCGCGCACTAGTTGACTTCACTTCCTTTGAACACTGACTGATCCCCTTTCGAAGGAACGCTATTTATTTATTTGTTTTCCCCATATTCATTTACAATATTTTAATATATTTCCAAATACATATGTTTATCTTTTATGATTTACATTAATTCTCTAACACAAATCACATTTGTTTCTCTAGAGTTCTTATACTATTACTATATATATTGGTCAAGGCCAGCCAACCTTCAAATTTATAATATTTAAGTCATTTATTTTAATATTTCCTCGAGAAAAAAGGGAATGAAAAACGAGGTTTCTTTTTATTTTTGGTTTTTAATTATCTTAAAACTACTTACTACAACTAGTGGGCTATGCCCCTAAAACTAATATAACAAAATCAATTTTAGAATTTTTTATTGTATTTGATTCCATGTTAGAAGTGGAATTATTTAAAATTATAGGAAACATAAGTCATTGATAAAATTATTATTTTAATTAATAAAATTATTTTAAATTAATCATATACTTTCAGACTAAGGAATAAACCGAATAGAGCTTCAGTTCTTTCCTCGTCTGTTTTAATTTGTTTGTAGCCTTTTGCAAAGGCTCCAATCTGTTTCATACAAGACATAAAATTTTTGCCAAGTAGTCTTTTACATTCTGAATCAAAAGAGCCAATCATTTCATTGATATTTAGAGGAGTTTCCTCACTATAATTATAAGTTATTTTTGTGTTATTGTTAGAGGGTAGATTACTTTTAGTTATGTTCGAATATGAAATATCATTGGATATTTTAATGCTATTAAAACTGTTGGGCTGTGAGTTTTGAGCTTTTCGTTGATTTATGTTTTCTAAAAGTTCTAGCCGCTTAGGGCATTTTTTATAACTAGCAACGTGACCCTCTTCGTTGCAATTAATACACCTTATTGGTTTACCATTTGTTTTAATAATTTTACCTGTTTCAGGATCCTTAATAATAGTTTCTTCAATATTATGTTCTATAGGTGGTATTGGGTGCCACTGTGGTGCAATGGTATGCACGCCCGCCTTGCACGCAGAAGGTCGGGGGTTCGATTCCCCGGCCAGTCAACATCAAACATTTTTCAACGGTGGCAAAATACCCCTCAGTAATGTTGGTGACATTTCCTGAGTATTTCAGCCTTGAAGAACTTCTCCACAAGTGGTGTCTTAAGACACGCCGTTCGGACTCGGCGATAAACAGTAGGTCCCATATCATTGAGCTAAATATGAATCGGGGTGCACTCATTGATATGAGAGAAGTCTCCCTTGTCCCGTATGGGATGTTGTGGAACAATGTTTTGTTTTTTGTTTAGGTGGTATTGAGCAATTTTTTGGTCCATGGCCTTCGCCACATTTAACACACCTGTAAGCCAATCGGCAATTTGTGGAGATGTGACCAAATCTCTGACAATTTCTGCACTGAAGTAGTGACCGATTTTTATAATTTACAATTTTTACTCGATTGTCTATGACATATCGTAGTTTAGCAAAGGACTTACCGTCCGAAGTATTTGAAAAAGGTACAATCCATCTGTCTCTTTTTAATTTTACCCACTTGCAAATTGGGGTCTTTTATGAATTCTTTCAAATCTTCCTCATCAAATGTGTCTGATAAACCGCTAACTATTAGAGTATTTGGCTTTTGCTCTTTAGGGGTGTAAGTGTAAAAGGCTATTTTTTCCTCTTCTAAATATTTCCTAACCTTCTCATAATCTTCAATTTTACTTAAACATAAGTGAAATAAACTTTTATTTTTATTAACAATTGTAAAAAAATTATGTTTTAGCATCTCTTTTAATTTTTAAAGATTTTTAAAGGTGGTGGGCTGGCCTTACCTTTATTGTTGATTGTTGCTGTATCTGGTTCTCTGGTTCCAGTATCTTCATACCGCCTGCACTTGCTGCTGCGTCTCTTCGACCGCCGGCATTGCGGTTTCATCATCATTTTCAATCGCCATGAGGCCTTCGGCTGCCTCAGCGGACCAATTTTGGTTGATGTTTTGCCCATTATTACTTATTTTTTGATCACAATTGTTTATATTTTGACCATCATTTATATTTTGCAAATTGTTGGTTATGTTTTGACCATTGATGTTATCGTTAATAGTTTGACTATTATTTGCATTTTGTTGCTTAGTATTTATCCAGTCAGTGGGAATATGGAGATCTACACTCACATTGCCATCGGCAATTTTTTTTTAAAGTACAGCTATATATTCTTGTAGTTTAATTTTTTCTGCTTGTAGTTCTTCATTTTTTTATTAATTTCAATCATTTTTTCAGTTATTTTAGCATCTTCATCACTTAAGTAATTATTATCGTTTTTTCTCTTCTTATGACCACTTATTGCATCATCATTCTTAGTCTTTTTTGGTAAGCCTACCAACAGCTTTGTCGCTGTGGCCCGGCATTGCCAACTAGTTTCACTTCCACTTATTTATGCCCTTCACAGGTCTTAACACCACGAGCTTTCGGCTGTAATCCCCTTTCGATTTCCTCCGGTCCTTTTATAGGAAACAGTCTGTACCTATTACCCGAAAAATAAGTTTAAATAATTTAACAAAAACCACGTGCCATTGGGGTACCTATCCCATTACAGAAAAACCAGGTGTTTCTTGGTAAGATTTATTTACGAATTCAATTATACAATGCAATATAATTCAACACATATAATTCAAAATACCATAACAACAAAAAGTGGGGACAAAAACAAAAGAAGTGACTTTTGTCGTCACACTGCCATCCCCTCCATGGAAGAGCCAGCTAGTCACGTCCGGTCACGAAGATTATCCCCTGACGATTGACCTGGATCCGCAGTCTTCTCCCCGCCACTTTGTATACCCGTTTATACTGTTGGTGGGGTGACCAACGCCGTAATGCCTCCCGAAGGCATGTCCGCAACCCGAGCTTGACCTCCTCGGAGAAAGTCTCCCGGCATTCAAACGGAATGTCTCCTGCGTATTGGGGCGCTCGGTGACCACATCCGGGCCTCGATACTTCTCCAACCGCCGAATGACCCTCGTTCGAGCATTTTCGGACTCCGAGTCCGGAGCGTATCGGGGCGACGTAGATGGGAATAATGCACGTCCGGGCGTCGGTGGAAGGTCCATGCCAAAGAATATGCCGCGGCCCGGGGTTGGTGGGAGGCTTTGGAGGTCGTTCTCGACCGACATCGGAGAGACCACCAAGGATGAAGTGTTTGGGTAGCTGGGTACTGGCGGAGCCCTGCGTGGTGGCGTTGCCGGTTCGTCATCATCCGACGACAAAATAATCGTCTCAACTACCTTCGGGGTGGGTAAAGTCCGAACCTGTCTCCTCCTTTTCGGGTGAGTTGAGTCCCTCTTGACGGGTTGGGGAACGCGAGTCTTCTGCTCTGCACGTTACTTATTTCTTCCGTCGTGAGCCGGGGAACCAGTACCGAGCAAGGTTTCAGGGAATCTACGAGCTGGAGTTGGTGCTTATAAAAAGCTTTGGTACGTGTTGGCTGGGCGGATTGGTCCATTTTTGGTTCTTGGTTATCCAGGTACTCCACTGTTTGTTGTTATTCCAGAACATATTAGAGCTCTACCTCTCAACACCTCTGGCATCACCGCCGGCAGTAAATTCTTATTCAGGTCGTACATCGTGGTAAGCTCTTCAATTCTCTCCAGGAAATCCCAGGGCTCACATTCTCCATCGTACGTCAAGTTCCACTTCCTAACTTGTTCAGCCGTACCTCTCATCGAGGCCACCGTTTGTGTTGTGTGGGTCTTGGCGAGGTTCGTTCGTGGCTTTCTCCTTGCCTTGGGGAGAGCTTCCTCCACAGAACCGAGAATCCTCCACATTCTTCTTGTTGAGGTTTTCCATCTCGCGCTGGAGCTTGTTCGGCGTAACGGCCATACCTCGATGGTTCCGCTAGTGTCGCGATCATATTCCGCCAGATACGTTGTTAGTTCCTCCTTGCGAAGACTATACGCCCATGACACTCTTAGGGTGTTATGCATATCGTGCTGCCTTCAGAAATTGTACCCTTATTTTTTACCGTTTAAAAACTCCCTGGTCCCTGCTCGGGCGCCACTGTATCCCTCCGGTTGCTGGGATAGCTCGCAGGGGTCCAGAGTCTGTCACAGAAACTTGTAAGTGGAAAGACCGAGAGAGCGATAACACGGATTTCTTGTTAGTTTTTAATCAACACTGTTTTTATTATTTCGTTTTTCTTTTAAGGAGTACACAAGTATGAATTATCAAGTATATTCAAAGGTAGAGTTCCGGCAGCTCGTTCGGGGTTACGTGGATAAGTTCACCTCTCCGCTCGTCGTCGGCAGTCCAGTCTCGATTGGAGACCCGAGTAGGTTCTGAATGTGGGTTGTGTGGGAGACCTGGATAAGTTCTCCGTCTATACCGGCATGTTGGGTGACCTGGATAAGTTCGCCCTCCGTGCGGGTTCTCCTCCAGATAAGTTACAGTGGAAAGGTCGGCTAAACGGTAGACCTGAACAAGGTTTCTGTAGTTGTCGCGAGAGATCTGGACAAGTTTCCCGAACTGATTGGCTAACTGGACGAGTGTATGCGGAAGAGAGGACTCAGAAGTTGATGATACCTCAAGAACAATGATACGCGAAGGGGTGTTTCAAGAGTTACGAACACTTCATGGAATCTGGAAAGGTTACGCGAAGACCCAAGAGTTGCGGACACTTCAAGGAGTCTGAACAAGAATACGCGAAGGCGTTCCAAGAGTTGCGAACACTTCATGGAATCTGGAAAGGTTACGCGAAGACCCAAGAGTTGCGGACACTTCAAGGAATCTGAGCAAGAGTACGCGAAGGACTTCCAAGAGTTACGAACACTTCAGGGAATCTGGGCAAGAGTGCGCGAGGGAGTTCCAAGAGTTGCGAACACTTCAAGGAATCTGGGCAAGAGTACGCGAAGGAGTTCCAAGAGTTACGAACACTTCAAGGAATCTGGGCAAGAGTACGCGAAGGAGTTCCAAGAGTTGCGAACACTTCAAGGAATCTGGGCAAGAGTACGCGAAGGAGTTCCAAGAGTTGCGAACACTTCAAGGAATCTGGGCAAGAGTACGCGAAGGACTTCCAGGAGTTACGAACACTTCATGGAATCTGGGCAAGAAATTGAATATCACCACTCTGACTCACCTGGTTATCTGCGATTTTTTACTTCCACTCCACTAAATTCGTGCACTAGTTGACTTCACTTCCTTTGAACACTGACTAATCCCCTTTCGATTTCCTCCAGTCCTTTTATAGGAAACAGCCTGTACCTATTACCCAAAAAAATAAGTTTAAATAATTTAACAAAAACCACGTGCCATTGGGGTACCTATCCCATTACAGAAAAACCACGTGTTTCTTGGTAAGATTTATTTACGAATTCAATTATACAATTCAATATAATTCAACACATATAATTCAAAATACCATAACAACAACAAAAAGTGGGGACAAAAACAAACGAAGTGACTTTTGTCGTCACATCCTCCAATTATATTATTTAACTTACAAAAATTTTATGCATTTTTTGTTTTGTTTGTATTTTATATCTTCATGTAATGTCAAAAATGACAACGTACAAATTCGCCTTAGGGCGAAACCTATAACTCTCTAATTAGGGACAATAAATTCAGTTATTTAGGTTACTTGATTTCATTAAAAATTGTGAAGATTTTGGTGAAATAAGTTTTTTATACAAGGTATTGCTAGAAGCACTATCGAGTGATGTCAAAATATTCTGAGATTCCCCACAGCAAGTCCTTTAAGGGACCGAAGTATTACTATAACACTGGTCAACACTACATTTGTTTCAACCGAAGTTGTTGTTGTTTCTCAATGGAATCGGCGAGTTATTTTCAAATCCGGTCTCGGTTTTTCTCCATCAGCTCTTGTTCTTGAGATATAGCTCAAAATCGGTTTTTACGAGTTTTACCCAGAATTTCGTTATTTCCGGATACAAACAATTTTTTTGTGGGTTTTTCGGCACTAATATATTAAAGAGATGTTGTACGTTCGATACAAAAAGTTTTTGAAATACTTATTGTTAATATATATCAAGAAAATATAGAAAACATACGACGGATCTTGTAAAAATTGCATATTTTGAGTACTTTACGCTGTGATTACGTCATGGGGTGAAGTCATAGGATCTTCATATGGTATACCGGATATGCTTAGGGTGTCTACTATATAGTCCAGTATTGAAATATATAATATAAAGTTCATAGCGCACACGATACGGCCATAACCTAAAAATCATCATGAAGACTGCCATTGAAAAGTAAATGGCTTATGTGGTAATGATATCACTGGTAAATGATTTCTCTTTAGTAGTCTTCATGACGATTTTTAGGTAATGACCGAATCATGGGCGCTATGAACTTTATATTAAATATTTGAATACTGCACTATATAGTAGACACCCTAAGCATATCCGGTATGCCATATGAAGATCCTATGACTTCCCCCGATGAAGTAATCACAGCGTAAAGTACTCAAAATATACAATTTTTACAAGGTCCGTGGTATGTTTTCTATATTTTCTTGGTATATAATCACAATAATTATTTCAAAAACTGTTTGCATCGAACGTACAACATCTCTTTAATATATTAGTGCCGAAAAACCCGCAAAAAATATTTGTTTTGTATCCGGAAATAACGAAATTCTGGGTAAAACTCGTAAAAACCGATTTTGAGGTATATCTCAAGAACAAGAGCTGATCGAGAAAAACCGAGAGCGGATTTGAAAATAACTCGCCGATTTCAGTTAGAAACAACACCAACTTCGGTTGAAACATTCAACTTTTTCAATTTTGTTGAGCAGTGTAATCAATTATAATGTGCTTAAGGCCTTATTTTCCGTTAATGCAGCAAAAAATTATATTTATTTGGCTCTTAATAACAAAAATTATATTTTTAGTAACCCCAGACAACCTTCCGACCCATACACTGCAATTACCACTCCATACTGGGTGTAGATTTCACCTTAAATTGCGTATTAACCAGTTTTCATGAGCCATTAGGCTGAAAATCCATTTTTTACAAAGGCTGAAAAACACCCAACATTGATGGAAGCCCAAGGACCCTTGTGTTAGATTTTGTATGGAACCAAGTACATTTTCACATCGAAACCAATCAATATTACTCATTTTTGAGGGAAAGGAAGTTTATATTACTGGAAAAATTATTCGGTGTATATAAACAAAAAGTTGGTTTAATTGTATAGTTTTGGAATGGCACACACAAATTCTCCCCGATGCCGAAAAACTCCACTTGTTGAAATAAGTGCAAAATATAAGCTCTGTTCCTTTACCTGCCTGAGGTTACCATTTCTTACCATTTTTAACCTGCAAAGCGTTCCTTTACTTCAACAAGCATACAATTTATATGAGACCAGTTCACCACTTTTACCATTTTTTGCCACTGTTACCATTATTTAAAGTAAAGGAACAGACCAATATTTAACACATTATGTCAGCATGCTAATATTTTTTGGTTTAAAAAAGCCTCATATCTTGTCCTTAAAATAGGATCTTCACCCTAGTACCTAATCCAAACTGGTTAATAAGTAATTTAAGGATAAATGTACACCGAGTACGGAGCAGTAATTGCAGTGTATGGTTCGGAATGATGTCTGTGGTTACTTGAAATATAATTTTTGTTTAAAGAGCAAAAAAATCTGCATATTCGTGGTGCATTAATGGAAAATAAGGCCAACAGCACATTATTAGAGATTATAGTAATACTTCGGTTCTTTGAAGGACTTGTGCTGAAATCATCTGTATACACTATTAACTAAATACAAACAATTCAGGTATAAAAGTGTGTTCCAATTAACGTTATGTTGATTCTACTACTAATGTCCCTAATTATCTGACCATAATATGTACCATTTTTAGAGATGTGGTATGCCCTTCCCCCACATATGCGGAATCTCAGAATGTTTTGACATCGCTCGATAGTGCTTATACCAATACCTTATATACAATGTAATGCACTTTGTTTTGGTTGTTTCCCGGACTTTAGGTTTAGATAATGTACATACAGTGTGCGTCACAAATATTTGGTTTTCAATTTCACCAATAATAACACCTCAGTATTTTAGAAGCCCATGCCCAATATAAAAAAACAAATACTTAAAAAATGTTGGTCCAGTGGCAATTAAAAAATGTATGTAACATGGATACATGGCAACCCTATAAGCGGGAATAACAAAGAAAACGTTGTTAACCATGTTTTCTATGCGTCAAAAATATTCGGTTTTTGTAACTTTTGTTAAATATTTTGCCAAAAAACAGGTCATTATTGAACTTTTTCTGCAATATTAGTATACATTTTAATAATTGCGAACAGAATCCTTGTACCTGTGTGCAAGAATATTATATTTTATAGCAAATTATTAAAAATTAGAAAAGGGAAAACTGGTCATATTTCATTATAAAAACAGCAGAAATAAAAGGAACTTTTGCTTATTTTTGAATATTTAGTCGAATATAGTTTAAATAATGTGCAAAAGTCACGAAAATATAGAAATAATCGATTTCGTGAAACGCACAATCTCCTGAAAAATTAAATGACTTTCAGAAGATAGAAAATCGTAATGATAAAGCCTTTCATGGCCTTGTAAAACATCACAAACCATCGGCTTATTATATATAATTGTTCCACAAACATCCCAGATGGGACAAGGGAGACTTCTCTCATATCAGTGAGTGCACCCCGATTCATATTAGCTCAATGGTATGACACCTACTGTTTATTGCTGAGTCCGAAAGGCGTGTCCTAAGACACCACTTGTAGAGAAGTTTTACAAGGCTGAAATACTCAGGAAATGTCGCCAACATCACTGAGGGTTATTTTGCCACCGTTGAAAATTTGATGTTGCCTGGCCTGGGAATCGAACATACGACCATTAGCGTGCAAGGCGGGTGTGCATACCATTGCACCACGGTGGCTTATTTACGTAACCAAAAATCTAGTTCAAGTTTCGCCTTGATGTCTTTCAAAACTTGATGTACATCAGAAACTTGGTGAAATGGTAGTTTTAAATGCCTAAGCCGGAAAAAAGTTTACCACCAAGTTTCCGACCTTTCTGTGTACTCCTACACAAAAAGTAAAAAGGAGCTTCTAGGAGACATGTATTTATCAATGATTTATGATGTGTTACAAGGCCATGAAAGGCTTTATCCTTACGATTTTTTGGAATGTAAGTGCATATTTTTTTGGCGAAATCCCTGAAAGCAGACCTTGATATAATTCCATGATGTAATTCAACGTCATCTTCAGGTTCGTCTTCATCATTAGTTTCAAACTCAAAGTCTTCTTCGTTGGCTAGATTGTATAAAACACAACATGCCCTTATGATGTGGCACAGTTTTTTTATTCCCCTTAATTTACAGCAGTAAAGCTTTAAATTTCCTTAAGGATACCAATATGTGCTCTATTTTCACTCGACCCTAGCTGAGTTTCGTTTTGAACTGTTTTTTGCCTACTTAAATGACCATTATCTCTATAAGGGGTAACGACATATCGGCTGCACGGATAAGCAGAGTTCCAAGAATATAAAATAACATCTATAAAAAATATTAAAATGGTTTTAAAGAATTATTCTTACCACCACATTTTTCTGAAATATTGGTAAAAATAGTTGAATTCTGGAACACCCAACTATCACGGGATGAGCCTGGATATCCAACGAAAATAATTATAAAGTTTATTTTTTCGTTACATATTCCTTGCATTTTGATCGAACAATAACCTTTTCGATTAACGTTATCGTTTCTGGAGTCCTTGGGACCAATAGTTATGTGGGTTCCATCTATACAGCCTAAAATAATGTATATTATATGGGCATTTGGTTGTAGCAAACAATGTACCTATTACTTCGGAAAAGCCGCATTTCAATTTTTAAAAAGTCGTATGTGCTCTGTTTTTCCTCCTCTGTTGGCAACTTTATCACTTGAGGGCTTGGATTACTGAAGAAAGTACGTGGCACGCCTTATAGTTCGGCTTACCGTCGAAATCGTAACAGTGAACCTGTCCGGTACATTTCGGAAACTACAGGCTTCATGTCCCGCAAACCACAGAAAAATGGACAAATTTACTTCAGTGGGTAGCCGTTTGTCTGGGCGAAGTTCGCTATCCGCGAACATGTCCCAAAATTTCTTAACTAAAGTACGGGGAATTCTAAAATGCATTTTAAATCCCTGGTCTGTATACTTTGCAACTACATCTTCCCAGTAATTTAAAATGAAAGATGGAAGTCACCCAAATGATTACACTGTGATACAAAAGTGGACAAAATTTTTTTGCAGGATTTCTGATGCACAAATTCGGTTTTGTGGGAGTCCATAGAAGACGAAAATACCTTTGGTTTCTTTGGGTCACTTCGGGTTTTGATTTTATAACGGTAAATGTAGTGAAAAACTGTCTTTCATGGATTTTCAACTTTAAATGGACATTACTTCTTTTTTCCACAACCGATTTGCACACACTGTTTTTCATTATAAAGGGGAGAGTAATGCCTTTCGAACAAGCCATAGATTTTTAAAATCGGTTAACAAATGGCTAAGTAATAGTGGTTTAAGTGTGACAAAAACGCATTAAAAAACAGTAAAATGTTTTTCCTTGTGCCCTAGGCAGCGTAAACGACACCTAACAGTACAATTATTTACTGTTAACAAGTAGGAAATTTAGGTGGCTTTCCAAAATGGGAAAAACCAACGAAATCGGTTGAAAAATGAATGCGTTATGGCATTTTTTGTGTTTCAACTTTTTGGTTTTTTTCATATTTTCCTTTATAAAAGATGGGTATCTTAGCATGTATAATTTTAATTGTGATTATCCTGCTTAACAATTACGCACAAGGTATCAATATTTTATAAAGGAAAATATGAAAAAAAACCAAAAAGTTGAAACACAAAAAATGCCATAACGCATTCATTTTTCAACGGATTTTGTTGGGTTTTCCCATTTTGGAAAGCCAACTAAATTTCCTACTTGCTAAGGAAAAACATTTTACTGTTTTTTAATGCGTTTTTGTCACACTTAAACCACTATTACTTAGCCATTTGTTAACCGATTTTAAAAATCAATGGCTTGTTCGAAAGGCATTACTCTCCCATTTATAATGAACAACAGTGTGTGCAAATCGATTGTGGAAAAAAGAAGTAATGTCCGTTTAAAGTTGAAAATCCATGAAAGACCATTTTTCACTACATTTACCGTTATAAAATGAAAAACCGAAGTGACCCAAAGAAACCAAAGGTATTTTCGACTTCTGTGGACTCCCACAAAACCGAATTTATGCATTAAAACCCCTGCAAATTTTCACTGTAGCACAGTGTTATTAGCGTTTATATTGCATTTCCGCAACATGACTCTATTTTTTATGGTTGCTGCGAGTTGTTCCACAGATTAACTATGGAAGAAGAAAAATCAGGATTAATTTTAACGTAATTGAAATTACCTCTGCTCGTTTTTGGCAGCAATTGCAAAATTTCTTCATCGCCAGAATCATCTATTAAAAAGTCTTCCTCACTGCTTGAGTGGCCCTCCAGCAGATCACAACATAAATTTGTTGCTTTTAGTTTTTCCAGCGCGGGTTGTTTTCTTCTTGTTTGTTTTTAGTTTTTTCGACGTCAAAATTGTCAAACAAATGTCAAAAATCAGTTCTACCAGTTTTTTAGTCTGGTAGCCTGTGGTAATAGTGAAAGCCAAAGAGAACAATTCTTTCTCTTAAAAATTGCTTCCAATTTTGGGGTTAAGGAACGCTTTGCAGCCCAGCAAAATGTTCGATGCCAAAGATGTCATTCAATCATGGGTGCAAGTGAGCTGGCATGTCATCTTTTTAGCATCTTCATCGATGAATTTTATATGAGCGTGGGCCCCAAAAGATGCTATTCATTTTTGGATCCAAATCATGTCATTTACACCAATGCTTAGACATGTAATTTTCACCAATTCTTTGGCATGTCATTTCCACCAATGCTTTGGTATGTCATTTTCACCAACCCTTTGCAATGACATTATATTACGACGAGAGTTTTAACAACGTTGGTTGTGATTTCGAGTCTCCGAAAACATAAAGAGTCTCCGACAATTAATCTTATATATTTAGAAAAAATTTTATAAATAAAAACACAAAATTCATCTCTATTGGATAGATGGAATGGGTTCAAATGTTGATGAAAAGATCGTATCTTTCACGACTTCCTTTGCATTGGTTCAAATGCTAATGAAAAGATCGGATATTTCACTACTTCGTGTGAACCAATGCAAAAGATGCCATGAAATCACGTTATCGCATCCTTCAAATTTTGGTGGGAGGTTAAAATGGTAACCTCAAGTAAGTAAAGGAACATAATTATAATTCAGTTGTGTATATGATTTAATGTTTATTCCAATACAAAACAGAAGAATTTCTTCCATACAAATGTTCTTGCCAAACTTTCTGCAGAATTGAATTATATTATTGAAAAATATTAAAACAACAACAATTAGATTAAGAGCAGACTATTTTGAAGAAAAAAAAAAAAACAAATTGCAACAGCAATCACAATAAAAACGCCACCAAAGCTCTATATGAGAAACACCGGCACGGTTTTTTATGTTTGGTTGTCGCTTTAAAGCAGACCAACAAATATTTTATTACGTTGCCTTCGTTGTAATTCAACGACACATAACAGTGGAGAGGGTTTGTCTTGTTTTGCAAACACTTTCGTTGGGATTGTGTGAGGTTGCCAAAGAAAAACTACTCATTGAAGTTTTTTCTGTGGTCATGCTTAAACTTCGAGTTGACGATTGATGTTTGGGTATAAGTTTTTTGTTGAAGAAGTTATTGAAAAATAACTTCGGTAGAGAATATCCACAAACAGTAAACAAGAGAACTGATGAGATCCTGTGGCGATGATCTAAGCTAGTCTTGTACTTATGTGTTTTCAGTAAAGATACAAACGTTTGTGTATAACAATATCACTGTTTTGACTGAGTTTCATGTTGAACTGTTTTTGCTCTACTTAAATGGCCATTATCTCTATAAAGGGCAACGACATATCGGTTGCACGGATAAGCAGAGTCCCCAAGAATATACAAGTCCAAAAAATTAAAAAAATATTACAAATGGTTTTAAAGAATTCTTACCAACACATTTTTCTGAAATATTGTTAAATATAGTTGAATTCTGGAACACCCAACTATCACGGGATGAGCCCGGGTATCACACGAAAATATTTATAAAGTTTCTTTTTTCGTTACATATTTCTTGCATTTTGATCGAACAATGACCTTTTCGATCAACGTAATCGTTTCTGGAGTCCTTGGGGGTCAATAGTTATGTGGGTTCCATCTATGCAGCCTAAAATAATGTATATTATATGGGCATTTGGTTGTAGCAAACAATGTACATATTACTCTGGAAAAGCCGCATTTCAATTTGAAAAAGTCGTTTGTGGTCTGTTTTTCCTCCTCTTTTGGCCACTTTATCACTTGGGGGCTTAAGGCCTGCGTACATAAGCTGCCTCGCCTGGTTGCCTTGCTTTCCTACTTCATTTCTGACATAATAAAAATAAAAGATTTTATCAGAAGCAAGCAAGGTAAGCAGGCGAGGCAGCTTATGTAGGCAGGCCTTTAGATTACTGAGGAAGTACGTAACATGTCTTAGAGTTCGACCTACCGTCGAAATCGTAACATTGAACCTTTCCGGTACATTTCGGAAACTACAGGCTTCATGTCCCGCAAACCACAGTAAAATGGACAAATTTACTTCAGGGGGTAGCCGTTTGTCTGAGCGAAGTTCGCTATCCGCAAACATGTCACAAAATTTCTTAAATAAAGTACGGGGAATTCTAAAATGCATTTTAAATCCCTCGTCGGTATACTTTGCAACTACATCTTCCCAGTAATTTAAAATGAAAGATGGAAGTCAGCCAAATGATTATTAGCGTTTATATTGCATTTCCGCAACATGACTCTATTTTTTATGGTTGCTGCGAGTTGCTCCACAGATTAACTATGGAAGAAGAAAAATCAGGATTAATTTTAGCGTAATTGAAATTACCTCTGCTCGTTTTCGGCAGCAATTGTAAAATTGTTACGTTGCCTTCGTTGTAACGAGACATAACAGTGGAGAGGGTTTGTCTTGTTTTGCAAGCACTTTTGTTGGGGTTGTGTGAGGTTGCCAACGAAAAACTTCTCATTGAAGTTTTTTCTTTGGTCACGCTTATACTTCGAGTTGACGATTGAGGTTTGGGTATAAAAGTTTTTTGTTGAAGAAGTTATTGAAAAATAACTTCGGTGGAGAATATCCACAAACAGGAAACAAGTTAACTGATGGGATCCTGTGGCGATGATCGAAGCTAGTCTTCCCTGCTAGTCTTGTACATATGTGTTTTCAGCTAAGATACAAACGTTTGTGTATAACAATTTCACTGTTTTCAAAGTTGTTGGCAAAGGGAATCCCTGAAAGCAGAACTGGATACAATTCCATGATGTAATTCAACGTAATCTCCTGGTTCGTCTTCATCATTAGTTTCAAACTCAAAATTTTCCTCATTGGCTAGATTGTGTAAGACACAACTTGCCCTTTTCATGTGGCACGGTTTTTCTATTCCCCTTAATTTACAGTAGTAAAGCTGTCTAAACTTTTGCTTAAGGAAACCAAATATATGCTCTATTTCACTCGACCCGAGCTGAGTTTCATGGTGAACTGTTTTTTTGCTCTACTGAAATGGCCATTATCTCTATAAAGGGCAACGATATATCGGATGCACGGATAAGCAGAGTCCCCAAGTATGTGTATAGAAGTGTAGAAATGGTATTTATTAAAAAATATTACAAATGGTTTTAAAGAATTATTCTTACCAACACATTTCCTCAAATATTGTTAAATATAGTTGAATTCTGGAACACCCAACTATCATGGGGTGAACCCGTGTATCCCACGAAAATATTTATAAAGTTTCTTTTTTAATTACATATTCCTTGCATTTTGATCGAAAAATGACCTTTTCGATCAACGTAATTGTTTCTGGAGACTTTGGGGGTCAATAGTTATGTTGGGTCCATTTATACAGCCTAATTTAAGGTATATTAAATGTTATATACAGTGGTGGCCAATACATTTGCAATAAAATCGCACGATTTAGGAAATTTCATTTAAAATATCTTTCTGATAGTAAAATTATGTACTTTGTGCAATTATTTATAGTTCATTGCTTCAAAAATAAGAAAAGAAAAAGTTCTTACACGTTATACAAAAACAAAAATTTTGAAAAAATCAAATGATAACAAAACACAAACATTGAGTATATTGGCGCTTCCAGAAAAAGAAAACGCCAGTACCAAAAGAAAAATCTTTCAAAACATTCAAAATTTGTCAGAACCCATTAACATTACAATACAATTACAGTGTTTAATAATCTTCGGAGAGAAATTTTGATTGTATTTTTGTCTTCGAACAATAAATGACTGTTTTTGGCATCTTATTCCATTATAAGCACATTTTTTACAAATTTTCGGGAAATTCCTCATGCATAGCAAAGCCTAATTGTTTTAAAATAGTTACAATTTTATTAATTTTCTTAGCAAAAAGCAAGTTGTTATGGAACTTTCGGACAATGTTGGTATACATTATCATATTTGTAAGGAGATTATACAAATAAGAAAAATGAACAAAAGTGAAAAGAAGGTTGCATAAATTTTAAAAATTGAGTCGAATCCTGTCGAGCTGATTTACAAAAGACACAAAATATTATAACCATGGCAAAACTACCAGGTAGTGGTATCACACCAGCTGATCGAATATGAAAAGTCAAATCCTTTTATAAAAAATTATTTTTGTTGTAATTTACCCAACAACATAAAGTAGGTTTTGACATAACATATTCAAAATTTTACGATGCCACTACCTCGGTAATTGTGCCATGATTGCAACCTACCAAAAAACCATTAAAAATTTTGCCTGGGAAGGAAGATAGTCCAATTGTACAAAAAAATAAGTTGGAAACACCAAATAATTTTTATGAAATTGGTAGAAGGCTAAATGCGCATAAAAATAACTTTAAGGAAAAAGCCTTGTCGCAGCCTTGTAATATGCCGTAACCCATTAGTTGATCTATCCAACACAGACATTCGTTGAAATTTTGCCTAGGATAGCATTGTGACCCTACTTAACTAGGATATTTCTTTCTGAATATATATCTATTTTTAATTTAATTATATTTAATTCGTACCTTTTTTATTCATTGTGACCCTACTTAACTAGGATATTTTTTTCTGATTATACATCTACACATTAATTATAAGATTAATGTCTTGTTGTGTAGAAAACATAAGTAAATAAATATAATGAAGCCAGAAAGTTGGGGATAAAGGGCTATTTTTGAAAACGAGAACTGAAAAAAATGCCCCAACCAAGTTTAAGATTTATTTTTGCATTTCTATGCACTCTAAAGGGCTGAGTACATAAGCTGCCTTGCCTGCTTACCTTGCTTGCTTCTGTAGTGTTGTGTAGTTCCGGAACGAACTAGTTCCAAGGAACTATTCCGGACGAGGAACGATTGGAACTATATCCGGCTCTTTCATTTATATAGTTCCTTTAGTTCATATAGTTCCAGCCGTGCATATAATTCCTTTCATTTATATAATTCATTTTCTTTATTTAATTCCACACTCACTTCGATCTTTCACGTTCGGTTCCTTCATCATTCAGATTCGGCCACATTGTTAAATAAACGTAGATCACATCCTCGTTACATCGATGCAATTTATTAATTTTTTGTCAATTCATCCACCAAAAGATAAAAACAAAAAGTTTCCTTGAAGTACTTCACCAGCCAATATCACCCATATACGTTAACGTGACTGCAACAACAACATAAGTTCCCTTTATTCTCATCTGCCGTGGTTTAGCAAAGGAAAGATTTTCTCAGAGAGACTAATGCACAAATATTTTGAGAACCAATGTACTTCACTCTCGGAACTATTTGGAATGAAGGAAGTAAAAAGAACGAGGAACGAGAAAGATTCATTGAACTATATCGCTCTCGGAACTATATTAAGGAACTAGTTCCTTTTGGCAAAAGGAAATAGAAAGATCGATTCGCTCCAGGAATTATGTTGCCCAACTCTATGCTTCTGATAAAAGAATAAAAATGAAAAGGCAACACAGTTCGAAATTTGCTCGGTCTTCTTTATTCTTTATTTTTGTTATGAAATTGCACAGAGGATGGAAGCGAGAGCAGATAGGATGGAAGCAATCGAAAACAACAAAATATATTTTTGCAATCCATATTCAATTTATTAAACAAATTAGTCTATTTAATGTAATAGCAATTAAATGTATTGTGACCTTTCTGAAAGAAAAATTAATGATTTTGATTGAATTAAATTCATTTATTATAATTTGCTATATTATTAATTATCTATATTATACTCCTATACTAATTTTTAGATCCAATGTATTGTGCCTTACAGGCTTTCTATATGAACGAATTAAATAAAATGTAATTTAAATGAATGTTTTTTATTGTTTTCTTCTTATTTGTGATTGAATGTATTCGCAAAGTGGGTCCCGAACTCTATTCGCTTGCGACACATTGCTATGGCCATATATTCTTCCGAAATGTCAGTTCTAGATTCCGTATCGAAATCGATATCGTCTTCACTGGCAATATTATGTAAGGCGCAGCATGCTCGGATGAAGTGGCAGATTTTTTTAATACCCCGCAGTTTACAATAATATAACTGCCTGATACGTTGTTTCAAGATACCAAAGGTATGTTCAATACAAACTCTCCCAGAGCTTAGCCCTTTTCTGTGTATATAGTCGTCCTTTCCTTCATTTGGTGGGTCGATAACCACATGAGTTCCATCTATACAGTCTTAATATGAAAATGAATCATGAATATGAATAGAAAAATATGAATTCGGTTACCGATTGCTTTCGGAAAGTAACTCTTTTTTCCGAAAAAACAGCAGTCTCCTCCTTTTTCGCTTCACTTGGCCACTTAATGACATCGGGACTCAATGAGCTAAGAAACATTGAGACCCTTATTATCATTAAACCCACGGTGGAAATTGGTAAATCGAAACGGTCAGCAATGTCACGATAACTGCAAGCTTCGTGACCTGCAAACCAGAGAAATACGAGTATGTGCACTTTTTCGGAATATAGTCGTCGACATAAGTTTCCATATAGGCTTGTGGAAATTCTAAAATGACTGCGAAACTCATCCTCGCTGTATGTCGGCACTATACTCTCAACGTAGTGCTTTATGGTATTCCGCTGCATCTTCTCCATTAAAAATGGGAGCAATTCAAAAACATGAAATCTTCCTTTCTTAATAAAATATCTTTAAAAATTTCATCATCAATATCATTTGTAGAAGAAGAATGTGGCTCCATTAGCATTGAGACTGTTGTTATTATGAGGGCCGTATTTAGTTCTGCTTCTCTATCTGTATACAAATAAGTAGGTAAAATTTTTGTTAATTATTACAAATTAACCAGTTAAAATTTTCTCTTAAGCTAAGGGGTCGATTTTAGATGGCAACCCAACTCTAGTTGCGTTGCCCACAGCAAATTTTGTAATATAATTTTCTATTTCGGCATCAAAATTTATACTTTTTTACAAATAAATTAATAGCTGAAGGTTCAAAACACTGATATAAATTGAATTTGATAAAAGTTTCCGTCTTTTTACTCATTTTAATTGCGTGATTTTCTCTTCTGGCAACGCAACTACAGTTGAGTGGCTATCCATGATCGACCCCTAAATATGTATGTTATTTTGCCTTTACATTCGCCCAAAAACTTGTAAAAACATTATACTATCGATTTCTTGACGTGGACCCATCCAGAAACATCCACCTCTATGTTTTTTTCATTCCACCTCCAAGTAGCAGAAACATCCACGTTTAATGTAATTTTCGGATTCACAGCAACAAATGTGAAACATCCAAATATATCATCTTCAAATCCAACAAAAATAATAATAAATAATGGTTTTAGACCCAAGTATGTTTGGACGAAATCCGTTTCAGACATTTTGGAGTTGATTTAGCAATGTCTGTCCGCCGGTCTGGCTGGCTGGAAGGCACGATAACTCTCGAACGGATCAATCGATTCGGTCCAAAATTTTCGTAATATTTTTCCCAAACTTAGTTTAAGTTCGGCGATGGGTTGCATCGGTCCACTCCTTCAGATACCTCTCCCACAAAAGTTCGAAAATGTTCGGGAAATCAGGCGCAAGTCCATACTTCCTGAGAAAATAGCCTTAAAGGGCTGAGTACATAAGCTGCCTTGCCCATGTTTTAATAAGAAAGGTTAGCCAATGCTTTAAGTCAATTTAAATTTTTTCATTCGAGTATGCCTAAAACTTCAAAACAATATAAACAAACTGTGTATGTGTGTGTGGTGTTTGAATAATATGCCAAACAATCGAATTCAATGATTTTCAAAATTGTTTTTAGACCATTTGTATGAAAGAAATTGTTGAGATTTGCATTGAAACAATCAGTTTATCATATTCACAACTCGATTATGTGGAGAAAACTTAACTCCTCATTCATTTTTCGCGTTTTTTAAAAATGCTCAACAAATACATTGTAAACAAACCCACTTGTTGCTTTTATTTTGAAGTTTTAGGAATTCAAACAAAGACGTAAAGCAATAAAGACCCGAAAAAATACAAAAACATACGCTAATAGTTCCACATTTTGGTTACAGATGGCACACAACTTACTGGAATTGATAACAGCAATGCTAATCGTTTTTGATTCCCATTTCTCGCGACAGAAAACATTAACGTTGTGTTTCGTGGCTGAAATTTATTTCTTTACTTTTTTTATTGTTTATTCAATGAAAAAATCAAAAGCGAATGCCGTCAAACTTAAGTTTTAATGTTTTTCTTGTCAATATTCCAATGAGTAACAGTTTTCGTTTAACAGAATGTTGCTATGATATCGTAGCAACAGAGGTTAACTCCATCTACAGTTAATTTTTCACAATTGACTTTTCCTATCTTATAATATTGACATCTTTGATTCAAAAGAAACAAGGGTTCTATAGATTTTTTTCATTTAAATCTACCTCTTTACTTATACCATGGCCTTGCCTGCTTACATTGCTTACTTCTGATAAAAGTATAAAAAAGAAAAGGGCAACCCAGTTCGAAATCTGCTCGGCCTTCTTAACCTGGCGTTTACACCAGACAGTTTGTCTTCAAATACAACTCTGATTTACTAACACATACATACATTTGTCGTTTGGCTACCAGCTGTACATCATTCTTTCACAGACAGCCGGGTTAACAAAATTTTGACATTTTTTGTAAAAATGTGTGAGATAATAATTGAAATGTGTTGAAAACAAAAGAACATGAACAAAAACAAAATATGTGAACGGAAAACAAAAGGAATTCGATGATTTTCATTAATAATTTTACAACTGTTTTTGTAGTTGTCTGGACGCCTACGTCACAAAGGCAAGCTTTCGGATTTTGACAACCAATACATGAAGTCAACTGTCCTGTCATTTGTAAACGCAGGAAAGCAAGGCAAGCAGGCGAGGCAGCTTATGTACGCAGGCCTTTAAGGTGCAAAAAACCCCTGTGACATCGTGTGTAATGGTTGGAGCGCAAGTTAACTCTCGAACGGATCTGCCGATTCGGTTCAAAATTTGAAATTCGTAATATTTTGACCGAACTAAGTGTAAGTTCGAAGATAAGTCATATCAGTCAACTCCTTCAGGTACCTTCCCCACAAAAGTTCAGAAATGTTCAAAAAAATTGTGCGAACGATAACTCTTGAAGGGAGTGACCGATTTGGTCCATACTTTACACATCCTAATATATCTACCAGATATAGATGAGGTTCGAATATGAATCATATTTCTCCACTCCTTCGAGTACCTCCCACACAAAATTTCGGATAAGTTTACTTTATGACCTGCTCTCGAACCACTTTGATATTTTTTGAAACAACTTGCATTCGCTGCCTCAATTACGATGGTAAAATTGGTCCATAACTGGTCCAAAATTTGTACGATGGCCCACTGAAATGACTAGTGGTTGCGATATCTATCGGAAAGATATGACTCCCAAAATAAGATCAACTTCATAATGAACTATCTCTGTTGATTCCTTCAGGTACCTCCTCCGCAACACTTTTGAAGTGTAATCATAATCCGCATTTTTGTTGGCAAATTGAAATGTCCAAAAAGAAAATTCGGAATTCTGAAAGTTTCAATTCACATAGGCTGAGGGTATATCTCGGTCGGCAAAGCCGACTGATACTTCTTTACTTGTTATTGCGTACATTATTATATTCTGTGGTTAAATAATATTTTCAGTACAAAATAACAAGAGAAGGGGTTAAAGAAAAAAAACTAATAACATCATAAAATAAACAAAATGTGCACTATATATATGTATATATATATATATATATATATATATATAGCCAATTTCATATTCGAACGGCTAGTGTGACACCACTATCTATTCAATATGTCTTGGCTTTATATATATCGTGCATATCTTCTGTAACCCCCTATTGTTTACTTCTGAAAACATTATTTAAGCTTTCCAAAGCAAATGGAATATGAATTCTAATTGTTTGTGCTTTTGTTTATACAAAGCAGTCATTTCACATACATGGCATGTACATTAATGGTCTGCGACCAGTGGATATTTTTTCAAATCATTACACCCTCATGTGCCATTTCTCAACGAGGAGGCATTTCACGTAATCATTCATCATGCTGTATACATTTATCTAAGGTATAACTGACTTATTCAGTGGTTGTGAAACGCCCAACACCAAATGTAATTGAACTATAGGACAATAGCTCTCAATACATAAAAGGGCTCAAATGTGGCTGAAGTACGTGCTGAACTGGACGATAAAGTTCCACCCGGCTATCGTGTTAAGGCCTCGGTACATAAAGCTGAAATCATTTCTGCCTCTTATGTGACGCGGCCCTTAGTGTTGCTACAACTATCATTCCCTTTCCAATGCACAAATATAAAACATACTGGAACGCAGTGCGATGTTTGGCATACATACATATTTATTGATATCGTTGGGAATACCTGGCCGTCTACTTGTGTTTCTCCTACTACATGGATGCACCGCTTTTTGCTAGGATTTGATACCTTTAAAATAAAAAAATAATTACCACAGACTACGAAATAAGTTATTTTACTTACATTATCGTTTTCCATAATTTATTTAATAATTTTTTCCCTTTTTTATATCTATTTATTTTAATAGCCAAACGTTTGTTTATGTTTTTGCCAAGAAGTCCGCCACAAAACAATCGAATTTAAATCAGCTGATCAAACTTCCAATTCTTACAAGAAAATTTTTCCTTGCAAAAACTTGTAAGCAAAACTCTCCAAAATTCTCTCACAATTGTCTCCATATTCTCTCTCTTTTACTTTGAGAGTTTGTTATCGAACAGCATTTTGTAAAAGTTTGTGCAAATTTGCAAAAACTTTTGGGTTATCGTACAGACCTAATATCAAAAACAACAAAAATATATTCCATAATACGAATAACAGAAAATGCTGTAAAAATTAAAAAATAATAGGGAACAAGTAAGAAAAGTGTTAAGTTCGGTCGGGCCGAACTTGTTATACCCTCCACCACAATTTTCAGTCATTTCGGTGAATTAATGTGGCCACAACCTTCAAAATACCGAAAATCGGAAGGGACCGTTCTATGGGGGCTATATGATGGCGTGGACCTATACCTACAAATTTCTGGGGGAAAGTTTCATACCCCAAACGAACACTAAATACCAAATTTCAGCCATCTCGGTGTGATAATGAGGCCAAAACCTTCAAAATACCGAAAATCGGGAGATATCGTCCTATAGGGCTATATCAAAATGTGGACCTATATAAACGTTTTATGGTAGAAATGTTTCTTAGCCTCTGGAAACACAAAATACAAAGTTACAACCGATTCTGTTGTCAAATGGGAATAACACATTCAAAATAAAATGACGCGTACTTTATATGGGGCGTTATATGGGGGCTATACCAAAACGTGGACCTATATAAACCAACTTTGGTAGCAATGTTTTTTGGTCTCTGGAGGCACAAAATACCAAATTACAACCAATTCGGTGGTTAAATGGGACAAATATCTTAAAAATTCCTTAAAACGACGATGCGTCACGCGTCATTTTGTATCGGGGCTATACGAAAGCGTGGACCTACATAGCCCGCTTTCAATACCAAAAGTCCTACTTACATATAATAGATTTTCCCAAAATTTCATCCACCTACGTCAATCCGTTCGGACGCTAGAGTGATTTCCACAGACGGACGGGCATGACTATATCGATGTAGAGTTGCACGCTGATCAAGAATATATATAGTTTGTGGGGTCTACAATGATTATTTCGAGTAGTTACAAACGTAGTGACAAACTTAATATACCCCCATCCTATGGTGGAGGGTATAAAAAGTGTACATACACCCCAATGAAATATGGATATTACCGTAAAATTTATGGAATTAGCAATAGAAATTTTACATTTTCTTGCTTTATCGAACGTCTTTTGTTGTCCATGATATTTTGTTTGTGGATTAATTGCCGTTATTTAAGGTCAGACTTCGCGTATAGCTCGTTAAAGCGGGTCCGCAAGGGTCCTTGCAGATTTCTTTGAGTTTTTGGTAGTTTATGAATCCCCAGAAAATACAGTGGGACTAATAATTTTGAGATCCTAGAGCGCTTTGAAGTTGTTCTTGTGGATAATATACTCGTATGCTCCTGAGCTTCTCTAAGTATACGAATTTCTGACTTTTCTCATAAATTTTATAATTTTCACAGCATTCCAAGGGGCAAGTTAAATGCAGAAGCCTTGGAATTAGCTTTTCTTAAAAAATGTATACATTGTTGATGCATTGCAAATCAGGGGGTAGAGCATTCCAATGACAAATAGTGCCTATAAAAAATTGTCTTTCAGAAACCAAGCTCCTCCTCCTAAGGAGGTGTATTATGGAATATATTTTTGGTGTATTTAATATTGTTTATTAGGGGTATGAAATACCACTATGTACTTGGATTTTCATAAAAATGATTCCTTACCCTTAAAACTCGAGATTTATAGGGTGTATGCAGACTTTTTTGGTTGACTGTATATTATGCACATGGACAACTTCAAAGCATTTTAGGATCTCAAGATCTGCCTCCTGGCACTAATTTTGTGATTTTTATAAAGTAAAATACCTAAAAAAACGCAAAGAAATAAGCAAGATTCCGCTTTAACGAGCTATACAAGAAGCCTGACCTTAGAAAAGGGTATTTAATCCCAAAAAATTATTTTTTTTATATAGAATACATCTCAGATACTCAGAGACAGTCGCCAAAACAAACAAATGTTTAAATTTGGCTAATTCCATAAATTTTACAATAATCATATTTCCTTAGGGTGTATGTATACTTTTCTGTGTTGTGAAAATTGAATTTCTTTAATTGTATTAAATACACGTATTAGATTGAAATAAATTTGTGTAATTATGATTATTTTGTCACCAAGGAGCCACACAGTGCAGTTGTTGTTGTAAAAAACCCAACGATTTAGCCTAAACTGCATTTTTGTAGGGTGTATGTATACTTTTCTGTGTCACTGTATATTTATGGATTTTAAGGAATTTTTCAATGCACGGGAATGACGGTAGGGACAGGACTAAAATGTCTCAAATACATAATTAAAAAAATAAAATTGTGTTTATGAAATCAAAATTGACTTGGTTCATTCTTCTAGAATAACTCGGCGTACCTTATTTATATAATATATTTTAATAAATTAATGAATATCAGTGTTTTTGAACACAAACCGGTTTGGGAAACGCACAGTAAAGACGTTTTGCAACTTGCGACCAATTTTTTGGATATAAATATGTAAAATATTTTATTTTGTTTTTCGGACCTCGTAAAAGGAAATTTTGTTTTACTTATTCTGTTTCTAAAAATTTATTTTTTTTTCAATATTTTTAACCCTAAATGCCTCGGGACACAGAAACTAGTCTTGTCGCAATATTCACCCATATACCCTTTCTAGCCTAAAGGCTGAGGGCATGGTAGAATAAGAAAAGGTAGCAGCAATACACAGCTGACTGAACTGGGTTGTAACGTTAGTGTCAAATTTCATATGACATTTTATACATTTATTTTTATTTCGATGTACATTAGGGACATATATGTATTTTTGAGAAAAAAATATATCATTCGGAAAAAAACATTTCCCAGAAAGACTTCTTCATATCAATGATATGTAACCTCCTCCAAGTTTGAACGATAAGCCGCGCAGTAAATCCCCGCTTGTAGAGGCGATACAACGTTTGTTAATATGTGAGGTATTTTGTTAAAATTTAAAAAATAAAGCCCTAATAAACATGTGCTTCTTTGATTTCTGAAACAAAACATTGAAACAGCTTCTCCTTTTTCTATGAATTTCCAGCGACCCCAAACTTTTCTGCAAGAATTATACTTTCTGCGAGAATTTATGCATTTAGTGGAACGATGTGGAAACATAAAAATTGAAAATGTAACGAATTTTCATTCATATTTTCAAAAATATTCAACCAAATGTGAAAAATTATTAGTTTTTTAAATTCCAATAATTTATAGACATTTCCTTGTTTTGTTTACAAATACAACTGGCAGTAACGTTACAAACAAAAACAAATTCCTTTGTGGTTGTTGTTCGAGTTGTATTTGTTGTATTATTAACTTTACCTTATATTTGTTCTACCATGGGCTGAGGGTATAAAAATAAAAATTGTTAAACAACATCGATTGCTACCTCACAGTGAAAAGTACGCACTCTAAAAGTTTTATGAAACCAAAAGGATTTCTTAGGAGTTTAGCACTTGGTATGACATCCTTTGTTATCCTTTATAGCTTTTAGCCTTTTTGGCAAAGATTTAACTAAATTTTCGGTGCAAAATATCTGCATTTTTCCCCATTCTCCTTGCAAGACATTTTTCAGGATTCCTATACTTTACTTTGTCTCCAAAATACTCCATAAATTGCCCATAGGATTCAAATCCGTGGATCGGGGAGGTGTTTGTATCACTTTTGGACAGTTAAATGGCGTCCATTCTCGAAAAATGTGTGATTTGTGCTTGTCCCAAATCCCATTTTTTTCAGCGCTACATTTCAAATTATCCTTCAGAATGTTTAAATAATATATGTATCTTATCCTTATTTCCTTCGATAAAAACAAGATTCCCTACAATAACACAGTCTCCTCTGTGCTTTACGGTTGGAATTGTGTGTTTAGGGCCAAAGGCCGTATTTGCTGTACGCCATACCTTACTTGGTCCATCCAAACAGGTTAAATTTGCTTTCATTGGCATAAATAACAGCCTGTTTTGGTCGGTAGAACCAATGCCTTGCAGGAGAATTGGGTAAAATGCAGATATCTTGCAGACGAAAATTTAGTTAAATCTTTGCCAAAAAGGCTAAACGCTATAAAGGATAACAAAGGATGTCATATCAAGTGCTAAAACTCTAAAAAACTAAAGAAAGTTTTAATGAAAGAAATTGAAGTAGATACTTTTGACTGTGATTCACTATACATTCCAAAAAAATCTTAAGGTTAAAGCTTCTCATAGCCTTGTAACACATCATAAGTCATTGGTAAATAGACTGCACCCCGGTTAACTACCTCTCAAAAAATTCCAAAAAAATGAGGCAGTTACGAAAATCCCGCATACATAGGTACCTGATGTGGGTAGTTATAAAAATCTCACCTCAACCTTACAAAAAATGGCAACAATTAGAACACAATCGCTAAAAAACAAAACGGTGTTAGAAGAATAGTTCATTTCAAGTCTAAAAATATATACAGTATGCAAAGTTCATATTCGTACACCCCTAAAAAATTAATAAAATCGTTATTAATTATATTTTATGTGCAAATATGAAATAATTGATAAGAATTACCATAACGAAGAAAGTTTCAAGAATAACAAAACAAAGTTTTAATTTATTCCGTCATTTAGATATAGATGGCGTCTATGTGTGTGGCAAGGTTCGTATTCGTACACCTATAAGCACTATATATTTGCAGTTTTTAAGGATTTTCAAAGCAAAATACCGCAAATTTTTGTTGTTTTCTTCTTTTGGAATGCCTTTGCTATAGAAATATATAAAAAGTTTTGCATGAATAAAAAGTCGGACGAATATTCGAAATACTTAAGAAAAATGTGCTAGATATGATTAACTATTGCAATTTATTCCCGAATTTTTGACGAAAATACCTAAATGCAGTCCTTCTGCAATAATATTCGAGGTCTAACATGAAAATAAATGTGGTCGGCGTTTGGAAATGCAAAGAAACGTAATCCGGGCTTAGCTAAAGTAAACACATTTTTGGTATTTACTTGGTGAAAATCGCAAGTTTCGTTTTATATTTGACATTAAATATATTGAAGTTTTAGAATACGGTTTCTAAAATCATTTTATGTCAACACATATCGGAAATTACGAGGTATAATAAAATTTTCAGGAAGAAAATAACGCATTTTTTCAAAAGGTTACCCCACGTTCTTTCATGGACAATTTACTTCATTCTTTTGACATTTTTTTACTCATTTTGGATCCTTCGGTAAAGAAATATAATTTTCAAGAAGTAAAAAACCATTATTTTCGCAATTTTGGAAGCAACAACCCTCGTTCAAAGTAAGCGTAGAATTTCAGTCGTACGCAGACAGTATGAAGACTTGTACAGTTTCATTTTTCTTCATAATTTCTCACAGTTTTCGACATAAAATGATTTTCGAAACCGTATTCTAAAACTTCAATACTTTTTATGTCAAATATAAAACCAAACTTGCGATTTTTACCAAGTAAAAACCAAAAATGTGTTTACTTTAGCTAAGCCCGGATTACGTTTCCTTGCATTTAAAAACGCTGACAACATTTATTTTCATATTAGACCTCGAATATTGTTACAGAAGGACTGCTGTTAGCTATTTTCGTCAAAAATTCGGAAATAAATTGCAATAGTTAATCATATCTAGCACATTTTTCTTAAGTATTTCAAATATTCGTCCGACTTTTTATTCATGCAAAAATTTTAATAAAATTACCGTTATTTTTACATATTTCTATATCAGAGGCATTCCAAAAGAAGAAAACAACAAAAATTTGCGGTATTTTGCTTTGAAAATCCTTAAAAACTTCAAATATATAGTGCCTATAGGTGTACGAATGCGAACTTTGCCACCCACACAGGCGCCATCTATACCTAAATGACGGAATAAATTAAAAATTTGTTTTATTATTCTTAAATCTTTCATCGTTATGGTAATTCCTATCAATTATTTCATATTTGCACATAAAATATGGAATTAATAACGATTTTATTAATTTTTTAGGGGTGTACGAATATGAATATTGCATACTGTAAGTTATGTAGGTGAGCATATGACCATAGCGTAGCACTGGACATCTTCATCACAATTCATTTTAGAAATACACCAGTGCGGGTAATAATCCGATAAAAAGTATTATTAAATGTTCCGTTTGGGGAAAATATCTGACGGCAAATATCCGAAGTGGGTGCTTATAGAAAAGTAGTTAACCGGGACAGTTTGAACTCATTGGAAAACGTTGAGGATTTAAGTTGTGAGGCAATTAAACGGGAAAGGCAGTTAAGCAGAGAGGCAGATAACCGGGGTGCAGTGTATGTACATGTCTCCTAGAAACTCTTTGTACGTTTTATGTTGGAGTACACAGAAAGGCCGTAAAATTGGTGGTATACTGATTTTCCTGCTTAGGTATTCAAAACTAACTCCATTTCACCAAATTTGTATGTACATCAAGTTTTGTATGTACACCAAGGCGAAACTTGAACTAGATTATTGGTTACGTAAATAAGCAGATGGTTTGTGATGTGTTACAAGGCTATGAGAAGCTTTAACCTTACGATTTTTTTGGAACGTAAGTGCATATTTTCTATCTTCTGAGGGTCACTTAGGACTCGGTGACCACTTTCAAGAAAATTAAGGGCGCTTTACCCGTAATTTTCAGGAGATTGCTCCACCTTCCCTCCCAGTCCTTGGTTTTGGCAGGCTTATGTGTTTCACAAAATCTATTATTTTTATATTTAATATAATTAATATTATTTTTATAATTATAGTTAATAGAACAACTAAGATTAACAGCCTGTTCATGTATGTCGACCGAAAGGTTTCTTGAGCTTTGGAAGTGGAAAAACATACATGAACAGAAAATCATGTAAACACCTTCGAAACGAAAATCTATGCGACCGACAAGCCATACGAAATAACACGTAAACGTACACTTTTCCATTCAAGTTGGGTTCATGGATTTCGAAAGGACTGTCTCTTATAGAAAGAGAATGACAAAATCACTCAGTGCTGTTTTACATTTAAACGATTTGTCTTACGATTTTTTGTCTCCTCTTTGCTCATCTTCGTAAATTTCAAACACAGGGTTGCATTTTTTTGTAACATTGTACCAAGTGTACATTTTGTTAAAAATTCTGTTTCAATTTCTCTTACTATGTTTTGCAACTCTGCTTAACAAGATAACCACCACAAAGAGGAGACAAAAAATCGTAAGAGAAATCGTTTAAATGTAAAACAGCACTCACTTGCTTTTTAGCTGCCGAGTGGAACGTAAACTCGCGAATAACACCGAAAATCTTAAAACAAATTTATGCAACACAATCTCAAAACCAAATAAAAATTTTATAGACAAATTTTAATGGAGGTTTCATTCACTATTTTGAAGAAATCAATAACATTTTAAAAATCAATAACATTTTATTTTTCAAACAAAACAAATCACACATATTCCAATGTTTGTATGTACCTATGTGTGGATTTTATTTTCATTTCTCATTTGGCTCTCATTTATGGAACATAGTTGTACAAATGTACATTCAAATTAGTAGTATTTCGCATAGGATACGTAACGGCATTCGCACGATAGTTTGCGAAATACATGAACGCATTTTTAGACGGAAGTGAGGGCCTGCATTCCTTTCGTACAGGTTTCCGTGCGACATACATGAACAGGCGGTAAATGTTTTTAGCTATATTCATCCAGAATTTGCCATTACTATTAACTTCTTAAACAATGTTGCTTAGTTTTGTAGAAAATTTAGTAAATTTGTAATCAATTCAATTTTTAAATATTTTTAACGTTAACTTTACTTAACTTCATGTTGCTGAACGTCAGAGGCCTCCTCAAAGATATTCGTGTACAAAAAAGTAGCACTTTACATAGAAAAATCTTTCAAAACGAGCAAAAACGCAGTGCCTTCAGGTGTTCGAATATGAAATTTACCTTGACTCTGAACGCCATCTACCTTAAATGATGGAACTAGTTAATATAATTTTTTCTTTCATGTAAATTATTCTTAAATATTCTCTATCCAATAAATTAATGCACTTGTTTCTGCCATAAAGGCACACTTTTTAAAGTGTGTTCGAATATGAGTTTTGTATACTGTATGTCCAGATTTTAACATTGAAGAAATTGGGACAAGTCTAGAGTGAGCTCTAGTAACCGAGAAGTAACAGCCACGCCTAATAAAAAGTCAAATTTGACAATGTATTAACTACGATGAGATATACAGTATGCAAAGTTCATATTCGTACACACCTAAAAAATTAATAAAATTTGAAGCATTGTGGCGTTTTTTTTTTATTGGGATAGCGTTTGCAATTTTTTTTTTTTTTTTTTTTGTTTTTTTCCAAAATAGTCTGGCTTAATCCCATTGTTGTTGTTTTAATATTTTAAAACAACTATTTTATTAGTGGAAAAGATTTGGCATTGTTCGCCAAGGGGTAAGGCAGGGAATACTATAGTTTCGATCCACGCCACTGGATCTCATCAGTTCCCTTGTTTCTTGTTTGTGGATATTCTCCACCGAAGTTATTTTTCAATAACTTCTTCAACAAGAAACTTTTTATACCCAAACATCAATCGTCAGCTCGAAGTATAAACGTAAGCAAAGAAAAAAGTTCAATGAGAAGTTTTTCCTTGGCAACCTCATACAACTCCGACGAAAGTGTCTGCGAAAACAATTCAAACCTCTTCCACTTGTGTGTGTCGTCGAATTTCGACAAATGCACACACCAAAATTTGGTTGGTCTGCTTTACAGCAAAAACAACACACGTCGTGCCAGTGTCTTCAATTTGAAGCATTGTGGCGTTTTTTTTTTTTTTTTTTTTTATTGGGATAGCGTTTGCAATTTTGTTTTTTTTTTTTCCAAAATAGTCTGGCTTCATCCCATTGTTGTTGTTTTAATATTTTAAAACAACTATTTTATTAGTGGAAAAGATTTGGCATTGTTCGCCAAGGGGTAATTGAAAAATAACTTCGGTGGAGAATATCCACAAACAAGAAACAAGGGAACTGATGAGATCCAGTGGCGTGGATCGAAACTATAGTATTCCCTGCCTTACCCCTTGGCGAACAATGCCAAATCTTTTCCACTAATAAAATAGTTGTTTTAAAATATTAAAACAACAACAATGGGATTAAGCCAGACTATTTTGGAAAAAATAAAAACAAAATTGCAAACGCTATCCCATAAAAAAAACGCCACAATGCTTCAAATTGAAGACACTGGCACGACGTGTATTGTTTTTGCTGTAAAGCAGACCAACCAAATTTTGGTGTGTGCATTTGTCGAAATTCGACGACACACACAAGTGGAAGAGGTTTGAATTGTTTTCGCAGACACTTTCGTCGGAGTTGTATGAGGTTGCCAAGGAAAAACTTCTCATTGAACTTTTTTCTTTGCTTACGTTTATACTTCGAGCTGACGATTGATGTTTGGGTATAAAAAGTTTCTTGTTGAAGAAGTTATTGAAAAATAACTTCGGTGGAGAATATCCACAAACAAGAAACAAGGGAACTGATGAGATCCAGTGGCGTGGATCGAAACTATAGTATTCCCTGCCTTACCCCTTGGCGAACAATGCCAAATCTTTTCCACTAATAAAATAGTTGTTTTAAAATATTAAAACAACAACAATGGGATTAAGCCAGACTATTTGGAAAAAAAAAACAAAATTGCAAACGCTATCCCAATAAAAAAAAAAAAAAAAAAACGCCACAATGCTTCAAATTGAAGACACTGGCACGACGTGTGTTGTTTTTGCTGTAAAGCAGACCAACCAAATTTTGGTGTGTGCATTTGTCGAAATTCGACGACACACACAAGTGGAAGAGGTTTGAATTGTTTTCGCAGACACTTTCGTCGGAGTTGTATGAGGTTGCCAAGGAAAAACTTCTCATTGAACTTTTTTCTTTGCTTACGTTTATACTTCGAGCTGACGATTGATGTTTGGGTATAAAAAGTTTCTTGTTGAAGAAGTTATTGAAAAATAACTTCGGTGGAAAATATCCACAAACAAGAAACAAGGGAACTGATGAGATCCAGTGGCGTGGATCGAAACTATAGTATTCCCTGCCTTACCCCTTGGCGAACAATGCCAAATCTTTTCCACTAATAAAATAGTTGTTTTAAAATATTAAAACAACAACAATGGGATTAAGCCAGACTATTTTGGAAAAAAAAAATTAATAAAATTTTAATTAATTCCATATTTTATGTACAAATATGAAATAATTGATAGGAATTACCATAATGAAGAAAGATTTAAGAATAACAAAACAAATTTTTAATTTATTCCGTCATTTAGGTATAGATGGCGCCTGTGTGGGTGGCAAAGTTCGTATTCGTACACCTATAAGCACTATATATTTGGAGTTTTTAAGGATTTTCAAAGCAAAATACCGCAAATTTTTGTTCTTTTCTTCGTTTGGAATGCCTCTGCTATAGAAATATGTAAAAATAACGGTAATTTTATTAAAAATTTGGCATGAACAAAAAGTGGGACGTATATTTGAAATACATAAGAAAAATGTTCTACATATTATTAACTATTGCGATTTATTCCAGAATTTTGGACGAAAATAGCTAATAGCAGTCCTTCTGTAACAATATTCAAGGTCTAATATGAAAATAAATGTTATCAGCGTTTGGAAATGCAAAGAAACGTAATCCGGCCTTAGGCAAAGTAAACACATTTTTGCTTTATACTTGGTGAAAATCGCAAGTTTCGTTTTATATTTGACATTAAATGTATTGAAGTTTTAGAATACAGCTTCGAAAATCATTTTATGTCAAGACATATCGGAAATTACGATGAATAATAATTTTTTTAGGAAGAAAATTTCCCCGAAAATAGTGAATTTCTTCAAAAGGTTACCCCACGTCCTTTCCTGTACAATTTACTTCATTCCTTTGACATTTTTGTACTCATTTTGGAACCTTCGGTAAAGAAATATAATTTTCAAGAAGTAAAAGCAATTATTTTCACGATTTTGGCAGTCATAAACCTCGTTCATAGTAAGCGTAGAATTTCAGACGTACGCAGACCGTATGAAAACTTGTACAGTTTCATGTTTCTTCACAATTTCTCACAGTTTTCGACATAAAATGATCTTCGAAACTGTATTCTAAAACTTCAATACATTTAATGTCAAATATAAAACGAAACTTGCGATTTTCACGAAGTATAAACCAAACATGTGTGTACTTTGCCTAAGCCCGGAATACGTTTCTTTGCATTACCAAACGCTGACAACATTTGTTTTCATATTAGACCTTGAATATTGTTACAGAAGGAACGCTATTAGCTATTTTCGTCCAAAATTCTGGAAGAAATTGCAATAGTTAATCATATCTAGAACATTTTTCTTAAGTATTTCACATATTCGTCCGACTTTTTGTTCATGCCAAATTTTTAATACAATTAACGTTATTTTTACATATTTCTATAGCAGAGGCATTCCAAAAGAAGAAAAGTACAAAAATGTGCGGTATTTTGCTTTGAAAATCCTTAAAAACTCCAAATATATAGTGCTTATAGGTGTACGAATACGAACTTTGCCACCCACACAGGCGCCATCTATACCTAAATGACGGAATAAATTAAAAATTTGTTTTGTTATTCTTAAATCTTTCTACGTTATGGTAATTCCTATCAATTATTTCATATTTGCAAATAAAATATGGAATTAATAACGATTTTATTAATTTTTTATGTGTGTACGAATATGAACTTTGCATACTGTACATTCTTTCATCACGTATCGTATTATATACGAATAAAATTTTATTCTTACCATTTTCCCCTATTTCTTCCAATGATAGTATAGTATAAATGTACATACATGGCGTTCAACCCATCGTGTTTCGACACATAAGAAGCATGGCATTTTTGCTAAAGTCATATCTGATAAAAGACTTAAGGCTTTACCTAATTAATTGCGTGTTGCGTGAGCGTTCGAAAAAAACAAAATACATGTACATATTTCAAATTGAAAATAAAAACAAATACATGTATTTTTTTTTTTTTTGAACGCACACGCAATTAATTAAGTAAATCCATAAAGACCAAGTTCGACCTTATAAAAAGATTTCAGAATCACTTTTTAATTAGGTCGAGCTTGGTCTTTAGCCATTTACCAGATATGACTTAAGCAAGAATGCCATGCTTCTTATGTGTCGAGGCCTTTATGCTCATCCTCAAAAATTTTGCATAAAACAGCTGACCTTTGGGTGCAATTACTGCAAAAATATGCCGAATTTCCGGAATTCTCTAGGCTGCATTTAAGCTTAAATGCAATATCGTGAACGTAAATTGCAGAAGGATACTTCGGTTTTATTATGGCCTGAACTCCATTGTAATTTCCTGCCATGTTCGATGCGCCATCATATCCTTGGCCTCTCAAAATATGGGATCAAAGCCCAAATTTATAATTTTGTCTATAATAACGGTAGATAGTTCTTTTCCTGTTAATCATTCTACTTCCACATAGCAGAGGAAACACTCGTTTGCTCTATTGGTTTTCTTATCATAAAACCGTATGCAAATTGAAAGTTGTTCTTTTCCGGAAATATACGTGGATTCATCTGCTATATTGAAAAGAACACAGCACATTTGATTTCAGCGACATTGGAGTTCTGTATCTATAATCCAATAATATCAATCAATTCGTTTTGAATTCGAGGACTTATAGTACGTTTATATATAACCGGATTTAACAAACCCACTGGGTTTTAAATGTCAATTCCATTACATATACATACGTCAAACAAATCCTCATAAAGAAGGTTAACCCCGCAAAAAGCTCTAATATAAACAGCATATTACTTTATATACAGTGACTGTCACTGAAAATGATGCAACCTGAAATAAAAATGTAAACGTTGATAACTTGGAAACGAGTTAAGATTTTTAACAATTCAAAAAAACAATTTTGTAGGCTGAAAAGTTGTCTTTAAGATGCCATACAAAAATATTCCGTTTTCAGTACTGTTATACTAAAATTTTACAGGAAAGAAAAAAATTGACATTTTTAAACTGAGCATTGTAAATGATGTACCACAATAATAGAATAATAATTTTCAAAATTGTTAGCTTTTTATGCCATTTTAGTAATCAAAATGGTGGAATAATTGGTCCCCTATAGTTTTCAGTAGTTTTGCCTTTGATGATGTTCCTGACGTAATTTTGGCATGATTGTAATTAGTGTCCCTTTGTAGACAATAGCTCTGTCTGGTTACCCTAAAATTTGCAACAATTTGTACCAATTGTTGCTGGAAGTCGTCTGTTAACACAAAAAACCAGCAAAAGAGAGCGATTCGAGAGAGACATTTTGACAGTTTTTTCACTGAGAGCTTGCAAATTCTTGTTGGACAAATTTCTTCTAGCAGCAACTGGCAAAGCAATTCTTCTTCTTCTTCCTGAAAACAATCAATCATCTGTTTCTAATTTGTGGTTGATGTACATATGTATGTTTGTGAAAATTAAAAACAATTTTTTGTGGAAATAACATAGTCTAATTGTATTGTTTTATGGAGAACAAATTTGTGGAAAAATACTTGTTTCAATTTCTTTTCTAATTTTAATAAAATACAACGTGTTTGCTTCTTTATTGGCGGACAAATTGTTCTGTTTTGGCAAGCCAGCTGATTGCTTGCTGGTTTTTGCTGTTAAGTGTCTTTTTACTTTTTACAATTTTCTAGCAAAAGAGAATAAAAATCCCTTACTCTCTGAGAAAGTTCTTGCTGGACAATTCTTGCTGGGAAAGTAACCAGACAGACTTAATTTGGCTAGAAATTTCTAATTTTTGAAGGTTTTTTTCCAACATATGTATCACTATGAATAATCATTAACGATTATATTTAGAGCAGCCAAGATCACCCAAGCTGTGTTCCTTTACTTACCTGAGGTTACCATTTGTTACCATATTTAACCTGCAAAGCGTTCCTTAACCCCGAAAAGTGGCAAAACTGGTAGCAATTTTTAAGAGAGTGAGAGGGTAGAGAGCGAAAATGGCTTTCTCTTCTACCACAGGCTACCAGCAAAATTTCTGCAGGTAGAAAATGGCAGAACTGATTTTTCGACTTATGTTTGACGATTATTTCACAAATGGACGAAAAACCGAAGAAAAAGTCGAACAATGACAAAACTAAAAACTGTGAATACATATATTCACTCTATTCTCATCTGTCGTGGTTTAGCAAAGGGAAGACTCGCTCAGAGAGACTAATGCACAAAATATTTTGAGCACCACCGGTCTAGAGTAGGTATCGGCACTAAACAAACGCATTGTTTGCGGTCTCACACATATATACGTCTCGCTCTCTTCACAAACAGCGTGTGCGTTAATGCATTGCTAAAACTAAAAATCATTGAAACAAGCGACAACAGAACCTTCTTCATTGACTTTTGAACGAATACTGAGTGGTGGTTGTTCTGTTGTTATTCTCATCAAGGGCACGTGTGCCCCTTTTTGCCGGATGCTGGTCTGGAGCAGCGTCAGGCGATTAGGCGCCCGTGTGCGCTCATTTACCTTTGCTCTCTCCACACACACAATTCAACCCATTGAAAAAGCATGCACTCACACAATGACACCCCGTAAAGTATGCAATAGAAAAGTATGGTGCCTGACCCTGGTCTAGAGTACGTAGTGATTTTTATGAAATTCGAAGTATGCAGTTTTATTTCGTCTCACTAATAAACAATATTTAATAGAACAAAAGTATATTCCATAATACAAATAACGGTAAATTTTGCAAAAACCTAAAAATTATGGGGACAATAGTTTACATACACCCCAAGGAAATATGCGTATTGCCGTGCAATTTATGGAATTAACAGCAAAATTTATACATTTTATTGTTTTGGCGAATGCCTCTGGGTGTTTGAGATATATTTTAGAGAAAAGAAAATAATTTTTGGGGGTTAAATGTCGTTATTTGAGGTCAAACTTCTTGTATAACTCTTTAAAGGCGACCCTTGCTTAATTCTTTGCGTTTTTAGGTAATGCACTTAAAAAAAAAACACAAAATTAGTGTCAGATTACAAATTTTGAGACCCTAGAAAGCTTTGGAGTTGTTCTTGTGCAAAATATTGCTTCTTGGACGTCGATAAATGCCCGCTTTTCATCAGATTTCTCAGGAATTTAATAGATTCCGCGGAATTCTTGATGCAAATTACATATAGAAGGCCTTGAATTGCCTTGTAATAATCTCTGATACAATCCTCTGGCATCAATTGAATCAGAAATGTGAAATATTCTGTTACAAACCTGTTCCCGAAGCTTCCAAAGCATCAACATGTAAGCACTACCAAAAAAGCATGAAATTTGTACTGCGAACAACGTCGTTTTCGTGTATTATGATCATCACTATAGCGGCGAAAAGTTTCGTATAATTGTACATTTCTGAGTTAACTGATGCCAGAGGATTGTATCAGACCATATTACAAGGCAATTCAAGGTTTTCTATATGTAATTTGCACCAAGAATTCCGCGGAATTAATTAACTTCCTGATGAAAATCGGGCATTTTTAGACGTCCAAGAAGTAATATTTTGCACAAGAACAACTCCAACGCTTTCTAGCGTCTCAAAATTTGTAATCTGACACTAATTTTGTGGTTTTTTAAAGTGCATTACCTAAAAACGCAAAGAATTAAGCAAGAAGTTTGATCTTAAATAACGGCATTTGACCCCAAAAATTATTTTCTTTTCTCTAAAATATATCTAAGATACCCAGAGGCATTCGCCAAAGCAATAAAATGTATACATTTTGCTGTTAATTCCATAAATTGCACGGCAATACGCATAATTCCTTTGGGTGTATGTAAACTTTTGTCCCCATCATTTTTAGGTTTTTGTAAAATGTACCGTTATTTGTATTATGGAATATACTTTTGTTCTATTAAATATTGTTTATTAGTGACACGAAATAAAATTGCATACTTGGAATTTCATAAAAATCACTAATAACCCTAATACCCGGGATTTAGGGGGTGTATGTAAACTTTTGTCCCTGACTGTATGTCCCGGTCCACACTAGCGTAAATTTCATTAAAAAATTTCATGAAATTAGTCGTTCTTAAATCGAATTCGCCACTACAGCAATTTTATGATTTTACTCCACTATGGAAGTCGATCTAAAGACGCATAATTTTATGCAATTTTTTCAATGAAATCACTCTAGTGTGGACCGGGACTATGGAAAGAGTCCTGTAGCAACCAGGCCTGCCCCATATTATAACAAAACATAAAAAGCCTTCAAGGCCAATTAAAACTGTGCACAGGTTTGTGCAGTTTACAATTAAAATATAAATATCAATCAATATACATACAGTGAATCACAGTCAAAAGTATCCACTTCACTTTCTTTCATTATTAAAACTACGATTTCTAAGAGTTAATTAATGGTAGCGATTTCATTCTTTTTTTATATTGTTACATTAGTGTCTTAACTTAAATATTATAAAATAAAATTAACAAAATTCAGGTAAATTTAGATAAAAAATAAAAATTGTTAAACAACATCGATTTCTACATCACAGTGAAAAGTATCCACTCTAAAAGTTTTATGAAACCAAAAGGATTTCTTAGGAGTTTAGCACTTGGTATGACATCCTTTGTTATCCTTTACAGCTTTTAGCCTTTTTGGCAAAGATTTAACTAAGTTTTCGAGGCAAGATATCGGATTTTTTCCCCATTCTTATTGCAAGGCATATTTCAGGATTCCTATACTTTAGATGTTACGATTTTTTATATGTGTCTCCAAACTACTCCATAAATTATCTATAGCATTCAGTTACATAGCATCCATTTTGGAAAAATATGTGATTTGTGCTCGGGCTCATATATTGATAAAATTGGAATGTTGTCCCAAATCCCATTTTTTCAGCGCCTAAATTTCAAATTATCCTTTCAGAATGTTTAAATAATACATCTTATCCTTAATTCCTTCGATAAAGACACAATTTCCTACACCGTAAGCACTCATACAACGCCATACCACACCAGAGTCTCCTCTGTGGTTTACTTTTGAAATTGTGTGTTTGGGGTCCAAGGCGGTATTTGATGATGGGGAAAAATTCAGATATCGTGCACCGAAAATTGATTTAAATTTCTGCCAAAAAGGCTAAAAGCTGTAAAGGATAACAAAGAATGTCATACCAAGGCAATGGTGCACAAGAAGAGAATGCTATTTTGGGTTTTTGTATGGGAAAGAGGGTTGTAGTTAACTTTTTCGTAAAGACGCGTGCATGGCTGTACCAAGGGCTGAAACCCTAAAAAATCCTTTTTGTTTCATGAAACTTTTAGAGTGCATACTTTTCACTCCGAGGTAGAAATCGATGTTGTTTAACCATTTTTATTTTTTATCTAATTTTACCTGAATTTCGTTAACTTTATTTTATTATTTATCTTTTATTTTTATTCATTGTGAAACAATCGTCAAACAAAAGTGGAAAAATCATTCCTACCATTTTTTACCTGCAGAAATTTTGCTGGTAGCCTGTGGTAGAAGAGAAAGGCATATGTGATCTCTCTCCTCTCTCACTGTCTTAAAAATTGCTGCCAGTTTTACCACTTTTTGGGGTTAAGGAATGCTTTGCAGGCAGAGGTGGAAGCGAGTCGATCTTCGGTCGGCGACGCGCCGCCGCTTCTCTTGTTTTAAGATTTTAGCCGCCGCCGATTACATCGGCTCAAATCGGCTAAAAACCGCCGCTGTCAACTCGACTGGAGATGGCGCGCGACGATATTTTTTTAATCGATTTAACGGAAAGTTTATAATAAATATTAATAATTCTAGTTGTCAAAATGCATTTTGTTTATTCACAAAACGTAAACGAGAAATTCTCAGTAATGAATTATTGTTAACAAATTTTGCCGTTTAGACTGATTTTGAACGACTGATGTAACACCTTCTTACTCCGCAAACTCAAATGAACAAACTTGGCATCACTTACACATTTTTCATGCGGTTGTTGTTTTTAACGCATTATGCGACGCACAACGGACCGTATGTGCCGAGGCCTAAAGGGTGTTGTCGATTTGGTCCAATATTTTCATAACGTAATCGTTCTACCAACGTAATGGGTACTTTACACGATATGTTTTTATACCCTCCACCATAGGATAGGGGTATATTAAGTTTGTCACTACGTTTGAACACATAACACGTGAAATATATGTTAAATAAACAGGAAAAACATTAACCTTTCCTGCCAACGTATATTTTACTTTTCATTCATATTTTCCATTAATTCTGAAAATTGTGGTATTTTCTGTACATTTTAATATGTTTCTATTTTCAAAATTAATGAGAGAGACATGTCAAAACAACATATGTATGTGTATACAGCAGTGTTCACCAGCGAGCCCTTACTGAGAGCAAGTGAGCATACATTACTGTGTGTTTTACATTAAAAGTTACGCTCACTTGTTCTCAGTAAGGGCTCGCTGGTGAACACTGGTATACAGACTTTCAGGCAGGTATTTAGCTATTGTTTCTAGATTTGTACTCGAATTTGAAACAATGGGCAAAAAATGTAACTGCATTGAAGGAGAATAGAAAATTTGCTATGCTTTGAATGTATACTAATCGTTGAACTGTTTACTTTTTATTCATGTTTTGCAGTTTTTCTAAAAAAGCCCTACACATGGTTTAATTAGAAAGGTTAGCTAAAGCTTTCTGTCAGTGTAACTCAGTGTTCACCAACAACTACAAATGGAACCGCTCCGTTTGTGTTGGGCACACACACGAGATTATCTATCCCTCTCTAGATAAACATCGTGTGCGTTAATTCATTGCTAAAACAAAGAAGATGATCGGTGGTGAAAGTAACGTTTTTGTTGTTGTTGGCGTTTTTTATTGTTGGACTGCAGAATTTTACATCTTTGTGTTTATTTCAGCTTGAGTCCAGATTTTGTTGTAATTCAATTGTTTGAATAACAACAAAATATTTTAAAGTGGATATGAAATTGATTAGTTGCGGGCGAAGGGTACGGAATACTATAGTTTCAGTTGTCACCAAACAACTTCATCAGTTCCCTTTTTCGCCGACTCTGTATCGATAAACAGGCCAATAAAGCCATCTAGCAAATTAAATAAAATGAGAAATGTGCTGTATGGCCCTAAAGCTGTTTAACCTACAATTTGAGTCGAACTAAAGAATTTCGTATCCACCACTGTTTTTATGTCGTCTTTGCTTCGCAAAGAATACGAACATAGGAATGTTGCTTCAATAAGCGGGGGTAAAAACAACAAGAAAGTTGTTTTTGCATTACGCATTGGTCAACAAGGCCGTGCTGATGCCTATTTTTGTTGTTGGCGTTTTTTATTGTTAGACTGCAGAATTGTACATCTTTGTGTTTAGTGGTGGATATGAAATTCTTTATTTCAAATGTTTAAGACTATGTCTTATTGGGCTGCTAGGTCTAATTTTTGCAAATGAAATTAAAAACTATTTATTTCATTTTTTTATCCAACGTTTCGTCGGTATTTTCCAACTTCTTCAGGGATATTTATTTAAAATCTGGCAACGACAACAAGATGGTATAAAAATTCTTTTGTTACTTTTACATTTTGTTTTTGGAATATGGCATTAAGATATGAAATACTTACAAATAATTTTTCGTCAAGTTTTTACATTTAGTATGGTCAAGTTGAGGTTAAAAAAATAAACACTACAATTAAACTAAACAATAAATGCAAAAATAATCGAAATTAATGTAAATATATCACAGAGTTTCCTTAATGCTAGGGTATCACAGAGGGTAGGAATACGATTAAAAAATTGCTATGGTGTAAATTGCGTTTGTTTGGTCTTTATCATCTTTTCTGTTTATTGCATTTCTTATATTTTGTTGGATTCTTATGCTCTCCAACGTATATCTTTTATTCTCGATTCTCTCTTTGTCCAAGATGTTGACATTTATAAGATCCGCTTTGTGGTCTTTCTCAACGCAGTGTTGTGCCAAAGCTGTTGTTTGTTTACCTTTTTCTATGTCTGCTTTATGTTCTGATATTCTTGTGTTTAAGCTTCGCTTTGTTGTCCCTATATAAACTCTGCCACATTGTTCCGCTGTATTCCCTTTACATGTTATTTGATAAACTACATTATTTTGGTCCCCCTTTTCAATTTTCGTTTTTGTTTTTGTGTATAAGCATGATGTTGTCTTGTATGGTTTGTATGCTACAGCTGTTTCTTCTTCATCCATAATTTGTTTAATTTGTGTTGTTTCTGTAAGTTTTGGGATATATTGAACACTATAATATTTGGTGTTGCCAGATGTGTTATTTTTGGGTGCTTTCTGGGATAATGATGTTTTTATCAGGTTATTTATTAAATTAGTGGGGTAACCGTTCTGTTTGAGAATTTCTTTTATTTTTAATATATTCTTGTCTTTAAATTGTGCGTGACTAAGTGATAATGCTTTTTTAATCAAATTAATTGCTGTGTTTCTTTTTTGTTGAAATGGTTGTGTAGAGTGGTAATTCATTATTCGTCCTGTGGCGGTTGGTTTCATGTACCAATCGGTGTATAATTTGTTGCCAACTCTATGTATTTTAATATCCAAGAAAGGTATGTTGTTGTTTTCTTCAATCTCCAATGTGAACTTTAGTTTATTGTGATAGTTATTTAATGATTTTAATATTTTTAATTCGTCTCCTTTTTTAATTACTGCGAACATATCATCCACGTATTTTGTTAGATATTTAAAATGTATATTTTCCTTATTAAGATCTTCTACAATTTGCGTCAGTAGGGTATCTAGGACAATGTCCGCTATAGTTGGAGATAGGGGATTCCCCATTGGCATTCCATATATTTGTGAATAAATGGATCCATCATACATAAAGTAATTATTGTCGTTGAGACAAAATTGTAATATCTTAAGAAATTGTGACTTCGGTATTTTTGTGTATTCTTTAAGTGTTTCCCATTGAGCCATGATGTTTTTTATGGCCAGATGAATTGGAATATTAGTAAATAAGGATACTACGTCGAATGAGACTAATATGTCGTCATCATCTACACTTATCTCCTCTAATTGTTCCTTTAATTTGATTGAATTCTTTATATTATACTTTTCCATTATGATGTGTTTCAGTATTTCTCCAATATGCTTAGACAATTTGTAACACGGAACCTCTATCGAAGAAGATATTGGTCGTAGAGGCATATCTGGTTTATGAACTTTGGGAAGACCATATAATCTTGGAGCATTCGAAGCATGTGATGTTAGTTTAAATCTTTCATGTGTCGTGATGTAATTTTGTTTATGCAATTCCATGATTATTTTGTTATTTGTTCTTTGTAATTTTTGTGTTGGGTCTGTTCTCATTACCTTGTATGTTGTTTTGTCTAATAAAAGTTTCTCCATTCCATTCCTGTAATCATTTCTGTACATCACCACCGTTTTATTCCCTTTATCTGCTTTTGTGACAACTATTTTTTCTTTATGTTTCCGTAAGAATTGTTTGGTTTCGTCGAATATTTGTAAGATAAACTTTTCTTTTGGGCTGAGTTTTGTTGTTCTTTTGTATGTTAAATTCTTTAGTTAAATTCTTTAGTTCGACTCAAATTGTAGGGTAAACAGCTTTAGGGCCATACAGCAAATTTCTCATTTTATTTAATTTGCTAGATGGCTTTATTGACCTGTTTATCGAGACAGAGTCGGCGAAAAAGGGAACTGATGAAGTTGTTTGGTGACAACTGAAACTATAGTATTCCCTACCCTTCGCCCGCAACTAATCAACTTCATATCCACTTTAAAATATTTTGTTGTTATTCAAACAATTGAATTACAACAAAATATGGACTCAAGCTGAAATAAACACAAAGATGTAAAATTCTGCAGTCCAACAATAAAAAACGCCAACAACAAAAATAGGCATCAGCACGGCCTTGTTGACCAATGCGTAATGCAAAAACAACTTTCTTGTTGTTTTTACCCCCGCTTATTGAAGCAACATTCCTATGTTCGTATTCTTTGCGAAGCAAAGACGACATAAAAACAGTGGTGGATATGAAATTCTTTAGTTCGACTCAAATTGTAGGGTAAACAGCTTTAGCGCCATACAGCAAATTTCTCATTTTATTTAATTTGCTAGATGGCTTTATTGACCTGTTTATCGATACAGAGTCGGCGAAAAAGGGAACTGATGAAGTTGTTTGGTGACAACTGAAACTATAGTATTCCCTACCCTTCGCCCGCAACTAATCAATTTCATATCCACTTTAAAATATTTTGTTGTTATTCAAACAATTGAATTACAACAAAATATGGACTCAAGCTGAAATAAACACAAAGATGTATTTTTCTTTACGCCAACTAACTATTTTAACATGGGGATGAGCTAGGCAGTGGACAATTATCCATCCTTGCATTACTTTGAACCAGTTATAAAATAACTACTTTTGACCGATTTATAGTCCATTTAAAAAATCCAATTAATAATCAGATGAAGTGAAACTTACTTATATCTATCTTTGACGGATTTGTAGTTAGTTTACACAAACACAGTTAAAAATCAGATGAAATAAAACTAATTTATATCTAACTATTTTTGCCCGATTTATAGCCAGTTTAAAAAACCCCTGTTAATAACCAGATGAAACCAATATATACAGTTAGTCAACTAAATTATTGCAAAACCAAAATTATTACAAAATTTTAAATAAAACATCATGTTATTGGTATAAATAAATATCATTATTAATATTTTTGTTAACAATACAATTCTTACACATGTTTATTACTATAATAAAATAAAAAGTAGTTAAAATTCACTAAATATTTTCTTAAAATTAACCAAAATGAGTACAACTCATTATTTGCACTGTCAACTAAAGAATTGCAAAATTCACAACTTTTCAGTTTTTCACGGTATTTTTCGAAAAGTTGGTTTTAATATTTCCTATGCCCACATTAGGCATCAAAAACTGCTTGTAAACGTATCTGAATTTAATAAATAAGTTTCGGAATGTCATATTCCAATGGTATTTTTTAGCCATTCTTCTTTATTGCATTTTATTTAGTCCCCAGGTTAGTGGGCGACCTATTCCCGACTTTTTTCTTCAGGTGTGCCCATGAATTGTCGATATTGGGTTAATATTTAGGCTTTGGACTGGGGTGTCAATGACTTTGGACCAGTTGTATAACAACCAAGTCCTACATAAATACGATTTATGTGTGGGGTCGTTGTCTTGGTAGTATTCATATTGCAATTTTTTGCATTTTCAGGATCAACAGGTCCAAATTTCTTGACGTTTTTGGTTAAATAATTTTTAAAACACGTAAATAAACGTACTCTGTCATTGTTTCCTTCAAAATCTGGATGTCACCAACGTCACTGCTTTGTATACAACCCAATACCATAATTGACAGTTTTCCGAACTTTGCGGAATGTATTAAATTCTTGTTTTCCATGGCTATAAAGGGGTTTCGCAGCACTTTTTGAGGCCCACCGTGATAGAACAACATAATTTTAGTCTTATCAGACAATTTAACGTCATCCCAATACTTAAGATGGCATGAAAAGTTGTCTGTAACAAGTCTGAATAGTTTCTATATGTTGTGCTGGGAGGGCAATATTTTTTACCTAGTCACTCATGATGAAGGCTTGTTATTATGTAGCACTTTTCTGACTTTTCCATGTGAAACACTTAGTCCAAATTCTATTTTGATAAGAAAAAGCAATTATCTGGTGCTGCTTTGGGTTCTTTCGTCAATTTCTTTAATCAGTCTCCTGCCAATTCGTGGATTTACTACTTTTGGCCTACAATGTGACGTCTTTAGTTTGAACCTGCCTTCTCTCTAGGTGCGGTATATGATGTTGCATATAGTTATCAGCTTATGAGAGGTGATTTTAGCGATTTCTCTGGCGGATTTACCATTATTATAATTGGAATATACCAAATGAAGCATATTTTCCGAAATCCGTTTACCTGAGTTTCTCTTTTTCTGAATATACCGCCCACGTTACACACAGAACAATTAATTTATGATCAAAAATTATGGGTTTACATGTCCACATACCATAAAATCATAAAAATCCTTAATTGAAAAAAAATCGCTGGGAAAATCGCACGATTTTATTGTACATTCATTCGTTTTGCAATTATTTAGTTGACACCACAAAAACCAGGTACCTATACTTTTTGCCCGCTGTTTTTGTAATTTACGACCGATTTCTGAATTTTTTGGCTGGATGTTGTCATTAACAGGTAAATCAACAGATATGTACAAAAAACCAACATTATTGAAAGAAATTCTTCTAGTAATTCCTAATTAAAAATCTAAATGTTTAACAATTCATCGTTTGCAATAATATAGTTGACTAACTGTATCTAGTATTTTTGAAAAGAATTTGAAATGGGTTTATTTTTGAATAATTATATACTAGCTTAAATAGAAGAAACTACTTTTTTTGAGATTTCATTAAATTATTGAGATCGATTATATATAATATACAGTTAGGCAAGAAATGTATTGCAAAAACCAAAATTTTAGAAAATTTCATATTAATTGTTCGTTTATGGCAACAAATTATGTAAAAACTATACGGTTTTTGTGCAAATCTCTTGCTATAGGTCCTTAAAACAATATTCCATCGAAATATGCAAAGGTTTTTTGCGATTTATAACAAATACTGTCAAAAATAAGAATTAACTACTACTTGGGGGTGACAATAAAAGTATTGCAACGGGAAAATCAGTACTATAAAACTATAAAATTTTTGCAAATTTTTGCGGTAATTATGCATTTTTATGACTTTTGCGGCTAATAATAGACTAACAGTATTGAATGTAACAAAGTTCAGTGATAAAAAAATGCAGTCATGGAGGGTCTTCAGACAGATAAAAAAACGCATGAGACCATATTAACAATAAACAATGACGAATCGGCCACAGGCAAATATGCTAAGAATGAATATTTGACTCAATATGTATTGTAGGATGCAAACAGTCCGATTTTGATTTTGAGAACATTGAAATACCTTTGGAAAGTATATGGAAAAAAATTGACACCAGTGTAGTATTTTGAAACGACCTACGATAGAGCACTATTTCGTCTCTCAATGGTATTGATATGATTTAATTTTTACTAAGTGGATAGATATTATCCTCTGCTATCATAATAAATCCAAAAAATTGCTCCAAATCCAGCAAAACCCATCAAATATGGAAATTAAACCGCTACTGGAGAAGCTGGAATACCGAATATTTGGGTACTATATTCTTTACCATGGAAAATAGTATGCGAAATTGGGTTCAGTGGGTATAATAATGATTGGGAAGACATCCCCATTGACATCACTAAGAAATTTTTATAAGCATTAGTCTGAAAGTCAGAAAAATCGACCCCGAAAGCTCAAACAAAGTCAACTACCACCATTCCAAATACCAGTTAATGACATGTTAATCTTATTTGTGTAAATTGCCGATGTACTATAACAACACAAAACTCTTAAATACATCGGGCCAACATCCTGATATCAACCCTCATAAAATGTTTGGGTCCAATTTAACAAAAAAACTCCAAAAACATCCTCTAACGAAGGATCAAGATTTACTAAAAATTGGGGAACCAGTATCCTTAGAGTGAAACATACCGAGCCTTAATTTTTCGTTTAACTAAGCTTATTAATGCTCCAATGAATGTCCAAAGTGGATAGACAACTCATTAAGGAACACACCTTTGACAATTCTCGAAGAAACCATCGATTTGGTAATTTTTGCAATACTTTTATTGTCACCCCCAAATAGTAGTTAATTCTTATTTTTGACCGTATTTGTTATAAATCGCAAATAACCTTTGCATATTTTGACGGAATATTGTTGTAAGGACCTATAGCAAGTGATTTGCACAAGAAAACGTATAGTTTTTACATAATTTGTTGCCATAAACGAACAATTAGTATGAAATTTTCTACAATTTTGGTTTTTGCAATACATTTCTTGCCTAACTGTATGTAAAAGTAAATTAACATAAATATTTCAGCAGCTTTTTCATAAGGGAAGCAAACATTCTTTTAAAGTAAAATTATCCAAACTTAAAATTCTTTTTCATTGATTTTAATGAATGCACATATTTTTAGTAGAAGCAAAGATATAAAACTAAATTATATTTTATTTGTTTGATTTTTTCTGAATGCAGACATTGTGAAAATTTCTTTTTTATGACATTCAATGCTTTGCGAAATTCCTTATTTGGGTCTTCCGTCTGTGAACGCAAAGCGTCTATTATGCATTCAAAAACGTTTGGATAGTCATTGAAACGTTGTTTACCATGTGTTCCATCTATGTATATTGAATTCTAGTATAATATCAGTTGACAAAACTTCGGAAATACTCTTATGAAGTTGCCCTTTTAATAAAGTCTTCATCTCATTAACCTGTTGTAAAAAATAAATTACATTAAAAGAAAATTAACAATAACCTTTAAAAGAAAAATATAAGAAACTAACATAAATTGATCGGTTATCATCGTTTATTTCATCACTTAGGTTGCTTAAATCTGAGGAAGTCTTTATAGGAAATGATTTTCTTATGTTCCGCTTGGTTTTATCTTTTTTGCCAATTTTTGGGTTATGACTTTTTGAGTGGCTAATGCTGCCATGATTGCTTCGTTGTTTAAAAGCATTGTTGTCTTTAACTCATTTATGCTTTCTGCAATTTTATTTATTTTCTTCTCCATCTCACCATTTAATTCATAGAATTTTACTTCTATGGTCTTTTGTGGTATGATAATTTTGTATTTGATGGGTCTTTTTCCTGATGTTTTCGAAGAATTGGTTGTGGTGTAATTTGGTTAAAAACTAATGGGGGTTATTATGAATAAAATTCCCCTGTGAGTTTTGTTTTTCCGCCGTTGCAACTTAAGGGAGAAAGTGAAAAAATTCACGGGGAATTGCCGTTCATGATAACCCCCAATATTTTTCTAATTCAGAAAAACAAACAAATATAGTTATCAGTAACTTTATACGTATATTAAGTTATTATATTATAATTATTATGTTTTATTTATTTTATCTACAACCATGTAGAAGAGGGAGCAAAAGAAATTTGTCTCCCTTTGGCAAACCTACAAGTTTACACTCTATTTCTTCTATTTGAAAATGCTCTTCTTCTTCTAAACAGCTGAGATCAACCAAGCACGTTCCTAATGTTTTAAATGAATCCATTGGCTCGTTAAAAAAGCTTTCCACTGTCTTTAACCTTTTGCCCTTAATAAATTCTCTGTTAACAAATCCTGTAATCAATATTTGAGTATATGGTCTAATTGCGCATAAATTATTAGGTGTTTATTTGAAAGAACGAAATTTTTGGTAGTAAGACTAACAATAATACTGTTTTTTGTAATGAATTTTGTACTTTTTCAACTTCAATCATATTTTCAACCTGTTTTTGCTTATGTATTTTTTCCAAAATTTTTGTAGGTTCCCAGTTGTTCGGGTAACTAGGGAATGACTAGCAATTTTGCTGGCTACTGGTAAACACCCCTAGTAACCACCCAATCTACTCGCAATGTTATAGACTGGTGAATTTAACATGGGGATGTCATAGGAAGGGGTCTATTGTCCCCTCACTGCATTACCAGTAACCACCCATTTCGATAGTCTTGGAAAGGCAATTGTCTCTTCATTGCATTACAAGTAACCAGCCAATTCGATAGTCTTGGAAAGGCAATTGTCTCGTTACTGCATTACCAGTAACCACCCAATTCGATAGTCTTGAAGAGGCAGTTGTCTCTTTACTGCATTACCAGTAACCAACCAATTCGATAGTCTTGGAAAGACAATTGTCCCTTCATTGTATTACCAGTAACCATAGTCAAAAATTATAGCCAAAATCACAAGTCATAGTTGGTTAAATGGACAAATCCTGGTTTCGAGAAATAAAAAATTAATAAATTTTCCAGTAAACATACATTTTCCATGTTTTATTAAAATAATGATAAGAAAGTTAAAATTATGTGTGTAATAATTGAAGTTGAATAAAAGAATAATTGCAGTTAAATAAAGACAAAATTTGAATTGAATTGAATAAGTTAAATTAAGACGAACATAATTAGATTACGTATAACTATAAGTAAAAACAGAAAATCTAGGAATCACATTCTTTATTGGGAACATCGGATTTTAAAACGCATTTTTTCTTGAACTGGCGTTACTTCTGTCTCTGCATTGCTTTTCGAATTTGTTCTTCGGGTGGACCACAGCTGTCTTTCTGGGATGAAATAGCATCTGGAATTTATTTTTGAAAGATGTAGCATTTGTATACTGACAACGAATGAGTTTAATTTCTTACCTAATATAACTGTGAACAAATTTTCTAAGTGCTTTAGACTTTTCTTTCCCAAAGAAACTTTGTCGTCGATAACGTACATAAAGTTTTTTAATACTCCTCTCCCTTCTAATATTGACGAAACAGCCTTTACCTGTTAAAATATTATAATTAATCTGACATAGCACAAATATAAATTGGAAATTCTTTTTTAATGGAATTTTCATCATATTGTTGTCTTAAAAGTTTTCCTAGGACTACATTGTTCTGGGCGGCGCCTTCAACAAGTATTTTGAGCTGACCTTTACAAAAAATAATTTACATAAGTATGTAACTTCACCAATTCACCAATTGTAAAGGGCCTAAAATCAGACAAACCCCAACATTTTATACCCTTCACCATTAGGGGAAAATTCAGAAAATAGCATATCCACTTATACTTTATGAGGGGTTAAAAGGGGGCTTCGTTGCCTTAGCATATACCTACCATGGTGAAGGGTATAAAAAGAGTTGATATTGTTAATTTGACACATGAATTACATTTACCTTGAATTACACTAAGTTGTTGTTGCATATTTCCTATTTGTTCTTTGAGGCATTGTTGATTATCATTACAGGATTTTGTGGAATTCGAGTCTAAAATTATAAAAAAAATCAATGAATACAATGCACACATTTTAAGTCGATATTCCGGTATACATACCTTCTGCGTTAAAAGAAAGTTCAACCTTTTTAGTACGTTTGTTGGGTGTAACATAGTCCGACATTTTAGATGCTTTTGGTGAATATTCTAATGGCAATTGAAATTAAGTAACGACATTGAGGTGAAATTAATTACATCCATGTAACAGTGGCATTAATAGCCATTTATTTTTGTATGGAAATGCTATTGTTTTACATTTTATGTCTTCTAAGGAAAAATTTTCCTCTATTTCCGAAGGTTGTGAATCAACCAAAAATATGCCTAAGGAAATCGATTCGCATGGTTAATGGAAAAACTTTTGTATATTTATAAGCCTTCGGACAATAAGTCTTCCTCCATTATCTTGTGTAAATCCCTGTATTCGCACTGGTGTTGCATTCTTTACTAAAAACACTATTTTTAAATTTAACCATTTCCCCATTGGGTCGAGTCCATCAGAGTCTTCCGGCACTGCAACCTTTTCATCGACGACTTTCCTATATATTTGTTGAAGAATTTTCGAAGGTCTTTTTATAAACTTTTTGATTTTTTGCAAATAATTTTCGAATCCATAGCAAGAGTTATGAGTCGGACATCCAATTTGCTGAACAGTTTCCTTTAAGTGAAGTAATCCGTGAACGTTATATGACACACTGTTCTCGCCAAATATAATTGCAAGATTTTCTACGAAGGTATTAAGGATAGTTTGTGCTGATTCCAAATTGGAAATGCATTGTTTTGGACAGCACAACATTCTATGTGAGCAATGCAAAAGTAAAAACTCATAATAAACATCTTCTCCCACTTCATCTTTCAATGCAATTAATCCGGTGTAAAGCTGAAATTGTCGTAGTTCTGCAGCCTTCCAGTTAGTAAGTTCCACCAGTGAACGGGGCTTGCGCGCAAAGTCTTTTGTTATAAAACGTTGTAGATTCAAAAGCCGATTAGAAATATTGTTAGTTTGTTCTTCAGTAATTAGTTTTTTGTTTATCAGTCTTAATAAAAATTTTCGCATGACTCCAAGATCAATCAAATGCATAATATCCAGTGGCACTTGTGTAACCATTAAGACTTTAATATTTTCTAATGGTGTCGCTCTCGTTAAATAACAGCTTTGATGGTGATTTCGATACTTTCGTGGTTGTGCTATACGTAAGTACTCCGTCACACTTCCTAGCTATTTGAGTACATTTTGAACATCCATATCGAGAGGTATGAGACGGAGTACCCGTAATGAATGCTTTTGCTGGAGCATCACATAAAATTGACCTTATTTCAATGTTATGCAAAACACCTTCTATTTCTAGCCCATTGTCGATATAAAAGCTTAACTCTTGAATTAGTTTTTCTAGGAACTTGTCGCAAGAAGATGGCTTACTCTTCCCTAAAAAAACCCCGACTGGAAAGACAGGTGACTTTTTATGTTCAACTCTAATTAAAATGGGCCACAGCTGCGTCTTGGAACTTTTAAATAACGGCAAACCGTCAATGTTGATATCAATAATAATTTAATGTGGTATTTCAGTTACGGTAGACATTTTCCTTAAATGGAATACTATGCCTATATGCATATATGAACCCCCGCACAGATTTTCTATTTCTGGCCTTATAGGATGACTGAATTTATAGAATGGTGTTACGATCAAATTTTCGCTTCTAAGAATTTGTACAAGATGCTGAGAACAGTTCCGTGACACTCTATGTTGTATGCTCCACTGTTTCAGCTTTTCACTAAGATCAGGACCTCTTTTCAAATTTCTCACAGTCTATATCTTCAACATACATATGTTTCACATTGTTGCTCGGATGTATTAGCATCATCCAAAGTAATCACATCAGCACTTTCCATACAAAATTCTTCCACTTTTTTAAAGGCCTCTAAATAATTTTCTTTTTCTTTTTTTATTAATCTCTTCAAATGCCTCTTGCTCATTTTTTAACGTTTAAAACGAAAATAACAATTCGAATCCGTACTCCTTTATTTAAAATTTGTATTTAATTTAACTCCGAAACCGCGCAAAAACGTATCCGTATCACTTCTTTTTCAATATTTATCTTTATTTTCACTTCGAAAACGAAAACATAAATTTATCCGACCGTATCAATATTAATTTTTAAATATTTTTTATTTATTTTCGTAAAATGACAGTTAAAACTTTTGCAGTCATAAAAGGCTTTCTATGTACAAAGGTATATTTTTTGCTATCCCTCAGTAATCTATAAAGTAGTCGATTGGCTACACGTTGCATTACCTGTAACTAGTGTGGTGGCCCAACATATTTAGCAATTATTCTTAATTAGGAAACACATACATATATTGTCTATTTTACGTGCCAAGTGTGGGTAAAGTAGCTAGTGAGAACAGTAACTAGTTATGTAATTAAGAAAATAGGGACAATTGACTTTTTAGAACAACTGGGTTGCTTTACATACATATATTAAAAATGCTTTCAAGCGACTCACATTTAAGAAAATTATTTAAACCTCAAAGAGAGGAGTATTTTCTACTATTATATACTGGAGTGCCTTCGGGAGAAAGTGAAATTTGTTTCTGAGTGCTCAAGTAAAGAGGCTGAAAAAAATTTAGATAATACAGAATCAAATGAAAATATATTTATGGAAATTGTGGAGGATGGAATTTGCGAATTTCAAAGTGGCGATATAAACAGAAAGAGTTTCTCTGACAAGTTGGGTGATTGCTATCACAAAAATAGTCTTTGAGGAGCTATTGCTAATTTTAAGTGAAGAAAATTTAGATGTATGTACCTTTGAGTGCTAAGAAGTTTTTTACGAAAAAAGAAAACGTATTTGTCAAAGGCATTTTTCCAGGAAGATACATGCATTTCGGTATCAGAAAACAATTGAATAAAGTGTCATCTTCTTTTGAAAAATATGACAAAATTTTGGTACATGTTAACATCGAGGGACTTCCTTTGTTCAAAAGTTCAAAAAAGCAAGTGTGGCCAATCCTATTGAACATTAAAAATATTAGTGGAATATCTGTGTTTTCTGTGGGTGTTTATGAAGTGTCAAGTAAGCCTAAGAATATAACTGATTTTCTGCCAGAATTTACAAAAGAAGTCGAAGACTTGATTTCAAATGGATTGCAAATAGGAGAGAAGACTTTACAGTTTGGTATAACAGCAGTTATTTGTGATGCACCGGCCAAAGCATTCATCTGTGGAACTGTAGGTCATACCTCACGCTTCGGGTGTGGTAAATGTAATCAAAAAGGTAAAAAGGTGAATGGCGTTTTAACATATTCGTCGTCGTCGGGGGATCTTATTTCCGACAACGATATTAAAGAAAGAAAATACGTAAATATCCACCGAATTGAATACCAACAAAATGAATCCCCTTTAGAAAAAATTAATTTAGGCATGATATCGCAGGTTCCACTTGATCCCATGCACTTGCTCGATTTAGGTGTCATGAGAAAATTTCTTATTCGAATTATTACCGATAAGACCCGTTTTAAACTCAGCGTAGGAAAGAAAAATGAAATATCAGTAGATCTTAAGAATCTTGCGAAATTCATTCCTAAAGAGTTTGCACGCCGTCCTAGCACATTGGAAGACATATTTCATTGGAAGGCAACTGAATTTAGGCAGTTTTTATTATATACGGGGATAACCGTATTAAAAGATCGAGTGCACGATGACATACATATATTACGAATTCTTGTTGCTCCATTGCGCATCGAGGTTTCTTTCGTGCCCAAGAACTTGCCAACGAAACACTCAAAATGCTCAGGTAATACTTGATCTGTTTGTTGAAAATTTCGCTGCCATTTTCGGGCAGAACAGTGTATCCTACAACGTTCATGGGCTTTTACACTTAAGCGAATACGTACAGAAATTTGGCCCTCTTCCAAACTTTTCTGCGTACGCTTTTGAGAATTATTTGCAAATTATTAAAAAGTATGTAAATCAACCTACAATAATTTTGGAACAAATACATAAGCAAATACAGGTTGAAAATATGATTGAAGTTTAAAAAGGTACAAAATTGTTACAAAAACCAGTATTATTGTTAGTCTTACTACCAAGAATTTCTTTCTTTCAAATAAGACACCTAATAATTTATACGCAATTAGACCATATACTCCAATATTTATTACAGGATTTGTTAACAGAGAATTTATTAAGGGCAAAAGGTTAAAGACCGTACAAAGTTTTTTTAACGATCTCAGCTGTTTAGAAGGAGAAGAGCATTTTAAAATAGAAGAAATGGAGTTTAAACTTGTAGGTTTGCCAAAGGGAAACAAATTTCCTCTTTTACATGGTTGTGGAGTTGTGCCAAAGAACTATCTAGTTCACTTCGCAGTTTCAATGGCGCACAGTTTTTCTTTGAACAAACTGCGTATACTTAATATCACACGTTACATTTCATGATGTTACTCATACGTTTTGGAACTAGTACAAGGAACTAGGAACTAGATTACCCAACTCTACATGGTTGTAGATAAAATAAATAAAACATAATAATTATAATATAATAACTTAATATACGTATAAAGTTACTGATAACTATATTTGTTTGTTTTTCTGAATTAGAAAAATATTAGTTTTTAACCAAACTACACACAACCAATTCTTCCAAAACCTCAGGAAAAAGACCCATCAAATACAAAATTACCATTTCAAATGAACTCCTCGCCTAACACAATATAACGCATCAACATGAACTCCTTAAGTAAGTAACACATTTTATTTTATATGATTCTTTATTATAATTATTCTATTCTTTATTCCTTTATATGATTCTAACTTTTGCTTAATTTTTTCAGATTTGTACCAAGTAAATGAACAAGAAAACATTAGTATGCCAAATGCTCTTCCTGCAGTAACATCGTGAAGACCATAGAAGTAAAATTCAATGAATTAAATGGTGAGATGGAGAAGAAAATAAATAAAATAGCAGAAAGCATAAATGAGTTAAAGACAACAATGCGTTTAAACAACGAAGCAATCATGGCAGCATTAGCCACTCAAAAAGTCATAATCCAAAAATTGGCAAAACAAGATAAAATCAGGCGGAACATAAGAAAATCGTTTCCTATACAGACTTCCTCAGATTAATTTCTTATATTTTTCTTTTAAAGGTTGTTGTTAATTTCCTTTTAATGTAATTTATTTTTTTACAACAGGTTAATGATATGAAGACTTTGTTAAAGGCACAACTTCATAAGAGTATTTCTGAAGTTTTGTCAACTGATATTATACTAGTTCAATATAGATGGAACACGTGGTAAACAACGTTTCAAGGAAGGACGAAATACTTATCTCATTTGATGTGGTTTCCCTTTTCCCTAGCATTCCTGTGAATTTAGCGCTGAACACGATTGAAGATAAATGGGATGACATAAAATCATTCACAGCAATACCTAAAGAGCTTTTTATGGATATATTGACGCTGTGTACTAAGGATACTAGATATTTCATATATGATAATAAATACTACAAACAAAACAAAGGTATGCCCATGGGGTCGCCTGCATCTCCAGTGCTGGCAGATATTGTAATGGAAAAATTATTAGACTCAACAATAGATAAAATGCACACTAAGCCGAAAATCCTCACCAAATATGTTGATGATATATTTGCAGTCATCAAGAAAGACGATGTTATTGAAACACTAAACATTCTTAACTCATACAATTCACAAATAAAATTCACGATGGAAATGGAGAATGACAACAAATTACCCTATTTAGATTCCATAGTTATTAAACATGGATGCAGACTTAGATTGGATTGGTACCAGAAACCCACGGCCTCTGGGAGGCTCATAAACTTCACATCGAAACACCCCAGAAAGACCATAATAAACACTGCATCAAACTTCATTAAAAGAGTGCTTGACATTAGTGACACGGAGTTCCACAACAAAAATATTGATCGAATCAAAGAGATTCTCAACAAAAATAGTTTTCCCAACGTAACAATAAATAATCTTATTCAGCGTGCATTAAGAACTGACTACACCAAAATGCGGGAAATGAACCAAAGGATATACAAACCAATGACATACATACGTGGCTTCTCCGAAAGAATAAAGTATTCCAAAATCTACGACGACACCACATATGAACTGGCTTTCAAATCTAATAATACACTGAATAATCTTTTCAGCAAAATCAAAAATAAAATAAATGACGAAGATAGATCTAACGTAGTTTATCGCATTAATTGCAAAGGTGACAAGTCCGACATATGCCAAAAGGTATATGTTGGCACTACAAAAACCAAGTTAAAGACCAGGACATCATCACATAAATCAGATCACAAAGCTCGAAATAAACCTTTGGAACAAAAAACAGCGTTAGCAGCACACTGCACCCTCACAGGACACGTCCCTGATTTCGACAACATCAAAGTTTTAGCTCAAGAGAATAATTACCACAAACGGTTCACTCTTGAGATGTTGCATATAACCAACACACCTACAAACAAACGATTAAATTATAAAACAGACACTGACAATTGCGCTCAAAGTTACAGACATGTAGTTAATAAGTATAGATCTGCTAAACTTTAGTTAAAGAAAGTGTTTTGTACTGAAAACAACGACTACTTCCTTTAAGTAAGTTTTTAATGTTCACATATCCAGAAAATTGTTGGTAAAATGTAATTTATTGTAGTTCCCTGAGGATGACTGGAGATTCCAGTCGAAATATCGGAAATAAATAAAACTTGAAAACTAAAAACATCAAGTCTTTTACTAGAAAAGCCTATAGCCGAACTATACAACAACATAATAAACCACAAGAAGGCGAACCATACTAATACCAAACACGGAAGGCACACGGCAAAGATGACCATCTACAAAACTATTAAAGAAAACTACAATAAGCATTCACAACAGATTGCCATGCAATATTCTAAAGGTAACGAAATAATGTCAAGGTTAAAAACGTCGACATCCTTTCTGATAAAATGCAAACACGACGGAATAATCCCAAATTTCATAAACAACAGCACAAAGAACATATACAGCATTTTCAAAAGAAATAACGAAATCCCGCCAAACATCAAAACCTCTTTAGACAAACATGTCTACAATTTCCACAACAAAATACTTAATCTGTTAATACAACAAAAACATAACCAACGCCACAAAAGAAGTGTGAAACAAAATAGATTAGAACAACAAATTAAAACTCTCTTACACGAAGAAGATGCAAAACTTTTCATGGAGAGTGAGTTAAAACTAAAAGATAATTACACCCACACACACAAATGCAATCAAATTAAAAAGTTTCAGTCTCTGCGACAACAAAATATCGATATGAAAATGGACAACAAAAACGGATGGTTTGTTAATACAACAACAAAAGAGATACCAAAAGACATTGAGTGGTTACTCTCGCAAGGTCCGAAATATGCAACACCAACAACGACAAAAACTTTCCCGTTGTTTAATGTTATTGCAGAGGGAGAAAACTGCATTCAAACCATCAACGACAAGGAGAAACAAGAAATTGCACGAATCAATTTAGTTTCTCTCATAGACGAACATATGAAGAAAACGACACTTGATGCGAAAGATAAATTAATAGTCAGCACAGTGGGACGATGTAAAACGTTAATGAAAGAAAATGATGACATACTTATAATGAGTGCCGACAAAGGGGGCAAAACAGTGGCAATGCTCAAAAATGAATATCAAATGAAAATGGCAACAATAGTGGGAGATATGTGCACTTACAGGAGACTGACAAAAGATCCAACACATAACTTACAGAATAAAAATAATGCAATAGTGGAAAAATTATACAATCTTAATATTATCAGCGATACAGAAAAATGTAAACTAATTAATAAAACCTCGATGCCTCCGAGGTTGTACGGTTTGCCTAAAATACATAAGGAAGGCATTCCCCTACGACCAATATGCTCCACCATAAATTCCCCTGCAATTGGTCTTTGCAAATATGTAGTCAACATTCTAAAACAAATTACAAAACATTCAATCTACAATATTAAGGACGCTAAAGAATTTAAAGACAAAATCAAAAACATTCACATTGATCCGGACGAAATACTTATCTCATTTGATGTGGTTTCCCTTTTCCCTAGCATTCCTGTGAATTTAGCGCTGAACACGATTGAAGATAAATGGGATGACATAAAATCATTCACAGCAATACCTAAAGAGCTTTTTATGGATATATTGACGCTGTGTACTAAGGATACTAGATATTTCATATATGATAATAAATACTACAAACAAAACAAAGGTATGCCCATGGGGTCGCCTGCATCTCCAGTGCTGGCAGATATTGTAATGGAAAAATTATTAGACTCAACAATAGATAAAATGCACACTAAGCCGAAAATCCTCACCAAATATGTTGATGATATATTTGCAGTCATCAAGAATATTGAAACACTAAACATTCTTAACTCATACAATTCACAAATAAAATTCACGACGGAAATAGAGAATGACAACAAATTACCCTATTTAGATTCCATAGTTATTAAACATGGATGCAGACTTAGATTGGATTGGTACCAGAAACCCACGGCCTCTGGGAGGCTCATAAACTTCACATCGAAACACCCCAGAAAGACCATAATAAACACTGCATCAAACTTCATTAAAAGAGTGCTTGACATTAGTGACACGGAGTTCCACAACAAAAATATTGATCGAATCAAAGAGATTCTCAACAAAAATAGTTTTCCCAACGTAACAATAAATAATCTTATTCAGCGTGCATTAAGAACTGACTACACCAAAATGCGGGAAATGAACCAAAGGATATACAAACCAATGACATACATACGTGGCTTCTCCGAAAGAATAAAGTATTCCAAAATCTACGACGACACCACATATGAACTGGCTTTCAAATCTAATAATACACTGAATAATCTTTTCAGCAAAATCAAAAATAAAATAAATGACGAAGATAGATCTAACGTAGTTTATCGCATTAATTGCAAAGGTGACAAGTCCAACATATGCCAAAAGGTATATGTTGGCACTACAAAAACCAAGTTAAAGACCAGGACATCATCACATAAATCAGATCACAAAGCTCGAAATAAACCTTTGGAACAAAAAACAGCGTTAGCAGCACACTGCACCCTCACAGGACACGTCCCTGATTTCGACAACATCAAAGTTTTAGCTCAAGAGAATAATTACCACAAACGGTTCACTCTTGAGATGTTGCATATAATCAACACACCTACAAACAAACGATTAAATTATAAAACAGACACTGACAATTGCGCTCAAAGTTACAGACATGTAGTTAATAAGTATAGATCTGCTAAACTTTAGTTAAAGAAAGTGTTTTGTACTGAAAACAACGACTACTTCCTTTAAGTAAGTTTTTAATGTTCACATATCCAGAAAATTGTTGGTAAAATGTAATTTATTGTAGTTCCCTGAGGATGACTGGAGATTCCAGTCGAAATATCGGAAATAAATAAAACTTGAAAACTAAAAACATCAAGTCTTTTACTAGAAAAGCCTATAGCCGAACTATACAACAACATAATAAACCACAAGAAGGCAAACCATACTAATACCAAATCACAAATATTTTTAAACGCCTTTCTTTTGAAGCGTGGGTTTAAAATTGCACTCTCCGTATCGCGCGATTTTTTATATATGTACATACATATATTTTTTTCTCTCCAAATCAATTCAAACAGAATTAGATAAATAAGAAAGCATTTCGCACGTGATTTGTGATATAAATAAATTCAAAAACATGTAAATATTTACACTTACCAGCAACCAATTAACTCAACATCTTCAAAAACTGTTAAAATAGAATGCCGTAAAGCTGGTTCATAGTCCGAAATAAAGGTTTCAGGTTGCAAATCGAAAACATTCTTTTTAATTTTCATATAATATTGTTGACCTTTGATCAGTATCTTCTTCTTCTATTCGTTTGGCTTGAGGTCATAAATAAAAAACAGATAAATTTTTGTTTTTTATTGTTTGTTTATTTTTCCAATATTTCGACTATCTTCGATAGTCATCATCAGGGAAATATCTTTAAAAACACATAATTATTTTTATAAAAATATAAAACAATTGTTAGAACTAATATTTACATTGTTGTTTCTTATTTTATGATCCTAACACCTTCTTCCATCCTCTTCTGTTGACAAGAATTTTCCAACTAACATTTCTTGTGCTTTTCAATGACGTTTCTGTATATTTGAGCACAGTGCTCGGTGTCTGTCTTATAATTCATTCGATGGCTGGTTGGGACATTTACAATATGTAGCATTTCTAGCATGTATCTACGTCTGTAATTATTTTTTTGTGCTAGAATGTCTACGTCGTCAATATTGGGTGTGTGTCCTTCTTGTATGCAGTGAGCAGCAAGGGCTGTCTTTTGCTCTAAGGACTTGTTTCTAGCTTTTTGGTCGGACTTATGAGCGCTAAGTCTTGTTTTTAGTTTTGATTTTGTTGTTCCAACGTATGTCTTTTGACATACGGACCCGTCACCATTGCATTTAATCTTATATACGAGGTTTGATTTATCCTCATGAGGTACTTTAGATTTTATTCGGCTGAAAAAATTGTTGTTAGTATTGCTGCTCTTAAATGCTAGTTGGTATTTTCCCCTGTTGTAAAGATTGGAGGAAGAAAATCTCTCTGAAAACCCAGGTATGTAAGTTGCTCTCTTGTAAATCTTTTCAGTGTTTTGTGCAACTTGAGATGGTTTATTTAGTTCTGTGTGTTTTAACAATTCGTTGATCGTGTGGTTTGGGAAATCGTTCATTTTTAGAATAGATCTTATTTTGATTTTGTTTTTTGAGTGGAATGTATCATCGCTGATTTTCAATACTCTTTGTATAAAATTTGTAGCTGTGTTAATTTTAATTCTCCGTGGATGTTTGGAGTGATAATTTATAATTCTCCCGGAGGATGTGGGCTTTTGATACCAATCCATTAGCAGTATATTACTTTGCCTGTGTATTATACAGTCCAGGTATGGTAATTTGTTTTCTGATTCGCATTCCATAGTAAATCTGATTTGTTTGTTGAACATGTTTAATGTCATTAGGGTTTTTTCAACTTCTTCTTTCTTAATAACACAAAATATGTCATCGACATATTTTGTTAGCATTCTAGGTTTTATAGTAAGTTTGTTCATTGTGTCATCCAAGAGTTTTTCCATAATAATATCAGCAATTATGGGCGATATGGGTGACCCCATAGGCATACCTTTTAATTGCTCAAATACCTTTTCTTTGTATACAAAATATCTAGCGTCATTTATACATATTGTTAGCATATCAATAAAAAGATTCATTGGAATGTTAGTATGTTCTTGAATGACTGGCCAATTTTCTTTAATTGTGTTAATAGCTAAATTGACAGGGACGCTAGGAAACAACATCAAATGATATCAGGATTTCGTCATCTTCTATGTGTTGTCTATTTATCCTTGATTTGAATTCAATCGAATCTTTCACATTGTATTTGGAACTGCTAGTCAAAACTTTGAGAATGTTCGCCATATATCTTGATAATTCATAGGTCGGGGAATTAATGAATGAGCATATTGGACGTAAGGGTGTACCCTCCTTATGGATTTTGGGTAGTCGATATATTTTTGGGGGGACTGCAGTTCTGTTTATCAACCTGTTTTTCTCAATTTCGTTGAGTTTATTTAGCTCAAATAGTTTCATCACTAATTTATTATTCTTTTCTTGTAGCCCTGTAGTTGGGTCCTTTTTTAATCGTTTGTATGTGCATATGTCCATTACTATCTCACTCATCTTCAAATCATACTCAGTTTTTAACATGGCTACAGTTTTACCACCCTTGTCGGAATTTAGAATCAAAACTTGTTTATTTTCTTTTATGAATTTTGCTGTTTGACCCACTGTGTTCAGCACGAAACGATCTCTTTTTCCCAACGTAGAACTTCTCTTGTGGTCATTAATGAGAGTTATGAAGTCTATTCTTGCATTCTCTTGTTGTTCTCTGTTCTCCAAAGTTTGAATGCACTCTTCTCCCTCAGCTATTATATTGAATAAGGGGAACGTGGTCTTTGTTGTTGGTAAAGAGAACTTTGGTCCCAGAGATAGCAACCATTCAACGTTGTTGGGTATGTCAGTGCCTGTTTTATTGACAAACCAATGCTTGTTATGTTGTATGTTTAGCTGACAGTGTTGTTGTTGTTTTAATGCAGGAGGAGGCATTGTGACTCACAAGAGAGACCATGTGCTCTAAGTGAGCGTAAATTTGTTATCGCTCACAACCTGTGTAGATGCTAACACGTTGTGAACAACAACAAATTTACGCTCATTGAGAGCACAAGAGAGACCCAAAAATGTTCTCTGCCTCACTCTGTTTTAATGTGTTCAACTTGTTAATATGTGTGGATTTCTGTTTTGTATTCTCTGTATGGAGAATTGTTTTCTCACTTTCCATTAATAACTCAAAATCTTCTGTTTCTAATTCAGCCATGCACGCGTCTTTACGAAAAAGTTAACTACAGCTCTCTTTCCCATACAAAAACCCAAAACAGCATTCTCTTCTTGTGCACCATTGTTCTAATTGGTTACTGAGTTTTGATTTGGTGTTGGTAATAATTTCTCTTGTGATATTGGATTGTTGGTGTTTTTGCTGTATTAGCAGTTTGAGTATTTTGATGTGGAAATTGTATATGAGTCTGTCTAACGACGTTTTGGTGTTAGTTGGTATAGTCTTGTTAAGTTTGAATAAGTTGGATACATTCTTTGTTGTGTTGGTAATAAAATTTGGGATAATACCTGTGTCTCTGCATTTGATGAGGAACGTTGCTGTAGATTTCAGCCGTGCTGATTGCCTGTTACTTTTTGAAAATTGTTTAATGATGCTTTTCGTTTCATCGTTGATAATTTATCGGCGAGCCTTCCGTGCTTTGATTTTCATATAATATTGTTGACCTTTGATCAGTATCTTCTTCTTCTATTCGTTTGGCTTGAGGTCATAAATAAAAAACAGATAAATTTTTGTTTTTTATTGTTTGTTTATTTTTCCAATATTTCGACTATCTTCGATAGTCATCATCAGGGAAATATCTTTAAAAACACATAATTATTTTTATAAAAATATAAAACAATTGTTAGAATTAATATTTACATTGTTTCTTATTTTATGATCCTAACACCTTCTTCCATCCTCTTCTGTTGACAAGTATTTTCCAACTAACTTTTCTTGTGCTTTTCAATGACGTTTCTGTATATTTGAGCACATTGCTCGGTGTCTGTCTTATAATTCATTCGATGGCTGGTTGGGGCATTTACAATATGTAGCATTTCTAGCATGTATCTACATACGTCTGTAATTATTTTCTTGTGGTAGAATGTCTACATCGTCAAAATTGGGTGTGTGTCCTTCTTGTATGCAGTGAGCAGCAAGGGCTGCTTTTGCTCTAAGGACTTGTTTCTAGCTTTTTGGTCGGACTTATGAGCGCTAAGTCTTGTTTTTAGTTTTGATTTAGTTGTTCCAACGTATGTCTTTTGACATACGTTGGACCCGTCACCATTGCATTTAATCTTATATACGATTTATCCTCATGAGGTACTTTAGATTTTATTCGGCTGAAAAAATCACTATAAAACCTAGAATGCTAACAAAATATGTCGATGACATATTTTGTGTTATTAAGAAAGAAGAAGTTGAAAACACCCTAATGACATTAAACATGTTCAACAAACAATCCACCACAATCCCACGGCAGCGGGTTCTTTCGTACCGGATTGACCCGGAACAACACAAAACCAATGTTCCGGCCAGCGGCTGCCACCTCAGTGTGTACATGTTCGTATTTGTTTCGTTTTTCTGTGTTGGGAGCAGCATATCCCGGAATGCCTGCTCCGAATTCTATTGGTCCGAGCCGGGACGGAAGAAAACCCAGGACCAATATATCTGTGCTCAGTTTGTCACATTCGCATCTTCACCCACATCCAATCTTCGGTGAGATGCAATAGATTTCAGGAGTGGGTGCATCTAAGGGGTTGCTCTGGACTCGTCCACGTGAGGGACTACGACAGGGACTATGTTGCTGCATGCTGTGTGAACACAGTTCCCAGTGAGTCGTCGTCGGATTACGAGACTCCCTCGTCGTCTGACTACGAAACTCCCCCGCAGTCCCCTCGACAACAACCACACACGCAGCCTTTAACACCAGCCGTTGTTGTCCCAATTCCCGAAAATGCAGCCTTTTTGCAATTGAATTGCAATGGACTCCGAGGTAAGATCGAGGAGATAGTAGATTTTATGAGTCGGAAGAACATCAAGGTCGCGGCGGTGCAGGAAACCAAGCTGAACAACAACCACAGCTTAGAGCATTGCGATGGTTACAATGTTCTGAGGAAAGATCGCACCAGAAGTGGAGGTGGGGGATTGGCTTTCCTATTGCACCAGTCTGTCCAATACAGACCTATCTCGCTTGAGCCTGTCTCTAATGACCCATACATGGAATGTATGGGGGTAGCAGTCAGGTGTGGAGCTGCCGAGATAGAGTTGCTGAATGTATACATCCCGCCGAGAAATAGCTGTATCCATGATTATAGGCCTGACATTAGCCCGCTCTTGCAAGGTCATAATCGTCTGGTCCTGGGGGATTTTAATGCGCATCATGAGATGTGGCATTCGGCCCTCGGAAACGACCAGAGAGGTACAGCGCTGGCTGAGCAGATTGATAGCTCTACGTTTTGCACGGTCAATGAGGACGCCCCTACCAGAATTAGAGGAGAGTGTCACAGTTCGCCTGACATAACCATCGTGTCACCTGGTCTGACAAATGACGTTACCTGGCAACCCGTCATTTCCCTTGGATCAGACCATCTCCCCATAATTGTCTCCATTAGCAGACCACCCGACTTCATCACATCTGAACGCCGCACGTTCGTCAATCATAAAAAAGCTGATTGGCCGAGTTTCAGAGAGTTCACCAATCACCGCTTCAGAGAATTGCCCAATCCTTCTGATGTTCGGGTAGCGGAAAGGACGTTCCGGGACATCATCACTGCTGCAGCCGCTCGCCATATCCCTGCTGGTCGAATACCCGAAGTAAGACCAAATTTCCCAGCAGAGGCGACGGGATTAGCAAACGAGCGTGATGAGCTTCGTCGTATCAACCCCAATGACCCCAGAGTCAGGGAGCTGACACTGGAAGTTAACAGGCTGGTCGGCGAGCATAAGCGGAACAAATGGTTAAATCATCTGAAGAGCTGCCGGTATAGGTAAATTGTGGGCAACGGTTAAGTCACTCTCGAACCCTGGAAGAAGGGAAGATAGGAGCTCAGTCACGTTTGGCGACGTTACGTTGACTGACCCGAAGAGGTGCGCAAGTAATTTCAATCGACAGTTTGTCGAGCATCCCGAGAGTGACAGGGCGAAGAGAAGAGTATTACGTCGCATCAGATCTCTTCCTGCCGAGGATGAACCACCACAATTTACAATGGATGATGTTGCCAATGCCATCAGGAAAGCTAAATCATCCAAAGCGTTGGGCCCTGATGGAATCTCCATGGTAATGTTGAAGCAGCTGGATGAGCCGGGAGTCGAGTATCTCACCAAAGTCTTCAACTTGTCGCTAGCCACCCTCGTTGTTCCCGAAGTCTGGAAAATGGGCAGGGTGGTCCCACTACGGAAGCCAGGCAAGGATGCCAGCAAAAGTGAATCGTACAGACCGATTTCGCTTTTGTCGCCCGTAGCAAAGACACTTGAGGCCTTGATCCTCCCCAGTATCAGAAATAGCTATCAAGTTGCCGATCATCAACATGTATTCCGTAAGCAGCACAGCACAACAAAAGCGCTGCACGCCGTTACCACATATATCTGTAAAGGACTCAACCAGAGACGGCCGTGCGATAGAACAGTGATGGTGGCTCTTGACTTATCAAAAGCCTTTGATACAGTCAGGCACTCCACGCTGTTTGAGGACATTGAGCAGACAACCCTCCGGCCAAGCTTGAAACGTTGCACAGAGGGGAAACATATGCCTAAAGTTGCTCAAAACTCAAAATATGAAAATCGTTTTTTTATGAAAAAATTTTGATAAACGGCAACCAGACTCTTTTCTACATTTGCTATAACCATCCTCGACTTTGTAAGATTAACCAATCCAATGCAGCAGTCGATTGAACTCAGCCATACTGAAAACAAAAAGTAAATTTTCGAAAACTTAGAAATAAGGTGAACAATAAAATGACATTATTTTCGCGAAAATTTATATTTTTCAAGATTTATTGTTTTTGTACAGTCTCCGAACAAGATTAGCATTTAACATTTTTAGATTGATTATACATCTTTGCTCTTTAATAATGGTGACACATATCCTCTTTATGAACATTTTTAATGATAATTTTTAAGATTACTAAAATTTCAATAGTGAAGAAGTCTATTTCCCCGTCGTTTCCCGACCATAGTTTCTTCTAATGTTTTTTTTGCTTGAGTCTCAAATATCAGATTCAATCATAAAAAATTGCGCATATTTGCGCCATTCCGAAAAAATCTAATTTTTCTCAACTAAAATATGAAATATTTTTATATGGAATTGCAAGGTTTACTCACTCTAAATTTTGCTCCGCCTTATAACCGGGGCTCGTATTTATCAGACTAAACCAACATCTATCAAATATATTTGCATTATTTAGAAACATTCACGGCTTTTCTCACGTGAATTGAGAAAAATTTAATTTAAGTAAGTTTCAAAAATAAAATTTGGAATGAAATATATGTATATGGGACTACATATACATCTGTACCGATTTGTTTGAAAATTGGCTCAATGTTTTTTTAGGCTACTTCAGGTTTCATGTGTCAAATTTCAGTGATTTTGGTGCATTTTTATCTCATATAAGATGCGAATATATATGGAAGCTGCATCCAAATCTGGACCGATTTTCATTATTTTCTATAGGATTAATCCTTGTACAGAAGATATGCTTTGTGCAAAATTTTATATCAATCGGACTTTAAATGACCTTTCTAGGGCTTTTGATCAACTTTTAACACACATTTCCCCTCTGTGCGTTGGATAGTCAACAATATGTGTGGACGCCAGTCGTACGTGGAATTCAGGAATAAGAAGTCCAAACCCCGTAGAGTGAAACAGGGAGTTCCCCAAGGTGGGGTGATATCTCCGGAACTGTTTAACCTCTACCTCTCCTGTATTCCACCCCCTCCAGACGGCATTGAGATCGTGACGTATGCGGATGATTGCACGATCTTGGCGTCGGGTACCTATCCTGATGACATCTGTGAGAGACTGAACAACTATTTAACTGATCTTACCACCTTTTTCCATTCGAGGAATATGCAGATTTCCCCCACAAAATCTACAGCCACTCTGTTCACCACATGGACAGCGCAGTTTGGACGTGAGTTGAATGTCGTGGTCGACGGTAGCAGAATTCCGACCACAAACTGCCCTAAAATTTTAGGGGTCACATTTGACACTACATTCACGTCGTGCGCACACGCCACAGCTATCTGCGACAAGTTGAAAAGTAGGAACAAGGTCCTCAAGTCCCTGGCCGGCAGCACTTGGGGTGCAGATAAAGAAACCTTGTTGACCACATATAACGCGATAGGTCGGTCTGTGGTAAGCTATGCGGCTCCAGTCTGGTCCCCGAGATTGTGTGATTCGAACTGGAAAAAGATTCAAACTTGCCAAAATGCAGCCCTGAGAACAGCGACAGGGTGCCTCCTCAAATCTTCAGTGGACCATCTACATGAGGAGGCAAAAATTCTTCCTGTAAAGCAACACAATGAGATGCTTTCGTTGCAGTACCTGCTTGGATGTTATCGTGTGAGCCATCCCAATCACCATCTTGTGGGTAGGCCCGGCCCATTCAGGGAGATCAGGAAGGATATCCATGCTCTAGAGGGAGAGGTCCAACGATACAGGAGAGAACCCCTAGATCAACAAGCATATCAAGCAGGATTGAATAGCATTCACACGGACGCAGTTGCCAAGGCCTTAAGCAATTATAGTGTGAATAAAGTACTTGGAGTACATCCTCCATCTATCGCAGCCGAGGAGCGTCAGCTGCCACGACAAACTAGAGTAGTTTTGGCCCAACTACGCTCGGGATATTGCAGTCGCCTAAATTCTTATTGGGCGGAAATCGATCGTGCAAGACATCTGCCCAGTATGCGGCATGGGCCCGCACGACACACAACACCTTTTTAACTGCCCCGCCAAACCTACCCATCTAACTCCAGTGGATCTATGGCTACATCCCATCGAAGCAGCCACTTTTCTTGAACTGGAGATAGACCCAGAGCCAGATTGAACAGAGGAACGAACAAATAAACATAACAAAAACACTGTTACAACAACAACAACAAACAAATCAGATTTACTATGGAATGCGAATCAGAAAACAAATTACCATATCTGGACTGTATAATACACAGGCAAAGTAATATACTGCTAATGGATTGGTATCAAAAGCCCACATCCTCCGGGAGAATTATAAATTATCACTCCAAACATCCACGGAGAATTAAAATTAACACAGCTACAAATTTTATACAAAGAGTATTGAAAATCAGCGATGATACATTCCACTCAAAAAACAAAATCAAAATAAGATCTATTCTAAAAATGAACGATTTCCCAAACCACACGATCAACGAATTGTTAAAACACACAGAACTAAATAAACCATCTCAAGTTGCACAAAACACTGAAAAGATTTTACAAGAGAGCAACTTACATACCTGGGTTTTCAGAGAGATTTTCTTCCTCCAATCTGTACAACAGGGAAAAATACCAACTAGCATTTAAGAGCAGCAATACTAACAATTTTTTCAGCCGAATAAAATCTAAAGTACCTCATGAGGATAAATCAAACCTCGTATATAAGATTAAATGCAATGGTGACGGGTCCAACGTATGTCAAAAGACATACAACAAAATCAAAACTAAAAACAAGACTTAGCGCTCATAAGTCCGACCAAAAAGCTAGAAACAAGTCCTTAGAGCAAAAGACAGCCCTTGCTGCTCACTGCATACAAGAAGGACACACACCCAATTTTGACGATGTAGACATTCTAGCACAAGAAAATAATTACAGACGTAGATACATGCTAGAAATGCTACATATTGTAAATGTCCCAACCAGCCATCGAATGAATTATAAGACAGACACCGAGCACTGTGCTCAAATATACAGAAACGTCATTGAAAAGCATAAGAAAAGTTAGTTGGAATATTCTTGTCAACAGAAGAGGATGGAAGAAGGTGTTAGGATCATAAAATAAGAAACAACAATGTAAATATTAATTCTAACAATTGTTTTATATTTTTATAAAAATAATTATGTGTTTTTAAAGATATTTCCCTGATGATGACTATCGAAGATAATCGAAATATTGGAAAAATAAACAAACAATAAAAAACAAAAATTTATCTGTTTTTTATTTATGACCTCAAGCCAAACGAATAGAAGAAGAACATTCTTTTTAATATAATCAAATAAGTGAAGATATGCAGCTTTACTTTTTTGTCCATTGGTATGAACAATATCGTAGAGCTGGCAAACTATCGATATCGGCCCCATTCGATTTTTTCGATATTTCCGTTTCAAAATATCGATACTATCGTACATTTCCTACTGCTATTTATTTAGAATCTAAAATTGCCGACAAATGTGTTTTGTTTACACTTCGCATGTCAGTGAAATACGAGGCGAATTAGAAAAGTTTGCGGGCCTAAGCAACACGCAGTGTCGCCAGTCGTCATTTGACAATTTTTTGGAAAGTGTGACAATTTTTAGTCTGAGCGTACTCAGGACAGTTTGACATACGGCCATGTGTTGTCTTGTTTACAGTGAATTGAAACAAATCAGTAAAAAAAATGGAATTTACTTGTGAAAATTTTCCTCCGATAATTTTTCACAACTTTAGACGTGGATAATCGCGGCAGGAGTGCATCGATCAAATTAAATCTTTGTATGTCAATAAAGATCCATCCTATAGCACTATGAAAAAGTGGTTTAATGGATTCAATCGCGGCTGACATTCGCAAAAATAAAAAAACGAAGTTCCTGAGGGTCGTCCAAAAACTGTCGTTGTGCCAGAAAAAACTAGGCCGTGCGTGAACGGATAGTGCAAGATCACCGTGTTATGTACCGTGAGATAAAGGCATCCTTGGGCATTTATTCCACCAACTAACATTTGATATTGCATGAACACTTGCCGCAAGAAATGGGGGTTTTCTCGTCGGATCCCGCGTTGATCGGTGCAAGAAATTTCAAAAAACTGCGATCGCGGTGATTTAAAAGACACGATCCGAGAGGAGCTCTTAAACTTCACATGTTCCGAATTTTCTGTGGAAGCTACCCGAAGGAGTAAGCCGTGATAATTCATATTCGAAGTCGATGTATATCTGGAAGGAATAATACGATGTTATCGTTCGATAGTTATCGTTCACATCATTTTACAGAAAAATTTTGAACTTTTGTGGGGTAGGTACTCGAAGAATTGGACCGGTCGTGGCTCATATTCGAACTTAAACTAAGTTTGGGCAAAATATTACGAAATGCAAAATTTGGTTCGAATCGATCGATCCATTCGAGAGTTATCGTGATCACCATCCAGACAGTCTGACAGACGGACGGACGTCGCCTCGGCTGAGGGTGTAAAAACTTCTGGCTATTGCTTCTATGGTTTTTCTTTAGTGATGTCAAAATGGCCGATAGTATCGATATAAAAAACTATTCGCCGATATTGGCGTAAAAAATTAAGTATCGATATTTCCATCGATGGTTTGCCAGCTCTACAATATTGGAATTATCTATAAATATATAATAGTATCAACTATAAAATTATCATTAAAAATGCTAGTACTCACGTTATCGAAGTATTGTATATATATAACTAACGTTTGCTTGAAACAGCCTTGAAGTACAATTGAAAGTGTTGCATCAACAAGGTATGAACGTCCAAGTGGAATGTTCTCCTAAATTAGGTCGATTGATTTTCTTGAAGAAAATATGCAGCAGGTAAAGTCTGCTTAGATTATGCAATTTTTAAAGAAATGCCTCGGGTTTCTTTGATCTTTGTTCAGACCGAAATTTGTTCACACATTTTCAAACATGAATGCTTCAACAATTTGAAGGGGAGTTTTTAGAGCCTCACAAAATTATTGCTTACGGTGTGATGCAAACTTCTTTGTACTTTATCAAAATTTATATTTTGTGATTCTTGCTATAACGTGATTCTTGCTATAAAAAAATATATACATATGTACATATGTATGTACATATGTATATAGAAATAGAGTTTTTTTAATTGGTACAAAAATACTCACTTATCACAGTGTTTTTGAAAAACGTTACGAACGGTATTTGATACCGACGGTCCACTTCCCAAAGATTTTGCGATTCCTACGCAATCGCCTTTAATTTTATTTAAAATTTTAAGTTTTTCATAATCCGCTTCTAAATTCGGGTGCTTGTGATCAATATAATGCTTTGCCCTTTCACATTAATACGCGATTTGCATTTTTTAATGTAACACACATATTTAATTACACAATTGTATTTTGACTTCTTTAGCCCTGTTCCTTTACGTTCAAGAATCTTCAAGTTTTACAACTTTTTACTCGAAAAGCGTTCCTTTACTTCAGACACAATGTAATTCATATGGGAGCAGTTTTCAACTTTTACTACTTTTGCCGGTTTTACCATTTTCAGAAGTAAAGGAACAGACCATTTATATGCAAAATTTTTTCATGCGAAATACATATACAGTGAATCACAGTCAAAAGTATCCACTTCAGTTTCTTTCATTAAAACTGCGATTGCTGAAGATTGGTTAATGATAGCTATTCCATTCTTTTTTACATTAGGGTCTTAACTTAAATATAAGCTGTGTTCCAGAACTAAAAAGTTTTTACAATTTTTACGACCTTTACACATTTTACTCGAAAAAGCGTTCCCGTACACAAAAAGTTGTAAAATATTCACTTCTCTTTAAACAAAAATGGCGCTGAATGACGCTCTCTTTAAAAACTTTTTACACGACAAATTTGGGCGAGTAAAAAAATAGTAACATGGTTGCCGGCGTCTGATTGGCTGATACGCCGACTTTGACATTTGTTGCAGTTTTTTTGACGTATTTTCCATTTTTCCGTTCCCGAACTATTTCAAAAAACTTGTGTGTAAGAACAAATTTTTTGCAGTTCTCTCTTTTACGAGTTTTACTATTAAAAAGTACGGGAACGAAGCTATAATAAAATAAAATTAACGAAATTCGGGTAAATTTAGATAAAAAATAAAAATTGTTAGACAACATCGGTTTCTACCTCACAGTGAAAAGTATCCACTCTAAAAATTTCATGAAACAAAAAGGATTTTTTATGGTTTCAGCCCTTGGTATGACATACTTTGTTATCCTTTACAGCTTTTAGCCTTTTTGGCAAAGATTTAACTAAGTTTTCGGGGCAAGATATCGGAAATTTTCCCCATTCTTCTTGCAAGGCATATTTCAGGGTTCCTATACTTTAGATGTTACGATTTTTTATATTTGTCTCCAAAATACTCCATAAATTATCTATAGGATTGAAATCCGGGGATCGGGGAGGTGTTTGAATCACTTTTGGACAGTTACATAGCATCGATTTTGGAAAAATATGTATGTATGTGATTTGTGCTCGGGCTCATATATTGATAAAATTGGAATGTTGTCCCAAATCCCATTTTTTCAGCGCCTAAATTTCAAATTATCCTTTCAGAAAGTTTAAATAATACATCTTATCCATAATTACTTCGAAAAAGACACGATTTCCTACACCGGAAGTTCTCATACAACGCCATACCACAACAGAGTCTCCTCTGTGCTTTACTGTTGAAATTGTGTGTTTAGGGCCCAAGGCGGTATTTGCCCTATGACATACCTTAATTGGTCCATATGACCAAAACAGGCTGCCAATGAAAGCAATGAAGACAACTTTAACCTGTTTTGGTCATATGGACCAATTAAGGCATGTCAAATACCGCCTTGGACCCTAAACACACAATTTCAACAGTAAAGCACAGAGGAGACTCTGTTGTGGTATGGTGTTGTATGAGTGCTTCCGGTGTAGGAAATCATGTCTTTATCGAAGGAATTAAGGATAAGATGTATTATTTAAACTTTCTGAATGGATAATTTGAAATTTAGGCGCTGAAAAAATTGGATTTGGGACAACATTACAATTTTGTCAAGATATGACCCCAAGCACAAATCACACATTTTCGAGAATGGATGCCATTTTACTGTCCAAAAGCGATTCAAACACCCCCCCGATCCACGGATTTGAATCCTGTAGATAACACTGGTCAACAGGACTTTTGTTTCAACCGAAGTTGCAGTTGTTTCTAGATGAAATCGGCGAGTTATTTTCTCAAATCCGGGCGCTATGAACTTTATATTATAAATTTGAATACTGGACTATATAGTAGACACCCTAAGCATATCCGCATTGTCATATGAAGATCCTATGACTTCCCCCGATGACGTAATTACAGCTTAAAGTACTCAAAATAAGAAATTTTTACAAGGTCCGTCGTATATTTTCTATATTTTTTGACATATACTTACCATAACTATTTCAAAAACGATTTGTATCAAGCGTACAACATCTCCTTAATATATTAATGTCGAAAAACCCACAAAAAAATATTTGTTTGTATCCGAAAATAACGAAAGTCTGGGTTATAGGCCGTTTACATATAACCGGGTTAACCCAGTGGGTCTGGGTTTCAAATGCCATTTCCATTGTGTATACTTCAAATAAATCCTCATAAAGAAGGTTAACCCTGCAAAAAACTATAATATAAACGCCGTATTAAACTCGTAAAAACCGATTTTGAGCTATATCTCAAAAACAAGAGCTGATGGAGAAAAACCGGGGCCGGATTTGAAAATAACTCGCCGATTTCATCTAGAAACAACTGCAACTTCGTCTGAAACATTCAACTTTTTCAATTTTGTTGAGCAGTGTAATTTATGGAGTATTTTGGAGAAAAATACAGTATGCAAAGTTCATATTCGTACAAACTTCAAAAATGAATATAATCGTTATTAATTCGATATTTTATATGCAAATATGATACAATTGATGGGGATTACTATAACGAAGAAAGATTTAAAAATAAGAAAATAAATTTTTAATTTATTCCGTCATTTAGGTATAGATGGCACCTGTGTGGGTGGCAAAGTTCGTATTCGTACACCTAGAAGCACTATATATTTGTGGTATTTAAGGATTTCTAAAGCAAAATACCACCAATTTTTGTTGTTTTCTTCTTTTAGAGTGCCTCTGCTGTAGAAAAATGTAAAAATAACAATAATTTAATTAAACGAACATCCGAAATACTTAAGAAAGATGTCATAGAAGCGAATAAGTATGTCACATTTTTCTGGAATTTTGAACGGAAGTGGCTAGTAGTGGTCCTTCTGCAATAATATTCAAGGTCTTATATGAAAATAAATATTGTCAGCGTTCGGAAATGCAACGAAACGTAATCCGGGTTAAGGCAACGCAAAGACATGTTTTGGTTTCTACGTCGTAAAAATCGCAATTTCTGTCTTATATTTGGCACAAAATGTATTGAAGTTTTAGAATAGGGTTTCGAAAATCATTTTATATCGAAAACTGTGAGAAATTATGAGGAACAATTAAAATGTAGAAGTCTTTACACTGTCTCCTTGCGACTGAATTTTAACCTTTACTATCACGAGGGTTATGATAGATAAAATTGCAAAAACAATGATTTTTATTTGTAGAAAATTATATTTCCTTACCAAACGGTCCTACAGGAATGCATAAATGTCAAAAGAATTAAGTAAATTTGCCAAGAAAGAACGTGGGGTAACCTATTGAAGAAATGCATTATTTTCGGGAAAATTTTCGCCCTTAATTATCTATTTTTTCTCGTAATTTTCGATATGTGATGACATAACAAGATTTTCGAAACCCTATTCTTATACTTCACTAGATTTTATGTCAAATATAAAACAGATCTTGCGATTTGTACGACATAGAAACCAAAAATTACTTTACGTTACATTAGCCGGGATTACATTTCGTTGCATTTCCGAACGCAGACAACGTTTATTTTCCTAGGAGACCTCAAATATTGTTGCAGAAGGACTGCTATTACCTGTTTTCGTCCAAAATTCGAGAATAAAATACCATAGTTAATCGCAACTATCACATTTTTCTTAAGTATTTCGGATTTTCGTCCGACTTCTTATTTATGCAAAATATTTAATTAAATTATCGTTATTTTTGCATTTTTCTAAAGCAAAGGCACTCTATAAGAAGAAAACAACAAAAATTTGTCGTATTTTGCTTCAAAAATCCTTAAATACCACAAATATATAGTGCTTCTAGGTGTACGAATACGAACTTTGCCACCCACACAGGCGCCATCTATACGTAAATGATGGAATAAATTAAAAATTTGTTTTGTTATTTTTAAAGCTTTCTTCGTTATAGTAATCCCTATCAATTGTATCATATTTGGATATAAAATATGGAATTATTAAAGATTTTATTCAGTTTTGAAGTTTGTACGAATATGAACTTTGCATACTGTATAAAAAATCGTAACATCTAAAGTATAGGAACCCTGAAATATGCCTTGCAAGAAGAATGGGGAAAAATTCCGATATCTTGCCCCGAAAACTTAGTAAAATCTTTGCCAAAAAGGCTAAAAGCTGTAAAGGATAACAAAGGATGTCATACCAAGGGCTGAAACCCTAAAAAATCCTTTTTGTTTCATGAAATTTTTAGAGTGGATACTTTTCACTGTGAGGTAGAAACCGATGTTGTCTAACAATTTTTATTTTTTATCTAAATTTACCCGAATTTCGTTAATTTTATTTTCTTATATTTAAGTTAATACCCTAATGTAAAAATATAAAAAAGAATGGAATCGCTATCATTAACCAATTTTCAGCAATCGCAGTTTTAATGAAAGAAACTGAAGTGGATACTTTTGACTGTGATTCACTGTACAATAGGCTTGCGTTTGTTTTATCCTGTAATAATTTGACACTCCACTTCCAATCACTTTCGAAATAATTCTTAAGGCTTGCGTACATAAGCAGCCTTGCCTGATTGCCTTGCTTTCTTGCTTAATTTCTGACATAATAAAAATAAAAGAATAAAGAAGGCCGAGGAAATTTCGAACTGGGTTGCCCTTTTCTTTTTTATTCTTTTATCAGAAGTAAGCAAGGTAAGCAGGCAAGGCAGCTTATGTACGCAGGCCTTTACAATTTAAGCTGTGTTCCTTTACTTACCTGAGGTTACCATTTTTAACCTGCAAAGCGTTCCGTAACCTTGAAAAGTGGCAAAACTGGAAACAATTTTGAAGAGAGTGAGAGACGTGAGAGAGCGAAAATGGCTTTCCTTCTACCACAGGCTACCAGCAAAATGTCTGCAGGTAAAAAATGGCAGAACTTATTTTTCGACTTTTGTTTGACGATTATTTCACAATGAAGAAGAAAATGGACGAAAAACAGAAGAAAAAGTCGAACGCTGACAAAACTAAATTCAAAACTGTGAAATAAAAGACGAAAATTGATTTTTTTATATTTCTTTTTGACATTGCTGCCAGATCTACCATTTTTCCGTTCCTTTACTTTTCTGGTAAAAATGTTCATGAGAGAGCAATTTTGATACTTTTCTCTTTTACCAATCTTACCATTTTGGGGCCTTTTTTAAAATTGAAAAAACACCCCAAAAATTGGGGTCCATTATCATTCCCTCTTGGGGCCTTATTTCTGTATGCCTGTCATTGACCATAACACACAGCAAACGTTTGCCAAAAATTCTTTTTGTTTGTCCCGGGCCACACTAAGAGTAATTTCACTGAAATTTTTACATGAAAGTAAAAGAAAATGTAAAATAAAACGGTCTGTTTGTTTCATACGAATATTGCAGCAAAGCAAAATTGCAGAACACATGAAACCATGTACACTAGTTTCTTGAAATTATGCATTTTTCCCAAAAAATGCAGAGTTTCATGTCAAAATTTCATTGAAATTACTCTAGTGTGGCCCGGGACTTTCTGTTGCCAATGAAACAACTCTGCAAAGCATAGCCAAAGCTCATTTCAGCAATCGTACGGTTTTCATATTTTTACATCGAAAAGTTTGCGGTTTTGTTTTGGCTCTGAGAATGAAACGATTTAGTGAATCTGCAAAGTTTGTGGCTTTGTGTGATTGGTATGGGAATCGTTATGTTTATTTACGTTCATTGATTTTCACAAACAATATTGCTAAAAAAAGCTACCAAAAATTTGGAAAAATCTCTAAGAAGCTTTCAGTGATGGGAATGTGGTAAATATACTCAAACATTATGAAGTCTTCAATGTGTGTCCAATGGGTCCATGACAGTAACGGGGCTTGGATAAATGACTTTTATGGTCCAGGGATATGAGAACAATATCTTTAACTCATATTGGCATGATATTAAAGACTCTAGAGTAGAGTAATGGGACTAATACCTAAAGTGTATGTAACATATGGGAAGGGATCTGATGCGCTCGCCCATATTTATGAATAACATGTTGCTATATTTTACTCCTATATATAGAGGATCATTAATTATAGTATCTAGATCTCAAATCCATTAGATACTTACACAAAAAAATACAGAGAGTTAAAAAGAGGTCAATTTAACACCAAGATTACCCGATAGTGGTACTCCAGATCTAATGGGGAATTATCACCGGATTTCCGCAAAGCACTTGTGGATTTATTGTTTGAACACTCGAATGTAATGAAAAGAACTTCATATGTCCGATGAAAAACATACCAACTTGAAGAAATAAAAAAACTCTTACGTTTTACAACGGTGTTAACTTTCTTTTGACTCGTAAAATTGTGGGTTATTTTGTTAAATCCTCATTTATTCTATAATGAAACTTATGAAAGACCTAATACTTATTGAATTTTAATTCAGCACTAGATATCCAAAAAAAAATCCATTTATATTTTACTAGTGGACCCGGCGAACTTCGTTTCGCTGTCTTTTAGATGTGTATGTTCAATTGTTTAATGATCGACAAAGTTATTGCGTTCTTGTTTTCGCCGTAAATATTATATTTTATTCAAGCATGAATTCCATTTACAGGATGGAAATGATTTTATCAATGCCAAACAGATTTGACATCATCGAAGCACTTTATGATAAACTAAATTTTTAGTTTGATTATAAGGTGCAAGAACGACCAATGCGGATGGTTTACCGACACGGCAACATGCGACGTACAACTGACCATGTGAAAAGCATTCATTTTCAAGATTCAAGCCACATACACTCAAGGATTGACCCTGTGATTTGTTTATGGTCATGGCGAATGCGAGACGAATTGGAAATTCTATTCGCTTAAACTCGAATGGCATGTCAGGTGGAATCATTGGAAACCTCGGAATGAGAAATTCCTCCCCTTTAAATTTTCCTTTCAAAATTATGACGTGAATAACATTGCTTAAGATTTTTGTGATCACTAAACGCGTTCCGTTGCATAATTTCGTGTGGTTGATGTTGCGAAGTATTATGGCTACTGACCCAACTTTCAGTTCCAAATTGTTTGGCGGCAACCCAGGTACATCCAACGAATTCAAGAATTCAGTGGGGTAGTTGGTTGCATCGTCCTCATTTGTCACACAATCAATAGATTTGAGAGTATGTAGAGCACAAACGATTTTGTTTTGTATTGTGCAATTCAAATTGTCTACATCCACGTTTTTAGCCGCTAGAATTGCTCTTTCACTTAAGCAATCACAATTTTTGTGGTTATTAATAATGTTTGGAAATTCTTTGTTGATAAGTTCATCCTTAGTTGAGACGATAGTGCAAAATTTTGGCGGAAATGGAATCATACCACTCATAGGGTCAACAGGGATACGACAATTACCAATATCTAACAGTTGTTTTGAAAAAACTTCTGCTGAGGAATCGTTTTGCCGAGAAACCAGCATATTAGTCGTTAGCTCAAGTTTCTTGAAATGAGGCCACAATGATGATTTCATGCAAGCATTGATCTCATCGGCAGCTGTAGATCGTGGTATAACTGGAAGCGTTTGCCGAAAATCACCCGAAAGTAGAATCAAAGCACCTCCAAAACGTCTTCTGTGATTCCGCAAATCTTTCATAGTTCGATTAAGTGCTTCCAAGGTAAATTTATAGAAGGTATGTGCATGAATTACAACAACTAACAAATTTACAAAAACAACATTGTTGGTATTGAAAATTAATTGTCAAAGAAAATATTGAATAATAGGGTCGTTCCAAAAATTTTCTCAGGAAAAACATAAATACATTTCGAAAATCCTCCCAAAATAGAAAAAATTTGAATCACAATGTAAATATAAAGCATTCAGAACTGCCGTAGGTCACTTTTATTACACGTTTAGGAAGAAAAACAATATTTTATTGTAGCAAATTTGAAGTTTCAAATTTCATGAGTAGGCATGAGTATTACATTTTGAAAACTAAATTTACAAAAAAAAAAGTAAGAATACAGCTGATTGTCACTTCTACCTTGTATAAATGTACCTTGAGTGCTTCTCACGCACGTTTATGCGACATTGTACATTCGTCCCAGATAATGATTTTGCTTGCACTTAAAACTTTGGCCATTCATGAATTTTTTGATATGTTGCATATAGGATCTTTAATGGAAGTTTCAAAGCCGAATGAGCAGTTCGGCAACCTTCCAGAAGTGTAGCAGCTATTCCCGACGAAGAAACTGCTAAAGCAATTTCTGAACTTGCACGTACTGTAGCCAATATCAATGATATGAGAAAAGTCTTTCCAGTGCCGCCTGGAGCACCAAGAAAAAACATGCCATCATGTCCTTCATCAATTGCCTTCATAACAACATCGTACACTTCTTTTTGTTGGGTATTCAGTAAGGGTACATTCGTTCGAACAATTTGGCTTAATGCATTTGTATTGTATTCTCGTTCTCGATGTAGTTCTCGTTCAAAAGCCTCGTTTATTCCACGATTTGGCGGTGGCATTTCTAGTCTAAGCAACAAACTGCCGCACATGAGGTAACACATATCTTCAATTATAACCAAAGCTTGGTTGTGCATTTCGTTAATCATCTTAAGATCTGGATTCCTTGAATGAACACGTACTTGGTGTAAAATGTCATCTGACATATAATCCTTGTATTTATCCCACAATTCACATGGATTCTATGGAGAACATGTAGATTATTATTGAAAATAATGTGCGTATCTGAGATGGGGATGCAGAGAGAGAGCTGCTTCGGCGATTGTTGTGTCCCAATGCGAATCATTTTCAAGCAAATTTAGCTCATAACATGCAGCACTAATTGTAGGTAAAATTATACCATTGACAGTTCGAAGCGCCTCAAATGATGTGGGACCACGGACATTAACCAACAGTAGGCGCAAGTAAAACCACTCATCATTCTTTGGGTGAACAGTATAAATGCGACCAAGAGCTTCAGAAGAACGTACATGAGGGTATCCAGGAACTATATCGCCATACTTTCGTCGTTGAAACTGTTTCCTTGAAGCGTTCCATGTGTAATAACGTGGCATTTCTGTGTAAAGTAATGTGCATGCGAATGAATCTCTTTGACAAATCGAGAAGAAACTGGTTAACGTTGTCGCTGGTGGGGATTGTGCACGTTGAACGGCATTTGCTTTAGTGAAATAAACACGTTGGCCATTCTCAAGATTAACTGCCAAATGTGTAACAGTTGGAAAGCGTTCATGAAAGGGAAAAGAGAATATACGCCAAATTGCTTCATTGCAGCTTATACATATATCGATCAGGTGCTTGAAGGCCAAAAACAGCCATATCACTACCTTTCGTAACATATTTGCAAATGAACTTAATTGTCTAAACAGAGTTTCAATACTCTACATTACAATGAGCCTTAAATGTCTTGGAAAGAGGCGGGGAATATGCAACAACCCATGCCCCGAACCGAACATATTCAGCATACGCTGCAACGCAGTTTTGAATAACCGAACCAGTGCGTGATGTTCATGAATTAAGTGTTGCAAATCTCCAAGAATTATACGTCTCATTGTATTATTTATTCTTTGTCGCTGATCTAGTTTTTTCCATATTACCCATGGAACTTATGCTGTGCGTCGTCCAACGGTAGCAACGAACCGATTCGATGGTGAATTGGTCCTTGAATCTTCAGTAGTGGGATTCTGTAACTCATTTTTGCTGTTACTGACAAAAATCGGTAAAATTAAATCGCAAAATTATGACTAAAAACATAAAGAAAAGGTGGCATCACTGTTTGTGTCGGTAGAGGCTAGCGACTACTTTTTATTCATCGTTAATTATCGATAACAGCAAAACTGAGTTACAGCATCGCACTACAGTGGACAGCAAAAACTGTATATAAATCAGTGATGTGTGTGTTTCCATACTCCAAAATTTTAAAAATGTTAAAAATTATGAAGCTAGAAATTGCAAAATTTACAGAAATAGTCGATTCTTGCAAGTTTTGTAACAGAGGTAAAATTGGTTTATCAAGCAAATAATAAAGATAATTATAATAACGGCCAATTAGTACCTTTAATGTTGGATTGAATCCGTTTTTTTCAATGATTTCGGCACCAAACGAAGTCATTTGGAAACATGTATTATATTGCTGGATGTTGGAAAGAAAATGACGCGACTCCGGTGTTCCACCACGAAGCAAGGAATATAATGGCTCTGGTGGTATGGGTAATTGCCGTAATTTCACTTTCACAATCCAGTAGTTTCTTCAAGGAACTTCAAGGCACCACAATGGATGCATACAATATCCATTGGCCCAATTTGAACAGATGGATGTGAGCTTTAGTCAATGGAATTATCGTAACGAAACGCTACTCGATTCAAATCTCCGCTCGAAGCATTTCTTATTGCGCGTCGATTCCGATTTTGGCGTTGTTGAGTCGGTTGATAATTCCGACGATTTCTCGTTTCCAACTGGGCGATTTCATTATTCGCCTGTCTTTGCTCTTGTGTTTGTGATGCACGAAGACTGTTCATACTTACACGGCGCTGTTCTGGTGCAGTTTCTCGATCATCACTATTTAATTGGTATGCGATTATCCGAACTCGAGTTACATTTCGTATCCGACGTGAAATGTTTGATCTTCTGATTCGCGGTATTGCACACTGGTCCCAACCTGCGACAAAAATAGAAAAATCGATATCAGCAAATCTCAGCGACAATTCAGCAAATTGTCTCTAAACATATCATATTTTAATATTCCAGCACTGTCTTTGTAATTTATAACGGTATTTAACAAAACAAAACAAGAAGTTGACATTTACGTATGATCTCTTAAAAACTTTAAGAACATCAGTAAGGTTGTGACTTTTACAAGGCAAGTAACTCAAAATTGAAAGGATAAATTAATTTTTTCGGAATGGAAGTTTTAGTACAAGGTTTTCTAATAATTTTACATAAAAATTTTTACACATTATTCCCATAAAATGTGCTGGAAATCACATTTGTTATAATACTTTTTTGTGGATTTTTTTCCTTGTCCTAAAAATTGAAGTTGAGTTTTACTAACTTCGCCATCCTTCGCCACTCACCAAAATTTTTGAAGAATGTTCGAAATAGTTTCATGTTTAAAAAAATTGGTTCCAGCTGCATATATTTGCATTTCCGTGTGTGACATTAAAAATACTGACGATGCCTCTGGTCGTTTCAGTGAATATGCCGTATTACTGTATTCTCAGTTTCTTCTTAGTTTTGTGTTTTAATTGTTTGTTTTGGTTTTTTTCTTTAAAGATTTAGACAATTTGGACCCATTTGGACCAATTCGGTTACTCCCTTCGAGAATCATCGTGCGTACGGGGTTTCCGAATGATTTTGAACATATGTGGGGGAGGTTGCACAAGCAGTGGACAGATTCGGTCCATTTTCGATTAGGTGTGGACAAGATATTACGACATCCAAAGTATCGACCAAATCGGTTGATCCGCTTGAGAGTTATCGTTCGCTCCAGCAGACAGGCGAATGGACAGGGCTACATCGAGACCAAATATTTGAAACGGTTTTCGTCCAAACACACTTGGGGTCTAAAACAATCCAAGAGACTGAGGGTATAAAAAATTCCATTGGAAGTCTTCTTTTTATCTCCGAAATTTTAAGCACAGGATTGAGATTTCAGCTGCATTCACTTGCATGGGAATCTTGGCCTTCCCCCACTGCATATGCCAATATATTACGCCAAAATTTATCCCTAGGACCAGACTCGTCATCTTCATCATGTAATAAAATAAAACTATAAATTTCAATATTCTCCACACAAATATTTGCATTTTACTTACGCTGCAGTTACAGATGCCAGTAAATTGGTGCCAGTTGAGTACATGTATTATACTCGAAAAATTGTAGATTGTCAGCAAATTTTCTTGTGTGTCTACAAAGGAAAGTGCCAGTTCATTTTCAAAATGTTTTCAAACAGCAAACAACTCATGGTTTAATAAGAAAGGTTAGCCAAAGCTTTATGTCAATTTAAATTTTTTTCATTCGAGTATGCCTAAAACTTCAAAACAATATAAACAAACTGTGTATGTGTGTGTGTGGTGTTTGAATAATATGCCAAACAATTTTAAAAACAATCGAATTCAATGATTTTTAAAATTGTGTTTAGACCATTTGTATGGAAGAAATTGGTGAGATTTGCATTGAAACAATCAGTTTATCATATTCACAGCTCGATTATGTAGAGAAGACTTAACTCTTCATTCATTTTTCGCGTTTTTTATAAAATGCTCAAAAAACGCATTGAAAACAAACCCACTTGTTGCTTTTAGTTTGAAGTTTTAGGAATTCAGGAAAAACAAGGGTTCTATAGATTTTTTTCATTTAAATCTACCTCTTTACTTATACCATGAAACAACTTACAAAAATTGCCGTACTTTTGGAATTAAAAAATTTAAAAAAGAAAGAGCGACATGATATTCGCAGAAAGAAAAATTTTAAAAAAATAGGAAATATTGGGTTAAGCCCCTATTAATAAAAAGGTGCGATTTTGATCTAGAAGCTCACTTGCTGAAAGATTTATTTTGGGAGGATGATGACAAAGACTTCAACAATTTTTGACGTCTCCACAAGGAGCAGTTTGAAGAAATTGTAAGCATGGTACGTAAACGAATTTGGGATACAACCCGCCATAATTCTTGCGATTGTGAGAAAATTATACGTACATATTCTTATTTATAGGTTGAATTAAAAATCAAGAAAAATTATACTCAAATGCGATTAGCTATTTCTGCAAGAACAAAGTTGGCTTTAACACTTAGGTACCTGGCTACAGAAGATTCTTTCCATTCTCTGGAATTTGTATCGAGAGTTTCAAGGAGCACCATTTCGGTTTTTATGCTAAGCTTTCTTCGCGCTATATATGAAGCTATTCTGGATACTTATTTGAAGGAAAGTACATTTCAAGCGCCATTTCATATACAGTTTGTCAAGTAATTGTTTTCAAACCAAGAAAACTAACATTTTTCTATATTAATTAATGAAAAACTTACTGATAATTGTGATAAAAATGTCAGGTTTTTTGCAAAAATTAGTTGGGCGACTTATTTAAGACAAGATAGGATGTATAAATAAAAAATTAACCCACGTAGTCCAACAAAAATAACGAAAAGCAACAAGTGAGCAAAGGCTATAGTCGGGACTGGGCCGACCATGTGATACCCTACACCACTACCCCTGTGCATAAGTTTTTCACTGGTAAACATTTATTTTAGGGAACATAATCCGACTACCAACAAACATATTTTGGTTTTTAATAAAAAAATATACCTCTTTCTCTCTGGGACCCCCATAAGCAACCAAAATTTTGTGACCATCCGATCAAAATTTCGACCTGTAGAACGGAAGAATTGGATTCATTACCGACTATTGTGGTATATCCCTTGTTTGACCACCTTCGCCAACCTATTTTACACCAATGTACAGGTAATATTTTCGTCTTCCATTGACAGGTTTTGCCGTTGAAATAACCCTACTAGAAATCGATATATTCACAAAGAATAAAATTTTAAATTTGTCTCCACATGAGTTTTTCCCCATTCCGATCCCTAAATATTATCCGACTATCACTTAAATCAATAGGCATCTTCCTCTGTGGGGCCCCCTATCAACCCCCAAAAATTCATGACTATCCGATCAATTTCCAACCTGTAGCGTGTTTACAAAAAATGGAAAAAATTGGATATATTATATTTTATAATATATTTTGCGATATCTCGGTTGTTTGCCCACTTACCCCAAAATACTTTGCGTCAATATAAAGGACATCTTTTCATCTTCCATTCATTTTGGAATACTCCTACTAGAAGCGGAAATATTCGCATATAAAAACAAAACCGTTGACTTTTCTCCACATAAGCTTTTCGCTTATTCCAACTCCTGAATATTATCCGACATTCATCAAAATAAATAGGCATCTTCCTCTGTGGGACCCGCATAAAAATCCAAAAACTTCGTGATGATCCGATCCAAATTGCGACCTGTAGCGTGATTACAAAAAAATCGGAAAATGGGATGCATTACCGACTGTTGCGATATTCCTGTTGTTTGAGCAGCTACGACAACCTACTTTACATCATTGTAAAGGTGATAATTTCTACTTTCCTTGCCAGGTTTTGCTTTTGATACACCTCTTAAATAAACAGAGATATTGGTTTTGAAATAAAACGTTGACCATTCTCCAAATAAGTTTTTGCCCATTCCGACCCCTGAATATTATCCGACCATCATTAAAATCAGTAGACTTCTTCCTCTGTGGGACCCCCATTAACCCACAAAATTTCGTGACGATCCGATCAAAATTGCGACCTGTAGCGTGATTACAAAAAAATCGGAAAATGGGATGCATTATCGACTATTGCCATATCTCTGCTATTTTACAACCTACGACAACCTACTTTACATCTTTGTAAAGGTGATATTTTCTACTTTCCTTGCCAGGTTTTGCTTTTGATATACCTCTTAAAGAAACAGAGATATTGGCTTTGAACTTAAATGTTGACTTTTCTCCAAATAAGTTTTTTGCCCATTCCGACCCCTAAATATTATACGACCATCACCAAAATCAATAGGCTTCTTTCTCTTTGGGACCCCCATTAACCCCCAAAATTTCGTGACGATCCGATCAAAATTGGGACCTGTAGCGTGATTTCCAAAAAAATGTATAAATGGGATGTATTACCGACTATTGCGATATCTCCGTTATTTGGTTACCTACGCCGGCCTAGTTTACATCATTGTAAAGACGGGATCTTCTACATTCATAGTCAGGCTTTGCTTTTGGAAAGTTTCCAACCAAAGCTGTGATATTCGTCAATATAATTAAAATCGCAAAAATGAAAATTGGGGTTTTATTTGCTAGTATTGTGATATCTTCGTTGTTTGATCACCTACGATCACCAACTTTACATCATTAGAAAGGTTATATTTTCTACTTTCATTGTCAGGTTTTGCTTTTGGTATACCCCATATAGAAGCTGAGATATTCGTTTTGGAAAAAAACGTTGTCTTTTTATCCACCTAAGTTTTTTGCCATTTCCGACCCCTAAATATTATCCGACCATCACCAAAATCAATAGGCTTCTTCCCCTCCGGGACCCCCATCAATATCCAAAATTTCGTGACGATCCGATCAAAATTGCGACCTGTAGCGTGATTACAATGTTTAGATGGACAGACGGACGGACTGACGGACGGACACACATAGCCAGATCGACTCAGCTCGTCGAGACATTAATTTTGGTATATATAAGTATGGGTCTACGACCATTATTTCGATGCGTTACAAACTTTTTGGCCAAAACCAACTTATAATACCTCCCCACATAGTGGTGTAGGGTATAATAACTACATGTAATGCAAGTTGTCAAATAAATGTTTTCGAAATGTAATGGAAGTTCCAATATACCCCAAATTTTCGGTAAATACTTGAAAATCAGGACAATTTATGAATTTTATTTTTTACAGGGAGTAACTACTAACAAGTATCAACAATATTAGTCATCGAATATCCGTACTAGGAGGGTTACCATATGGACCAAGGGAGTACCAGGTCATATTACATGTAAACAGGGTCCTGTAGGTTTTAAACCGGGAATATTTGAAAACTAAGACATTTTATGAGTTTCTTTAGTTCACTAGGATGGATTGTCATCAACTAAAATAAATATTACCTTCAGAATAATTAAATCAGGAGGGTTGCCAGATGTACGAAAAAGGTACCAGGTTATATAAACAGTAAACGAGACCACCTGTGTCTCAAAACAGGGCACCGAAATATCGCAGTAAGAGACTAATATTGCTTAGAAATATGTGGGATACAAATTAATACAGAAAAATGTTAGTTTTCTTGGTTCGAAAACAATTACTTGACAAACTGTACATGTACATACATGCGCATGAAAAAGATCTACAATTGTTAACAAAAATTGTTCTTCTCAAAATCTTCCTGTTTCTATTCGCTTTTAATGAGTTTAATAATAGGCAATTCATTGTTGCAGATTCCGAATTCAGTAGAAAAATGGGAAGACATTGCAAACGATTTTCATAATATATGGCAATTTCCACATACCCTTGGAGCCCTCGACGGAAAACATATTCGCATAAAAGCTCCATCGAATTCTGGATCACAATTTTATAATTTCAAAGGATTCTTTAGCATTGCGCTTTTTGCGCAGTCGATGCCCATTCTCGTTTCATCTTTATAGATGTTGGATCTAATGGTAAAGCATCTGATAGCACAACATATCAGGAATCGACCCTATACAAGAATTTGCAAACTCGAAACCTAAATATTCCCTGCAGCAAAGAGATTGTGCCTGGCCAAGGGAACAAAATCCCTTATTTCTTTATTGGCGACGATGCCTTTTCTCTTGACAAGCACTTAATGAAACCTTTCAGCAGGTGTTTAAAATTAAATATATCGCAACAAATATTCAACTACCGATTGTGCCGCGCTCGAATGGTTGTTGAATGTGCTTTTGGAAGGCTGGTCAAAAGATTTGGCATATTTTATCGTCCTATATAAGTGCAAATGACAACGGTCGACTTAATTGTACTGACTGCTTGTGCTTTGCATAACTTTTTAACGAAGAAGAAAAATGTTTCACGAGAGTTTTCCACAGAAAGCAGCCCCCCGACATTTTCAACTATTGGTCGGCAAAAATCTAACACCTACAAATATTCTTTCCGAATAAGGGATGATATTTCTAAGTATTTAATAACTGACGGTGGAAAAAACTGAAGTGGAAAAAACAAATATTGAATCTGTTAATTTGAATTAAAAGATACATTTATGATATTAAAACTTTGTAACAAAAATGTGTTTACATTAACATACTCGCTGGTGCATTTCATATACAAATAAATAATTTCAACTGTATTATAAAAATTTCCAATATTTTTCCATAAAAGCAGTTTATTTTGAAACTTGAATTGAAATTGTAAAGAATATTGCATCTCTTGACTCCATTTGTTTAAAGTTTCAAGTTACTTTCGTGCATTAATTCGAAAAAAGAACGGAGCAAGTAAAAAAGTATCAGTTGGCTTTTCCCACAGAGATATACAGGGAATCACAGTCAAAAGTACCCACTTCAGTTTCTTTCATTAAAACTGCGATTGCTAAGAATTGGTTAATGATAGCGATTTCATTCCTTTTTATATTTTTACATTAGTGTCTTAACTTAAATACAGTTAGGCAAGAAATGTATTGCAAAAACCAAAATTGTAGAAAATTTCATATTAATTGTTCGTTTATGGCAACAAATTACGTAAACACTATACGGCTTTTTGTGCAAATCTCTTGCTATAGGCCCTTACAACAATATTCCATCAAAATATTCAAAGGTTATTTGCGATTTATAACAAATACTGTCAAAAATAAGAATTAACTACTACTTGGGGTGACAATAAAAGTATTGCAACGGGAAAATCAGTACTATAAAACTATAAAATTTTTGCGATCATTATGCATTTTTATGATTTTTGCGGCTAATACTAGACTAACAGTATTGAATGTAATAAAGTTCAGTGATAAAAAATGCGGTCATGGAGGGTCTTCACACAGGTAAAAAACGCATGGGACCATATTAACAATAAACAATAACGAAACGGCCACAGGCAAGTATGCCAAGAATGAATATTTGACTCAATATGTATTGTAGGATAATGGAACAATGCAAAACAGTCCGATTTTGGCTTTGAGAACATCGAGATACCTCAGGAAAGTATATGGAAAAAATTGACACCTGTGTAGTATTTTGAAACGACCTACGACAGAGCACTATTTCGTCTCTCAATGGTATTAATATGATTTATTTTTACTAAGTGGATAGATATTATCCTCTGCTATCATAATAAATCCAAAAAATTGCGCCAAATCCAATAAAACCCATCAAATATGGAAATTGAACCGCTACTGGAGAAAATGGAATATCGAATATTTGGGTACTATATTCTTTACCGTGGAAAATAGTATGCGAAATTGGGTTCACGGATATAATAACTGATATCATTAAGAAATATTTAATAGTCATAAGTCTGAAAGTCAGAAAAATTGATCCCGAAAGCTCAAACAAAGTCAACTACCACCATTCCAAAGACCAGATCATAACATGTTAATCTTATTTGTGTAAATTACCGATGTAATACAACAACACAAAACTCTTAAATACATCGGGCCAACATCCTGATATCAACCCTCATAAAATGTTTGGGTCCAATTTAACAAAAAACTCCAAAAACATCCTCCAACGAAGGATCAAGAATTACTAAAAATTGGGGAACCAGTATCCTTAGAGTGGAACATACCGAGCCTTAATTTTTGGTTTAACTAAGCTCATTAATGCTCCAATGAATGTCCAAAGTGGATAGACAACTCATTAAGGAACACACCTTTGGTAATTCTCGAAGAAACCATGTTATAAATCGCGAATATCCTTTGCATATTTTGACGGAATATTGTTGTAAGGACATATAGCAACAGATTTGCACAAAAAACCGTATAGTTTTTACATAATTTGTTGCCATAAACGAACAATTAATATGAAATTTTCTACAATATTGGTTTTTGCAATACATGTCTTGCCTAACTGTATAAATTCAGGTAAATTTAGATAAAAAAATAAAAATGGTTAAACATCGATTTCTACCTCACACTGAAAAGTATCCACTCTAAAAGTTTCATGAAACAAAAAAGATTTTTTAGGTTTTCAGCCCTTGGTATGTCATCCTTTGTTCTCCTTTACAGCTTTTAGCCTTTTTGGCAAAAATTTAACCAAATTTTCGGTGCACGATATCTGAATTTTTCGCCATCCTTCCTGCAAGGCTTTTTCAGGGTTCCTATACTTTAGATGTTACGATTTTTATACCCTCCACCATAGGATGGGGGTATATTAACCCAGATATGCCCAACGTCCTATATATAGGACACACAAAATTCTTGCTTATTTGATATGTTATGTTTATCAAAGTACCGTTTATTTTGGTGATATACTCAGTACACATCTGTAGCTCTTGGGATATTATGTGATTCCATTATTTTGAGCTACTATTTTTGAGTTTTGAGGTCTAGTTCATAGAAGTTGTCACCTATCGCTTAGTTTTTACAATGATTTGCGTTATGACCGATTAATTATTGGGTAATTTTAAAACGAAAACATACACGATGTGGAGCCTACTACGAAAAAACGTTAACTAGATGCCAAAAAGGTGTTTTTGGACTATATGTCAAATGTTTTGTATCCCATAACTCCCAGTTATATGATAAAACCCTGTGTTATTTCACATTTGCTTCTAAAATAATATAAAAATACTTTTAAAATGATCACGATCAAGCAATGGGCATATCTGGGTTAAGTTTGTCACTACGTTTGTAACTACTCGAAATATTCATTGTAGACCCCACAAAGTACATATGTATATACATACATATATTCTTGATCAGCGTGCAATTCTACATCGATATATCGATGTCCGTCCGTCTGTGGAAATAACTCTAGCGTCCGAACGGATTGACGTAGGTGGATGAAATTTTGGGAAAATCTATTATATGTACGTAGGACTTTTGATATTAAAAGCGGGCTATGTAGGTCCACGCTTTCGTATAGCCCCCATACAAAATGAAGGAATTTTTAAGATATTTGTCCCATTTTACCACCGAATTTGATGTAATTTGGTATTTTGTATCTCCAGATGCCAAACATTCCTACCAAAGTTGGTTTATATAGGCCCACGTTTTGGTATTACCCCGATATCACGACCCATATAAAGTACGCGTCATTTTAATATATTTTGAATGTATTAGTCCCATTTGACAACAGAATCGGTTGTAACTTTTTATTTTGCATTTCCAGGGGCTAAGAAACATTTCTACCTTAAAATGTTTATATAGGTCCACGTTTTGATATAGCCCCCATAGGACGATATCTCCCGATTTTCAGTATTTTGAAGGTTTTGGCCTCATTATCACACCGAGATGGCTGAAATTTAGTATTTAGTCTTTGTTTGGGGTATAAAACTTTCCCCCAGAAATTCGTAGGTGTAGGTCCACGCCATTATATAGCCCCCCATAGAACAGTACCTTCCGATTTTTGGTATTTTGAAGGTTGTGGCCACATTAATCCACCGAAATGGCTGAAATTTGTGGTGGAGGGTATAAAAAGTTCGGCCCGACCGAACTTAACGTTTTTCCTACTTGTTTATATTTGTCTCCAAAATACTCCATAAATTATCTATAGGATTCGAATCCGGGGATCGGGGAGGTGTTGGAATCATTTCTGGACAGTTACATAGCATCCATTTTGGAAAAATATGTGATTTGTGCTCGGGATCATACATATATTGATAAAATTGGAATGTTGTCCCAAATCCCATTTTTTCAGCGCCTAAATTTCAAATTATCCTTTTAGAATGTTTAAATAATAGATCTTATCCTTAATACCTTCGATAAAGACACGATTTCCTACAACGGAAGCACTCATACAACGCCATACCACAACATAGTCTCCTCTGTGCTTTACTGTTGAAATTAGGGGTCCAGTGCTTTTCTTGGCAGCCTGTTTTGGTCATATGGACCAATTAAGGTATGTATGTCATAGGGCAAATACCGCATTGGACCCTAAACACACAATTTCAACAGTAAAGCACAGAGGAGACTCTGTTGTGGTATGGCGTTGTATGATTGCTTCCGTTGTAGGAAATTGTGTCTATATCGAAGGAATTAAGGATAAGATGTATTATTTAAACATTCTGAAAGGATAATTTGAAATTTAGGCGCTGAAAAATGGGGTTTTGGACAAAATTCCAATTTTATCAATATATGAGCCCGAGCACAAATCACATATTTTTCCAAAATGGATGCTATGTAACTGTCCAAAAGTGATTCAAACACCTCCTGGAGTATTTTGGAGACAAATATAAAAAATCGTAACATCTAAAGTATAGGAACCCTGAAATATGTCTTGAAAGAAGAATGGGGAAAAATTCCGATATCTTGCCCCCAAAACTTAGTTAAATTTTTGCCAAAAAGGCTAAAAGCTGTAAAGGATAACTAAGGATGTCATACCAAGTGCTAAACTCCTCAGAAATCCTTTTGGTTTCATAAAACTTTTAGAGTGCATACTTTTCACAGTGAGGTCGATGCTGTTTAACAATTTTTATTTTTTTATCTAAATTTACCTGAATTTCGTTAATTTTATTTTATTATATTTAAGTTAAGACACTAATGTAAAAATATAAAAAGGAATGAAATCGCTATCGTTAACCAATTCTTGAAATCGCAGTTTTAATGAAAGAAAGTGAAGTTCATACTTTTGACTGTGATTCACTGTATGTACCCTCAGCCTTCTATCAAGTTAAAATCGTTAAAATATTGTGAGGGAAGTAGAGAAAATGTTGATATCGGCCTATCTTCGAAATTGAGTTTGGAGGAATACTCTCCTGATTACTTTCAATATACAGTGAGTGTCGAAAATATTCGGTTTTCAATTTCACCAATAATAACACCTCAGTATTTTAGAAGCCAATGCCCACTATCCAAAAAACTAAATACCTAAAAAAAAGTTGGTTGCCACAGGCAATTAAAAAGTGTATGTAACATGGATCCATGGCGACCCTATAAGCGAGAATAACAAAGAAAACATTGTTAACCCTGTTTTCTCTGCTTCAAAAATATTCGGTTTTTGTAACTTTTGTTAAATATTTTGGCAAAAACCCGGTCAATATCGAAATTTTCCTGCAATATTAGTATAAATTTCTATAATTGCGAGGAGAATCTTTGTTCCTGTATGTAAAAATATTATATTTCATAGCAAATTATTAAAATTTAGGTCTAAGGAAAAACGATATCCTAGAAAACTGGTCATATTTCATTATAAAAACAGCAGAAATAAAAGGAAATTTTGCTTTTTTTTTAATATTTAGTCGAATATAGTTGAAGTAATGTGCAAAAGTCACGAAAATATAGAAATAATCGATTTCGTGAAACACATTTTTTTCCTTTATTGTTCCTCTTGGGAGCATAGGGCTTCTACAAGAAAATTATAACTTATTTTATCGATACATATTGTTTTTAAGTCATTGATATATTAATTCTCGATAATTCATTTTGGATTGTTCTGCGCCATGTATTTTTTGGACGTCCTGGACGTCGAGATCCTTGAGGGTTCCATTCAAGAGCCGCACGAGAAATACTGGTGACCGGCTTTCTTAAAGTGTGCCCAATCCATCTCCACTTCCGTCTAGCGATTTGCTTTGTAATAGATTCTTCTCTCATCCTGGTATGTAAATCCATGTTTGAAATAGTGTTTGGCCAAAATATGCCACAGATTATTCGGAGACATTTGTTGATGAAGGTTTGCAGTTTTTGGTCTAACGTTTTTGACATGAGCCATGTTTCACTGTCATAAAGAAGTGTTGACTTCACGCATGAGTTGAAGATTTTTAATTTAGTATTCTGGGATATTTGTGTTCTCTCCAGATTTTGTTTAAGCGGCCAAATACTGACCTGGCTTTTTTCAGCCGGTTGTCAATATGGTCGTCAACACCGTTGTCAATCGACATCATGCTACCCAGATAACAAAAATTTTTTACAAACTCGATAGGATGGTTTGAGATCGTAAAGCTGCAGTCGGACGAGTTGTTTATTCGCATTGCAAAAGTTTTACCAATATTAATATCCAGCCCTGCTTGTTTTGCCATTATAGGCCGTTTATATATAACAAGGTTAACCCAGTGGGTCTGGGTTTCAAATGTCATTTCCATTGTATATACTTCAAACAAATCCTCATAAAGAAGGTTAACCCTGCAAAAAACTATAATATAAACGCCGTATTACAGCTAAGTCGTTTAATTTTAGTTGCATATCAGAAAATTTGTGAGATAATAAGCAAATATCGCCTGCATATGCTAGGTATTCTAGGTGTTTATGCATGCCCCATATTATTCCCCTTTTCCTGTGGGACAGCTTCAACATGATATCATCTAGTACTACGGCGAAGAGTAGTGATGAATGAGGGCAACCCTGTTTTACCCCAACATTGGTGTAAAAGGGGTCACTTATGGTTCCGTTGTGTAGTAAGTGTAGGGCGGTGTTGTCGTACATTGCTTTTATTAAGCGGATAATCTTCATCGGCGTTCCTTTGTTTTTCAAAGCTTGCCATATAGCGCCTCTTTTTATGGAATCAAAAGCTTTTTTAAAGTCAATAAAGACGAGGTAGTAAAGTCGTGAAACACATAAGCTAGCCAAAACCAAGATCTGGGAGGGAAGATAGAGGAATCTCCTGAAAAATTACGGCTAAACCGCCCTTAATTTTCTTGAAATTGGCCACTGACTCCTAAATGACTTTCAGAAGATAGTAAATATGCACTTACATTCCAAAAAAAGGTAAACCTGTGGGCTATTCTGTAACTTAAACGTTATCTGATCGCTGAACCAAATTTCTATATTTCTGTAGCCATCGAACCAAAATAAATTGAATGTATATGTACAGAGTATGTATATTAATAGCTATTATTTATTTTCATATTATTTTCATAAGTAATTCCAGCGAGGGAAATGGCATAGCTTAAAATATCCTCTTTCTCTTGAATGGATGATATTGAACTTTCTAATGGCGAGGAACATATTTCATTTTCCGAAAGGCATGATTCATCATGAGGAATTCGGGCTTTTGACCCCTTGTTTGGACAATTTCTTTTTTAAATAATAAACTTTGAATATCACTCATCAATTCATAGGCGTCTTCTTCCGGAAGTTTTTGCAATTGATAAGCGATACTTGTAGCAAAAGCTGTGAATTCATTTTCTTTCTCGCCAATATTTAGTAATTTTTTTACTGCGCGATTAAATAATGATTCCTCCTCATCTTCTTCCCTTGGCCTTTTTGTTGTCTTTTTATTTGGTATATTATTTTCCTTATTACCATCATCCTCCATTGGTCTCTTGATTGTATTTTTATTTGGATTATTCTCATTTTCAACACAACCATCATCAAAATTTTGCAAAGTTTCTATTTTCTGAAATACGTTCGAATATATTATTATTAAAAGCCAATAGAAAAACTTCAGCGAAACTAACTTTTTCCGAATTATCAGTGGACTTTCTTACCGCTATACTTTGGTCCAGGAATTCCATTTCGTGGAACCAAAATAACGAAGGCTGATAAATTTACTCTGTTGCTGATCCCGATTTCTTCTTTATTTTATTTTTTTCAAGAATGTACGTTCCTCGAAGAGCACGGATTTTCTTTTTTGTTACTTCAGACGACATGCCCATTTGAGATCCGATGTCCTCGAAAGCTTTTGCCTTTAAATCCGCTCTTTTGTAGCTCTCTATTTGACCGGTATAAAGAAATTAATTTAATAATTTGTTCTTTATTTAATTTCTTTTCCATGTTTAAATTGATTTTCCTCTTATTTATGTTCAAAAATATGTTTATATTTGACATTTTACTGGCAGCCAGTTCAAAATTCTGCTGGCACGGAAAATTTAAGCGGAGCTAATAGTTCGAAAACTATGGATGTGTTTGTAAAAAAGTGAGAGTGTATTGTGTTTTTCGGCCTGTCACTGCCCAGTTGTTCGGGTAACTAGGTAATAACTAGTATTTTTGCTGGCTACTGTTAAACACCCCTAGTTAGCACCCAATCTACTCGCAATGCTATAGACTGGTGAATTTAACATGGGGATGTCATAGGAAGGGGTCTATTGTCCCCCCACTGCATTACCAGTAACCACCCAATTCGATAGTCGTGTGAGAGGCAATCGTCTCTTCATTGCATTACCAGTAACCAGTCAAATCGATAGTCTTGGGAAACCCAATTGTCCCTTCACTGCATTACCAGTAACCAGTCAATTCGGTAGTCAGAAATGATAGCCAAAAATACTAGTAACTTAACACTTTATTTTATTATTATATTTTACAAAAGACAATATAATCGTGTATACATATAGATCTTGATCCTTGATACTGGAGCTAGTGTATGACTACTTGATACAGTGACTTATGTTTATTTGGTCCTTGGAATGTTTTTCTCGTGGGTTCTTCAGATCATTCAAAAGTTCCTGGAAGAAAATGTATAGAAGTTTAATGAAATGACGTGATAATGAATTGTGTCAAGATATGTATCAATACTTACCACATATGTACATATATTATAAATATTCTTCTTCAATTATTCATCCTTTCTATGATTTAGCTCGTAACACGTTCTTTTTTGCGTCTTCAATTTTTTTCACAACAAACTCATCAATAAGTTTTTTTTTAATTATGAATAAACAAAATGACAGAATATTTTTTCTATTTTGTTAAAAAAAAAAGAAATAATGTTGAAAAGAGATTACAAGAGAGAAACATTGTCGATTACACTATCCATCGGTAGTCTATAAAATAGTCAATATATTACACGCCGCATTACCTGTAACTAGTGAATTGACATGATAGGTAGGGAAGCCCATTTCCAGTGACAAAAGCAGGCTATAGGCTATTTCTTGTACCATTTTTGGGTGTAAAGTAACTAGGATCAATGAGTAACTAGTTAATTGCCTATGTCAAAGTAGACAATTGCTATTTATTGAACAACTGGGTGGCATGTGTAAACACTGGGTAACCACATCCAACAAATGTTTTCATAAAATATACTATTGGTCTGTTCCTTTACTTTTAAAAATGGTAAAAGTGGTAAACTGCTCTCATGTAAATTGTATGCTATTAAAAGTAAGGGAACACTTTACAGGTTAAAAATGGTAAAAATGGTAACCTCAGGCACGTAAAGGAACAGAGCATATATAAGTCCCAATTTACATTAGGCGAGTTTACTTGCGGCAATTGTCAGTTTGATGGAGAGAGAGGTGAGGCATATGGTAACCCTTTGCCTCTCAGCCCCCTCTCTCACCTACAAACTGACAATTACCGCAAGTAAACCAATGTCGTGCTTTGGTATTGTTAAAGTTACGAAGTTTTTCGGCAATTCACACACACACGACCCGAACGCAACGAAAGAGCACACAAATGTTTTGATTTGTTTTTGTTTTGCAGCATGCGTGCATACAACGTCACTAACACACTGTCAAAAGTTGCAAATATTGAGAACTTTGTGTGCCCTCTTCTTGGTCGGCTATGAAGTAAACTCGCCTAATGTAAATTGGGACTAAATAAACAAAAGTTGTTTTTTCTTTCTCATGTCATGCAGGGTTGTATAGTTTCAATTACAGATTTAATTACAGACAGGTTCATTTGCAGAGAAATGCAGGGATGTGTCTTTCTTTTTTTTAAATTAGGTTACCTTTTATTATACTACCATGTGAATAAATAAGATTAAAAATAAATAAAAAAATTGTTTTATTAGTTCTTGAAAATTTTAGTAGAGTTCTTCTATCATTTATAATTTCTTTCACATGGAATGGACGTTGCTTGAATACACAGGCGTCTTTAAGCTAACGCATAGATACGGGAATATACAGATGCAAAGTTCATATTCGTACAAATTTCAAGAATAAATAAAATTGTTATAAATTCCATATTTTATATGCAAATATGAAACAATTGATGGGAAATATTATAATGGGTACTTTACACGATATGTTTTTTACATATGGGTTGTCACTTTTCATATAAAGAAGGTATGTATATGCAAAGTGACACCACATATGTAAAATAACATGTCGTGTAAAGTATCCATAACGAAGAAAGATTTTAAATAACAAAACAAATTTTTTAATTTATTACGTCATTTAGGTATATGGCGGCTGTGTGGTTGGCAAAATTCGTATTCGTAATTTTATTAAAATTTTCCATGAATAAAAAGTCGGACGAACATCCGAAATAATCAAGAATGCAAATGTGATAGATACGATTAACTATGGCAATTTATTCTCGAATTTTGGACGGAAATAGCTAATAGCAGTCCTTCTACAACAACGTTTGGAAATGCAACGAAAAGTGATAAGGTAAACACATTTTTGGTTTGTACTTGGTAAAAATCGCAAGTTTCGTTTTATATTTGACCAAAAATGTATTGAAGTTTTAGAATACGTGTCGAAAACTGTGAGAAATTTTTAGGAGCAATTAAACTATACAAGACTGTTTACTGTCTGCGTACGACTGAAATTTTACGCTCACTGCAATGAGGGTTATGATTGAAAAACAATGTTAAGGCCTCGACACATAAGAAGAATGGCATTCTTGCTGAAGTCATATCTGATAAAAGACTAAAGACTAAGTTCGACCTAATAGAAAGATTTCAGAATCACATTTGAATTAGGTTGAACTTGGTCCTTAGTCATTTACCGGATATGACTTAAGCAAGAACGCCATGCTTTTTATGTGAATAAATTGTTTAAAACCGTACACAAATATTTTGACATATTGAAGAATTTTCGGCCAAAATAGAGTTTTTGTTTTGCTACTTACATGACCCGGTAAATAGATCTTGGTAGGTACATATATCCTTCCGCTCATTTCACTCTTTATTAAGGTATTTGTCAAAGTCCCAAATTTATTTCCTTTGCGTGTCTGGTAGGTAGATCCCCGAATATTGTTGTCAGAATTTGGCAAGTATATGCTGTATAATTTGTTCCTCAAATTTCTAACCGCTCTTTCGCGGAACATGTTGATTTCGAAATTTTTTCTTTTAAAGCAATGGTCAAAAATTTCACTTCCTGTGTAAAGAAATTTAGTTTCATATTCTTTAACTCTTGATAAGTCGATGGTCAGACTAGCCGGATTTCAACATGGCGACGTCAAATTTATAGGCGAGGGCTGTGAAGTAGGGAAACCCATGATCATGATTTTCTGTTTATTCTGTTGTCTCTTCTTGTTATTCGTTGCTAATTTTTATTCCATTTTCGATCACTTTATTTTCTCAAGCAAACAGTTAACAACAAATCAATCGTAAAAAGACAAAACATAGAAAATAAATTTTTGATTTAATCAAAAAATTTGTTGGGCAATTCTTAATCAACGACTGAATGCAGGAGAATAAAAAACAATCGACGCTAGAGTATTTCCATATTTACATTAGGCCATTTTCCTTGCGGCAATTGTCAGTTTGGTGGTGAGGAAGAATGTTGAGAGGTAAAGGGTTACCATATGCCTCACCTCTCTCTCCATCACACTGACAATTGCCGCAAGGAAAATTGTATAATGTAAATATGGAGTATGCTTTCGTTCATCCCTGGGGTAGGCACTACTGAAGCTTGAAAAGACAAGTAAGAATGGCGTTAAGTTCGGCAAGGCAGAACTTGTTATACCCTCCACCACGAGTTGTATTGAAGTAAAACGGAACAATTAGTTTCCTTTCGTTTTTGAAGAAGACTAAATACAAAATTTGAGCAAATTCGGTAAAACAATGTGGCTAACCTTTAAAATACCGAAATTCGCGAAGTTACGTTACGCGAAGTTTTTAGACTCAAAGAAGACTAAATATCTTCCGATATTTCGGTAAAAACCATGGTAGAATGATAAAAGGTAACACCGTGCTAACAGCTGATTAAAATTTTTTTTCAAAATATTTATTTTGAAGTACGTTCATTGTCAAATTGAATTTGACACGCAATGCTTATGTACATATGTGTATACATGCAAATGTATTTATATAAAAATGTCAATTTAACTTCAAAAATGTAACATAATTTTTGATCCTTTCTGCCTGGTTCTCAAAAAGTGAAAGGAAATATCAATTATCGATAAATGACTGGCAATTATGCAGATTACCCTCCGCGATGTAAACATTAATCGAGGTATGCATGAAGGAATCGCTCATTGCTGATGGTCGTTTTGTATTGCAAGCCTACACACTTTCTGAAAAACGTCAAACTGTTTTGCTACAAGAAGCTTATAACTGTCTTTCGTCGCGAACCAATAATCCGTGTAGATTCCCACATGAAGTTCCGTACGGGTTGCAACTGTTCTGTTGTTTTTATCAAGGACTTACTTACGTGATTCCGCATACACAAAGAATAATTATTGCAAGGACTAGATAAACTGATTTCGCAAAACAAAAAAGTGATTTTATGTTTTGAAACATTTTTATTAATTAATAAAAGTAAAACAAAACAACTAAAAATAAGATTTTTGTATCTTTTCAAAGGCGTGATTGGAATTTATGTATCCTCCACAAGACAATAGACATTGGCGGTTCTGGTGAGGACTTTGAAAACCAAATAACCTTCAAAGCTTGTTATTGCTGCTGCTGTCGTTGTTGCGGCATATTTTGTTGTTGAGCGATTGCGTAGTTGGAACTTGATATGGTTGTTTATATTCAGAAATGAAATTCATCTGTGATTCTGCTTATTTCGCTACTTATCGTGGCCTCGTTGGAAAATTTTAATCCTAAGCGCATCATATTGGTTACCGTGAAGTTTTCGATTTCTTTCCTAGTTTGATTTCCGGACCAATGGTAGCTTTTGCCAACAAGCAAATTATTCTGAGCCACAAAGAATCATCATCATCTATCAATGTATGTCCCTTCACGCTATTACTTCGGTGTCCGCGGAAATATTTAGAGGTTAGAAACGTTGATTAATCGACTGAAGGATTCGGCGTTAATATATCTGGCAGCAAAATACAAAAATGAATTTATATGGTTGTTCACAATATCTACATATGTATGTGCTGTGTTCCAGAACCTGCAAGAAGCTACTATTTTTTACTACGATAACATTTTATCCTTTGTGTTATCGGAAATAATAGTAAAAATTAGTAGATTCTTGCAGTACTGGAACAGACCAATGCATTTCAAAAAATAAACAAACTTGTTTTGTTATGAAATGTCATGCCGTATTATTGTTGTTCTGTATTTGACACGCACCCGTACGAACATACAGGGTCGTATTTACTTAAATTTGACAGATGCGACTCCCTTTTATAATTCTACCATGCTACTCACTGATTCACTGACTGACTGACTGACTGATAATCAACGCCCAGACTAAACGGCTAAAGCTAGAATCTTGAAATTTTGGGTGAGGGTCACTCTTGGTCCGAAGGTGTCAGATAAGGCTGGATTTTTGGAAATTCGAACTAGAACTGTACTAAAAGTACTAAAAGGTACTAAATATGGTACCCTTTGTATTAGGCAAACGCGAAGAGCTAGAATTCTGAAATTTGGAATGAGGTTCACTGATGGTGAGTTAGAAAGGTGTACCAAATGGTTTTTGGAAATTCGAACTATAAGTGTACGAAAAGAACTAAAAGTTACTAAATTTAGTACTATTTGGTATTACGTGAACGGATAGAGCTAAAATCTTGAAATTTGGAATGCAAATCAAGGTTAGAAAGATGAGTTGATACAAGGAGGTGGTTTTGAAAATGTGCACTCATGTGTACGAATAGTACTAAATGGTACTAAATTTGGTACAATTTGAATTAGGGCGAACCGATAAAGTTGGAATTCTGAAATTTGTGAATTACTATTACTGTTGCAGTGTAGGTTAGAGATATGGAGGTAGTTTTCGAAGTTCGTACATGTGGGTACGAAAGGTACTAAATAGTACCAAATAAGGTGCAATTTGGATTTGGGGGAACGGATGGAGCTGGAATCCTGAAATTTAGAATTAGGATTACTGTCGGGGTGTAGGATAGAAGTATTTTGGAAATTCGTACTTTTGGGTACGAAAAGTACTAAATGGTACCAAATTTGGTACAATATGAATTTAAGTGATCGGATAGAGCTGGAATAGTGAAATTTGGAATTAAGATTACTATTGGAGTGTGGGATTGGGATACTTTTGGAAATTCGTACTTATGGCAACGAAAAATACTAAATGGTACCAAATTTTGTACAGTTTGGATTTGTGTGATCAGATACATTTGGAATCCTGAAATTCAAAAGTAAGATTACTTTTGAAGTGTTGGATAGAAGTAGGTTTGGAAATTCGGAGCTATGGGAACAAAAAGTACTAAATGGTACTAAATTTGGTACAATTTGGAATACGGTGATCTGATGCAGCTGTAATTCTGAAATTTGGAATTAAGATTACTGTTCGCGTGTAGGATTGAGGTAGTTGTGGATATTGGTACTCTTGGGTACGAATAGCACTAAATAGTACCAAATTTGGTACAATTTGGATTTGGGTGAACGGATATAGCTGAAATTCCGAGATTTGGAATAAGGAGTACTATTGGAGTGTGGATAGATAAAGTTTTGGAAATTTTTAGTTATGGATAGGAAAAGTACTAAATAGTACTAAATTTGGTACAATTTAGATTTCAATGATGGGATACATTTGGAATCGTGAAATTCGGAATTAAAATTGTTGCTGGAGTGTTGATAGAGGTAGGTTTGGAAATTCGTACTTTGGATACGAATAGTACTAAATGGTACCAAATTTGGATTTGAGTTATCGGATGTATCTGGAATTCTGAAATTCTGAATTAAGCTTATTGTTTGAACATAGCACTGAGGTAGTTTTGAAAATTTGTACTTATGTGTACGAAAAGTACTAAATGGTACCAAATCTGGTACAATTTGGATTTGGGTGAACGGTGAACTGGAATCCAGAGATTCGGAATAAGGATTACTGTTGGTGTGTAGGATTGATGAAGTTTTTGAAATTTTTAGTTTTATGGGTACGAAAAGTACTAAATGGTACCAAATTTTAATTTATGTGATCGGATACATTTGGAATCCTGAAATTCGGAATTACGATTACTGATGGAGTGTTGAAAGAGGAAGGTTTGGAAGTACGTACTTTGGATACGAAAAGTACTAAATGGTATCAAATTTGGTACAATTTGGATTACTGTGATCGGATGCATCTGTAATCCTGAAATTTGGAATTAAGATTACTGTTGGCGTGTAGGATTGAGGTAGTTGTAGAAATTCGTACTCATGGGTACGAAAGTACTAAATGGTACCAAATTTGGAACAGTTGGCATTTGGGTGAACGGATATAGCTGGAAACCCGAGATTTGGAATAAGGAGTACTGTTTGAGTGTAGGATTGATAAAGTTTTGGAAATTTGTAGTTATGGGTAGGAAAAGTACTAAATAGTACTAAATTTGGTACAATTTGGATTTCAGTGATAGGATACATTTGGAATCGTGAAATTCGGAATTAAAATTGATGTTGAAGTGTTGATACGAATAGACCTAAATGGAACCAAATTTGGATTTGAGTTATCGTTTGAACATAGCACTGAGGTAGTTTTGAAAATTTGTACTTATGGGTACGAAAAGTACTAAATGGTACTAAATTTGGTACAATTTGGATTTTGGTGATCCGATGTAGCTGCCATCCCCAATTTTGAATTTAAAATACCTGTTGAATTGTAGGATTGATAAAATTTTGGAAATTTTTAGTTATGGGTAGGAAAAGTACTAAATAGTACTAAATTTGGTATAATTTGGATTTGAGCGAACGGATAGAGTTCGAATCAAGAAATTTGGAATTAAGATTATTGTTGGAGTGTAGGATTGAGATATAGAAGTAGTTTTTGAAATTCGTACTTATGAGTGCGAAAAGTACTAAATTTGGTACAATTTGGATTTGAGCAAACGGCTAGAGCTGGAATCTTGAAGTTTGGAATTAAGATTACTGTTGGGGTGTAGGATTGATAAAGTTTTGGAAATTCGTACTTATATGTACGAAAAGTACTAAACGGTACTAAATTTGGTACAACTTGGATTTGAGCGAACGGGTAGAGCTGGAATCAAGAAATTTGGAATTAATATTACTGTTGGAGTGTAGGATTGAGATATGCTACAACTTGGATTTGAGCGAACGGTTTGAGCTGGAATCTTGAATTTTGGAGTTAATATTACTGTTGGGGTTAGTTTGGGAAATGCGTACTTAGTTTTAGAAATGTGTACTTATGCTTACAAAAAGTACTACATTTTGTACAATTAGGATTTAGGTGAAATTATAGCGCTCGAATCCCAAAATGTGGAATTAGGTACACTTAGGGGTACGAAATGGTTCCATGTATGGTACAATTTTGTATTGGATGAACGGATAGATCTGGATTCGTGAGATTTGGAATTAAGATTATTGTTATCATTTGCTTATAACGTCCGATTTAAGAAATATGTGCCATAAATATACGTAAAAAGTTGTAAATGGCACAGGATTTGGTACAATTTGTTATTGTGTAAGGGGAATTTTGAAATAATAGGAGGAGGTTCGTATGTATATATTTACATGTAAAGTACTAAATAGTTCTATAATTGGGGGAACAGATAGAGCTAGAAATGAGGATGGCGGTTGTTGGTTAGGCCGTATTTGCGCTGAGAACCTCAATTAAAATATCTCAAAAAATGTGGATTGCTCTTGATGTGTAGGCGTGGCAAAAATCGAACTAAAGTGGTACGTATTAGTACACAAAATGTTTCCACCATTCTATATTATATATTGTTCATTTGTTTTATATATTTAACGCATACGAAGTAGCGGGCACTTTGCTAGTATCGGATAAAACAGTAAAAATGTGTAGATCCTTGCAGTTCTGGAACAGACCAATAGTTCAAACCAAAAAATTGCTTTCAAATAACCACGCGTATTCTGCATCTTGATAATAATAATTGCATAACATGTTTGAACCAAAATCATCATGTTCAATGCCTAATAGACTGCGGGACGAAGTTCGCCGAGTCCACTAGTTATTTATAATTTCAATTGTATTAGACTATATCAGATCTCGAATATTATAATTATTGTTGTATTTATGTCAATTTATCGACAAAATATATTTAATATAAATTAAGTGATCTGTAACAATTTAAATGAAACTTTTAATTCTTATAAGGAATTTTGTCATAAAAGTAGGATGGAGGATGCACTGCTTAAAAATTTCGGAACTTCTCTGTGGTAGAATCTGTTAGTCGTCTTTGATATCAGATTTGAAACAGAGTATACCGCTAGGACCATAAGCTAATGCTCGCAATTTATTGACTGTATGATCTCCTGTCTTTTTGTTATTGGAACGACGTGAATTTTGAGCATATACACGTTTTCGTATCAACGTGTCAATATACTCGTTACGTACGTTTTGCTGTCAGAAATTTTGAGTTTTTCCGTTCGATCTTTCTCTTGGAAAAATGAGCAATATCGAGGCGACCTGCCTTCACAAAATGATGATGTACATCCGGGTTTCATTTGTCATGCATTGCTTTCCGAATAACCACTTCCTTTTGGCCGTTTAACATATTGTTTCCCATATATTCGTTTTTAGATGTTTATTTAAATCAGGGCATAGGTCTCTGTCATCATCTTCAATTGGATTTTTTTCTGTAAGACATATTAAAAACAATCTAAACTAAAAGTTGTTGGCTTAAAAATTAACTACAAGAATGGTATTTGTGATTTTTGATGTGATAGGTATTTCCATAAGCTTTCATACGATACCCATTTTGTAGAAATCGGATCAGTAGAACCGGGTCTACCCGGGTTTTGAATCTGGACATTCGGGTCAAAAAACCGGATAAGCGGATCCGCCCCACATGAAAATTGTTATGGCATAATAACTGCTGGAAAATCAAAGACAACAATGTAGTCACTACATTGATCACTACTGATGTATAATTTGAAAATAATGAGGGTTACCCCTTTTGTGTTTTATAAAAAAAAATTACAGTATGTTGTTACGTCGTTTGGCATTAATTGTATAGGATCGTGACTTTTAAACGTAGATGCTTGAAATTTTGCCAGAGCATGTATTTTAGCTTTATGTATCAGATTCCATAAAAACCGAATTTCGATTTTCATGTTGGTTACGTCTTCCGGCATTTATGGTGACGATATACTCATGGTTCACACATGCGCAACAGTTGCTGCAATTACACAATTCCGTTTTGATCTTCATTTTCTCATTCTGCAGGGGTGGAAAAAAATGTAGCAAACATGGGTAGAAAAGGTACAAAAAGTACTTTTGAGATGAATTCACACATAATTATTTTTTATTTATTATTTATTAATCCAAGTTCTCAAAAAATTGTGAAAACACCCATATCGAAAATATAACGGTTCTTATACTTGTCATAGTGAAGATGTGTGAGAGCGAAATGTTTACGAATGTAAATGAAAAAGGTAAGTAAATAATCAGTTTTATTTTAATGTTGTAATGGAAAACATGTGGGACAAAAATTTAACAGAAATATTGATAAGTCAATTTCAAAGTCATGAAAACTTGTACAACGTTAGGCACCCGAAGTATGCAAACCGATCGAAAAGATCAAATTCATATTTCGAAATTTGCAAGGAAATAAACAAAATTTGTGCGGAAATTACTGTAGAAGACGTAAAAAACATCACTCCTTACGAACACAATATATAAGAGAATTGCGCGAAATTATGAGTAGCACAAGAAGTGGAGTTGGTGCCGACGAAATTGTCGAGTCGAAGATGTGGTACTTCAACCAATTGGGATTTCTGAAAACACACTGCAAAATAAGGGATTCCATTTCAAACATCACCCATTTGAAAGAGGTAAAAAAGTGACCAACATTAATTTGAACTATATAGAACATCGTTGATAACAACCCACACGAGCAAACTTCGTCTGAACATATGATATTGGAGGAAGATGACATTAGTGAGGCTAACATTGTTTCTGAATCTAACCAAAGTAAAAGAGTAAGTTTTTTATATTATATTTTATATTTGATTTTCAAGACATTGTAATTTTCCTTCATTATTAAAATATTTTTCAAATTCTTCTTGAATTTGTTGAGCATCCCCTCTGCTGGCATATTGCGTTTGTTCGTTTTCCGGAGATGAAACTTCAGTAAGTATTTGTGGTATATTTCTACCATACTGATTGCACCTATTGCTCAGCATATTGTGCAAAACACAACACGTTTTGGTAATAAGTTCCACTTTTTCAACGGGTAAATTCATCTCCGTTTGGAAAATCCTAAAGCGATTTGATAGTGTGCCAAATGCATGTTCAACTACATGTCTAGCTCGTGAAATCCGTAAATTGAAAATTTGCCTTTCCCTTATGTTAGTGTTGCTTGAGTATGGCTTCATGATGTGCTTTTGTAGGGGGAATGCATCGTCGCCAACAATTACGTAAGGCAATGTTCTCCCATCTCCTATGACTTTGTCCTCTGGTAAATATTTATCGGCTTGATCTAGAATTAGTTTTAAAGTGCTCTGTAGGAGAACTCCGGCATCATGCGTTCTCCCATTGCATCCAACATCAATATAAATGAATTGGCAATACGCATCAACAAGCGCTAAGAGTACAATTCTATTATGTCCTTTGTAGTTATAATAAAACGACGCGTCTTTACGCCTGGCACGAAATGTGATATGTTTTCCATCCAACTCTCCCAAGCAGAGGGGAAATTGCCACTTAAGTTCGAAATTTTCGGCAATATTCTCCCATTCCTTCACTGTTGCTGGAAACTGTAAATACAAAATAAATTTGATTCGTTAGAAATAATACAATTGTTCCTTTAAACTTTTTTAATTTCAGAAAAAGGCCAGTCTTGAAGCTAATCTTTGATATATCAGTTTCAGAAAAAGGCCAGTCTTGAAGATAATCTTCGAGATATTAATGCGACGTCAAGCTGTGTCCAAACCCAACAAATATGATTGGTTCATTAAGGAGGTAGAGTCGGAAATAAACTCTATACAATGTGAGCGTGTTAAAAAGGACGCAATTTGGAGAATCCAGGGCATACTTCGCGAAGCTTCAGAACAAAGTACTAGCTGGGCAAATACTTCTACAACAAAGAGGCCTAGGCAAGAAAACCACGTTGAACCATCGCATTCGTACAATTCGTCACATGATTCTTCAACAATCGCTAGAAGGCATCTTCGATGAAGATGATATGTACTATCCTTTAAGTAGTCATCCCTTAAATGTTCCCAAATAGCTTCACATACTTGTGGAATCGCAATGCTTAGTAGAGCGGGTGATATACGGGTTTGGTAGCTTATACTTATCGTGCTCTCTCCAGTGGCCAGATATCGAAGTGTGGCTGCTAACCTTTCTGCCGGTGTTATTGAATTCCTCATCCATGTGTTTTCCTTTGATATATCCTTTTCAATTTTCTCCAAAAGAAAGTGGAAAGTTTTGATATCCATTCTCAAATAATTAAAAAACGACTTCGGGTCTGCCAAAAGATCCTTCATTAGAAAAGAAAAAGATCATTTTTGCAATCGTTGCATTCTCCAAGGCTTCACCCACGAGGATCGGTTTCGCTTATCGGGTAAATTAATTGCCTTTTCGCAGCACTGTACCAAGATCTGTATAATAGCCATATCTTCTTCGTCACTATAATCAAAAGTTTCAGCGGCAATTTTGGTGATTTCAACAATCTCTTCAGCAATTTCCTAGTTCGATAACTTAGCCATGTTTTGGATGTATATATAAAATGTATTTAGTGTATTTTATGTTTTTGACGTTTTCTGTTAAATTTCCTTTATAAAGGATTTCTGTATACTGAATATTTTAAGAAAAGTGTATAACATTATATACAATGCGATAATGTACAGAACTCTGTACCTGAATATTAGAAATAAAATTTATTTGTGGAAAAAACGATATTAGCAGTTATTTTAATTCATGTCATTCTTAGATTTCCTTTTTAACCACACATTTCATTTAACTACCTGAATCCGCCAATTGGAAAATTTCCTTGAACTAGCTGCAGAACTATATTACCAGAATATAGATAGTATTGTTTTACCTACAGTTTTCAATGAAATCCTAATAATTCTCATATCGCATTTTTGGAGGATTTTATCGAAACTTTTACCTGTATGTTTGATTATCATCCGAATTAATCTATTTTTCTTTATTTCATAAAAATATTATTATTACAGGCAATTCAAATTGTCTTGGTACATGAATAATACATTTTTGTTCACAAAGTAGGTTTGTTACAAAAATGCTGAAAAATGCAACCCTTCCGTTTAAAATACGAAAAATGATCAAAACGGATTTGTGTAATTGCAGCAACTGTTGCGCATGTGTTAACCATGACATATATAAAATTCTTCGTGCATGTCATGATGTTCGAAATTAAACTCCTCTAATTACTGTCTTGACCCGGAAAGGTCGTCGCGGAAGTAAATTATCTCGGTCTGCAAATTTATTTTCAAATATTTATAATTACAGATAATATCCATAATGTTAAGAGCAGTACACATTGTCAGTTTTGAATGTCGATATTTCGCAGTTATCGATAACTGTCCAACCGTCCAGCAACCACAAAATATTTTGTGGTTGCATGATGAATGACAAAATTGAACGGCCACACTAGCAAGCACCAACAAAGCTGTCATTCAAAACTGGCAATGTGTACTCAGCTTTAGTAAGCATAGCTTCAAAAGCGCTATAAACACTGGCTTCAATAAAATAGATATCGCGATCAACTACACAATTCGGAATACAGTAAAATCTCGATAATTTGAAATGGCACTTGATCAAAATTCCAAAACAATCGATTAGGAAATCAGCCAAAGTTCTTCAAAATGTCGAAATAACAGCTTTCAATGTAAAATCTTTAAATACAGTAACGTGTCGATAATTCCAACTTGCATTTGAATGTCATTTTTCATGAATTACTGAAGGTTTTATGTTTAGCAGAATAAAATAAAGACCTGTTCAAATGTAAAAACGGCGCTAAGTTCAACTGGGCCAAACTTAAGTCATTTCGGTTGGATAATGTTGCTAAAACTTTCACAATTCCCTAAAAACGAGAGGTATCGTTCTATGAGGGCTATATCTAAACGTAGGCCCATACCGACAATTCTCTGCCAAAATATTTTATACCTCGAAGGGAGATTAAATACCAACTATAGTCATTTCGGTTGAATAATGTGGATATAATCTTGAAAATACGGAAAATAGGGAAGTACCGTTCTTTGGAAGATCTATATAAAACCTCAACCTTTACGAAATATTCCATGCGTGATGGTTGTGTACACACAAATAAGACTAAATACCAAACAGTAGCCATTTCGGTAGGATAATGAAACTTAAACCTCTAAAATATCTATAATCGGGAGGTACTGTTCTACTGGAACTAAACCAATGATTCTGTGTAGAAATATTTTTAATACCGAATAATATCAATTTCGTTTGATTAATTTAGCTAAAACCGGGAGGTACCCTTGCCTGTATCGACGATTCTATGCGGACATATTCCCAACGAACAATAAACACCAAATTTAAGCCACTTCGGAAGGATAATGCGACTAAAACCTTAAAAATACCGAAAATCGGGTTTTGTACCAAAGTACAAAGTTCTTTGTTAAATATTGCGAGCTGTGTCTTGATTATTTTATTTTTATGGAATAATTCGGATTATTACAGATAAAATAATTCGAATTACAAAGAAAATAATTCAAATTATAACTAAAATAATTCGAATTACAAATGGATAAATTCAAATTACAAATGGAATAATTCGAATTACAACTAAAATGATTCAAATTACACCTGAAAAAGGTGTATATAGATAAATATGTAGATAGGTTATTAATGTTTAAACCGGACCAGCAACGTGGACCGTGTCAGCTAGTTATAGATAATATCCTTTACTTTAGTAAGCGTGACTAAATGCTTTAAACACTGGCTTCAAAAAGTTGAAAAGCGCGACCAACCCCACATTTTGTACTGTATTACAACCCCGTTAATGTAAAATGTGTGCTTAACCGAAATTCCAAGAAATCGATTGAGAAATTAGACAAAACCTAATTTCAAAGGTGGTTAAACAATTAGAACGTCTAAAAATTGTGCATTGGTCACTGAAACGACGGGCCAGCACCGCGGCGTATCTATCATATATCTAAGTGTATATAAACTTCTTTAAGGTGACATCATGTTCTAAATTAAACTTCCAAATTTTGTGTGTAGGTTCATAGGTTTGAGAGTGCCGAAAAATGGAGAGGGCTGGGGACCTCCCCGCAACGGGTTTTAACAAATCGCGAAATCTCAGAGATTATTAGACGTATTAATATTCAATACAATAGCAATTGTGGCTCTGTCATTAATGGGTTTTTGGAAGCAGAATACCGCGATTGGGCCCAATTTTTTAAAACTTTATTACTTCTTATTGATTAGATTTACAAATTTAGTAAGTGGGACAGCAAGCACGCCATGAACATTGACTTTAATGCTTGGAATAACTCGATGAAGACCACGTTACTTAATAAAGCAAAGCTATACAGCAAGCTATATTATATTGTATAATAATAACGTGTTCAATGAAACAGCACTTTGTTAACAAGTAACAAGTAAGAAAAGCGTTAAGTTCGGTCGGGCCGAACTTTTTATACCCTCCACCACAAATTTCAGCCATTTCGGTGAATTAATGTGGCCACAACCTTCAAAATACCGAAATTCGGAAGGTACCGTTCTATGGGGGCTATAAGATGGCGTGGACCTATACCTACAAATTTCTGGGGGAAAGTTTTATACGCCTAAAGAAGACTAAATACCAAATTTCAGCCATCTCGGTGTGATAATGAGGCTAAAACGTTCAAAATATCGAAAATCGGGAGATATTGTATTATGGGGGCTATATCAACACGTGGACCTATATAAACATTTTATGGTAGAAATGTTTCTTAGCCTCTGGAAACACAAAATACAAAGTTACAACCGATTCTTTGGTCAAATGGGTCTAATAAATTCAAAATATATTAAAATGACGCGTACTTTATAAGGGGCCTTATGTGGGGGCTATACCAAAACGAGGACCTATATAACCCAACTTTGGCAGGAATGTTTTCTGGCCTCTGAAGACACAAAATACCAAATTACAACCAATTCTGTGGTCAAATGGGTCTAATACATTCAAAATATATTAAAATAACGCGTACTTTATATGGGGCCTTATATGGGGGCTATACCAAAACGTGGACCTATATAACCCAACTTTGGTAGGAATATTTTTAGGCCTCTGGAGACACAAAGTACCAAATTACAACCAATTCGGTGGTAAAATGGGCCAAATATCTTAAAAATTCCTGTAAACGACGACGCGTCACGCGTCATTTTGTATGGGGGCTATACGAAAGCGTGGACCTACATAGCCCGCTTTCAATACCAAAAGTCCTACGTAAATATAACATATTTTCCCAAAATTTCATCAACCTACGTCACTCCGTTCGGACGCTAGAGTGATTTCCACAGACGGACAGACGGACGGACATGGCTATATCGACGTAGAATTGCACGCTGATCAAGAATATATATACTTTGTGGGGTCTACAATGATTATTTCGAGTAGTTACAAACGTAGTGACAAACTTAATATACCCCCATCCTATGGTGGAGGGTATAAAAACGACGTTAAGTTCGACCGGCCAGAACTTTTATACCCACCAGCATAAATTATGTTGAAATTCAAGGTTTCAGCCATTTCAGTAAAATCATGTTTCTAAAACATTAAAAATCTCCAAAAAATCGGTAGGGCATAAGATGAATGTAGTGGCTGGACTCAGAAAATTATGAAATTTGGCATACAGGTAGGTCTCGGTGTGCTGATTACGCCAATATATAGTATATCATGTCTGGGAAGTCCATATTTCCCGAGATATAGGCTCCGAAAGTTCCGAAAAAACTCATTTAATTTTTGCCAAAAATATTATTTTTAATATTGAAAACAATACATTATGTTCTCAGTAGTGCGATTCTCTAACTAATTTTTTGAGTTACCGACAATTGTCGGTAAAATTAAAATGCTTATAATTACGGTAATTACCGATGTTTTTCGGTAAGTTAGCGAAGAATAAAAAGTAGTCGCAAAATTCTACCGATAGCAAGAGTGTTGTCATCTTTTATTTGAACTTTAATTCATAATTTTGCGTTTTAATTTTACCGATTTTAGTCGGTAACTCAAAAAATGTGTTAGAGAATCGCACTACAGGTATGTATTGGAATGGCGCTTACGTCAACGTATATATATATATATATATATATATATATATATATATATATACTAGCTGACCCGGTCCGCGTTGCTGGCCCGTTGTTTGGGTTCTCCGTGTAAACTTTAGTTATCTATCCAGTATTGATACACCCATAATTAGGCATCCCTCTAGAAACTTCATAATATAAATCAATGTTTTGACATAAATTCCATATAATGGTATTCCCCAAATTTAAGATATAAAATCTCTTTTATTATACCCTTCACCATAAATCGACAGTTTAAAGCACTTTGTGATCCACATATAATGGTCGGTGCACGTCAATTAACATTGCTATATATTGGATTGTTGGTCTCGGTTGGGGTCGTAATTATTACCGCAAAGAATTGTTGGTATAGGTCCACGTTTTGATATAGCTCCCATAGAACGGTACCGGCTGATTTTCGCTATTTTTGAGGATTTAACATCATTATCACACCGAAATGGCTGAAATCTGGTTTTAATATATTTTAAAGAGGAGAACATAAATATTCGTATCGACCGAAAGACACGCCTTTTTATTTGCGCTCGGTATGTAACAGTAATAAGTTCACGTTTTGATATAGCTCCCATAAAACAGTACCTCCCGATTTTCGATAGTTCAGAGATATAGCCACTGTTCAGTATACGTCCTCGTTTCGATATAGCTCCCATAGAACGGTGGAGCCTGATTTTCGCTATTTTTGGTGGATTTAACCTCATTCAGGCCGATCGAACGTAACGCGTTTTTCTTCGCGCTTTATATGCAATAGTGGTAAAATACCCCTCAGCGAAATGTATGTTCCTTCGGGATATGTATGGCAACATTTATATAATTCATAAAAAAAATTACTTCTATAAATTGTAGTTGTTATTATCGAGATTTTGCTGTATTTAAAAAATGTATCTTTACCTAGCTATTCCAAGGACTGAAATCAATGCTCATGAAGTTTCACTTCCCACATTTTGAGATTTTATCCGTAATTATAATATTTTCAAAAATCGAACACGATCGCGGTATTCTGATTCCAATGATGATATTGTATTGTATATCAATAACTTTGTCTGATTTCCAATGGATCTTTCTGGAATTTCGATCTTGTGACATCTCAAGTTATCCGGATTTTACTGTATTCCAAAATGTGGAGTTGATCGCGCTGTCCCACTTATTGTTTAGTGTTCAGCGTTTATAGCGTTTTTTAGGCACGCTTACAAAATTATGTATATTATCTGAAATAATAAATGTTTGCAAATTTTCTGATGACCACGATATTTCACTTCCGCGAAGACCATTCAGGGTCAAGACAGTAATTACAGTAGTATTGCAAACAATCTGTAAACAATAGGTTCAAAAATATCACGGACTTCAGATTTTAAAAAGAAAACAAATTTTAAGGAGAACCTCCGGTCACTACACTTAGCCGTATTAAAATAGCTCACGACCGCGCTATCCCACTTGTTCAAGCTAGTGCTTATATCATTTTTGTGTCACGCTTACTAAAATTATGTATATTAATTGAAATAATACATTTTTGAAAACTTTGTAATGACCGCGATCATTCAGGGAAAACAATCTGTAAACAGTACGTTCAAAAATATCAAAGATTTCAGATTTTCTTAAAAACATTGTGGGGGAGGACCACCGGTCACTACTCCTAGCCGTATAAAAACAGCTTACGACAGTTCTAATTAATTGAAATAATACATTTTTTAAAATTTTGGGATGACCGCGATTTTCACTTCCGCGACGACCATTCAGGGTCAAGACTGTAATTACCATAGCATTGCAAACAATTTGTAAACAATATATTAAAACGTATCTTGAATTTCGCGGTTTTCTTAAAAAAATTGTGGGGAGGACCACCGGTCACTACACTTAGCGGGATAAAAAAATAGATTACGACCTATTCTCAGACCTAAAAACTCCACATACAAAATTTCATAAGATTTCCCAAACGATTTTTCGGAATTTCTATATAGTGACATCTCAAGTCATCGGGATTTTACTGTATTCCAAAATATGGCGTTGACCGCGTTATCCCACATATTGAAGCCAGTGTTTTAGCGGTTTTGTAGTCACGCTTACTAAAATTAGGTATATTATCTGAAATAATACATTTTTAAATAATTTGGGATGACCGCGATATTTCACTTCCGCGACGACCATTCAAAAAAATATATAGCCTATTTTCACCACCGGTGTTCCCAGTACATTATCTGAAATTTTCAAGAAAATCTATTCAGCCGTTTTTGAGTCTATTCGGAACATACAAACATACAAACATACAAACAAACAAACATACTAACATACACACATTGCCTTTTATATATTAGATATATATATATATATATATATATATATATATATATATATATATATATATATATATATATATATATATATATATATATATATCTGGTCCAGAAAGTCCGTATTTCCCGAGATATAGGATACGAAAGTTCCGAAAAAAGATCACCAAATATATAATATATAACTTCGGAAAAAATAATGTTTGTCCACAGGTATGAATTAGAATGATGTTTGCGATTATATACATATAACATGTTCGGGAATTCTGTATATCCGTAGATTGGAATGTGAGATTAAATCTTCTAAAATATGAATATAAGGTTTTAGCAAAAGTTTATTTTTTTGGTAAGTTGTTGGCACTGGTAAGTATAACGTTAAGGTAGTTGAGATTTGCATAAGCCCATACGACTGGTTGTGGTTTAATATTTATTTAGAAAAAATGCTATAATTTCCGAGATTTGAATTTGTCCATAGGAGAAAGTCTTAAATCCCCGGCCGAAGGCCGGCTATTTAAGAAAAATTTATAATTTAAAAGAACATTTTGTTCCGGTTCTCGAGATTTGAACTTGTCCATAGGAGCAAGTCTTAAATCCCTGGCCGAAGGCCGGCTATTTAAGGAAAAATTTATAATTTAAAAGAACATTTTGTTCCCGTTCCCGAGATTTGAACTTGTCCATAGGAGAAAGTCTTAAATCCCCGGCCGAAGGCCGGCTATTTAAGGAAAAATTTATAATTTAAAAGAAAATTTTGTTTCCGTTCCCGAGATTTGAACTTGTCCATAAGAGAAAGTCTTAATTCCCCGGCCGAAGGCCGGCTATTTAAGGAACAATTTTTAATTTAAAAGAAAATTTTGTTCCCGTTCCCGAGATTTGAACTTGTCCATAGGAGGAAGTCTTAAATCCCCGGCCGAAGGCCGGCTATTTAAGGAAAAATTTATAATTTAAAAGAAAATTTTGTTCCGGTTCTCGAGATTTTAACTTGTCCATAGGAGAAAGTCTTAAATCCCCGGCCGAAGGCCGGCTATTTAAGGAAAAATTTATAATTTAAAAGAAAATTTTGTTCCGGTTCTCGAGATTTTAACTTGTCCATAGGAGAAAGTCTTAAATCCCCGGCCGAAGGCACGCTATTTAAGGAAAAATTTATAATTTAAAAGAAAATTTTGTTCCGGTTCTCGAGATTTGAACTTGTCCATAGGAGAAAGTCTTAAATCCCCGGCCGAAGGCCGTCTATTAAAGGAAAAATTTATAATTTAAAAGAGAATTTGTTCCCGTTCCCTAGATTTGAACTTGTCCATAGGTGAAAGTCTTACTTAATTCCCCGGCCGACGGCCGTCTATTTAGCGAGCATTTATAATTTAAAATGGTCAAGATTGCATCTGTCCATGTGGTCGGTTTTACACTTGATTATTAGTGATCAGGTGATATTTTGGGTTTCCCTTTTGTTTGAAAAGTGGGTGAAACGGAATTTAAGATTAGTTTACTAAGTTAACCGTTATATTTGTGCGTTGGTGGTGATAAAAGTTAAAAATTAAAACAAATTTAAAATGGAGGAGATTCAATTACTTGAAATTTATAATTTATTTGGTAATTCGCGAGATGGCCCTATTAGTAGAAGTGCTTTGGGGAAATTGCAAGAGTGGGGGCTTATACCTTAAGAAGGGGTCTTAAAATGTAAAAAAGGGCACGATTTGCGGCTTTCTCCCTACTCGAATATTGATGGCTGGATGTGGGGGTAAGTATTTTAAGAATATATAAAATGGTAATATGTATTTTTTTTCTTTTTTATAGATGTCAAAAAGCATATCGTGGCCGTCAACGTGGAAGCTGTGATGTCAAACGTTCCATTCGTACAGGAACGTTTTTTGAACGATCACAGTTGTCCATGTGCAAAATAGTGGTATTTTGTTTTATGTGGGTCCGAAGAGGTGGTCTTCTAAGGGACATTTGGAAGGAAACAAAAATTAACAAGCGCACGGCTGTAGATTGGAGCAATTTTTGCCGTGAGGTTGTTGTTTACAGCTCTTTCCAAAGGGAGTTGGAAATTGGAGGGCCAGGAACCATAGTGGAGATTGATGAATCAAAAATAGGCAAGAGAAAATACCACAGAGGTCATCGTGTAGAGGGGCAATGGGTTTTCGGGGGTATTGAGCGCGGAAGCAATAAGTGTTTCATTGTCCCAGTGGAAGACCGCTCAAAGGAAACCTTATTGCCCCTTATTAAGCGGTATATACGCCCTGGCACACTCATTGTTTCCGATTGCTGGAAGGTAGGTTTTGGCATTTTTATACCCTATACCACAATGTGGAAAAGGGTATAATAAGTTTGTTTTCCCAAAAATTCATGTAACGCCGCGAAATATTCGTCGTAGACCCCTCATGTGGTATACCAAACTTCATATCTCGACGAGATAAAGCGATTTAGCGATGTGTGTCCGTCCGTCCGTCCGTCCGTCTGTCCGTCCATTAAAAATTGTAATCAAGCTAGAGGCCGCAATTATGGACCGATTGTCACGAAATTTAGTATGGAGGTCGGGTTTGGACCAGAATAGAACTGATTAGTTTTTGGCGATGATCGTGAAATGTTAAAGGGATGAAATGGACCAAAAACAAAATTTTTGCTCGATTTTGTAGCCGCTCTGTAGGTCGCAATAATAGTCCGATCGGCGCGAAATTTTAAACGTAGTTTTGGTTTGAGATGAAGAAGTAGCGTGCAAGTCAACGGTATGATCGGATAATATTTAGCGGGTTAAATTGATCAAAACTTTTGTGTGAAAATTGGTAAAATTTCTAATGCACATCTTATAACAGCTAGCCCGGAAAGCTAGTGCACAGGGATAGTGGTATAGGGTATCACATGGTCGGCCCCGTCCGACTATAGTCTGTTCTTACTTGTTTATTTATACATATGTATATATTAATAATTTATGTGTTTACAGGCCTATAGGACCCTAAATAAGGAGGGATATATACATCGCACCGTCAATCATTCCCTACATTTTGTTGATCCCAAAACGGGGTGGCACACCAATGGGATAGAAGGTTTATGGCGCCATCTGAAGGTAAGCCTCTCTGCATATATCCGTCGAAAGATTTTTTTCAACGGTTATGTGCAGAGATTCATATTTTTCAGATGGTGCAAGGCAAATAAGAAGGACCCACTGCTTGAATTCTTCCGGTTCGAGGGTCAGCTGTATAATCCAGCCAATCCTACGGCTGACAGCGAACGGGAGGAATTTAGAGTGGGTTCTTCAGAAACGCCTATGATTTTGGAGTGGAGGTTGGCGCTAATGAACGCGAATGTTCAGAAACAGATTTTTCCACTGACAGTTCGGAGAGTTCACAATGGAATCCACCACCAGCGAAGAAAAGAAGAACGTGAACGGATTTTGTTTTTTGTTTGTTTTCTATTGTTGTTGTAATATTATAAAATATTTTTTGTTGTATTTTAAGTTTAGTTGGTTTCGGAAAAAATCATTATTATAAAGTAATAAAAATAATATGACCAGGAAGAATAATTTTATTATTAACTTTTATATATGTTTAGCAATATTGGTATAATTTGGGTTTTGTAACCGGATTCACGTGTTAAATACGGAGTATCCGGGTCTATCCGTGTCGGCACTGCCTACCTCTGATAAAAAAAACCAAAACAAAAGGGATTGTATTAATTATACTAGAATTTTTGAAAAAGGGGTTTCTTCGGAACTTTCGAAGGCTATATCTCGGGAAATATGGACTTCCCAGACATGATATATATACAGTGCTGCTCAAAACATTTGCAACTGGAATGACTACTTCTCTTTTTATATAGTTCTGAGGTAATTTATGGATTTGAAATGCAAATATTTTTGTAGGTTGCTTATTGACCCCTTTTTAAAGATTTAAAAAAGTATTGGCAGTAATTGCACTTATTTTACAATAATACATGAAACAAAGCTCGGACTCACTTTTGGTCCTGCTCAAAACATTTGCAACTTAGAAAATTTTATTCAAAATATGAAGATATGATTTGTGTTTTGATAATATATTGTGAGTTTAACCATTTATTTATTATCTGGACATATCATAAAGGTATCCAGGTAACTAAATAAATGAATATATCCTTTTTAATCCTGTCTCTAAGGATAATTATTAAATACACAAGTTTTATTAGATATTTAATAGTGTAGAGTCCATTTTAGGGTCCCGGGACCTTTTATATGAATTCAGATCACTTAAGCTGATCGGGTCCGATAAGAACACAAAACATATTTGCAAACAATTGCTAGTTTTACGTGGTTATACATAAGTTTATTGGCGGTATTATGCCAAAAAAACGCTCTTATACGACATATGTGGTGTGTACGTGGTACGATTTCGACATATTATATGTATGGTTAGTTTGTAAATCCAATAAATATCTCGACCTCATGCCTCTAGTACCATCTCTGTCCATGAAAATACCTCTAGGTCAATATAAAATACCATCTTCCTTTTGGGTCACCTTTTTTGTATAAGGGGACAAATTGGATTATCATTCGACTTGGTGATCAAGTACATTTTTTTAAGTCATATATCTCAAATATTGATTTAAGTCGACGAAAAATACTCGATTTTATAACTTCAAATTCAATTCCAAAAAATTTTTGCAAAATTTATATGAAAAATGGAACTTTTCCTGGAAATTACTGTTTTCCTAAAATTTGCCCATATTGGTACACCGGTATCTATGGTATGTATCAGAGGGTTTTGTATAGATTTATCGATGTAAACCCTTTATTTAACGTCTGTTGATGTCCTCTGAGAGATCTGCTTAATAATTCGCATCATTATTTGATTATCCACTGCAGTAGATCTAGTTGGGCATTCACCTCCTTCCCATATTACCGCAATTTTAGTACTTTTTACGCAGTATACAGCTCAATTTTAAATATTGTCATTTTCTTATATTTATTTCTGGACTGCGTTGGATCCAAAATTTTCAGAAATAAACATTTTTCATATCTTTGATACAAATTTCGGACCATAACTTTTGTTTTTATTAAAAAATTAGAAATGTCTTGTTTTCGGCATACTTGTCTGTCAAAATTAAACATAGGCGGCATAAAATGCATTTCTCATGAAAGCTTGTTGCCCCCCTTCTTCGGATTAAAAACCATCTTATGCCAACAATACAAAAAACTCAACAAAAATTAGGTGATAAATATTCGAACCACGGAGTTGCATATGTTTTGAGCAGGCTAAAACACGTGATCCTCCGATATTTCTCACATTTTTGTAACATAAGTGTTAAGAACTGAATAATCATTTGAAAATCTTGAAAGTAGGGTCAATAAAGAATCAAATTGTAAAAATAAATATATTTCAAAACATAAAATGTCCTTAAAAATAGCCTAAATGTGATATAGGCATCTGAGTTGCAAATGTTTTGAGCAGCACTGTATATATATTGGCGTAATCAGCATACCGAGACCTATCTGTGTAAAAAAATTCAAAATTTTCTGAGTCCAGCCACTACATTCAACTTGTTCCGATAGCTGTATTAGAACGTGGACCTATGCCGATAATTCTCTGCAGAAATGTTTTATACCCCCAAGGGAGACTAAATACCAATTAAAGCCATTTCGTATGAATAATGTGGCCATAAACTTGAAAATATCGAAGATCGAGAGCTACCGATCTATGAAGACTATTTACAAAACCTGGACGTGTACCGAATATTCTATGTTTTATATCCACATTGAAATACCAATTTGTAGTCATTTCGGTAGGATAGTGAGACTAAAACCTCCAAAACATCGAAACTCGGTAGATACCGTTCTAGGATATCTGTATCAGAACATGAACCTATACCGATAATTCTTTGCAGAAATGTTTTATGCCTCCAAAAAGACAAAATAGCAAATTATTGTCATTTCGGTAGACGGATATCGTTATATCTAATTATTTTTTAAGTTGATCACGAATGTATGCTTCATAGGTTTTCCGATGAATATAAATTAAAGGAATTTTCTATTTCACATTTGCGTATAACATTGCATGACGGTTAGACCAAAGCGTCGATTTATCGTCAATTCGGTTCGAAAATCTAGAGGTATAAATGTTAGATAGATAAAATGTATATAGATTACTAAGGTTTACACGAAAATCCAAAACGACGGGCCAGCAACGCGGACCCGGGTAAGCTAGTATCTATATATATAAAAAAGGATGATGTTAGTTACTACGCTTATAACTCAAGAACGGCTGAACAGATTTTGACAATTCGCACCAACTCGGAATCGTCTCATGGCAGAAAAGGATAAAACCTAAAAAACCGCGAAAATTTTCGAAAAATTTGCAAAAAATTTTTTTAAAAAAGTCAAATTTTCTACATATTTTTATCGAGCTTTTACGTTTGGAGTATAAAATTGTACATGCACCAACAGCGAATGACATTTTTGTGCTTCTATTATTTGGTGGAATAAATGAATTAAAAAACAATTTGCTTTCTGCTGTTTCCAAACTATTCTTTATGCAAATTAACAGCGAAAATTAAAGGTGACTTTAGTCCAAAAGGATATTAGCGGTTTCAGAGGTGTAACATTATTTAGTCGATTTCAAAAAGCAAAGAGATTTCGCTGAAATAGTTTTTAATCGTACGTAATGAAAATTAGGCAGAATCTCATGTGTTTGTAAAATGAATATCTTGGCAGAACGCAGAGCGGGAAGGCCAAGACTCCATTAGAATGAGTAAGTCATCAACGATATCGAAAAGCGTAATAAAATTGGAATGAATGAAACCAAGAAACAACAGGGGTTGGAATTCTATTCTTAGTGCGGCTTATGCGAAATGTTTTGTATCGGACCACAAGTAAGTAACCACGAAGATTTTTATTCACATAAATATTTAACTATAATTTACATATGTCGTTAACTTTCAGAATGCAATCACAATGCCGGGAGTCAGAACATTCAACGTTCAAATCTACATCACAGCTCTGGATGAAATGCTCCAAATGGCGGTTTGAATGGAGCTTTATTACGTCTGCACAACTGACTACTTATTGCTCACACTCTTCTCTTTGAATTCTGCCAGTTTATTGGACAACTACTTGATTATACAGCTTCAGTGGAAAATTTAATTATGACAATTGCCTAAGTTAGCGACCAAGAGAAGGTAGTCGTAAAGTTCTATCGATAGCAACAGCGTTGTCAACTTTTATTTGAACTTTTCATTCATAATTTTGCGTTTTAATTTTACCGACATTTGTCGTTAACTCAAAAAATCAGTTAGAGAATCGCACTACAGGCATAAGTTTGACTTTTAATTCTCATGTTTCATTATACAAAATCTTTGATTCTAAAGATTCTAAACGGCACATGAGCCCAAAACAGAAAAGACCGTAGAAGTTGCTTCATCTAAAATAGCGACCACCCATCTTGAATTTTACCAATTCACTCACGCGTTATTAAAATTAAAACACATGTTCAGCGTTTATTCATTTCGATATTGCAAATGGATACATTAAGTTTCCGAAAAATATTCATAATTTAATCTCAACGAAGGGACCCGCCCCTTTTATGAAATCCCGGACCCTATAGATACCCATATTAGCAACAATTGCTCGGGTTTGTTTTAAGCGGATGAATGAACTCTATCGAACAGTGATATTAATTTGCATCAACTGTTCAACTAATTTTAACAAATTTAAATCGTTCATGCAAATAAATAGCAAGACTGTCTAACTACATCTAATATGTCTGATGCGATAAACCCAACCAGTTACCAAAACGATCGTCTCTTAGAGGTTGATGTGTGATACACATCTCTTGGAGAATGAGCATTTAATAAAAACTATTTAGTTCATATGGCTCAATTAAGTACATTAATTAAAATCTGATAAATAATAACTTCCCATAATTGGGCAAAAATTAAATACGAGTTCAATTTTCCATTTACTTGGAAAATATCTCTTGCTACATCAAAGATTCTAAATCTTTCAACCCAGCGTGATAGTATTCATAATAATGTTTGATTTTATATCACCAATTGCATGTAGAATTCGGCAGATCGCATGTAACAAGGAAATTTGAACGAGAAGAGTGTCATTTTTGTACACCACAAATGAAGGTGGTCACCACAAAACGATCGGACCTTTCTTTTCAAATCGGACTAACTTTTCTGAAGAAGTTTTAAACTGAGCACTTGAATCACGGCATTACCTGCATTTCTTTCGATTATAAAATATCTTTGATTCTAACTTTCTAATCGATTCATCAAAAATGTTTAATGGAAAAATCCACGATAGCGACTACGATTATTGATAAGATTCAACAATCGCTCATACCGCGTTGAAATTCAGTTATTTATTATATTATAGCATTGAAAACGCTAAAAGTTGTCACAGTTTTACCTCAACGTGAAAGGATCCCATCTTCCGAACCTTTTTGAAAACCATCGAATGTGAAACGAACATGAAGAAGATATAACGTGAAGATATAACTTTGCTTCAACATATTTAATTTACATCTGTAAATGCATTATTTACTAAAAAATCTATCTTAACCTTAATTTACATTAGGCCCCCTCCGTAGCGGTAATTGTCAGTTTACAGGAGAGAGTCGAGGAAAACGGAAACACTTTATCTCTTAATACCCTTTCTCTCCGACAGACTGACAATTCACACAAGTAAAATTGCTCAATCTGAAGATTCTAAATCGCCCTAAATTGTTCAAAGCAAAAAATTATTTGCACTTGGTCTCGGATAACCTGCAACGTGATAGCAATAATTGTATTATATGTGTGAACAAAAGTCCTCAAGTTCAATACCTAATAGACTGCGAGACGAAGTTCGCCGGGTCCTCTAGTATCTATATATATAAAAAAGGATGATGTTAGTTACTACGCTTATAACTCAAGAACGGCTGAACAGATTTTGACAATTCGCACCAATTCGGAATGGTCTCATGGCAGAAAAGGATAAAACCTAAAAAAATCGCGAAAATTTGCGAAAAATTTGCAAAAATATTTTTTCAATTAAGTCAATTTTTCCACAAATTTCTATCGAGCTTCACGTTTAGAGTAAATCTTGGCACTTATTTGGACAGTTTTTGGCGAAAATTGTATTTGCACCTACTGTCAGGGTCCATTGTATGCCTTTGTCAATTTTTGAAAGTTGTATAGAATTTTTTATTCACAATCAAACCGATTTTCATTTATTTTCAAGCGTCTTTTTAGGAAATTAACAGCGAAAAATGGTTAAAAGGGCTTAGTTTAGAGTTTGTAAAGATTAGTGGTGGTTTCGGTCAGATACCGATTGAAAAGACTAAGATGATAATGCCAAAAGTGGTTTCCACAGTTTTGAGGAAAAAGGTACAAGTCTACAAAATTGGTGGGTTAATTGACACATCAAGAGCTCCGAGGTAATTTCATTGGAAGTGAAGTTGTGGCATATATGTATACTTTTAAACTGTAGGTAAAAATATCTTCGAAAGATAAACTTCCGATGTATGCGGTATAATATTTAAGCTGTACCAGATATATTTTTACACTGTTTAGATTCTCTCATGATACAAAAAAGGCAATTACAAACGGCCAAATTAATACATACAAACATGCATATGCACATTGGAACTGTTGGTACACTGTATGTATGTCATTCGAAAAAAGGATGATATTCAAAATTGGAAAAAACAAGAAATCGAAGGTACTGGAGTTTTTTTGGTCGAATTATCTGACAAATATTCTTTATCGGCGACATAAGTAGGTAAATACTTATTAATCGTGATATTAATTTGACTATGTTATTTACGTCGAAATTAAATATAGGGTGACCAAGTAATCGACAACAGTCACGTGTTAGTGTGACAAGACTTCAAGCATCCGAAACACACAAAGAACGGCAACTAATGGAATAGCTCTGTCCATGTTACCAGAGCCATTGCATCTAATACCGAATTTGCAGTGCAAGTAGAATTCGGGAGATCACATTAAATAGAGAAGTCAGAAAAAATAAGTAAAAAAGCGTTAAGTCCAGTTTTTGGTGGAAATATTTTGTGATTACTAGAAACTTCAACGGTCAAATTAAAGGTAGTTCGATCAAAAATTTAAGCTAAAATACTCAAAATACCAAAAATCGGGAGGTACCGCTATATGGGGGCTATACCAAAACATGGACCTTGACTGTTTTAGTGGATATTCTTTGGGAACCACTGGGAACCACAAACCTGAAATTACAGATAGTTCGGTCAAGAAATGTAATTAAACATACGGAAATCGGGAGATACCGTTATATAGGGGCTCTACCAAAATATGGACTTATGTTGACAGTTTCTGGTGGAGATGTTTTGTGATTACTAGGAACCTCAACTGTGAAATTACAGGTAGTTCGGTTAAAAATTTTAGCTAATATCCTCAAAATACCGATAATCGGGAGGTACCGTTATATGGAGGCCAAAACATGGACCTATGCTGACGATTTTTGGTGGAGATGTTTTGTGACCACTGAGAACCCCAAACGTGAAATTATAGGTAGTTCGGTCAAAAAATGTAGGTAAAATCCCCAAAATACCGAAAATCGGGAAGTAGCGTTATATGGGGGCTATACCAAAAAGTGTTCCGATATAACCCATCTTCGAACCTTCCCTTCCTATGGAAAAAAAGACACACAAAATATAGCGCTCTAGCTCAATTATTGCGAACGCTACAGTGATTACAACAGACGGACACACAGACAGACGGTCATGGCTATATCGTCTTAGAATTTTATCCTGATCAAGAATATATGTGCAAATGATTAGTTCGATGTGTTACAAACAGAAAAACAAACTAAATATACCCTCCATACTATGGTGGAGGGTATAAAAACAGACGAAGGTGGTTACCTGATAACGATCGGATCAAAATGGGTAAATAGGTTAAAATGGGTTAATTGATTAAAACGCAAATTTAAATAAGCACTATATTCAGCATTAAATTCAAATTCATATTCAATTGCTTTAGTGAAATATCGTGTTCAGTGGTGGAAACAAGAATTGCAGAAAACGATCGATTATGAAACGAGTATGGCGTTATGATATTATTTTGCGTCAACTGCACTACCAAATATTTTTATTTACATCACAAAACGTGTTATTTGCTTAAAAAATATATCTTAGTCCCAATTTAGAGTTACCTAATTTTTTTCGCGGCTATTGTCAGTTTATAGAAGAGAGAGTCGAGGAAAACAGAAACACTTTGCCTCTCAGTACCTTCTCTCTTCGTCAAACTGACAATTGTCGAAAGTACAATTGTCTAATGTGCATCTGCTTCAAAGATCGTCCTAAACAGTTCAAAACAAAGAAATATTTGCCATTGAACAAGGTGATAGCAATAATAGTATTATAAGTTTGAACCAAAGCCATAAAGTTCTGTACCTAACATACAGCGAGACGAAGTTCGCCGGGTCCCCTAGTACATATATAAAAAAGGATGATGTTAGTTACTACGCTTATAAATCAACAACGGTTGAACAGATTTTGACAATTCGCACCAATTCGGAATCGCCTCAAGACAGAAAAGGATAAAACCTAAAAAAAAATCGCAAAAAATCCGCGACAATTCGCAAAAAAAAATTGAAGAAAATTAATTGTCTCCACAGATTTCCTTGTGTCTTTTATTGTTATTATATAATTTTTGCATTTCATATCGAAAAATGTACATATGTATATGTATATATATTCTATCCCAATAGAAAATCGAGTCTTCGATGACATTTTCGTCGACGATTCGTTGACGATTTTTCCGAAATTGTCATGTACGACAACTTGTATGACCATGTCTTGCATTGTGTCTTGGTAACAAACCAAAAATATTCAAATAGTGTGGTTTGAACCAATTCTTCACATATTTATTCAAATATAAAATTTTCGATTTGTAATAAATGTAATATTAAAAAATCATAAAATTCGGAATCCGCGTCAATATCACTGTGCAACATTTTTAAGGTGATATTGTGCAAACAATTCGAACTGAGGATTTTTTGAAAGTACAGACCCAAACGACAAGAATCCCTAGTTGGGTTTTGTTGTGTTAGATCCAGCTCGGATTTTATGGCCCCATCTAAAAATGGTTAAATATTGAGTTTTTAAAGAATTTCGGGGCTATCTCTCTGAAAACAATGCAAATCATCTTCTGACCTCTGAAGAAAATTTGTAGATAAGGACAAGAACAAAATATTTGGAGAAATAATGAACTCGAAAAGCTACATTTATTGCCTCAAATTTCAAAATATATGCAAAAATTCCACAATTTCGCACCGTATTTCCAAAACCGTTAATATTTTCTGAAAAATATTCCCTGGAATGTAATACACAACTCTTCAGAACATGACATTGTTGTAAAATGCCTCTATCCCATTGTTTTCAGTAAATTTTTTGAAGAAGATTTAATAAAAATGTCAATAATGTAGTGAAATCCGAAATGCGAGAATAAACTGTTGGTGTGAACTGTGTTTGAAAGACGTGCTGTAAAAGATATGATGCAAAATACCGTTGAAACAAAATGAAGTAAGCATTTTAGAGTTTCAGAATGTTCTAAAGAATTGTTGAGAACTTTATTTAGACGATTTTTCAAAAGGTTACTTGGTTCAACTCCCAATACTTTAGCCGATACTGGCCAGAATTTCAGCAATTATGTAAAATGTTCTTTATTTTATATATTTTGATGACCTATATGGAGTTTTTCTTATGTGGTTTTTTCAAAAGATAAGTTATACTATTTTAGGGCTGCAATATTGCTAAAGACAGCAAGTCCAAATTCCAATTCGTTTCTGAGATAAAGGCCTGATAAATGCAAAAAAGTGTAGATTTAGCCCGGTTTAGGTGAGGTCATAAAATCCGAACTGGATCTGACAGAACAAACCCAAACTAGGGTTTTTGTAGTCTACATATGTACTTTCAAAAAATGCATACTAGAAGTTGTCTGCATTTTCAGTGTTGCATAGTGTATTTAAACTGTTTTTATTTATACAAAGTGCATTAACGCTTATAAAACGGTAATATATTAAAAATAATTATAGTTATAATTTTGATACATGTATGTAGGTTGAAGCCATAGATAGCTTTGAAAACTCCAACATGACGCTTGTGGAATATGGTAAGATTTTAGAAGATTATAGTGACTATCTTCAACATTCATTTAAAATATTTTCTTTCTTGTAGAATCCGGCCTCCAGTCGGCTGCAGTAAGAAGCGGGGCGTGACAAAGCTTGAAGACAATAGTGGCTTGCAGAACATACGTGAGCTTTATATTATCAATTTGTGGATATAATGTATTTTATAATTTAATAAAAGCAAACAAATTGGCACACGACAACATAAATTAAATTGTCTTTAATTGTGTCGTCAATGACAAATAGCAGGACAGTGTCTGTGAATCAGTCGTCAACGAAATAAGGGGTTTTTGTCATCGAAATCGTCACCGACGACAACTTCGCCTACCCTGTCGCTCATACTGTCGTGCATGAATACTGGGACACTTGTGTGAAAATGTCGTCAACGATCCCAAAGGGATGTCTGCAAAGTAGAGCTGTATAGTTCATGAACGCACTAGTTCAATTGAACGATTCATCGAAAAGAGCGTATGAACTATATCAGTCAATATAGTTCAATAGCTCACTGAGCGCCAGCCGAAAGATCCACGAAGAACGATCAACGAACGAACGATTCACAATCTAGTTCAACATGTCGTTCACAAATGAATAAAGTGACGCCGTCGTCTGTATTATGTGATACCCTCGTAATGTGATGTGTTTGTTTATGTTTTGGATCAAGATAGTGGATCCGAACGATTGAACTATGAACTAGATTACTGAACTAGTTCAGTTAAAGGAGCAGAACTGTTAAACTAGATCTTTTAAATGAACTAGATTGTACAACTCTACTGCAAGGAGTCATGAACGAATTGGAAATGTCGTGCACGATACATCAATGTTGTCTTAAAGACACTTTCTATTGGGATTATAAAGCTTCTTTCGCAACATTTTATCAAAAGTAGAGAATACAGCCGGAACAACAATCATGGAATTTTTCCTACTTATAGTATTTTGTCAGTATTTAGATAAGAGTTTACAGATTGGTTTCTTATATTAGTTTCCGAGTTCGACCATGGTTTATTTGGCAAAGCCAAAACATAATTTTTGCAGTCTCAAGCAGAACTGCGTGAAGGATTCGGAGTCTATGAGTCGTAGTTTGTATCTTTCACTTCTGGAAAAGAAGTAACGTTTTATCGTTTTTATGACATACAATAATATTATATTCTTAGGTTATCGAGACAATATTTGGATATACAAGTCCAATCTGTACTCCCTAAGTCGATTTATTTTTCTGTTTAGAGTTATTTAATTCACATGGTGCGCCTGAACTAACTTTAAATGGAAGGTGCTTACACCTGGGAAGTTTTTGAGGATTCTGAAACTACAATGTTCAGAGAGGAGAAACATAAAAAAATCGCCGAAGATATTTTAAAATAAATCGAGTTCAAAGGTTTGAGGGTTTTTTTAGGTTTTCAGGATTTTGCTTGGAAACCGCAAGCCCTATCGAAATGGGACTAAACAAAATCTTGCAGCAGTGAAAATTCTCTACAACATTTTCTTTAGTCTCTATTTCGGTAGGATCTAATTAAATTTCGATAATTTTTCAAGCATAATCGTAAAAACCTAAAAATGGCAACTTTGATCGCGATTTATTTATAAATCGCTCCGGTGATTGTCGTTTCAGAATCCGCAAAAATGACCCAGGCGTGAGCATTTGTCATTTATAGTTAGTTCATATAAGTCGTTTGGGTGCCACCGTAGTGCAATGGTATGCACGCCCGCCTCGCACGCAGAAGTTCGGGGGTTCGATTCCCCGGCCAGGCAACATCAAAACATTTTTCAACGGTGGCAAAATACCCCTCAGTAATGTTGGCGACATTTCCTGAGTATTTCAGCCTTCAAAAACTTATCCACAAGAGGTGTCTTAAGACACGCCGTTCGGACTCGGCGATAAACAGTAGGTCCCATATAATTGAGCTAAATATTAATCGGGGTGCACTCATTGATATGAGAGAAGTCTCCCTTGTCCCGTATGGGATGTTGTGGAACAATGTTTGTTCATATAAGTCGTTTAGGTATCTTGATAAAGAAGAAAAAGGGCGTTATGTTCGACCACTTTCTGCATGAAGGTTCTTCAACCAAAAGGAATCCTAAAATCTGTATAATTCTCTGTGATTGTAAAATTCTGGGATATACCATAACGTGGCATAAAACTTCAAAATACTGAAAGCGGGGCGTAACTTGATGGTCCGGTATTGTCTATTTTCAATTCTAAATATCGGAGGACTTATATTTTATACTCTGTACAATTTTGTATCCTAAATATTGTAAACTCTCTCTATTGAATTTATATATATACTTTGTACCAGTATGCATATAAAATCAAATAACAACCTTTAAAGTAGCCTTACGTAGCGCTACACAACATTTTGAATTTTCATGATTTTTGGTCAAAGCCCCCCCCCAATTAAATCCTGCGTACGTCCCTGTTTGTGGTTAACTCTATCGAATGCTTTACTGAAGTCGGTATAGATGGTGTCAGTTCCCTGTCGGACTTTTATCAACCAGTTGATAAAATGGTTGATAATAAATCGATTATTTTTAAACTGACTATAAACTGGTTGAAAAGTCATCTAGAGATCAACCACTTTGAAAACCAGAACATGTACCTTCTACAAAGTTTGTGTGCATATTATTCATATTGTTCTGGTATAAAAAAGGAACAAGAAGGACATTTACAAATTTTCCCTCTTCTTCTCTCTAACAAAACATAACAGACAGAGAGAAAGAGAGAATAAGAAAGAAAAGTCAAAGTCATAAAAAACACACAAAAACAAAAAAAAAAATCACATTATCATTTAAACTGACTAGAAATAGGCTAAAAAAGTTAGTTTTTAATCGGTTGAAAAGACATCTAGCGATGGACTACTTCTAAAAGAAGTCAGTTGGCATAAAGGAAAATAATCGATAAAAAGTCACTTATGTTTACAAAAAGGCTAGCTTTAAGTTAACTTTAAATCAGTTACAGTCCCTACAGGGTTTGTATATTGAACTAAATTCGTGACAGTGGATAGACCAAACCATGAAAAACCATGTTTTGGACTTTATGGGAAATTACATCAGTACTAAGTTTATCAAATAGGTTTGGAATTGCACTCAGTTTTGCAATTCCTCTATAATTGGATACGTCTGATAAACTGCCAGATTTATGAAGACCAAATAAGACTTTTTCCAAAATGTGGGAAAATACCAAGATTTAAAGAGTGATTGAAAAGATGTGATAATGGAATAACTAAGGAGTTGTGATAGTTTTTAAGAATTATGCTGGGAATTCCATCCGGACCAGGGCTTTTTGTAGGTGTGAGGAAACGTAAACCCTTTGAGATATCTTCCATTGAGGGAAGCGACGTACAAATATTATCCATATTAGATAACTGATATAGATATGGAATATTCAAGAAACTGTTGTTATACGAGTATGTTGAGGCAAAGAAATTTGCAAAACACTCAGCGATATCATGAGCACTAACAAATTCTTCGTTATTATATTTTAATAAGTAAGGTCATTGAGTACTTTTTTGTTTAGAATTAACAAATTCATAAAATGATTTTGGATCGGATTAAATATTTATCTTAATTCTACCAATATAAGCTTTACATGACTTGTGGGACTCAATGGTGTATTTAGATCTAGACGATGGCAATTTTTTAGAAGAATTTATACTAATTTTTGGTATACATTCATTAAGCAAATTATTCAGTACATCGTAAAATTTCTTAACAGCATATTCGAGGTCAAGATGATTATTACAGTGGCACAAAGAGACCCAATCTATGGTAGTAATTAGATGATTCAGATTTTGAAAGTTAGTTTTTTTTTAATTTAAAACAGATTTATGTAATTATAATTATCGACAGCACTTAGAACCCCACCGCATTTTTTAGTGATTCGATCTTTTCTGAAAATTTGATACCTTGAGCATAAAACTTCACTATTTAAAATAATAGGTTCTAGCCAACTTTTACTTTCCGAAAAGCGAGATTTTAATTAATAACTTTTCAGAAAGTATTCTCCATCAATCTTAGACTTAATAAAGTAATTTAAGTCATCAATCGTCGTATCTGCCGCAAACCTGGAAGGAAAAACCGTTTTCATGGTAGGAACTACTGACAACGGCTTACGGATGGTTCGCGGAGTTTGTGACATAACAGATGCCAGAGGGGGTGCGTTTTTAGAAGTTTGAGCAAATTCAATATTCCTAAAAGTGGGAGCCGATGAGCTCCCTACATTCGTAGAATGTTTCTCACCTAATTCAAATTGGTGTGAGGATATAAGTTGACTAATTTCAGTTATTTTCTTCGGTCTGGTTGCAAGAAGTTTCTCAAATACTTTTGATAAAACAGGCAATAAAGATATAGGTCTACATGACGATAGTTCATTAAGTGGTGTACCCGGTTTTTCAAGTACTATTATTTCCGCTTCTTTCCAATGCGCTGGAACATGTTTCAACCTAAAACATGCATTTATCATATACAATGATTTACAGATAGCTTTATCCGTTAGTTTCTTTATAACTTTTCCTGTGATTTATCGAGTCCTGGAGCTTTTTTGGGCGACAAGTCTTCATTTATAAACTTCGTTAACTCTGCATTTGTGACTTTTTCAATAGCGTGTAAGTCGTAGGGGATGGAAGATACCAAGGAACGGTCCTGACCGGTTTTAACATGGAAAACCCCGGGATTTATCTTGGTCACTCTTTCATCTCAAGTGGACAGTGACCTCCCCGTGGTGTCACCTGGGAAACTGCCCTTAACACCCGTTAAAGGTAGTGAGCTAACATGTGCCGCGCGTTCACCCATAAGAACGTTAAAAACTTGGGTTTGGGCATCGGGTTAGTAACCCTCCCCTAGAAACAGCCTACTATGAAAAAACGAAAGAAAAGAAAACCGAGCCCCTCTAAAGTTGACGAACAACGCAAACGTTTTAAGGACCATGATCTGCGAATCTGCACCTGGAATGTTCGCACTCTTTATAGAGAAGGTGCAGTCTTCGCATTGGCAGACGTACTTGAAAAGTACAAGGCCAATATTACTGCCATACAGGAAATACGATTGATTGGGAATGGCGTCACAACACCTAAAGGTGACGCACTGTATTATAGCTGCCATGACGTAAAGCATCTGTTTGGTTGCGGATTTGTAGTTAGTCGGAGACTAAAACGTCTGGTATCCAACTTCACCCCAGTGAATGAAAGACTTGCTGCAATTCGAATAAAAGCTAAATTCTTCAACATCAGCTTTATTTGCGCTCATGATCCCACTGAAGAAAAGGACGAACAGACCAAAGATATATTTTACGAGCGCTTAGAAGAAACATATGACCGTTGCCCTGCCCATGACATTAAAATTATTCTAGGCAATTTTAATGCCAAAATTGGAAAGGGGAATATCTTTGGCCCAACAGTCGTGAATTTTAGTCTCCACAGTGAAACATCTGACAATGGTATGAGGCTGATAGACTTTGCGGCTGCAAAAAACATGGTAGTTAGAAGTACCAGATTTAAGCATCTCGATATTCATAAGGGCACCTGGCTGTCTCCAGATCAAAGAACAAGTAATCAAATTGATCATATTGTGATATATGGAAGACATTCATCGAGCGTGTTGGATGTACGATCGTTCCGAGCGCAAACATTGATTCGGACCACTACCTTGTTACAGCAAAGGTACGTACCCGTCTAAACGTTGCAAATAAAGCACGAACAGACACAACGCGGAAGTTGGACATCGATATGCAGCAAACACAACAAATAGCCACAGCACATTCCACTCAACTAGCCCAATTGCTTAATGGGAGCACTCCTTGTCCCGATAACATAAGAAACACAATGACAAAATATTGCCCACTCCATGCAAACAGCCGCAAAATCCATACTTGGATACCAGAGACCTCCACAAAGGAATTCATTGTATGACCAGGAGTTCCGTGTTGCTACCAAAGAGAAAAATCAGTAGCAACGCGTAGCGCACGCGATTGATATCGGGAGAAAAGGAGAGAAGAGAAGAATCTGCTGGTACCCAATAGTAGCGAAAACGATGATACCACAGATTCAATCCCAGAATATGGTATAGAATGTATACCGCCCGGCCAAGATGAGGTAAAAACAGCAATAAACCGGCTGAAGAATAATAAAGCAGCAGGAGCCGATGGCTTATGCATCACCTAGTTCGTACCATCTGGCAGGAAGAACGCGTACCCTACGATTGGAACCTGAGTATCCTATGTCCCGTCTACAAGAAAGGAGATAAGACTGTATGCTCCAACTATAGGGGAATAAGTCTTCTCCCTATTGCCTATAAGAAAGCGTCGGGAATATTGTGCGAACGACTAAAGCCAATGGTCAACGAAATAATTGGACCATACCAATGTAGCTTTAGACCTGGCAAGTCCACCATTGACAAGATATTTACTCTGCGGCAAATCCTGGAGAAGACCCAAGAGATGCAGATCGATAGCATTCGACAGTCCCCTCCGATCAAATGTATTCCATGCAATGTCTGAATTTGGCATCACCGCAAAGCTCATCCGGCTTTGTAAGATGACTTTAACTGATACTAGGTCCTCAGTTAAAATTGGAAAGAACCTCTCCGAACAGTTCAATACCAAAAGAGGTTTCAGACAAGGAGACAGCCTTTCGTGTGACAACATTTTGCTGGAAAAGGTAATACGAGATGCAAATGTAAAAAGAAATGGCACAATTTACACCAATAGCCACATGTTACATGCTTATGCTGATGACATAGACGTCATGGGACGATCAGTAAAGAAAGTAACTGATACCTTTAGGAAGGTCGAAGGAGAATCTGCGAAAGTGGGTCTGGCGGTAAACGGCGAAAAGACCAAATTGATGGTGTCGACGCGCAAAGCGTCCATAGAGCTCGGACCAACTGTGTAAGTTGGTACCTATAATTTTGAGGTAGTTAAAGACTTCGTCTACCTCGGCACTGCCATAAACTCAACAAACAACATCAGTTTTGAAATAATAAGAAGAATTGTATTGACCAACAGATGCTACTATGGTTTAAATAAGCAATTTAAAAACAAAGCCACATCTCGTCAAACAAAAATAACACTATACAAAACGCTGATACTGCCCGTGCTAATGTATGGCTCCGAAGCATGGGTACTTGCACAAGCAGATAAGGCAGCACTTGGTGTGTTTGAGAGGAAAATTCTTCGAAAGATCTACGGGCCGATTTGCGTTGACGGTGAATATCGACGTCGTATGAACCACGAGCTTTATAAGCTTTACAAAGACATGAATATAGTTAAACGTATCGAGATGCAACGATTGCGTTGGATAGGCCATATCATAAGAATGAACGATGATGAACCCGCTAAAAAGGCCTATGAATACATGCCACATTGTGGTGCACGCAGAATCGGGAGGCCTAAGCTTCGATGGAGCATACAAGTGGATGAAGAAATGAAAAGGCGCGGTATTCCAAAAAACGAAGCGAAAAAAACAGATGGAATTGGAGATCTTTTCTTAGTTCGGTCTATGGAACAAATGTTCTGCAATGGGCCAGCTAAGTAAGTATAGGTCGAATTTGCAAAAACCCTTTGGTATACCTTTCTAACTCTCCATTGGTACCCTCATTCCGAATTTCAGAATTCTAGCTCTACCGGTTCGCCAAATACAAATTGTACCATATTTAGTGCCTTTTCGTACCGCTCTAGTTCGAATTTCCAAAAACCCAGCCTTATCTGACCCTTTAGGACCAAGAGTGACCCTCACCCAAAATTTCAACATTCTAGCTCCAGCCGTTTAGCCTGGGCGTTGTTTATCAGTCAGTCAGTGAGTCATCATTACTCAACTCTTTTATAAGTATGGATGTGTATATAGGCTTTTCCCGTACTCTATTAAATGATAGTGTTTATTCTATTTTTTCTGACATTACAATGTAGAAATACATGCAATGTACATATGTACATATCTAAAAATAAATACTTTTCTTGGTATCGCTCGCTTATGACGAAAGTAGTAATAATATAACCTTCATAAAGAAATCAGCATTCGTCTTTAATTCTCACATAAAATATGAAAAGTCGTTAAACAAATTTATTATACAAACAAACATAAAATGAAAAAACATTCAGCACAAACAGTGGAAAACAGACTGAAGTTTCCAAGCTAAATGTGTATGTATGTATGTACTCGTACAAAGGTCATGATTGTGTACACGTACCATAGTCGTCAATCGTTCACTTTGTGGTTTCCACGCTCTCTTTATTTAACTGAACGAAAAATGAAAAAAATAAAATAAACTATAAAACAGAAATGAATAACACGAGCAAAGAACGTGAACAGAAAGAAACGACAAGGCAAATACATACAATAAATAGCAAACCAAATCGCAAAATAGACATCAGAGGGAAGTAGCAACAGCAAAATATATTGCTGAAATTGTTGTCTCTTTGGGTTGTGTCTATACACCAGTATGGCGTCGTTGTTCTGTGCGTTCTGCAGATAATGTTGCTGGAGCTGTGGGTTGTTGGTATACTGATGTAGATAACAATGTTCTTGGTTCTTCGATCGTAAATGTTATATAAGAGCATGCATAAAAAGTGTTGAAAATTATATTAACCCAACGGCTGAAGAAGATGCGGCGTGGTTTGCCATTCATTCATCCACATTATATCTACATAAATATGTATATATGTACATAAACTTGTTTGTATATATTCCTTCATTTAGCATCAGTTGATCTCAAGGCAAACTTGTTCTATACCTACATAGTCGGGTTGTTGCTATGTAGAAAACATGATTAATGTGGTATGTTTATTGTTTTGCAATGTTTGAAAGTAGATACCAATATGAAAGAACACGTTAAAACGAACGAATGAAGCATTTAATATTCTTTAGGGATGAAAGTTGTTGGTGAATATTGTTAAATCCTGGAAGGTCTGTCTCGTCATGGGTCTAACATTGTTTCATTAAATACATACATGTACATTAGGGTTATACATTTTTGTTTGAATCTCGTATCCCTGTGTCATATTTTTATGAGGTTTTACCTAAAATCGCGCACAAAATCATTTGAAATTACATAATATTTTGTTTCTAACTATTTTTATCATAATACCACTAAATACGCAACATGTTAAGGCATTGTCCAAGTGGGTTAGAAAATCACATAATTTTGTGTTTAATTTAATTTAAAATTTATTAAGTAAAACATTTTATTTAACATAATTAATTGAATTTAATAATTCATTAAATTTAGAATTTAAAAAAAAATATAACGTGTGTTAGGTTTTCGACTTTTTAAGTCTGAGAACAGACTTCAATGCACCTTTCCCCAATGATATCATCGGAATCATTTATTTCTATTGTTGTTGTTGTTGCATTCCTGCTTTACACACTTTATGTCCGGGTTCGATTTCCAGGCGAGGAAACATGATATTTTCAACGGTGGCAAAAATGCCGCTCAGCGTAATGTTGGCGGCACTTTTAGAGTAATTCAGCTACTTATTAAGAGTGGTGTCGTAAGACTCGCTGTTCCGACTCTTCTATAAAGGGTGAGCTGGATGCATGGCGGATCTGGGACAGAGTGGTGAGATAATCCTCCTCTGGAAAAACTTACAGCGGGAGTGTTCCCCTAAAACATAAAGCAAACATGGAAGGAGGAAAAAACAATGTAAAAATTACGGTGCAGGGCCTAATAAACGCAATACCGGCAGGGACTAGTGATCTGCCTACTAGTCACACCCCGTCGATATCATGCGATCGTGAACAAAAATCTCCACTCTGTCCCACAGATGTGGGTGCCTTGTCATCTGTGGTCGAAGTTAATGCTACAAACACACAACCTAGTGTAACAACGGAGGAGAAAAAAGGACAGCACAGAGAAAGATTTAACTTGACCCAACCATCTGAGCATGGAAGCGACCCTGAATCCGAATCTGACAGCCGCACCGTTGTGGAAAACCCCATAAAAGAGGAAGTCCACAAGATGGTGGCGGAAGTGATCGAGAGCATCAGAAAACTAACATCGAAACGAGTACAGTGGTTAGGGGCTCAAAGACAAAAATTCAAAAGAAACAAGGCCCGAATAAAGATATCACAGACACTCCCTTCAAAGGATACCACAGACACTCCCTCCACTTCTTCGGAAGCGGCGAAGAGGATAAGATCTCCTGAGGAGCAGAACACCGCCAAACCCAGTAAGAAGAAAAAGAGCTTCCCACCTTCAAATGCCCAGAAAAAATACCATCAGGACCACCGCAAAGGAGACTGCCAAAAGTATCCTTCGAATGAGACTGACGAGTCGAGTTCAGACATGAAGAGGGTGGGTGCGACGTCGGAATCTTCTGAAATGGCCGGGGACTAAGTCTAAGGTCATTCACAGGAGGAAGATGGACGCGGAAACCGGAACGGAGACGCCATCGACTTACGCCAAGGTAGCAGAAACCATGCAGTAATCGACACCAGCTAAGGATCTGGAAGGCTACACAAGAACCATCGGTCGGAGATCGAGAAATCGATCGAAATTCCTCATCTGACCAAAGCGTCGGTGTATGTCAAAGGGTGCGGCTGCAAGCTCAAGACGGAGCGCATACTCGAGGTCTTTTGTGTCCAAAAAGAGAACTCATCTCACCAAAGCGTCGGTGTAAGTCAAGGGATATGGCTGCAAGCTCGAGACGGAGCGCAGGTCCTTGGTGCCCAAAGTGAGACCTTAGCAGTGAAGAGGTGTGAGGTCTTCCACAGGAAGGAGAAAGAAGATGGCACTCTCCTTGTGGTGGGGATCGACAATCTCTCACTTGCCGGGCTCGCAAGGCTAAGAGCAAGGCGTATTTCGTCTCCAACTCAATCTATTTCAAGATTGGAAAGGCAAGAGTTTGTGAGGAGGAGAATGTCAAAACTAACAACCAGGAGGTCAAACCCCCAAAAGACACAAAGGAGGGAGGAGCATATGAAATCAGCGACTCCCAGTAAGCCAAATTACTGGACCAGTGATTGAGGCCATGCAGGCCAACCTCCATCGCAGCGAAATGGTAACTTTTTTTTTATTGATATAAATTTTTTATTGATATATAACTCAAGCCCTGATGGATAAAATAACTAAAGGTGGTATACATATTGGCTTAGTCCAATAAACTTGGATCATAAAAATCAAGGTTTTTGCACTCAACAATATAAATTATCAACTTTTCACGCAAATACGGGATCCCGCCCAAGGACCTGCCCCTTCGAGAAAGGAATTCGGCCTACGAAAACCCTGGATGACAGAGGAACTTCGAAACAAGGTCAAGGACGTCCGTAGACTTTATAATAGGGCAAAACGTAAACATCAGCTTTATTCTGGGACAATTACCAGGCAAAATTGAAGGAATACAACAAAATAACACGAAACGCCAAACGAAACTCATGGAAGCTATTTTGTAAATTCAAAATTTCAACCGGGGGCCATCTGTGTACGTTCCCTGACAATTTCAGCAAAATCGGATCAGTAGTTTTTGTAGAAATATCGAAATTTAAAACTTAAAAATGTAGGCGTTAAAGTGGGCATGGTCAAATTAACTTTTGATAAAAACAAGGTGGGGTTATGGCGAACATTTAAAAAAATCGGTCCAGTCGAACTTGGTCTCGCGGACGGGTATTGAAATCTATTATTTGAGTTCAAATATTCATTCTATGAGAATGCCATCACCTTGCAGAGGTCTTTGATTTGATGTATTTAGTTTGATGTATTATCTGTCCGTTTCGAGTAATTTGTAAATTTTGCATTATGAATTATATATAATACTAGCTGAACCCGGTGCGCTTCGCTACCCCGACCAAGATAAAATATAATGGAGTGCTATACTTATATTGATATTTTTCTTTAAAATATTTTAGCAGATATGAAGGCTTTCTCTACACATTCAGTGCCATGTATGGAGCTTATGTTATGGTATTTTTGTATGGTGCAGGTAGTAAGACTCCTGCTAAATCCTTTCCTACTACATATAACTACACCTAAGTGGGTGACATTTGCAAATGTCATATCGTCGCCATAAATGTCCCCTTTAATGAATTAAATTAGGAAGAACGTTAAGATTGAGAACGTTTTTCCAAGGACATATATCAAGCTGTTGTGACACCTTAAATTACTATTAGGGTAACTCCCACTTGCATTGAAAATTTTTAATCCAATAATAATAATGAGGATAAGGACATGTCTTAAGTAAATATAGGTAACTGTTTCCCCTTCGCCCATCCCACCTAAGAAGTCTCTCAGATACATATATGATATTTCATAATTTTAGCCTTGACTTTCTCCAACTAACAGTACACGCATACTATAATGATGACTTCAAAGACACTTCCTTAAATAATGAATCAGAGATTCAATATTTTATTATTATTCCTCATCTCTACTTATGTGATATTTTTTAACAAAAGAACGACCTGAACGGGTTTTTCAAAATATTTTTTCGAACATTTTTTAGTCCAAATATACAAAAAATTTATGACCCTTGATCTAATATTTTTAATCTGCATAAAATGCCAATTCGATGTCCCTCAGTCTGCCTGTCTGTAGAAAAGTAGACAAAGCTCTCAACATTTTTGATGGAGTTTTTAATAAAAATTATACAAGAAGAACGAAGTCTTTTTCAAGCCGCCAGAAACCGAAGGCTTTCGATAATTGAATAAAAATGTATTTAAATAAATTTAACAATTAATTAAATTAATTATAGTAACACGAAATTGTAATTGTATAATCGGTAATATCCGAATACAAATTGACAGATGAAGAAGAAGAGGTATTTAGTTATTGAAGATGATTTTATCGGTCGTTGTTTTGAAATAGACTTCATAGAATAATACCATATTTTCGGTATTTTGAAGGTTTGGAAATTAGATGTATACCACTATGTTGCAGAAAATTGTTGGTATAGACCCATAGTGTCCGTAAAACAATACCTACATATTTTCGATATTTTGTTGGTGTTAGGCACATTGTATAAACATAAACAACTTGAATATAAACATTTTAAGACAATCGCGAAACAAAACAGTTGTAAATTGGTCGAATTTTTGATCCACGTACGAACGATATTTGAGTTTTATATAATAGAAGTCGCGTCATTGAAATATGATAGAACATGTAGCAACCACATAATAAGCTTTTGTCGTTACTTACGGTCACAAAATTAACACCAAAATATAATTACTTTCGGCAATGTAGGTATTTTCTTACTAAACCAATAATAATAAAAATTGCCTTTCTCGAAACCACTAATAATCGTCAAAAAACTAAAATATCTTGAGGTCCCAGCACAATCAAACGAATTTTGCAAATACTGTATCTTTAATTTCCTTTAAATAATTTCAATGCAAATTAAATTGATTATCGTAAATATGTAAAACATGTTAGAACTTTCAACTATTGATAAAACTAAAACATAAAATGTCACAATTTGTGCATATTAGGAGAAGTCAGAATTTTTTAATATTCCATTTGAAAAAAAATTAAAAAAAAATTGCTGGACGCTACATGAACGATTTTCGGTACATGGATTGAGGAAAAATTCCCATTCTCAAATCTGTTCGAGATACTAATTTTGGATATTGCGCCCAAAAGTTATGGCGGTTACCATTCTGATTATTAGAAAAAATCTTATAAAAACGCTATTCATTATATCATTTATGGCTTCCTACATACTATATGTTTACTGAGGTCCCATAACTTTAGTGAAAAAGTTGTAAATTTTCGCGGAAATTAGGAAATAATTCAAAACAATTGGTAGTTTGCAACTTGTTTTGATAAAATTCAAGCTGTTTATGCATCCGAAAAATATATACAAATATGTACGTAATTATACCCTACACTACTATGTGGGGAGGGTATTATAAGTTGGTTTTGGCCAAAAAGTTTGTAACGCATCGAAATAATGGTCGTAGACCCATACTTATATATACCAAAATGAATGTCTCGACGAGCTGAGTCGATCTGGCTATGTGTGTCCGTCCGTCTGTCCGTCCGTCTGTCCGTCCGTCCGTCTGTCCGTCTGTCCGTCTGTCCGTCTGTCCATCTAAAGCTTGTAATCACGCTACAGGTCGCAATTTTGATCGGATCGTCACGAAATTTTGGATATTGATGGGGGTCCCGGAGGGGAAGAAGCCTATTGATTTTGATGATGGTCGGATAATTTTCAGGGGTCGGAATGGGCAAGCACTTATTTGGAGAAAATTCAACATTTTATTTCAAAGCCAATATCTCTGTTTCTTTAAGAGGTATATCAAAAGCAAAACCTGGCGAGGAAAGTAGAAAATAATAGAACCCAACTTTTTATTTTTGCGATTTTAATTATAACTAGCTGAACCCGGTGCGCTTTGCTGCCCCGACTACGATAAAATATAATGGAATGCCAGAATTATTTTAACGTTTTTAATATTTTAACGAATAAATATAGGAGATATGAAGGCGTTATATACCTATTCAGGGTTGTTATGGAGCTACTATGGTATTTTTGTATGTTTCAAGAGGTAACACTCCTCCGAAAGCCTTTCCGCCTATAAGTATTCTTAATGATTTAGATATATCATAATAAACCATAAATCTTAAGAAATCTCTCAAAGACATGATACTTAATAGCTGTAGCCTTGGTCAATTCCTTCCAGACTATAAGTACTTCTGTAAATAATGATGACTTTTACTGACTGCTAAGTCTTCAAAATTTCATTGAAATTGAACATACATAACAAAAACATGAAATCGACCGAAAATATATATGGATAGCTATATTCCTATATGAACCGCTCTCGATTTAATTTGTCAAATTTATTTTTAGACCAAATCCCGTCTCACATTCACATTTTGTGCATAAAATACAGAAAATCAGCCGAAAATATATATGGGAGCTATATTCTAATCTGAAATTGGACATATGTAGTGTGTCCAAATCTGAACCGGCACATTTATATTTGGAACAAATTCCGTCAGACATCCCAAATTTCAGCGACATTGGACACATATAGCGTGTTTAGAGCATCAAATACAGAAAATCGGCCTAAAATATAGATAGGAGCAATATCCAAATCTGAACCGATTTCGATATGATTTGGCACATTTATGTCTAGACAAAATCCCGTTACGCATTCCAAATTTCACTGAAATTGGACATAAATAGCGAGTTTGGTTCATAAAATACAGGAAGTCGGCCGAAAATATATACAGGAGCTATATTCAAATCTGAACCGATTTCGATATAATTTGGCACATTTATTTCTAGACCAAGTACTGTAACACATTCCAAATTTCAGCGAAATTGGACATATATAGCGTGCTTGGTGTATAAAATACAGGAAATCGGCCGAAAATATATAGGGGAGCTATATTAAAATCTGAGCCGATCTCTATATAAGTTAGCACATTTATTTCTGGAACAAATTCCGTCAGACCCTCCAAATTTCAGCGAAATTGAACATATACAGCGTGTTTGGTGCATAAAATGTGGAAAATCGGCCGAAAATATATATTGGAGCTATATCCAAATCTGAACCGTTTTCGATATAGTTCGGCACATTTATGCCTAGACCAAATTGCGTTACACATTCCAAATTTCAGCGAAATTGGGCATATATAGCGTGTTTGGTGCATCAAATGCGGCAAATCGGCCGAAATATATGTGTATGGGAGCTATATCCAAATCTGAACCAATCTCAATATAATCTGGCACATTTATTTCTAGAACAAATTCCGTGAGAAATTCACAATTTCAGCGAAATTGGACATATATAGCGTGTTTGGTGCATAAAATAAGAAAGTCGGCCGAAAATATATGTATGTGGGAGCTATATCCAAATCTGAACCGATTTGAATATAATTTGGTAAATTTATTTCTACATCAAATTCCGTCACGCACACAAAATTTGGAGATTGTATCTTTAATAGTTCTAAAGATATTTGCATACAAAATCTAAATTTTTTGGAGGTACCTCCGGTTTTGATGCTATATCTCCAGATCGACGCGAAATTTCAAGAAATGATATAGCCTATTTTCTTTCCAGGCCATGTAGCACTGTACCCTAAACATTTCAGTAAGATCTGTTCAGCGGTTTTCGAGTCTATAAGGCACAAACAAACAAACAAACAGACAAACAAATTTCAATTTTATATATATAGATGACGAATATCACAGCTTTGGTTGGGGACTTTCCAAAAGCAAAGCCTGGCTATGAAAGTAGAAGATCCCATCCTTACAATGATGTAAACTAGGTCGGCGTAGGTGACCAAATAGCGGAGATATCGCAATAGTCGGTAATACATCCCATTTTTCCACTTTTTTGGAAATCACGCTACAGATCTCAATTTTGATCGGATCGTCACGAAATTTTGTGGGTTAATGGGGGTCACACAGATGAAGAAGCCTATTGATTTTGGTGATGGTCGGATAATATTTAGGGGTCGTAATGGGGAAAAACTTATTTTGAGAAAAAGACAACGTTTTTTTCCTAAGCGAATATCTCAGCTTCAATATGGGGTATACCAAAAGCAGCACCTGGCCATGAAAGTAGAAAATATCGCCTTTCTAATGATGTAAAGTAGGTTCTCGTAGGTGATCAAACAACGAATATATCGCAATAGCCACTAATATAACCCAACTTTTTAGTTTTGCGATTTTAATTATAATGACGAATATCACAGCTTTGGTTGGAGACTTTCCAAAAGCAAAGCCTGGCTATGAAAGTAGAAGATCCCATCTTTACAATGATGCAAACTAGGTCGGCGTAGGTGACCAAATAACGGAGATATCGCAATAGTCGGCAATAGATCCCATTTTTTCATTTTTTTTGTAATCACGCTACAGGTCGCAATTTTGATCGAATCGTCACGAAATTTTGGGGGCTAATGGGGATCCTACAGAGAAAGAAACCTATTGATTTTGGTGATGGTCGGATAATATTCAGGGGTCGGAATGGGCAAAAAACTTATTTGGAGAAAAAGTAAACGTTTTATTTCAAAGCAAATATCTCCGCTTCTAAAAGGGGTATATCAATCAACGAAGATATCGCAAAAGCCGCTAATAGAACACAACTTTTCATTTTTGCGATTTTAATAATTATGACGAATATCACAGCTTTGGTTCGGGAACTTCCAAAAGCAAAGTCTGACAATGAAAAGCAAAGTCTGACAATGAAAGTAAAAAATCTCATCATTACAACGATGTAAAACATCCCATTTTTCCACTTTTTTGGAAATCACGCTACAGGTCGCAATTTTAATTGGATCGTCACGAAATTTTAGGTGTTATTGGGGGTCCCACAGAGGAAAACCCCTTTTGATTTTTTATAATTGTCGGATATTATTCAGGGGTCGGAATGTGACAAAAAAATATTTGGAAAAAAGACCAACGTTTTATTTCAAAGTTAATATCTCCCTTCTGTAGGAGGTATATCGAAAGCAAAACCTGGCAAGGAAAGTAGAAAATATCACCTTTACAATAGTCGGTAATGCATCCCTTTTTCCATTTTTGTGCAATCACACTACTAAATTTTGATCGGATCCTCACGAAATTTTGGGGGTTGATGCGGGTCTAACAGAGAAAGAAGCCTATTAATGGTTGGAATACATCCCACATTTCCATTTTTATTTGGGTTGTACTGTCGATGCACTTAAATGCGTTTCAAAAAAATTGATCTGTGTTAATGAAGACATTCAGAGCAAAGGCGCTAAGCTATCCCAATTTTAATATTTTAAATTTTATTAGTCAAAAGCATATGAACAGGGGTAGTGGTGTAGGGTATCACATAGTCGGCCCGACCCGACTATAGCCTTGGCTCACTTGTCTAAACATCGCGAAGATTCAAATGAAAATGAGAACTATATAAAACCGTTTAGTGGTTTGCATATTATAGCAAAAACAAAAAATATATTGAGGAAATTTATAAAACTTTTGTTAGAGAAAATATTTATTAAAATTTATTTTGTGAGTTAGTTGAAGAAAACGCAGTAAAAATAGGTCAAAGTTTTTCTTCTATTTTAGTAAAATTTCACGCACAAAATCACATTTTTTGTTATATTCACTTCTCGAAAACACGCTAACATCTAGCGGAAGATCAAGTTCAAATAGATTTTGTGTACCTTTAAATGGGCATAATTTTGAAATAAAACTCTATCGGGTAATGTTCATTTTAAAATGCGTGTGAGTCGCGAAATCCTCAAAATAGCTTGATGCGCATGTGGTTTACCAATACACCGATTTCTTCTCTTTTAATTTGTACATATTTGCCAGGATTTACTTTGGCCGCTAAGATGTAGCATCGCCTGCAGCGTAGTGTGCAAAAAACGGTATAGCGCTTATAATTTGCACAAAGGGCATACACTTTTTATGCGCATCCGATGTCACTATCATCCAAGAAAAAATACATCGATGTAAACCCATTTCGATAAAATCCATCAAGATCACTATTTTTGGGATAATCGGATACAGCTCCCATGCCACTAAATTATTTAAACCGCTGTTTTCGCAAAAACGCGAGTGATGTGTCAGTTTCTTTATTGAAGAGGAAACGATCCACGGAAAACGCGACTAAATCCGCGATATTTCCAAAAATTTTACGCACATTTTCGGTTTTTGCAGTTGCTGTTTTTGCCGTTCTAGTGGATGGATTTTCACGATTTATGATTTATATTATCCGGACCATCAAAAAACTAAAATATCTTGAGGTCCCAGCACAATCAAAAGGATTTTGTAAATACTGTACCCCAAAAATATGGTTTTTCGAAAAAATATCGCACAAAATTTTGGCAGTGGATTCACAGTAATCCTGTCTGGGCTACATGGTCAATATACATATCAAATTATGCGTAAGGGGGATGCAGTGGAAATTTTGAAATGTGATACATTAGAAGTGTAATCTTCATTTTTATTATTCTACTTTTACTTTGGACAGATATCCGTTATTTAAACGGTTTAACCGTCAATCGAATAACAACGTAGAAAAAATTCGTTTGCTTCAACGTGTTTTCACCATTTACGTGTTTTTATTCATTAACGCGGTCATACCTTCCTCGAAAATTAACTTTTTAGTCACATTTTTGAGTGTTGGTTAAAAACACTTCGTTTGATGCAACTATGGTCATATTTCATGGTACACTGCAGTATTTCTCTAATTATAACAGTGCACAATGGTCCCAAATCCAAATTTTCTGGCCAACGTCCATTTTGTATTGAAATTAATTATTATTGTTTGTTTTGTTTATTGTTGAAGTTCAATCTCATTTTCGATTGCTTGAGTGAAGTATTCCCCCATTGGCTCAACTTCATTTATTACCCTCTATTACAGAGAGTAAAACATTACTGACAGTGTTGCAAAATTTTACTGATCGCTACCAATATCATGATTTCATCCCGGCGAAGGGAATTATCAATTGGCTTCTCAGTTTTTGAAATGATGCCTTTTTAGCGAAAAGAGTTCGGTTTCAGTTCACTGTCAGTTCGTTTTGAAAAACGTTACTCTCTGTAATAGAGGGTAATAAATGAAGTTGAGCCAATGGGGGAATACTCCACTCAAGCAATCGATAATTAATTATTATTTATAACTAGCTGAACCCGGTGCGCTTTGCTGCCCCGACTACGATAAAATATAATGGAATGCCAGAATTATTTTAACGTTTTTAATATTTTAACGAATAAATATAGGAGATATGAAGGCGTTATATACCTATTCAGGGTTGTTATGGAGCTACTATGGTATTTTTGTATGTTTCAAGAGGTAACACTCCTCCGAAAGCCTTTCCGCCTATAAGTATTCTTAATGATTTAGATATATCATAATAAACCATAAATCTTAAGAAATCTCCCAAAGACATGATACTTAATAGCTGTAGCCTTGGTCAATTCCTTCCCGACTATAAGTACTTCTGTAAATAATGATGACTATTACTGACTGCTAAGTCTTCAAAATTTCATTGAAATTGAACATACATAACAAAAACATGAAATCGACCGAAAATATATATGGGTAGCTATATTCCTATATGAACCGCTCTCGATTTAATTCGTCAAATTTATTTTTAGACCAAATCCCGTCTCACATTCACATGTTGTGCATAAAATACAGAAAATCAGCCGAAAATATATATGGGAGCTATATTCTAATCTGAACCGAGTTCGGTATAATTTGCCCCATCAATTTCTAGAACGAATTGCGTCACGCTTTCCAAATTTCAGTGAAATTGGACATATGTAGTGTGTCCAAATCTGAACCGGTCTCGGTATAATTTGGCACATTTATATTTGGAACAAATTCCGTCAGACATCCCAAATTTCAGCGCCATTGGACACATATAGCGTGTTTAGAGCATCAAATACAGAAAATCGGTCTAAAATATAGATAGGAGCAATATCCAAATCTGAACCGATTTCGATATGATTTGGCACATTTATGTCTAGACCAAATCCCGTTACGCATTCCAAATTTTACCGAAATTGGACATAAATAGCGAGTTTGGTTCATAAAATACAGGAAATCGGCCGAAAATATATACAGGAGCTATATCCAAATCTGAACCGATTTCGATATAATTTGGCACATTTATTTCTAGACCAAGTTCTGTAACACATACCAAATTTCAGCGAAATTGGACATATATAGCGTGCTTGGTGCATAAACTACAGAAAATCGGCCGAAAATATATATGGGAGCTATATTTAAATCTGAACCGATCTCTATATAAGTTAGCACATTTATTTCTGGAACAAATTCCGCCAGACCCTCCAAATTTCAGCGAAATTGAACATATACAGCGTGTTTGGTGCATAAAATGTGGAAAATCGGCCGAAAATATATATTGGAGCTATATCCAAATCTGAACCGTTTTCGATATAATTCGGCACATTTATGCCTAGACCAAATTCCGTTACCCATTCCAAATTTCAGCGAAATTGGACGTATATAGCGTGTTTTGTGCATCAAATGCGGAAAATCGGTCGAAAATATATATGGGAGCTATATCCAAATCTGAACCAAACTCGATATAAATTGGCACATTTATTTCTAAAACAAATTCCGCCACACATTCCAAATTTCATTGAAATTGGACATAAATAGCATGTTTGGTACATAAAATAAGGAAATCGGCCGAAAATATATATAGGAGCAATATCCAAATCTGAACCGATTTCGATATAATTTGGCACATGTATTTCTAGACCAAGTTCAGTCACACGTTCCAAGTTTTATTGAAATTGGATATAAATACCGTGTTTGGTGCCTCAAATACATGAAATCGGCAAAAATATATAGAGGAGCTATATCCAAATCTGAACCGATTTCGATATAAATTGGCACATATATTTCTAGTCCAATATCCATCACACATTTCAAATTTCAGCGCAATTGGATATATATAGCGTGCTTGGTGCATAAAATACAGGAAATCGGCCGAAAATATATATGGGAGCTATATTCAAATCTGAACCGATCTCGATATAATTTATTTCTAGAACAAATTCCGTCAGACCCTCAAAATTTCAGCGAAATTGGACATATATAGCATGTTTAGTGCATCAAATGTGGAAAATCTACCGAAAATATATATGGGAGCTATATCCAAATCTGAACCGATTTCAATATAATTTGGCACATGTATTTCTAGACCAAGTTCTGTAACACATTCCAAATGTCAGTGAATTTGGACATATATAGTGTGTTTGGTGCATCAAATACATGAAATCGGCAGAAAATATATATAGGAGCTATATCCAAATCTGAACCGATTTCAAAATAAATTGGCACATATATTTCTAGGCCAATATTCATCACACATTTTAAATTTCAGCGAAATTGGACCTATATAGCGTGTTTGGTGCATAAAATAAGGAAATCGACCGAAAATATATGTAGATGGGAGCTATATCCAAATCTGAACCAAACTCGATATAATGTGGCACATTTATTTCTAAAACAAATTCCGCCACATATTCCAAATTTCATTGAAATTGGACATAAATAGCATGTTTGGTACATAAAATAAGGGAATCGGCCGAAAATATATGTATGTGGGAGCTATATCCAAATCTAAACCGATATGAATAAAATGTAGTAGATTTATTTCTACACCAAATTACGTCACACATACAAAATTTGGAGATTGTATCTGTAATAGTTCTAAAGATATTTGCATACAAAATCTAAATCTTTTGGAGGTACCTCCGGTTTTGATGCTATATCTCCAGATCAACGCGAAATTTCAAAAAATTATATAGCCTATTTTCATTCCAGGCCATGTAGCAATGTACCCTTAACATTTCAGTTAGATCTGTTCAGCGGTTTTCGAGTCTATAAGGCACAAACAAACAAACAAACAAACGTACAAACAAATTTCAATTTTATATATATAGACTAGCTGAACCCGGTGCGCTTTGCTGCCCCGACTACGATAAAATATAATGGAATGCCAGAATTATTTTAACGTTTTTAATATTTTAACGAATAAATATAGGAGATATGAAGGCGTTATATACCTATTCAGGGTTGTTATGGAGCTACTATGGTATTTTTGTATGTTTCAGGAGGTAACACTCCTCCGAAAGCCTTTCCGTCTATAAGTATTTCTAATGATTTAGATATATCATAATAAAACATAAATCTTAAGAAGTATCTCAAAGACATGATACTTAATAGCTGTAGCCTTGGTCAATTCCTTCCCGACTATAAGTACTTCTGCAAATAATGATGACTTTTACTGACTGCTAAGTCTTTAAAATTTCATTGCAATTGAACATACGTAACAAAAACATGAAATCGACCGAAAATATATATGGGTAGCTATATTCCTATATGAACCACTCTCGATATAATGTGTCAAATTTATTTTTAGACCAAATCCCGTCTCACATTCACATTTTGTGCATAAAATACAGAAAATCAGCCGAAAATATATATGGTAGCTATATTCTAATCTGAACCGATTTCGGTATAATTTGTCCCATTTATTTCTAGAACGAATTGCGTCACGCTTTCCAAATTTCAGTGAAATTGGGCATATGTAGTGTGTCCAAATCTGAACCGGTCTCGATATAATTTGGCACTTTTATATTTGGAACAAATTCCGTCAGACATCCCAAATTTCAGCGACATTGGACACACATAGCGTGTTTAGAGCATCAAATACAGAAAATCGGCCTAAAATATAGATAGGAGAAATATCCAAATCTGAACCGATTTCGATATGATTTGGCACATTTATGTCTAGACCAAATCCCGTTACGCATTCCAAATTTCACTGAAATTGGACATAAATAGAGAGTTTGGTTCATTAAATACAGGAAATCGGCCGAAAATATATACAGGAGCTATATCCAAATCAGAACCGATTTCGATATAATTTGGCACATTTATTTCTAGACCAAGTTCTGTAACACATTCCAAATTTCAGCGAAATTGGACATATATAGCGTGCTTGGTGCATGAAATACAGGAAATCGGCCGAAAATATATATGGGAGCTATATTCAAATCTGAACCGATCTCTATATAAGTTAGCACATTTATTTCTGGAACAAATTCCGTCAGACCCTCCAAATTTCAGCGAAATTCAACATATACAGCGTGTTTGGTGCATAAAATGTGGAAAATCGGCCGAAAATATATATTGGAGCTATATCCAAATCTGAACCGTTTTCGATATAATTCGGCACATTTATGCCTAGGTCAAATTCCGTTACACATTCCAAATTTCAGCGAAATTGGACATATATAGCGTGTTTGGTGCATCAAATGCGGAAAATCGGCCGAAAATATGTATGGGAGCTATATCCAAATCTGAACTGATTTCGATATAATTCCCTACATTTATGTCTAGACCAAATTCCGTTACACATTTCAAATTTCAGCGAAATTGGACATATATAGCGTGCTTGGTGCATAAAATACAGGAAATCGGCGAAAATGTATATGGGAGCTATATTCAAATCTGAACCGATCTCTATAGAAATTAGCACGTTTATTTCTAGAACAAATTCCGTCAGACCCTCCAAATTTCAGCGAAATTGGACATATATAGCGTGTTTGGTGCATAAAATAAGGAAATCGGCCGAAAATATATGTGTATGGGAGCTATATCCAAATCCGAACCAATCTCAATATAATCTGGCACATTTATTTCTAGAACAAATTCCGTGGGAAATTCAAAATTTCAGAGAAATTGGACATATATAGCGTGTTTGGTGCATAAAATAAGGAAGTCGGCCGAAAATATATGTGTATGGGAGCTATATCCAAATCTGAACCGATTTTGATATAATTTGGCACGTTTATTTCCAGACCAAGTGCCGTCATACATTCCAAATTTCATCGAAATTGGACATAAATAGCATGTTTGGTACATAAAATAAGGAAATCGGCCGAAAATATATGTATGTGGGAGCTATATCCAAATCTGAACCGATTTGAATATAATTTGGTAAATTTATTTCTACATCAAATTCCGTTACGCATACAAAATTTGGAGATTGTATCTGTAACAGTTCTAAAGATATTTGCATACAAAATCTAAATTTTTTGGAGGTACCTCCGGTTTTGATGCTATATCTCCAGATCAACGCGAAATTTCAAAAAATTATATAGCCTATTTTCATTCCAGGCCATGTAGCAATGTACCCTAAACATTTCAGTAAGATCTGTTCAGCGGTTTTCGAGTCTATAAGGCACAAACAAACAAACAAACAAACAAACAAACAAACAGACAAACAAATTTCAATTTTATATATATAGATAAACTAGCTGAACCCGGTGCGCTTTGCTGCCCCGACTACGATAAAATATAATGGAATGCCAGAATTATTTTAACGTTTTTAATATTTTAACGAATAAATATAGGAGATATGAAGGCGTTATATACCTATTCAGGGTTGTTATGGAGCTACTATGGTATTTTTGTATGTTTCAAGAGGTAACACTCCTCCGAAAGCCTTTCCGCCTATAAGTATTCTTAATGATTTAGATATATCATAATAAACCATAAATCTTAAGAAATCTCTCAAAGACATGATACTTAATAGCTGTAGCCTTGGTCAATTCCTTCCAGACTATAAGTACTTCTGTAAATAATGATGACTTTTACTGACTGCTAAGTCTTCGAAATTTCATTGAAATTGAACATACATAACAAAAACATGAAATCGACCGAAAATATATATGGATAGCTATATTCCTATATGAACCGCTCTCGATTTAATTTGTCAAATTTATTTTTAGACCAAATCCCGTCTCACATTCACATTTTGTGCATAAAATACAGAAAATCAGCCGAAAATATATATGGGAGCTATATTCTAATCTGAAATTGGACATATGTAGTGTGTCCAAATCTGAACCGGCACATTTATATTTGGAACAAATTCCGTCAGACATCCCAAATTTCAGCGACATTGAACACATATAGCGTGTTTAGAGCATCAAATACAGAAAATCGGCCTAAAATATAGATAGGAGCAATATCCAAATCTGAACCGATTTCGATATGATTTGGCACATTTATGTCTAGACAAAATCCCGTTACGCATTCCAAATTTCACTGAAATTGGACATAAATAGCGAGTTTGGTTCATAAAATACAGGAAGTCGGCCGAAAATATATACAGGAGCTATATTCAAATCTGAACCGATTTCGATATAATTTGGCACATTTATTTCTAGACCAAGTTCTGTAACACATTCCAAATTTCAGCGAAATTGGACATATATAGCGTGCTTGGTGTATAAAATACAGGAAATCGGCCGAAAATATATAGGGGAGCTATATTAAAATCTGAGCCGATCTCTATATAAGTTAGAACATTTATTTCTGGAACAAATTCCGTCAGACCCTCCAAATTTCAGCGAAATTGAACATATACAGCGTGTTTGGTGCATAAAATGTGGAAAATCGGCCGAAAATATATATTGGAGCTATATCCAAATCTGAACCGTTTTCGATATAGTTCGGCACATTTATGCCTAGACCAAATTGCGTTACACATTCCAAATTTCAGCGAAATTGGGCATATATAGCGTGTTTGGTGCATCAAATGCGGCAAATCGGCCGAAAATATATATGGGAGCTATATCCAAATCTGAACCGATTTCGACATAATTCGGCACATTTATGTCTAGACCAAATTCCGTTACACATTTCAAATTTCAGCGAAATTGGACATATATAGCGTGCTTGGTGCATAAAATAAGGAAATCGGCCGAAATATATGTGTATGGGAGCTATATCCAAATCTGAACCAATCTCAATATAATCTGGCACATTTATTTCTAGAACAAATTCCGTGAGAAATTCACAATTTCAGCGAAATTGGACATATATAGCGTGTTTGGTGCATAAAATAAGAAAGTCGGCCGAAAATATATGTATGTGGGAGCTATATCCAAATCTGAACCGATTTGAATATAATTTGGTAAATTTATTTCTACATCAAATTCCGTCACGCACACAAAATTTGGAGATTGTATCTTTAATAGTTCTAAAGATATTTGCATACAAAATCTAAATTTTTTGGAGGTACCTCCGGTTTTGATGCTATATCTCCAGATCGACGCGAAATTTCAAAAAATGATATAGCCTATTTTCATTCCAGGCCATGTAGCAATGTACCCTAAACATTTCAGTAAGATCTGTTCAGCGGTTTTCGAGTCTATAAGGCACAAACAAACAAACAAACAAACAAACAAACAAACAAACAAACAGACAAACAAATTTCAATTTTATATATATAGATGTGTACAAACAGCAATTCTTACGTTTTATCGACCAAAATGACAAAAAACTGCAAAAATTTGTTGAACAGGGTAGTCCCGTTGTGTGGGATCTAAACCAAAACATTGACCTATGTTAATAATTTTTGGTACGAAGGATTCATATCTTCCAAGAGGTCAAAATACCAAATTTCAGCCGAATCGGTCATAAAGTGTCGCTAAAATCCACAAAATATCTAAAATCGGACGGTACTTTTATGTGGGAGCTATGACAAAAAATGGACCTATTTCCAAAAAAATTATACATACTTATTTTTCTGAAACCCTTAAATATGAATTTTAAGGAAAATCGGGTGATAGTTGTGGGTATTACCGTTCTATTTCAATTGGATACTACGTACAGTCACAACAGGTATTTACAAAAAATTCTCGCATCTTAAAATAGAAAAATCCACTTTATTTTAACTGTGGAAAATTTGAGCACGATTAGACTTCCGAATTTATTAATACAGCCCCCCCTGCTATCTTTCAAATTCGATTTGGAGGTGGACATATTTGGACATTTTTTTTTAAAGTTTAAGTATATTTAAAAAAATATTTGTAAAAAATAATTTTTAATATATATAAAAACATTGATTTTATTACGCTAATTTTACAAATTTCATCGTTCTTTTTGTAAATATTATGAAAGTACTCATTAACAGCTTCCATATTCATAATAACTTTGGTCTCACTTCTGTATATTTATGCATCGACGCAATACAACAAAAATTGTATATTTTACAGCACAGTCTGTTTAATTTTTACGTAAAAAAGTGTCAACTTTGGTACTGCGCCAATTAACGAATACTAACGTTATTTACAAAAATTGATTATTTTCAGATGACTTGATGTGTTTTTTATTAATTTGTGCAAAAAAATTAAAATTTCGAAACTTCAAAATTAGGGTTTTGGCCAAAAATTTCCTGATTGAAACCTATGTGCAGTGCAAACCTTGGCTTCATCAATGTTAAAGTTTTTTGACTTTTCGTTATATACACTTTTCGCTAAAAATTTAAAAAAGGTGGAATAAGCATGTCGACAACAAAAGCCTCCAACAAAATGTGAGGAAACAATTAACTTTCTTCAAAATATATTTTTGCCAATTTTAGAAGATTTTTCGCGCTCAAAAGTTGGCAACAAAAGCCTGCAACGAAATGTGAGGAAACAATTAACTTTCTTCAAAATATATTTTTGCAAACTTAAGCGGATTTTTCGCGCTAAAAAATTGAAAAAGGAGAAAATAAGCAAGTCGGCAACAAAAGCCTGCAACGAAATGCGAGGAAACAATTAACTTTCTTCAACATATAATTTTGCAAATTTTCGCGGATTCTTCGCGACATCTCAAAAATAAAATACGTCAGATCCTTCCTTGGATAAATAGGAACATTTTAAGCCAAACGCGAAACAAATCTTTCTTAATTTAGTCCATTATTCTTAGTAAGATTGTTAAGTTCGACCGGGCCTCCACCATAAAATATTCTAAACCTAAATGTAATTAAAAACCTCAAAATACCTTAAATCGGGAGGTACCGTTATATGGGGGCTATACCAAAACGTGGACCTATCTTGACAATTTTTAGTGGAGAAGTTTCTAGTCTATTAAGAACCTCAAATGCCAAATATCAGCTAGTTTGGTCAAAAAATTTTGATAAAATTCTCAAAATACTTTAAATCGGGTGGTACCGTTATATGGGGCTACACCAAAACGTGGGCCTATATAGCCCATCTTCGAACTTGACCTGACTATGGAAAAAAGACAATCGTATGCAAAATTTAAGCGTTCTATCTCAATTATTGCGGGCGGTAGAGTGATTACAACAGACGGACGGACATGGCTAGATTGTCTTAGAATTTCATACAGATCAAGAATATATATACTGTATAGGGTCGCGAACGATTAGTTCGATGTGTCACAAACAGAAAAACAAACTTAATATACCCTCCATAGTATGGTGGAGGGTATAAAAAGTTAAAAGTGATTGATTTGAAAACAATCTTCAAGAGTGATTTCTTACGGTTTCGCAAATCTTCTTCTTTGTGAATGAGAAAGTGTTATATAACTGATTTATAGACATCGCCTGTTCATGAATTAACTACTGTAAATATATGCATATATCGGAGTGCTGGTTTGGGAATGACGTGAATCTGATTTTACCCGATTCACGTCATTTTATTTTTTTAATTTATTGAATTAATCGAGCTAACATGACCTAAGGAGTTCTGTATTAAAAAAGGTGAATTCTAGCGAAGTTCCACACATCCAACCAATATGCTACGATCGTTGCGCTGGTGGTTTAATTCAGCTCATCAGGCATATCGGATGTGAATGGTGAATGTTGTCTTATAAAAATTTTGAACGAAAATGTGTGATATATTTAAGTTAATTAACTTAAAGTAAGCGCGGTTAGTTACAAAATTTAACTTAGAGTTATGTATAATGGTCCCGTAATGAAGGTTATATTAGAATTTTATTAAAAAACCAGTAAGAAAAGCATCAAAGTCGGGCGAGGCCGACTATATGATACCCTACACGACTGTGAATATGTAAAATATATATGGGAGCTATATCCAAATCTAAACCGATTTCGATATAATTTGGCCGATTTCGGCCACACGTTCAAATTTCATAAAAATCGGGCTATATAACGTCTTTGGTGCAGCAAATACTTCAAATCGGCCGAAAATATATATGGGAGCTATATCCAAATCTGAGCCGATTTCGACATAATTGGAACATTTATTTCTAGACGCCACACTTTCCAAATTTCATTAAAATCGGACCTAGCGAGTTTGGTGCAGCAAATACGTGAAATCGGCTGAAAATATATATGGGAGCTATAACCATATATATATATATATATTCTATGTATATCCATAAAAGGAACTATATCGTTTCCGTATGCATGTTACATACAAATGCACAAAGACATAATACCCCTTACCACAGTCTGGTGTAGGGTATAAATAGGTTATATTAACTGCAATGAAAAACTTCTTTGCAACGGTGCGGGAACTTTTTTAGCGGTAGGGGAAGAATCACCGCATATTTCTTAATGTTTGTTTATGTTCTGTGGGGTGGTATTTTTGATGTTTGCACAAAATACCAAAACCTCTACATAATCAGTACAAAATCCTAAATCGACATAGCATAACGTCCTTCGGTCTGTTGAAATGAACAAAAATCTTAAAACATTTAAGACAGAGTTTTCAAAGAACATTATATAACTACTAGGACTTAAAAATATAGAACTTTTAGGACTTTTGGTATTGAAGATGGATTGTATCGGTCCATGTTTTGAAATCGTCCCTGTAGAACGATACGGTCATATTTTCGTTATTTTGGTCCTACTTGATCTTTTGTGAAGGTACAAACCTTTCTTGCATAAATATTTAGGTAAAGCTCCACCTTTCGATAAAGCACCAATAGAATGACATTGGCCTATATTATGTATTTTTACAGTGTTTTATTTAACTTGCTTTGTTGTCTGTCTGGTTAGCTTTCCAATAGCCCCCATATAGCGGTACCACCCAATTTCAGGTATGTTGAGGATTTTGTCTTAATCTTTTACCCGAATTGGCTGTAACTTGGCATTTGGAGTTCGCAATGGTACAGAAACTTCCCCAACAAAAATTGTGGACTTGGTCAGATTTTGGTGTAATATATAACGGTAACACCCGATTTCAGGCAATTTTAAGTATTTATCTACATTTTCGGTCTAAATTGGCTGTAATTTGGTTATGAACTTCGTAATGGTCAAAAAATGTATTTACTAAAAAGTTAGAAATAAAAAATAATTAAAGAAATTAAGTTTCAATGTTTTATTTGCAAAAGCATTTGAAGCTAGAAAATAATTTTATTTATAAATGCATTTAAAACTGTAATATAATAATTGTTCCACAAACATCCCAGGCGGAACAATGGAGACTTCTATCATATCAATGAGTGCACCCCGATTCATATTAGCTGAATGATATGGGACCTACAGTTTATCGCCGAGTCCGAAGGACGCGTCCTACGACACCACTTGTAGAGAAGTTTTACATGGCTGAAATACTCAGGAAATGTCGCCAACATTACTGAGGGTTATTTTGCCACCGTTGAAAAGTGTTTGATGTTCCCGGCCGGGGAATCGAACCCACGACCATCATCGTGCAAGACGGGTGTGCATACCATTGCACCGCGGTGACATCCATTTAAAACTAGAACATAATTTATCGCTTAGCCTCAATAAGTATATTCTTCATTTTCTAGTTTTAAATGCATTTATAAATAAAATACCGATACTTAATTTTTTAAATTATTTTTTTTATTATTGCTTAAGCCGCCAAAAATGTTGTATTTGTCCTTAAAAAACCTTTTTCAGAAAAAATTTGAAGCACGAAATCTGGCAAATGTTGGTCATCTATAAACATATGTACAATTGATAAAGGGTGTTTTTTAAGGCCGATAGAACTTGAAATTGTAAAAAATAACACAAAAAATTAAATTGTAATCAAAATTTTTTTTTATTCGAAAGATCAATACGTGACATTAACATTTGAAAATGATTTCGGGCATATGGGCACCGCGGCTGTTCTTGACGAAGTGCATTCTGGAGGTCCAATTTTTGGCCACTTTTTCGAGCACTGCTGGCCGTATGTCACGAATAACACGAACAATGCTGGCCTCCAAGGCATCAATTGTTGCTGGTTTATCAGCATAAACCAGTGACTTCACGTAGCCACACAGGAAATAATCGAGAGGTGTCAAATCGCACGACCTTGGAGGCCAATTGACAGGTCCATTTCTCGAAATCAACTTATCGCCAAATTTTGATTTCAGTAAGTCGATGGTTGCGTTCGCCGTATGGCACGTAGCGCCATCCTGTTGAAACCACATCTCCTCCGGATCAATGTCATCCATATTTTCAAACAAAAAATCATTGATCATGGTGCGGTAACGATCTCCATTGACCGTAACGCGAGCTCCGGCCTCATTTTTAAAGAAATAAGGTCCGATGATGCCACCAGCGTGAAAACCGCACCATACGGTGCATTTTTCTGGATGTAATGGAGTCTGTAGGGTCTCTTGTGGATTGGTCTCACTCCATATGCAGCAATTTTGCTTATTAACAAACCCGTTAAGCCAAAAATGCGCCTCATCGCTGAACACAATTTTGCGATAAAACAACGGGTCATTTGCCAACTGCTCTAGAGCGAATCGACGACTGATTTTGAAAGTAAGTTTGGATAATTTCGTATCGTTGTTCAAGCGTGAGTCTATTCATGATGATTTGTCAGAGTATACTGAAACAAATAAAAAAAAAGTTCAAAATTTAATTTTTTGTGTTACTTTTTACAATTTAAAGTTCTATCTAGCTTAAAAAAACACCCTGTAGATGTAATTTTAAATTTTCTGACTTGCGGAACTGCATATCACAACAACAAAAAATACATGAGATCTGTGTGGTTACGCTAAAATTTGTAACAATTTGTTTGTTTTGACCAACAGTAATCTTAAAATTGCTTAGCTCCATATATACAATGGCGAAAAGCAAATTAGAAACAATAAGCTCTGTTTAATATATTACTCCATTGTAATTGAAAATGTTAAGATTTTTATTATGAAATAAATTTTGTGTGTAAGGTACTGCTATATGCCCTATCGAGTGATGTCAAAAAATTTTGATTCAGATTGATGCACGCTTTTATACAAAGATTGTTTGTATTTAGTTAGTTTATAGTGTATTTAAAGGTCTGAGGTATTACTAAATTCAGCATTCTAATGACAAGATTACTATATTTCGTTGACTTAAAAATGTCTCATAACTCATCCTTCATATAGGATTTTAACCCTAATATCTCAACCAAACTGGTTAGTAAGTAATTTAAGGATAAATGTATACCCAACATGGAGCGGTAATTGCAGTGCATGGTTCGGAATAATGTCTGGAGCTACTAATATATAAGTTGTTTTATAAAGAGCTAAAAATATGCATATTGTTGGTGCATTAATGAAAAATTAGGCCTAAAACGCATTATTATGGATTTTAGTAATATTTTGGCCCTTGAAAGGACATGCGGTGGGGGTAAAGCATGAAATCAGATGAATACACTACAAACTAACTAAATATAAACAATATTTGCATACAAGTGTGCATCAAATAACGTTAAAGTCGATTTTACTGCTAATGTCCCTAATTAGCCCTAATTAGCTGGTCAGGCTAATATGAACCATTTTTTGAAAAGTGTGATGTCTTTCCCACGCTTGGGGAATCTCAGAATGTTCCGACATCACTTGATAGTGCTCATTCCTTATACACAAAATCTTCACATTTTTAAATGAAATCTTGTAATATATGAAACTGAATTTATTGTCCCTAATTAGCTGGTCGCCACTGTATATGGAAGATAATAATTAGGTCTGTCTGATTACCCTAAAATTTGTATGCTGGAAGTCGTCTGTTAACACAAAAAGTCAGCAAAAGAGAGTGATTCGAGAGAGACATTTTGACAGTTCTTTCACCAGCAAATTCTTGCTGGACAAATTTCTTCTAGCCCTCCTGACCAAAATTTTGAATGTTCATGTTAGCGAAAATTTCTTAGTTAGCAATCATGTAAACCTTATTTTAGACTTATATTACTGATGAAATAATTTTCATTACTATATTTAGTTAAAATGACTTAAGACTTCTTGGCCAATTTCCCCTTGTTTTCAGAACTTTTTTGACAATGGATATATTAATAATCTCATATATATTTTGGGTGTATCATTTATCAAATAACTCACACCTACAGTGAATGTTATGTAGTTCAGTGATATCACTTCGGTAAGACCAAAAGAAAGAGTATACAATCGGAAACCCTTAAGGGGAGTACACACTAACAGTCAAAACTGACAGTCAACGTACTTTATGGACAATTTTCCGGCAAAAAACAACTTTTATTTAGCAAAAAACATTTGAAATACAATATTTACGATATTATTTAGAGATTATAAAAGAAATTTTTCAATTAGGCTTTGATATTCACGAAATAGACCTCGATGACTGTCAGTTTTGCTTGTCAATGTGTACTATACTTTAGAAATATTTTAACATTTATTTTTTTATTTACATTGAATGTTGAGGACCTTTCATTTGTTTCCTACTTCACAAAAGTTCAAATTCACGGCTTCAATTTTGCACTCCAATTTTATTGAGTAATTTATGGAAGGAACATGGGATTAGTAGAGAATTGATTTATGCAGAGGGAACGTTTGGATATCATGGCGGTATTTTTTATATGTACAGGTAGAATTTAGGAGTTATATAACTAAAGGAAAAAAACGCATTTTATCACGTTGCGGTGTCAGAATATGGTAAATTTTCAATTTCGGAAATTTAGGTGTTCAATCGTTGTTATTGTCATAAAGAACCCAATTGTAGTTATTTCCGTAAAGATATTTTGGTGTCCAATCGTAGATCTTATCACAAAGAGTTATGAAGGCCGATAGTGGTTTTCTTGATAGGGAACTAATGCTGAGCAATAGTGAGGATATCCATCATGAAATTCAAATTCTGTCGCCCAATCGTGCATCTGTTAATAGACTAATTTTGGAGTCCAATCGGTTGACTTCCCTTATAGAAATTCTGGTTTCCTATCGTGGCTGTTTTCATAAATGAATCATAATCAATGAAAACTATGACAACCAGTATTGAATTCTTTGAATATGAAATTCTGGCGCCCAATCCAAGGTCTATACATGTACACGTTCTTTTATACTCTCAGCCTTTAGTCAAACTGTGTCTCATCGAAATAATGGTTTTAGGGCCAAAGTGTGTTTGGAAGTAATCTGTTTCAGAAAACTTGGAGTCGACTTAGCTATGTTCGTGCGTCTGGGTGGCTGCCTGGAAAACATCATAATTCGAACAGATCAACAGATTCGGTCTAAAATTTGGTTTTTGTGATATTTTGTCCAAATTTTGATCATAGGTGAAATTGCTTTAAAAATCGCTTGATTGCGATTTCGTTTCTTTAAAACTGCTTTAAAGTGTTGAACAAATCTGCATTTTGAAAATAATTCGGAGACAACTTCTAAACTAAATTACTCGTTGGACATCGGCGATCTAAAACAACAACGATTTGTAAAAAGTTTTCTTCAAATTTATACCTGTAAATCCCCAATAAGTGCCCTGAACCTATCATTATTTCGCACCAAAAATAAGGGAAAAATTTTTAAAATTTTACAAATTTTTATTTTGTCGCAAAATCAAATAATTGATATATTGATATCCATAATAATAATAAAATTATAAAGTCCTATTAAAGTCGTCGGAATTATGAAAAAAAAAAAAATAGAAATTTACTTGTGAACCTATGTTTAATTCGGGCACTGTATGCTTAGATGGGGCCATAAAATCCGAGCTGGATCTGACACAACAAAACCCAACTAGGGTTTCTTGTCGTTTGGGTCTGTACTTGCAAAAAATCCTCAGTTCGAATTGTTTGCACAAGATCACCTTAAAAATGTTGCACAGTGATATCTTGGAATAAAAAATATTATGCTTGATTGCAAATACATATTTAAATATGAAATAAAATGTATCGCACACGCAACACATAACACCAGTCGTTGCTGTTCTAATCCCTAAAAATTCATCTTTTTGCAATTTAATTGCAATGAACTCCGAGGTAATATCGAGGAAATAGTCGGAAGAATATCATGGCCGCGGCGGGGTAGGACACAAAGCTCAAAAACAACAGCAGCCTATATAAAACAACCAGAGGGATATAGTGATGGCTGAGCAGATAGATATCAGTGAGGACGTCCAAACCTAAATTAGCTGAGAGTATGACAGTTCGCCAGACACTTGGTCTGATAAAGGACGTCACCGGGCAACCCATATCTGCTCTTGCCTCAGACCATCTCCCCATGATTGTCTCCATCACTAGACCGCCGGAATTCATCACCTCTGAACACCGCATTTTCATAAATCATGGGAAAGGTAATTTGCGCAATTTCAGAGCTTTCAATAATTACCGCTTCAGAGATCTGACAACTCGTATGATGTTGTAGCTGGTCGAATACCGAAAGTGAGACCAAACTTCCCACATGCGACGACGGGATTAGCAAATGAGCGTGATGATCTTCTGTCTGCCAACCCCAGTGACTCAAGAGTCAGGAAGCTGACACTGGAAGTTACCACGGTGATCGTAGACTATAAGCGAAACAAGTGGCAAAATTGGACAGATATAGGGTGTTTTGTGCATCAAATACCTCAAACCGGCCGAAATTCAAATTTCATCGAAACCGGACACATATAGCGTGTTTGGTGCAACAAAAACGTGAAACCGAGCGAAAATATGTATGGGAGCTATATTCAAATCTGAACCTATTTCGATATAATTTGGAACATGTATTTCTAGACCGAATTAGTCACACATTCCAAATTTCATAGAAATCGGATATATATAGCGTATTTGTTGCATACATACAGCGTGTTTGGTGCAGCAAATAAATGAAATCGGCCGAAAATATATATGGGAGCTATATTCAAATCTGAACCTATTTCGATACAATTTGACTCATTTATTTCTAGACCCAATTCAGTCACACATTCCAAATTTCATCGAAATCGGACATATACAGCGTGTTTGGTGCAGCAAATAAATGAAATCGGCCAAAAATATATATGGGAGCTATATCCAAATTTGAACCGATTTTCACCAAAAACAATAGCGTTCTTCCTATGGCTAAAAAATGATATCCCCCAATTTTCAGCTGAATCGTACAATAAATGCGACTTGTTGTGAACGAACTGACGGCCGCACACCCATAAATCGACTCATAAAGTGATTCTATGTATGTATATCCCCAAAAGGATATCTATCTCGTTTCCTTAAGCATGTTACATACAAATGCACAACTACATAATACCCCTTACCACAGTGTGGTGTAGGGTATAAACATGATTGTGAACACTATAAAAAATATCTATATTAAATGTACCGTTATTCCTTTCCGATCGAGTTATTGTATATGCCGTTAAGTACAGTCAACCCTCTAGTTTAATAGTGTACTAAAGTTTCATTGTTTTTAAGTTCCATTTTTTGATTTCTGCACGCTAGATCGGTATTTTTTCCACCGTGTATCGTTGTCATAATAAATAACTTTGCATGATAATTTTTTAAAAATTGAATTCAAGAATAACAAGGACATTAAACTGCCATTGAAAAATTAAATACTAAAAAATCATTAGAAAACAACCTGCATTTTTATACCCTCCACCATAGGATGGGGGTATATTAAGTTTGTCATTCCGTTTGTAACTACTCGAAATAATCATTGATCAGCGTGCAATTATACATCAAATCAAATCACTCTAGCGTCCGAACAGATTGAAGTAGGTGGATGAAATTTTGGGAAAATCTATTATATGTATTATATGTATTGAAAGCGGGCTATATAGGTCCACGCGTGACGCGTCGTCGTTTTAAGGAATTTTTGAAATATTTGTCCCATTTTACCACCGAATTGTTTGTAATGTGGTATCTTGCGTCTCCAGAGGCCAAAAAACATTCCCACCAAAGTTGGTTTATATAGGTCCATTTTTGGTATAGCCCCCATATAACGCCCCATATAAAGTACGCGTCATTTTAATATATTTTGAATGTATTAGTCCCATTTGACAACAGAATCGGTTGTAACTTTGTATTTTGTGTTTCCAGAGGCTAAGAAACATTTCTACAATAAAATGTTTATATAGGTCCACGTTTTGCCATAGCCCCCATAGGACGATATCTCGCGATTTTCGGTATATTAAAGGTTTTGCCCTCATTTAAAGGTTTTGGCATTTAGTCTTCGTTGAGGTATAAAACTTTCCCCCAGAAACTTGTAGGTATAGGTCCACACCATCATATAGCCCCCATAGAACGGTACCTTCCGATTTTCGGTATTTTGAAGGTTGTGGCCACATTAATTCACCGAAATGGCTGAAATTTGTGGTGGAGGGTATAAAAAGTTCGGCCCGACCGAACTTAACGCTTTTCCTAGCTGTTTCAAAATAAAATTATATTTATAAACTTTATCACAAAGGCTTTATGTAGTGAAGCACTCGTTGAAACACAACGAGCGCATAGCAGTGGGAAGGATTTGGTTTTGTTTGCAAGTGAAGTTGCTCGAGTTTAGGAGTGCCAAAGAAATTCTGGATCAGAGTGTTTCTTTGGACACGTATCTATGCGAGCTATTGACAACGTACAGGTTGCATTTATTGCCCGATTCAGCTGAAAAGGAAGAACGCTATTGCTTTTGGTGAAAATCGGTTCAGATTTGGATATAGCTCCCATATATATTTTTAGCGGATTTCACGTTTTTTCTGCACCAAACACGCTACATACATTCGATTTTGATGAAATATGGAGTGTGTGACTGAAATAAATGTGCCAAATTTTATCGATATCGGCGCAGATTTGGATATAGATCCCATATATATTTTCAGGCGCTTTCACGAATTTGCTGCACCAAACACGCTATATATGTCTGAATTCGATGAAATATGGTGTGTGTGACTGAAATAAATGTAACAAATTTTATCGAAATCGGTGCAGATTTGGATATAGCTCCCATATATACTTTCGCCCGATTCCACGTATTTGCGGCACCAAACACCTCATATCTGTCCAATTTTTATGGAATTTGGTCTAGTAATAAGTGTACCATATCAGTCCAATAAGTTCAAATTTATGTATATGGTAATATTCAAAAAAGTTTTTCAATCGTTGAAGTTGAGGTTCACCATTTAATAAGTCGCGAACTGTTAATATATTTTATAAAATATGAATATATTTATATTAATTGAAGTGTTTTAGCCACGATCTCATAATATGGACCATAACAAATAATTTTCGTGGAAGCTGCGTTGGTGGTAATATTAAAAAATGGGAAAAATGTGTTGAAGTAATCATGTTTTTTGTGTTCTTTTTTGATTTCTGGCCAAACCACGCAAAATTCGAACCTGTGCTCAAAGAAAGAACTAAACAATACCCCTTGGGCAACATGGTTCTAGTGTACGACTTTTGGATATATACACTGCATCCCCCTAAAATCGATGCTGACATTTTGAAGTTTTGATTTCAGTGTTTTTCGAATTTTTCTTATAATTAGAGGGTGCATCTAGATAATAATCCAAACTTGTTTATAGGATTGTAGAACTCGCGATTCCACGTCGTTTGATGTATATCTCATGAGTGTGCTCCGTACAGCTTCCTAGTAATAGGAGTCCAAAGGCGAAAATTTGGTGCGTAAATTTTCTGAAAAAACCAATTTTTTGGCTTTAAAATTTACAACTGTCGTACAGGTACCCCTGAACCCCGCGTGATTTTAGTTTTTTTACGTGCCGGACTTAATGAACTCTTCCGCGGTCGAATCCATCCACTAAAACGCCGGATATAGATACCTTGAAAGTAGGAAAATCTGCAGAAATATATTTTGACAATTCCGCGAATTGAACCGCGATTTTCTTTGATTATTTTTGCATAAATGTAATCCTTTATACGCGATTATAATATTTGTCAAAAAGGTGTGTCACAAATTAGAAAGATTCAAATTCAAAGATTCAGAATGCGGTGGCACATCCGCAGTTCTTGACGAATCTGTCTAAAATAATTTATATTGACGTATTTTTAATAGGCGGTCATTGAAATCGGATGCACCTTATAATCATATGCACATCGCGTAATTTTTGCCCACTTGAAGGTTTTTTGAATAGTAAGATGCAACTGATGGCACACTTTGGCCGCTGAATAAAACATGGGAAAATCCATGCATATTGATGGACATGGACTCCCTGTATCCGAAAAGCACATGCACCTCAACCGATTTAAACCAATTCGCGAATTATACAGTTTTTAACTTCTATGTTTTTTCTTTGATTGTAATTTCAATATTACTCTCTACTTCTTATTTCTATTGCTTATCACAGAAAGCAAATCTACTTTCACGATGACTAATTACTTTTTTAGTAGAAGTTTAAGCAAAATACTTCAGGATTTGGATCGAAATTTAGCGAAATAATAGAATAACTCCCAACATTTATTTTTCAAATTTTTCGTATTTAACCAAAAATATATTTTTGAAATAATTTCCAACAATAAGTTTCCGTTCTTCGTTGTTGCTGTAATATGCAAGTTATAAACGCGATCTTAATAATTTTGGTCTCACATTTTTCTACGCGTTGTCTAGATTCTGTACGTATTTTTAAATTATTTTTTTTTAGATATTTTTTGGACTCTGATTTAGAATAAATAAAATTTATTCTAAGATTTCTTCAATATTTTTTGATTTTCCGCGAAAATAAAAATAAATTTAGCAACTATTTTAGCATCTACGGATAGATATCAAATGCTGCTAACGATTCATATATACATGTTCTTGTTACAACACAACAGGAATTTTTAAAATTTTTTTCTTTACAAGAGAGTAAAGCCGCATATAACTTTTGAGTGCAGCATCCAATTTTGTGAACGCGAACAGATTTGTAATGACGATTTTTTTCGTAACCCATGTACCAAAAATGGCGGATGTGCTCGCCAAAAAAGTTTTTAATTTTTTTCTATGTAATTGTAAAGGAAATTTGAAATTTACCATATCTCTGTAGGCAAACCCGACTGTTACTTTTTACTTGTTTTCCAGAAAACAAAAGTTATGAATTTTCATAAGTTTGTCTCCGCTGTGCCGATAGAAGTGATTGGTCGTTGGAAAGTTTTTAAGGTCATCGAGTCCATAAACATCTAGTCGTACAATTAAGATAGAAGAAAGGGGGAACAACAACCATTTATGTATCAGATGGAGTTTTTCGACTTAACCTATTTTTTTCAGGATTTATCTAAAATGTCGCCGAGCTCTCTTTAGAGATATATGTATTTTCGACCAGGTTTTTGCGTAGTCTCAAACAGTACTGCGAGTTGGATTCGGAGTCTATGAGTCGCAGATTGCAACGCCCGGCTCCTTTCTATCACTTCTGGTAAAATAGTAAAGTTTTGGTGTTTTTATGACATTAAAGAATATTATTTTCTTACAATAATACAAGACTTTTTTAATGTCACTGAAGTTAATGTGTGATATATGTACTTTAAAGAAGAAACGGCGTCATGTTCGGATCGAACTGTTTATATCCTCCAAACACTGTATATATCTATTCGACATATTCGCGAATGCAATCCGTGGATCTATTTTCACCACTCTTTTCATGGAAGTTCTCCCACCAAAAGGATTTCCAAAATTCATATTACTGACGATATTTTTAAATACTATGCTAATAGCCTCGAATTACAGAAAATTTTTCGAAAGCTTTCAGCTCGATTAACAACTGTCTCATTCGTGAAATATACACGCTGACCATTTTCAAGGTGGACAGCTAAGTGGATTACAGCTGGATCACGTTCATGAATTGGGAAACATTCGAACTGATGTATCGACCAATTTGATACATTGCTATTTCGTTGTTGGTATTCACTGGAGGAGCATTTGAATTTTGAACTCTAAACGCGGCCATATCGCTGCCTTTATTGACATACTTGCATATATTTGATGCTCTTCACGGAACTACAGAGCTCAACATTAATATGAGCATTAAAAGTTTTGCTAAGCAGAGGCGAATATGGAACAACCCAACGATTATCTATGTAAATGTCGACACAATTTGTAGTGGAATGTCCACCAGCATCCGGACTCCTACGACGATATATCGTCGGTATCATGCTTAAGTGTTCCATACGCCATTTTTGACATTTTGAGATAAAGGTACCTTAAAAGGTTTAAACCCTGGTCTTTCTGAATTTGTAGTCGGATTTCTTCTATCTCCTACAGTTTTCGAAATACCCAAATGTCGATATGTTCCATATTCACATTGTGACGCAAAAAATCTGCGTTTTTGTTCCATATCCATAAGGTCTGGCGTATGGAACAAAACAACATTGTTTTCTTTTGTTGCATATCCAGATCGTATGGCGTATGGAACAAAAACGTATGTTCAATTAAAAAGGCTTAGAAAGAACTTAATGTACTAATGGGTTGAATAAATACAAATATTGAATATGTGTGATATATTGATCGTTGACATTACGATCTACTAAAAAATAACAATTTTAAATTACATTTTTAGTAATTAAATTGGTGTAAAAATTACTAAACCTCGACGAATAATAGTTTGAAAACCATTCATTACTATCTCGAAATTGACACTGGAATTTCCACATAAAAATATGGCTATGAATAGTTTGAAAATAGCTGATTAATGTTACTGAAGTGACACTGGAATTTCCAAATGCAAATAGCGTGGCTTGTTAAAATGATTTACTCTGTCAGTTGGATTGTGACTTTCCTGTGTTTTAGTTGATTCATTTGTGTAAAAGAAATAAGATTGTCTGAAAATTCCATTGAATGTGGTAAGTACATTATTAAATTATTTTTTTATTTCATTAATTGTATAGTTATTTATTACTTAAAATATTGTATTGTTACTTTTCAAATAACAGAGAGTGTACCAATAAAGTGTATGTATAATACATAATAATGAAATGATTAAATAAATGCAGTAAATGCAATACAAAATGTGATAAAATTAATTAAGTTATGTATATATATATACCTTGGTATGATTTAATTTAAACGCATTTTTACACTTTATTTAGACACTCACTGTCCTGAATATTAAAAACCGTTATATGTGACTAAAAGTACAGTACATCATGTTTACAACGAACACGATAAACATACAAAAACTTAAAATCTGCCGTCGTTGTAAACGTATACGACTGTGAAATCAAAAATGCAGCAACAAGAATATAAAACATTGTGCAAAAACAGAACATAAAAATAGAGCCATTTCATTGTTTCTTTTGTATTCTTATTTGAGGAGCTCAGCGCCAAAACGGCCTAACCCACATGCCTAAAAAATAAAACAGACTATAAAGATCTAACCTTTCGAAATAACTACTAAAAAAATTCATATTGCATTGAATAACACTGAATAATACCACCTTCAAAATAATGCAATAGGGAATTTTTTAGGATTTATTTCAAAAGGTTTCAGTTTAATCTTTACAGCCCGTTTCATTTTTTTGGGCATGTGGATTAGACCGTTTTGGCGCTGAGCGCCTAATTTGTAGTCGTGTTTTTTTTTAGAAATGCAGCGATAATTTTAATCACATAAGAAAATGTCAAAAATAGAAGTGACATTTCTAAAACACCATGCAATTACAAATATGAATACAAAAAAATATAAAAAGGAGTTTTTCGTTTTACATTTTGTTGTTGCACGTTTCTCACATTGTTGTTGCTGTTAGTACAGTGCTCCTCATAGTGTAGTATATAAGGTGGAACAGAAAGGCCAGTTGAAGTCATTCAATGTGTCAATTTCATCGTTATCGTGAATTAATTGTATTACAAAGTAAACAAAAACAAGTAAGAAAAGCGTTAAGTTCGGCCGGGCCGAACTTTTTATACCCTCCACCAAAAATTTCAGCCATTTCGGTGGATTAATGTGACCACAACCTTAAAAAACCGAAATTCCGAAGGTACCGTTCTATGGGGGCTATATGATGGCATGAACCTATACCTACAAATTTCTGGGGGAAAGTTTTATAAGCCTAAAGAAGACTAAATACCAAATTTCAGCCATCTCGGTGTGATACTGAGGCTAAAACCTTCAAAATATCGAAAATCTGGAGATATCGTATTAAGGGGGCTACATCAACACGTGGACCTATATAAACATTTTATGGTAGAAATGTTTCTTAGCCTCTGGAAACACAAATACAAAGTTACAACCGATTCTTTCGTCAAATGGGTCGGATACATTCAAAATATATTAAAATGACGCGTACTTTATAAGGGGCCTTATGTGGGGGCTATACCAAAACGTGGACCTATATAACCCAACTTTGGTAGGAATGTTTTCTGGCCTTTGAAGACACAAAGTACCAAATTAACACCAATTCCGTGGTCAAATGGGTCTAATACGTTCAAAATATATTAAAATGACGCGTACTTTATAAGGGGCCTTATATGGGGGCTATACCAAAACGTGGACCTATATAACCCAACTTTGGTAGGAATGTTTTTTGGCCTCTGGAGACAAAAAGTACCAAACTACAACCAATTCGGTGGTAAAATGGGACAAATATCTTAAAAATTCCTTAAAACGACGACGCGTCACGCCTCATTTTGTATGGGGGCTATACGAAAGCGTGGACCTACATAGCCAGCTTTCAATACAAAAGTCCAACGTACATATAATATATTTTCCCAAAGTTTCATCAACCTACGTCAATCCGTTCGGACGCTAGAGTGATTTCCACAGACGGACAGACGGACGGACATGGCTATATCGATGTAGAATTGCACGCTGATCAAGAATATATATACTTTGTGGGGTCTACAATGATTATTTCGAGTAGTTACAAACGTAGTGACAAACTTAATATACCCCCATCCTATGGTGGAGGGTATAAACAATTGACAACTTGAAAGAATTTTAAAAACAAGAGTTGTTGTAGTTACTGGTTCACCTTATTTATTGCATCATGGTGTTCATATTTGTTTTAATGTAGCTTTTAAACTATATATATATAGCAGTGACATTGAAATTTTGTAATTTTCTCACTACAAGAAAATTTCAAAAATATAGATGAATAAATGAATGTTTTAATGAAATAGTAAATTTTCCGACCATATAGTCGTTCTGAGAGCGAGTTTGAATTTTCTTCAGACGATTCAATGCGCGATCCCAACTTTGTACCAAATACAATCGAAAAAGTTATAATTCAAACCAATCTTCTCCTTCAACACCAGAAAATATAAATATACGGCAAGAAATTTCACCAATATTTCAACAAAGAGCAGGTTGGAATAGAATTAAAAACAAGAAGCTAAGGCGATCTGGTAAAAGTTATACTCGTATAAATTATAAGAATGAATCAGTGCCTCCAAGAAAATTAAAAAGCCCTTGTCCGCATGAATGCACAAAAAAATTAGCCATGCTGACCGTATTAATATTTTTAATAACTTCTGGGAGCTTAGTGATACCGAAAAGCTGTCGTTTTATTACAAATTTGTAAAGAAAGACATTGTGAAGAGAAAACGAGTATTTAACTCAGTAAGAAAGAATAATTCTTACACATACTTCTTCCAACAAGATGAAGGAATTCATAGAGTTTGCAGAACTTTGTTCTTAAACACAATTGATATAAGCAAGCAACGACTTTATCATGCCTTTAAAAAACGTTCGGAATACAAACATGGAATTCCACTACTCAACAAAAAGGGAAAGTACATTAAAAAACGACAAGCGAACAACAGCTAATAGAAGTTCGGGAGCATATTCGAAGCTTCCGAACAGTAAATTCTCCCTACTGTCGTTCTAGATCACAGAAGAAGTACCTTAAAACCAATTTGAATTTGACAAAAATGTACAATTTTTATATAGAAAGGTACTCACACCCTGTGAAACCATGCATTTATAAAAAATATTTAAAAATGAATTTAATATTGCAATCAATAAACCAAAAAAAAAAAATATTTGCGACAAATGTTATTTATATTCAAGCAAAGAAAACTTAAATTAAATTGAAAAAAACAATGTTCCAAGCCCACCAGACAGAAAATGGTTTATGCAAAATGAATAGAGATATTGATCCCGCGAACATTAATAGACAACATGCAGTAATTTGCTATGATTTACAAAAGGTTTTGGACTACCAAAGGGTAATATACAGTTTTTATAATATAAACAATATATACAATGAAATGACATTATCAGCAGAACTCAACTACCAAAATATCCCATTTTCAAAAACTAAAATATTATATGAAAACGAGTATCTATTTTCACTTAAATACAAAACATCTTTTAGTAATACACAGTACAAAACATGTAACATATACAAATATTTCAGAAATAAAAATATTAATACATCAGAAAATATATTTTTAACTAAAATTCCAAATTTGGAACCCCAACCACTGTCAGCAAATAAAAAGAATGATTTTAGAGTTATTTTAGAGTATATTCCTGATAATCGCAGAGGACATTATATTAGCCTATTTTAGTTTATATATTATTTTTTTATTCATGACCTAGCATAAGTTCTTTAATGTATGTATATATGTAAATATTTCTTTTCTCAAATAAATGTTTAATTTAATAACGTGCATTTTTATTTTTTATAATAGCACTATCTATAAAGAAGGTGGAACAAGTTTGAAAAAAAGCGTTTTTGCTTAAATGGGACAAATTTTGTTCCATATGATTGTACCAGCCAAAAACATGAAAAAATGAACCCATGGAACAAATAAGCAACTTTTTGCAATTATAAAATTGGCCATAACTTATAGACTATAGTAGATATATGACAAAAGAAACAGCTGATATATACTTTGAGTTCAGTAAAGTAGAATTGTGCTCTTAAAGTTCAAAATTTTTGCACAAGTTTTGGTCTGCATGGACCCAAACATTAAATTGAGTTTTTCTCGAAACAAGCAAATGGCGTATGGAACACTTAAGCATGACACCGACGATATGTATTGGATATCCATCAACATCACTGACTGTGTCATTCGTGAATTAGGGAATCCTTTTGTACATTTCCCATCTGACATGCATGGTGATAAGGGATTCAACTCTCCGCATGGACCATGAATCTTGTTTGCTGTGACAATATCAAACAGCGATTGATCAGTGGAAGGATCTGGAATTTCCGCCGAAATAATATGGTCAATTTCTTCAGGTCGTATTTTGTCGATAAGCCATATCAAAATATGTGCATGTGGTAATCCGGGCTTTTGTCACTCCACAGAACATCCAACAACGAACGGCACCGAAAACTTGTAATTTTGTGATAAAATTTATTAAGGATTTTAAATTTTGTCTGAAGACACGTGCTGCAATGTCATGGCGATGTATTGGTCTTTGCCCAGGCATTAACAAAGAGGTAATTTCAGGCCAATTTGGATTACAGGTGAAAGTAATAAATAAACATGGCAGACCATATTCCCGCACGTAAGTCAACGCATCCTGTATATATTCCTGCATATGACGTGGACTGCCTGTGTACGTTGGTGGAAGAATAACGTGATTGCCAATGTCGTTCGCATCCGAATTATTGGCTATAGCGTCTCGCAAGTGGATATATTCTTCGGCCCGCAGCTTTTGCTGATTAAAACGTAGATATCGTAGCCTTTCACTCTCTATTTTCACGTACATATCTACCATGAATTGTTGACCAAGCTCACGACAACATAGAATAATATATTCCTGATCGGATCTAATAATTAACTGATACGCATAGTATTCCTTCGCACCGACGTTCTACCGTAACGGTGCACCTGTTGAGGCATCACGCTGCTTAATGTTGATGCTATAACCGTCCTGTCCCTTCCAGAACATTAGAGGATATTGCAGGGCATCATACGAACGGTGCGTATCAGTAATGAACTGAAGGTTGTTATTTCTCCTTCGTATCACTACTTCTCTAGTTGCCGTTTGATCGCCAACCACGATTCCTGCAACACCATCAACAGACGCATTGAATCGACGAATAGTAGAGCTGGCAAACCATCGATGGAAATATCGATATTATCGATACTTATTTTTTACGCCAATATCGACAAATAGTTTTTTATATCGATATTATCGGCCATCACTAAAGAAAGCCACAGAAGCAACAGCCAAACATTTTTATATCCTCAGCCTTTAGGCTGACGAGGGTATATACACTTTGATACGACCAAAAATGTGCTTCATCGAAATAAAGGTTTTAGACCTCAAGTATTTTTGAACGAAATTCGTTTCAGACTGGAGACGATTTAGCATTTAGAGTCCGTCCGTCTGGCTGATGATCACGATAACTCTCGAACGGATCAAGCGATTCGAACCAAACTTTGCATTTCGTAATTTTTTGCCCAAACTTAGTTTAAGTTCGATTATGGGCCATATCGGTCCACTTCTTCGAGTACCTAACCCACAAAAGTTCAAAATTTTTCTGTAAAATAGTGTTAACGATAACTATCGAAGAAATCAATCGATTTGCTCTAAACTTTGCACATCGTATTATTCCTTGCAGATATAGATCGGCTTCGAATATGGATTATTTCGGCTTACTCCTGCTGGTAGCTTCAACAGAAAGTTATTTTCTGCATTTTCTTATAAACGAGTTTTAAATCACCGAGATCGTATTATTTGGATACTTCTTGTACCGATTAACACGGGATCAGATGAGAAAAACCCTATTTTTGGCGCCAAGTGTTCATGCAATATCAAATGTTAGTTGGTGGAATAAATGCCCAAGTATGCCTCTATCTCACGGTACATAACATGGCGATCTTGCATTATTTGTTCACGCACGGCTTAATTTTTTCTGGCACCACGACCCTCAAGAACTTCGTTTTTTTCGCGAATGTCGGCAACGATAGAATTCATTAAACCAGTTTTTCATAGTGCTATAGGATGGTCCTTTGCCGTGATTATCCACGTCGAAAGTTGTGAAAAATTATGGGACGAAAATGTTCATATTTTTTGCAAAGTGATTTTTTCAAACTTTTCTAATTCGTATTTCAATGACATGCGAAATGTAAACACATTTGTGAGCCATTTTGGATTCTAAATAAATAGGAGTAGGAAATCTACGATAGTATCGATTTTATCGATATTTTGAAACGGAAATATCGAAAAAATCGAGTGGGACCGATATTGATAGTTTGCCAGCTATAACCAGTAGGTGTCCTATTAGGATTTATGACAATAGCGTGGTATATAATGGATTTTCCTATCGATTTTTCTGGAATTTTGGTCAAGTGACATTTTAAATTATCGGGATTTACTGTATTCATAACTGTGAAGTTCGTCGCGATATTTCACTTATTGAAGCCAGTGTTTATAGCGCTTTTAAAGTCACGCTTGTTACCATTAAGGAAATTAACTGTAATTATACATTTATGAAAAAAAAATTGCGGGCCGCGATATTTTACTTCCGCGGCGACCTTTCAGGGTCAAGGCAGTTTTCTTTAAAAAAAAAAATGTTTCTGACCACTATAAAAAGTAGTTAAAAACCTATTCTCACACATTCAACTATTATGCTACGTTTCACGGGTGGTTAAGTTCGATCTTTAGATATAATAGAATGTTATTTTAGTGGGCGGACGAAGGTTAAGCTTGGAAACTAGCATTTATACCACAAATCATTCGAAAATTGTATATTCGAATTATTAACGTTTTTAGTTTCCCAATAATCCACCAAAAACCAGTGTATTACCCGAAACCACCAATAATCTTTTGCAATTTGCATTTTTTTTAATTTTTTCAATGCAAATTATGTTGATTGCTGTAAATACAATATTTTTAACTACCAAACATTGACAAAACTGAAGCATAAAACATCATTTTTTAGTATCATGACAGAACATACATATCGCTCATTTACTCAAAGAGTGGCATAACTCAAACAAGTAAGAACGGCGTTAAGTTCGACCGGGCCGAACTTGTTATACCCTCCACCACAAGTTGTATTGAAGTAAAATGGAATAATTAGTTTCCTTTCGTGTATGAAGAAGACTTAATACTAAATTTCAGCAATTTCGGTAAAACAATGTGAGGCACCATTCTATGGGGGCTATTTCAAAACGTCGATCTATACCGACAAATTTCTGACGGAAAGTTTTTAGGCTCAAAGAAGACTAAATACCAAATTTCCTATATTTCGGTAAGAGAGTGTGGCTAAAACTTAAAAAATACAGAAAATCAAGAAGTAAGCTTCAATGGGGATATAGGAAGACGTGGACCTATACTGATAACACTCTTCTGGAATATTTTATAACTCTTGGAAGACGAAATAACGAATTACAGCCATTTCGGTTGGATATTGACGTCACAATCATCAGTATTACTAAAATCGGGAGGTACCGTTATATGGGGGCTATATCGAAATGTGGACCTATGCCGACGAATTTTAGTCAGCAATTTTGGTGGAATATTGAAGACACAACCTTCAAAATACGAAAAATCGGGAGGTGCCTTTCCATGGGGGCTATATGAAGGCGTGGACCTACACCGACAAATTTAAAGGGGAAGTTTGAGAAGTCTAAATACCAAATTTCAGCCCTTTCGGTGGAATATTGAGGCCACAGCGTTCAAAATACCGAAAATCGGGAGGTACCGTTCTATGGGGGCTATATGAAGATGTGGACCGATGCCGACAAAATTGTGGGGGAAAGTTTTATACCCCTAAAGAAGACTACGTACCAAATTTCAGCCATTTTGTTAGGATAATAAAGCTAAAACCCTAAAAATACCGAAAATCGGGAGGTACCGTTCTATGGGGGCTATATGAAGGTGTGGACCGATACCGACAAAATTCTGGGGGGGAAGTTTTATACCCCTAAAGAAGACTACGTACCAAATTTCAGCCATTTTGGTAGGATAATGAAGCTAAAACCTTAAAAATACCGAAAATCGGAAGGTACCGTTCTATGGGGGCTATATCAAAACGTGGACCGATGCCGACAAAATTGTGGGGGAAAGTTTTATACCCCTAAAGAAGACTACGTACCAAATTTCAGCCATTTTGTTAGGATAATAAAGCTAAAACCCTAAAAATACCGAAAATCGGGATGTACCGTTCTATGGGGGCTATATGAAGGTGTGGACCGATACCGACAAAATTCTGGGGGGGAAGTTTTATACCCCTAAAGAAGACTACGTACCAAATTTCAGCCATTTTGGTAGGATAATGAAGCTAAAACCCTAAAAATACCGAAAATCGGAAGGTACCATTCTATGGGGGCTATATGAAGGTGTGGACCGATACCGACAAAATTCTGGGGGAATGTTTTATACCCCTAAAGAAGACTACGTACCAAATTTCAGCCATTTTGGTGGGATAATGAAGCTAAAACCTTAAAAAATACCGAAAATCGGGAGGTACCGTTCTATGGGGGCTATATCAAAACGTGGACCGATATATCCCATTTTCAATACCAACCATCCTGCAAGTAATAAAAACTTCTGTACCAAATTTTGACTCTCTATCTTTAAAATTGCGAGCTGTATCTTGATTTCAACAGACAGACAGACGGACGGACGGACGGACGGACAGACGGACATGGTCAAATCGACATAGAATTTTATGCTGATCAATAATATATATACTTTATAGGGTCTCCGACGAATATTTCGATGTGTTACAAACGGAATGACAAATTTAATTATACCCTCCATATGGTGGAGGGTATAAAAATGTGTTTTCTGAGTTAGCAATTTTTTTACGACTTCTATTTTATCTTGTGTCAAATTTTCATGTTGATATCTCTAAAACTCAATGAGTTGCAGCTCATTTACTAAGAGTTTGACATAATTCAACAAAAATGTTTTTTGAGATTATGAAGCACTACAACACTTCAAATCATGCTTGATCTTGCACAGAAATTTAGCAGTGATATCTGGCTAGCTGTTTGTAAAATATGGCCCAAGTAATTCTTTTAGTTTTTGTGTAATAATATTTTTAATTTGGGAAGTCAAATTTCCACCTAACCAAAAAATTTGAAATTTCATGTTAGCGAAAATGTCTTATTTAGCATAGATGTAAACCTTATTTAAGACTTGTTTCACTGATGAAATAATTTTCATTACTATTTTTTAATTCAAATGGCGTAAGATTTCTTGGCCAATTGAATCTTGTTTTTAGAACTTTTTTGACAATATGTCATAGTTAATATATGGTCAAAACAATGAATATATTAATAATCGCATATATTTTTGGGCGTATCATTTATCAAATAATTCACAACTACAATGAATGTTATGAAATTCAGTGATATCACTTCGGTAAGACCAAAACAAAAAAGCGAATACAATCGGAAAACGTTAGAAAGGCCGAGAACTAATACTGAGCAATAGTTAGTCTATCCATCAAGAAATTCTAGCACCTAATCGCGGTTATGTAAATGAAAAATTCTGTCGCCAAATCGTGCATCTGTCAATAGGCTAATTTTGGCATCCAATCGACGGACTTCACATATAAAAATTCTGGTTTCCTATCCTGGATCTTCTCATAAATTGATCAGGAACAAGGGAAACTTGAGAATCCAGTCTTAAGTTCTTTTAAAATTAAATTATATCGCCCAACCCAAGGTCTATCTATACCTGTATGCATTCTTTCATCAAAAATCCATAAACACAATTTTTCCCAATCTACATTTTTTATACCCTCAGCCTTTAGCCAAAAAGTGCCTCATCGAAATAATGGCTTTAGGGCCAAAGTGTGTTTGGAAGAAATCTGTTTCAGAAAACTTGGGGTCGACTTAGCTATGTCCGTTCGTCTGGGTAGCTGCCCGGAGGGCACGATAATTCTCAAACAGATCAACCGATTCTGCCCAAAATTTGGCCTTCTTGATATTTTGATCGACTTCGAAGATGGGCCATATCGATCTACTCTTTCGGCAAATTTCCGCAGACTATTTCAAAGATTTTCAGCGAAGTGCAGTTTAAGACCTCCCTGGATAAGCTGTGTAAACTTAAGACCTCAATGTTCATCGCTTCACTTCCTTTATGCTAATAATTTAGTTATAAGTTAAAATATGAAATAAATGAATTAATTAATAAATAAAAATAACTCTCTGGAAACGCTTTGCTTTTTGCAACAAGTGTTCTCGGGCCCCCTATTACTACAGTACAAGTTTTTCAGAGGCAAGTCTATACTTCTAGAGAAAATGACCCGAAAGCTGCAAAGAACATTTAAGGCAATCATGTGTAGTGGCTAGTCGCACGACAACTTTCGAACGGGATACTGTGTTTGTCCAAACTTTGTTTATCGCAATATTTCAGCGAGCCTTATATATACAAAATTCGAAGATGGTGCTTTTCGGTGTACTTCTTCTGGTATTTTCCCCCCAAATGTCAAGAATTTTAGCTAAAGTGGTATGCGCGAGTTTTCTTGAACGGAGCAACAGGTTTGGTCCAAACTTTGATTTAGTAATATTTTTTCCGAACTTAGTTTTTCAGATTTGGATATAGCGCCCATATATATTTCCGGCCGATTTCATGTATTTTATGCATTAAACACGCTATTTATGTCGAATTTCAATAAAATTTGGAAAGTGTGTCGGAATTGGGTCTAGAAATAAATTACATTGAAATCTGTTCAGATTTGTATATAGCTCCCATTTATATATATTCGTCCGATTTCATGTATTTGATGCACCAAACACGCTTTATATACCCGATTTTAATGAAAGTTGGAATGAGTAATATGCTACAAACGTAATATGCTACAAACGTTCAATAAATACCAATAAACGTTTTGTTCTGAACTCAGTAACACTTACAGTCAGCCTAATATTCCACAACACATTAAAACTTTACAAGAACTATGCATAAAATTGCTCAAAAAGCCTAACTTGTTCATTATTTTTATATTTTTAAATATGTTGGACAATAAGTATACCAATGTTGTTAAATAATTCTCTGTAATATATCTAACTACTTTACATATTTCTTGAAGAATTTAAAACAGTATAAAATTTTACTAAAAAATTAAAAAATGTGTAACATAAGCTAATATCCTATGGGAACTAAAATCATTTCGGGGGAACTAAAATCATTAGGTTTTATCCTTTTCTGCCATGAGGCCATTCCGAATTGGACTAAGTTTGGACAAAATATTACGAAATCCAAAATTTGGACCGAATCGGCTGATTCATTCGAGAGTAATTATGCGCTCGAGTCAAATAGGCAGACGGGAGGATTGGGCTGAATGACACCAAATTGTCTGAAACGGATTTCTGTTACTGTTTAACAAAAAATATATCTAAAATAAGATTACAAAATTTTGGCGAAGGCAATGAAACAAATTTCTAATTGTTTTTCGAGATATACTCAACAAAAAACATTTTGTCCAATAGATAATTCATTTTCCACTCACATAATACTAAATTAGTAACTTTTTTGGATAAGAAATAAGTATAAAGCCTCGAGGTCGAATATAGCATATCAAATATAGAATATATTTTCTACGGAATTCCGTGTTCGTTTATTATTTGAAAATTGAATAAAATGACATGAAAAAGTAATTCCGATTTTACTGGCAGAGTATTGAAGCAAAACATTTGAAATTATTTCTTACAAAACGTGTTAACCCAGAAAAAATTTGGTAAGCACATGTCATTACTTTCTGCATTACCAGGTAATGAGTACTCATTACCCTCCGTATTATCAGACAGTACATATATAACAGTTAACACATAACTAGTTACATCCTTAATTACTACTTACTTACTAAGGAATAAGTACGGTGGCACAGGGCTGGTGTGTTTTTTTGGGCATGGGAGTTTTTTGTTGACAAAATTACGAAGAAATGTTGATGTACATGGATGTTTTTAAACAACCTTTACTATTTGTATGGGTGGCCTAGTATGTAGTGTGTTTGGCTACAAATTAGAAGTTCGTGTGTTCGACAGCAGCAGGGAGTGGAATAAAAGAAAAAACAAAAAAAAAAATTGTGGAGTGTTAAATTAAAATATATTTTCACCTCAATTGTTCTAAAAATAGAACATATGCTTTTTCGACTGCCGGTATGTGGTTAAGTATGTACTTAAAAAACATATTTAAGAAAGTACTTCCTTCTATGACATCCCCATGTAAACATAATGGCTTTTACGGCCAATTAGTAAGTAGCTACAACTGCCAACTTTTACTGAATAAAGTCATTACTTGGTTATGACTTTTTTGCGGGGAATGAAGTACAATTTTGGTACTGAAACAATATAATTTTCCATTTGAAGTTTTAAAAAAATAAAAAAAAGTTATCAGAAAGTGTGACAAGGTAATAATTTTTTAAAGTAGATCACCAAGGTTTACTCGACCAAACCACTACGGGACTATAACGATTTAGTCGGAACCTTTTGAAATACAATGCAATAGGGAGTTCTCTTTGTATTTATATCAAAATGTTCCGGATAGATCTATATAGCCTGTTTGGTTTTTTGATAATGTGGGTTATGCCAAGTTTATACTTGCGCTCTAAAATCCACTGGATTTCACGAAATCCTGAAATACATCCCGGTGTTTACACTTATTTTTTTGTTGATTTCATACATATCACAATGATCAAGGTAGATGCATACGCGCAGCTGATCGAACATGAATTTTCAAAACAAGTTGTTGCAAATTGAATTAGTCATCAAAAATATACGACAATATAGAACTTTACAACTTTATTTCGAAAATTATCGTAAAGCTATCTATATATCGTATTCATTGTGTATAGAACCCGTTCCCGTACTCCGAAGTCTAGCAAGACTTACACTTCTCTTTAAACAAAAATAGCGCCGAATAACACCCTATTCTCCTGTTTTCTGCCATACAATTTTGGCATAGTAGAAACTAGCAACATGTTGATTATCATCTAAATACGATAGCTGATACGTTGATTTGCTGCAGTTTTTGCAATTTCCGTAATTTTTTCGTTCCCGTATTTTTTAAGAAATTTGTATGGGTAAGCAATTTTAGACATTTCGCTCTTTTTTCTAACATTACCATTAAAAAAGTACGAGAACGCAATGAAAAATAGCATTGTAACAAAGTAATCTAATATTTTTTTCACATTGTTTAAAAATTTTGATTCTAAAATTTTTTGTTGCAGCAATTGACCATCTACCTTGTTTATTGTGATACGTGAAAAGTGTTGCAACTTTTGGTACTTTTTCAGTCACAAACTGGGTTGTATATCATGTGTACTGTGATTTCGATGTTGATTTCGCTGAAATCACGAAATGAGATCACGAAACGCCTTCGAAATCACGAAAAGACGCCGAATGTAAACCAAACATTAGGCCGTTTTGTCTCTGAGCGCCTCATTGTCATTCCGGTTGTATCAAATCGAAATGTTCGTTGAAGACCTTATAAGGTATGTATACTCCTGATCAGTCGAAATAGACATGTCCATCTGTTGAAATCAAGACACATCTCGCAATTTTTAAGGTAGAGCTTTATAATTTGGTATAGAAGTTTCTTGGTTGGGGGTATGCAACGTTCCGTCTAAAATTTGTCAGTAAAGGCCAATATCTTATTATAGCCGCCATAGAGCCATACCTCCCGGTTTTCCATATTTTGAAGGTTGTGACATCAATATCCGCACTAAATGGCTTCGTTGGGGGTATAAAACTTTCAACCTGAAATTTTACGGTATAGATCCATGTCTTCATAAAGTCCCCATAGAACGTCACTTTCCGATTCCATTATAACAAGTACAAAACATTCCTCGCAAAAAATCAGACAGTATACGACCACGTTTTGCCAAAGCGGCATGTAAGGGCACCAGCCAATTTAAGATTTTTTTAAAGATATTGGTCACATTTTCCTACCTAATTGGTTGCCAATTGGAATTTTGTATTCCCAGAAGATAAAAAACTTACTCGCATATACATATGTATATCACCAATATTTTTGAAAATTTAACATAGCTGAAGCCAAGGTTTACACTTGCAGATCACGCGACTTGGGATTGTATATTATACAAATTAAATATTTTTGTATAAAATGAAATGTTTTTGGACATGGCATAAAATATTGGCCTTAAAAGATAATTTGCGTGGAAGCTGTGACTATATTTATGTTAAAAAATGGGTAAAAATGAGTCGAAGCCAACGTTTCTTTTTTTGTTTTCTCCCGATTTGTGATTAAACCCCACTTTCCACGAGTTTCCTGTCAAAGTAAAAGTAGAAGCAAACTGAATAAGGATCATCTCACTAATGTATTAGTTTTCAAAATTTCATCTGCCTCTACTATTAAATCATCCTGACATTTTGAAGCCAGATTTACAGTATTTTTTGACATTTTCTTCTGATTTCATTCCGCAAACAGGTTTTTCAAAAAATTATATATAGGATTGTAGTACTTGCGATTCTGACTTATTTGATACTATTATTGTGAATTTAGTCTGCACAGCTTCATAGAAATCTGCATCCAAATGCGGAAATTTTGTGCGAACATTTTTCTAAAAATCATATTTTTCGGGTCTAACTTTTACATTGTCATTCGATTTCGTCGAATTGCACATTTTAGTTTTTTACGTTCCGGATCCAATAAATTGTTTTTGAAAATATCGCGTATTTTATCGCGTTTTCTGCGGTTCGTTTCCACTGCAATGAAACAACTAGTACAGCATCTTCGTTTTAGCGGAAACAGAGATTAGAAAACTTCACTGAGAAGGAAGCGATGCTACATCAACGGTTCTTGATTGATTGAAGTAGATATATATTTTATTGGGAGATTTAAGCAAAATTAAGGAGTATTCCTACAGATTTGTCCAATATTTTCTACTACATAATGCATGTGAAGAATTATTTTTTCAAGCAAAAAATATTTTTTTATGAAAACTTGTGCTTATTTTGTATGTAACATCGAAACTATAAGATCGATCTGTATGATTTTAGTCTCATTTGATTCGTCGAGAAGTTTTGATCCACAAAATTTTTTTATGTAATTTTATGACCGTTAAATGGACCATTATTTTTAAAAAAGTTGACTTAATTTATCGATTTTAAATATTCTGCGCGAATTCTAAGTAACATTTTACATATATTATGCAATCTGCTCACTGAAGTCACTTCGAGAGAAGTTTATAGTAACAATTGTGCTCATTAAAATAATTAGCATTTTTATAATATTTTTTACTTTAAAGCAAAAATAGAACCGCAATAACTTTTGCCCGCAACAACCAAAAATTGGGGAATTTTTTCTTAACCTATTACCAAAAAATCTTTGATGTAGCGCGAAAAAATTTAACCTTTTTTTTTAAATTGAATAGGAAATAATTGACAATATTTGTGATATACAGGTTTTAGTCTAACCCCCCATGGACCCATTTTGTACGGATAGAAAACCTCCATAGAGAAAATGATCAGTATAAAGTGATTATCATCAGTTAAGAATTATACTTAACGTGGAGAAAGAGCAATACAGGGGTGGTAGAGGGTAAAAAACGTTCGGCCCGGCAGAACTTAACGCAGCACAGTGTGTCCAAAATGGGATTTCTTTTGTGCCAACATTTGGAGGAGATGTTTATCACATGGAGATCTTTTATTTTCCAGAGTTAGAAAAAAATCGTTTATTTATAATATTATAACTTCAAAGGTATGCTTTTTACTCACTAAGATCCCAAAATGTCAATTTTGAGCCAATTTGGTTCAAAATCGTGGTCAGAAACCTTAAAACTCCTTAAAACGGTAGGTACGGCTATATGGGGGCTATATCAAAACGTGGACCTATATTGACAGTTTTTGGTAAGGAGATATTTTACTAATAGAAACCGTTATTTTTAGCTGTATCGGTTCATTATTGTAGGTACATCTTGAAAATACTTAAAATCTGGTGGTACCGATATAGGGGGTCTGCACCCCGGCGACGCAAGTGGTCGCAGCTATTTTATTGAGGAATTAATAGTTCTTAATTTGCGTACCATTAGAATAGCGGGACTCCGAGAGAGACTTTTTAATTACATCCTATTAAAAAAGACTCATTATAAATTCTTTGCGATTTTGAGTTTTTGTTTAAACGAAAATTAGGTCATGTTATAGGTACAGTTACTTCAAATATAACGGTATAACCAACGAAATTTTATTTTTCTCCCTTAGCTAGCATGTTTTCTATAAATTCATGTAAAAATTTTGGAGATTTTTGAATTTTTGTTTTTGCAATTTTTGGCACAAAATTTTCAATTTGGCCACACTGTGCGCCGTTCTTATGCCATATTCATACCAGTACTTCAATAGCGTTGTTCGCTCTCACAATTACGAGTAAGAATTAACACGTTCATACGACATGGTACATATTTCATACCAACATTCTTGATATTTTCATAATTTTTGTTTGTTAATTTTAAAGGGAGTTTCAAACAACAGACATTCAAAATTAGTTGATATGAACTGGAAAAATAATTTTCTTTTCTTCAAACAACTATTTTATGTTATATTCTATTTTTTAAATTCATGTTTTCTATTTTTTCTTAAAATTGTGATGTTTTCATCGTTCCTTTTGTTCCAAATAGTTCCGAGACCGAAATAGTTCAACGAATCTTCCTCTTTCGTCGCTCTGTTTGTTTCCTTTGTACCAAATAATTCCGAGACCGAAATGTTTTCCTGGTTTGGTGGATGAATGACATAAAAATAAATAAATTGCAGCGAAAAAACAGCAACGACGAAAGATCGACGTAGGGTTTAAATTTCAGGAACCAGAAGAACAAAAGGAACTATATTAACTAAAGGAATTATATGAACGCAAGAACTGGATATAGTTCCAATAGTTCCTTCTCCGAAATAGTTCCTTGGAACTAGTTCGTTCCGGAACTAAACAACTCTAATAAATATACGAAAAGTACTAAATCGCTCTCAATTTGGCATTGGGTGAAGAATCAGAGCTGGAATACTAAAATTTGTTCTTAGAGTCACGGTTGGTGTGTGGAGAAGGTTTTGGAAACACATACAGAATTTGTTACAATTTGTTATTGGGTAAATTTGTTATTGGAAAAGTACTAAAATTGGTCGTGGGTGTAGGAATAAAGCTAGAATTATATAATTTAAAATAATACTATTATTGTTGGAAAGGTTCTAAGGAGTAATATGCAATTCTGTGGTTTGCATTAATAACGACATAAGTCGACTTATATAAATTTTCAGTTATTGGTGGCAAAACAACGTAAGTGGGGCTTTTTATAAAATAGTTTTCATACTAAATTTATTATATATTTACATAAGCAGCACTAAATCGCAAACATATTCATAAACAGGTGAGCAAAGGCTATAGTCGGGGCGCGCCGACTATCTGATACCCTACACTACTACCCCTGTGTATAAGCTTTTCACTGATTAATATTTCTTTTATGGAGATACCAAATGATGTAGGGCTAATTCTACCAAAATAATAAATAAAATTCCACAAATTGGAATACCTGAGTATCTTTTTCCATATTTCTAGTATTTTACAGTAAAGGTAACATCATTTGTAATTTCGGACTCCCATCTCTGGTATTTTCTGTAAGGCCATGTTTATATCATAGCCTTTTGCAGGGTTAACCTTCTTTATGAGGATTTGTTTGACGTATATGTAATGGAATTGACATTTAAAATCCAGTGGGTTTGTTAAATCCGCTTGTATATGTATAAACGTACTATAAGTTAAGCGGACCATACACTATCAAATTGGCTTGTCCAGCCGATGAACCCCTTCTGTACGTGTGTGCTTGATAAGTGTGTAGCAAAGCATTCAATCAGTCTTCAATCTGCAACCGAAATCTTCCAATTTCCCCCTAAAATTGAATGAACTTAAATTTTTTTTATTTCTTCACAAACACAATGTTTTGTTTTTTTTTAATTGCTTTTTGACAACTTTGAAAATAAACCATATTCATCGAATTGACTAGGTTTCATTTTGAAAATTAAAACTAGTCTGATTTTCCTCAATCCATAAAATTCACGCACACATTCTTATATTTTGAAAAATTTACACATACTACTACAAATATTGACATCAAAATTTGACATGAAAGACAAAAAACAACATTTTTTTATTTTCGGTCTCAAGTTTAAGTATTTACCATGGCAGAACTACCAGGTAGTGGTATCACACCAGCTGATCGAATATGAAAAGTCAAATCCCTTTATAAAAAAAAATATTTTTGTTGTAATTTCCCCAACAACAGCAAGAAAGTTTTGACATAACATATTCAAAATTTTACGATGCTACTACCTGGGTAATTGTGCCATGGTATTTACTTCATTTAAATTCTAAATGTAACCGGTAGTGGCATCATACAATTTTGAATATGGTATGTCAACATTTTCTTTATGTTGTTGGGAAAATTACAACAAAATTATCTATACTTATAAAAGAGTTGAGTAATGATGACTTACTGACTCACTGACTGATAATCAACGCCCAGGCTAAACGGCTGAAGCTAGAATCTTGAAATTTTGGGTGAGGGTCACTCTTGGTCCGAATAGGTCAGATAAGGCTCGGTTTTTGGAAATTCGAACTACAACGGTACGAAAAGTAAAAGGTACTAAATATGGTACCATTTGTATTTGGCGAACCGGTAGAGCTAGAATTCTGAAATTCGGAATGAGGGTCACTGATGGAGAGTTAGAATGGTTAGGCTTTTTGGAAATTCGAACTATAAGTGTACGAAAAGTACTAAAAGTTACTAAATTTAGTACCATTTGGTATAACGTGAACGGACAGAGCTAAAATCTTGAAATTTGGAATGAAAATCAAGGTTTAGAAGATAAGTTGATATTAGGAGGTGGTTTTGAAAATGCGTACTCATGTGTACGAATTTGGTAAAATGTGAATTTGGGCGAACCGATAAAGTTGGAATTCTGAAATTTGGAATTAAGATTACTGTCGGCTTATAGGATTGAGGTAGTTGTGGAAATTCGTACATATGGGTACGGAAGATACTAAATAGTACCAAATAAGGTACAATTTGGATTTGGGGGAACGGATGGACCTGGAATCCTGAAATTTAGAATTAGGGTTACTGTTGGAGTGTAGGTTTGAGATATGGAGGTAGTTTTCGAAATTCGTACATATGGGTACGGAAGGTACTAAATAGTACCAAATAAGGTACAATTTGGATTTGGGGGAACGGATGGACCTGGAATCCTGAAATTTAGAATATGGATTACTGTCGGAGTGTAGGATAGAGGTATTTTGGAAATTCGTACTTTTGGGTTCGAAAAGTACTAAATGGTATCAAATTTGGTACAATATGAATTTAAGTGATCGGATAGAGCAGGAACATAGCACTGAGATAGTTTTGAAAAATTGTATTTATGGGTACGAAAAGTACTAAAGGTTACCAAATCCGGTACAATTTGGATTTGGGTGAACGGATATAGCTGGAATCCCGAGATTCGGAATAAGGATTACTGTTGGTGTGTAGAATTGATAAAGTTTTTGAAATATTAGTTATGGGTACGAAAAGTACTAAATTGTTCTTAATATAGTACAATTTGGATTTCATTGATAGGATACATTTGGAATCGTGAAATTGGGAATTAAAATTGATGTTGGAGTGTTGATCGAGGTATGTTTAGAAATTCGTACTTTGGATACGAATAGTACTAAATGGTACAAAATTTGGATTTGGATATATCTGGAATCCTTAAATTTGGAATTAAGGTTATTGTTTGAACATAGCACTGAGATAGTTTTGAAAATTTGCACTTATGGGTACGCAAAATACTTAATGGTACTAAATTTGGATTTGTATGAACGGATAGAGCTGAAATCCTGAAATGTAGAATTAAGATTACTGTTTAGTGAAGAATTGAGGTAGTTTTCGAAAACCTTACTTATGGGTACGAAGTGTACGAAATGATACAGTTTGGAGCTGGATGAACAGATACACCTGGAATCTTGAGATTTAGAATTACGATTACTGTTTTTATTTTGTATTCAAGTTAGTGCAGGATTGAGACATGTCGTCGAAAAACGTGCTATAAGTGTACTCAATTTGTTGGGTGTAGGGACTGAGCTGGAATCTGTATGTTTTGGAGTTAGAGTGAGTATTGCAACGTTTGTCTCGCTGTTAATGTGTAAAGGTGAGAAAAGGCTTAACTTTTTGAAAATCGAACTAAAAAGAGACTAACTAAATAAATATTGATTAAAATTCGCCATTTTCATATTATATATTGTTATTTGTTTTTATACCCTTTTCCGCATACGAAGTAGCGGGCACTTTGCTAGTTTTTTTATAAAGGGATTTGACATTTCATATTCAAACAGCTGGTGTGATGCCACTACCTTTGTAATTGTGCCATGACACATTTACAATTAGGTACACATCATGACACAATTACCAATGTAGTGCTATCGTAAAATTTTAAATATGTTATGCCAAAATTTTCTTTATGTTTGGGGAAATTAAAACAAAAACACATTTTTTATAAAGAGATTTGACTTTTCACTACCTTGGTAATTGTACCATATATACATATGTATTCAATCATTTTTGACAAAAAAGATAACACTGTGCAACACGAAAATTATTAACCATATTCTGACACCGCAGCGTGATAGAAGACCAAAAAAGAGAGAACACGTGTCTCGCCGTTTTTTCGTATCTCATCAACTTTCGCAGTTATAGGCCTCCAAACGTTTGAGGCTTTGATGTATGAAGGGTCATTTAGTCAGGACTATATCATCCAAACCGTTAGGAAATTTGAATTAATCTCAGAGGCAAAGTTGTAGCTCTTGTCTTAAAGAACAAAAATTGTGAACACATATGATCCATAAACTTCATCTGCAAGGTCAAAATCACCATGGTCAAAATTCTTTTAAAATTGTTTCTCAAGCTTTGTTATATAGCTATCAAACCGATCAAATTTGAAACAAACAACCAACTACAAAAATGTACCTCAGACCTCAATAAACACCTTTCTAGAATATACGAACTCTGTAGAAACGAATCTTAATGGTCAAAATAGCAAAACAATTGCGATTTTTATCCTCTTTTCTCGGCTTCTGCTCCATAGATACTAAACCGTTCAAAATTCAAGAAAACAATCAACCACAATAGTGTAGCAGAGGCATCAATAAACTACTTTCTGGAACATGCTAAATGTCTATGAACGGTTCTTAATTGTAGAAATAGCAATAATCTTTTGAAAATATCCAATTTTTATACTTTTTTCTTCGACTCTGGTCCAAAGATACACAACCGCCCAAAAATTAAGGATACAGTGAACTACAAAAAAGTGCCTTAGATTTCAACAAACAAGTTTCTACACAAATAAAGATTCTAGGAACGATTCTTCTGTTCAGGTCCGTAAATAGCAAACCTTTCAAAATTCCTTGAGTTTTTAACAGTTTGTTATTTCCAAACCTGAGCAGGGGGGATGTTAAAAATAATTTAATTGTTCGTGAATTTCAGCCCTAAGAATCGTTCCTAGAATCTTCATATGTTATTTAAAGTTCTTTATTGAAATCTCAGGTACAGTTTTGTGGTTGACGGTATCCTTAATTTTTGGGCGATTCGATATCTGTGGACCAGAATCGGAGAAAAAAGTATACGAATTGAATATTTTTAAAAGTGTTTTGCTATTTTTACCATTAAGAACCGTTCATAGACATTTTGCATGTTCCAGAAAGTTGTTTATTGATGCCTTCGCTACACTATTGTGGTTGATTGTTTTCTTGAATTTTGAACGGTTTAGTATCTATGGAGCAGAAGCCGAGAAAAGAGGATAAAAATCGCAATTGTTTTGTTATTTTGACCATTAAGATCAGTTTCTACAGAGTTCGTATATTCTAGAAAGAAGTTTATTGAGATCTGAGGTAAATTTTTGTAGTTGGTTGTTTGATTCAAATTTGATCGGTTTGATAGCAGTATAACAAAATTTTAGAAAAATTTTAGAAGAAATTTGACCATGGCGATTTTGGCCTTGCAGATGAAGTTTGATGGATTATATGTGTTCACAATTTTTGTTCTTTAAGACAAGAGCTACAACTTTGCCTCTGAGATAAACAAGAATTATCGAACGGTTTGGAAGATATAGTTCTGACTAAATGACCTTTTTTACATCAGAGCCTCAAACCTTTGGAGGCCTATAACCGCAAAAGTTGATGAGATAGGGAAAAACGGCGAGACACATGTCTTCTCATTTTTGGTCTTCTTTCACACTGTGGAGTCAGAATATGGTTAATAAAACATGACTCAAAAAATTACACACAGTGTAAGTGTATTTTTGAAAAAAAAATTGAAAACATATTATTGCACAAGGATACCTCTTTTTATTGTACCATGAACCAAAACTGGAATATTTGAAAATACAATTCAAATAAAAAACAAGTAAGAAGGACGTTAATTTCGACCGGGCCGAACTTCTTATACCCTCCACCATGGGCCTATCCAGGAATAACAACATCAAGAGCACCGTTCTATGGAGGCTGTATAAAACGTTGACCTGTACCGATAAATTTCTGGAGGAAAGTTTTGTAACTCCAGCGAAGTTATTTCCTTTGAATAATGTGTCTAAAACATTCAAAATACCGAAAATTGGGATGGACCTTTCTATGGGTGCTATATAAAAACATGGAACTATATCGGAAAATTTCAGGTGGAAAGTATTATACCACCAACGGAGACTAAATATTAAATTTCATCCGTTTCAATGGGATATTGATGACACAACATTCAAAATACCGAAAATCTGAAGGTATGCTTCTATGGGGGTTATTTAAAGAAAAGGGCTTATACTGATAATTCTCTATGTACTATGTACCAAATTTTAGCCATTTCTGTGTTATAATGAGGCTAAAACCCTCAAAATACCGAAAATTGGGATGTACCGTTCCATGGGATGTACATCAAAACGTGGAACGATACCGATAAATTTCTGGGAGAAAGTTTTGCATCCCAAAGGAGGACGAAATATCAAATTTCAGCCGTTTTGGTAGGATAATATAGCTAAAACCTTCAAAAATTCAGAAAATTGGTAGGTACCGTTCTATGGGGCTATATAAAGGCGTGAACCTATACTGATAAATTTCATACGGCAAGTTTTATACCCCAAATGAAGACTAACTAAATCTCAGCCATTCCCGTGGAATATGGAGGCCACAACCTTCAAAATACCGAAAATTGGGAGGTACAGTTCTATGGGGGCTATATGAAGGCATGGACATATACCTACAAATTTCTGGGGGGAATTTTTATACCCCCGACGAAGACTAAATACCAAATTTCAGCCATTTCGGTGTGATAATGAGGCTAAAATCTTCAAAATACCGAAAATCGGGAGATGTCGTCCTATTGGGGTTATATCAAAACGTGGACCTATATAAACATTTTATGGTAGAAATGTTTCTTAGCCTCTGGAAACATAAAATACAAAGTTACAACCGATTCTGTGGTCAAATGTATTAGTCATTCAAAATATCTAAAAGTGACGCGTACTATATATAGAGCGTTATATGGGGGCTATACGAAAACGTGGACCTATATAGCCCGCTTTCAATACCAAAAGCTCTACGATTTAGATTTTACCAAATCTTTCTTTTCTTCTTCCATTGACTGGATTTCTTTTGGAATGCCAAGACTAAAAACGTTTTGGGATAAATATGCTAACATCAACAAAATTTTAGGTGTTCTATTCTACTGAAATATTGTGTGTTTTTCAATTTTGTTTTTTTTTTTTGTTGTTTTGAAGTAAAAGCAAAGAAAACAAGTAAGCAAAGGCTACAGTCGGACGGGCCGACCATGTGATACCCTACACCACAACCTCTAGGAATTAGCTATGTTGAACCGCCTTGGACGCTGAATGTCCGGGTTCGATTCCCACGCCTGGCCACGTCAAATTTTCAACGGGAGGAAAATACCCCTTTGTAATGTTGGTGATATTTCCTGAGTATTTCAGCCATGAAAAACGTCTCTACCATTGGCAACTTAGTCCACGCTGTTCGGACTCGGCGATAAAAACTAGGTCACATATCAATAACTTAATATGAATCCATTGATATGTATAAGAGAAGCCTCCCTTGTCCTCCCTTGGCCCATTATATCAGGAAGTATGGACTTACCCCGGAAAAATTGTACCGTTGCAATAGGGACCGCGAAAAGAACCTCCTTCCAAAAATTCAAATAAATCCGATACGAGTCCTCAAACTGCACTTTTCCCAAATTTTGTGTGGGAGGTGCTCGAAGGACGGGGCGATATAGTCCATATTCCAACCTGATACATGACTGGATGAAATAATACGATGTGCAAAGTTTGGACCAATCAGAAAATCCCCTTGAGAGTTATCTTGCAGATTTGCCATTTTATTTAGGTTTCTTGGTTTTTTTAGGGTTTCTTGGAGGTTTTTGGGCCATAATTTTAGGAAGTATGCACTAGCTATTGCAATTGTACCATCGAAAAGGGAACCACAAGGACAATCTGCTGAAAATTCACTCCTCCCAATTTTGTGCGGTACGTACCCGAAGGTGTGGATCGATATAGTCTTACCCGATCGATCGATTGCTTACTTCGCCCGTTATCGTTCACACAAATTTTCGGAAAAAATTTGAACTTTTGTGGGGAAGATGTGGACCTATAAAGCCTATATTTGAACTTAAACTAAGTTACGAAGCATAAAATTTGGTTCGAATCGGTAGATCAGTTCGAGAGTTATCGTGCGCACCAGCCAGCTAGACAGTAAAAGAAACAGATGAACTGACAGGGCTAAATCGACCCCAAATTGTCTGAAACGAATTTCGTCCAAACATACTTGGGGTCTTAAACCATTATTTCGATGAGACACATCTTTGATTGTATTGTATGTATCCCATTTACCCAAAATCCTGAGGTATTGCAGCGACCCATGCTGCAATATTTGTATAAGAAATCCAATTGGACAATTGAACTGAAAATTTCTCTGTCATGATAGAGACAATTTCTACCATGGGAGGAAATTGTGGTTATCTACATAAAACCCATTATATATTAGGCAGTAGGCCCATTATCTAGCAGACACGTTATTGCAATTTGCATCAGGGGGAAAGGTCAGTAGTGGTCAGTAGTTATCTTTCCATATGTGGCTACTTTGCCGGTATATGCCCACCAGGAATTCAAATGTGGACCAAAAATAAAATTTGTATATTTTTATACCCTCAGCCTTTACGCTAAAGAGGAAATTGTGGTTATCTACACAAAACCCATTATATATTAGGCAGTAGGCCCATTATCTAGCAGACACGTTATTGCAATTTGCATCAGGGGGAAAGGTCAGTAGTGGTCAGTAGTTATCTTTCCATATGTAGGCTACTTTGCCGGTATATGCCCACCGGAATTAAAATGTGGACCAAAAATAAAATTTGTATATTTTTATACCCTCAGCCTTTAGGCTAAAGAGGGTATTTACACTTTGATACGACCAAAAATGTGCCTCATCGAAATAATGGTTTTAGACCCCAAGTATGTTTGATTTAAGTTCGAAGATGGGCCATATAGGTCCACTCCTTCAGGTACCTCCACCACAAATGTTCAAAAATTGTCGCAAAACTTGTGCGCACGATAACTCTTGTAGGGAATAACCGATTTGGTCCATACTTTGCACATCGTGTAATTTCTACCAAACTTAGATGAGGTTCCAATATGGACTCAATCGGTCCACTGCCTCCCACCTCCCAGCCTGAAAGTTCAAAAACAAACCCTATGACATCATATTTATGGGTGGAAGCGCAAGATAATTCTCGAACGGAAATGCCGATTCCGGCAGATAAGCCATATCGGTCCACTCCTTCAGGTACCTACCCCACAAAAGTTCAAAAATATTCGGAAAAATTGTGCGCACGATAACTCTTGATGGGAGTGACCGATTTGGTCCATACTTTACACATTCTCATAATATCTACCAGATATAGATCAGGTACGAATATGGACAATATTTGTCCACTCCATCCCGTACCTCCCACACAAAATTTCGGAAAAGTTCACTTTAGGAGCTGGTCTCGAATCGCTTTGATTTTTGTTTACGCAAGTTGTATTCGCTGTCCTCTATACGACGCTGTATGTTTCATTAGGGGCAAGTCCATACTTCCTGAGAAAATAGCCTGAAAGTTACAAAAAACCCTATGACACCGTGTGTGGTGTTTGTTGCTCAAAATAACTCTCGAACGGATCTGCAGATTCGGTCCAAAATTTGGCTTTCGTAATATTTTGTCCAAACTTAGTTTAAGTTCAAATATGGATTATATCGGTCCACTCCTTCCGGTACCTCCCCCACAAAAGTTCGAAAATGTTCGGAAAATATGTGCGTACGATAACTCTTGAAGGGAGTAACCATTTTGGTCCATACTTTGCACATTATGAAATTTCTACCAGACTTAGATGAGGTTCCAATATGGACTCAATCGGCAAACTCCTTCGAGTACCTCCCACACAAAATTTCGGAAAAGTTCAGTTTAGGACCTGCTCTCGAATCGCCTTGGTTTTTGTTGTAACATCTTGTATTCACTGTCCCCTATACGAAGGTACAAGTTTCCTTAGGGGCAAGTCCATACTTCCGGAAAAAATAGCCTGAAAGTTGAAAAACAAACCCTATGACACCATGTTTATGGGTGGAAGCGCAAGATAATTCTCGAAAGGAAATGCCGATTCCGGCAGATAAGCCATATCGGTCCACTCCTTCAGGTACCAAAAATATTCGGAAAAATTGTGCGCAATGTAAGCAACTTACATTCCCTGCCTCAATTACGATGGTAAAAGTTGTTTCAGGGGCAAGTCCAGAATATGGACAATATTTGTCTACTCCATCCCGTACCTCCCACACAAAATTTTAGATAAGTTAACTTTAAGACCTGCTATTGAATCACGTTGATTTTTGTTGAAGCAACTTACATTCGCTGCCTCAATTACGATGGTAAAAGTTGTTTCAGGGGCAAGTCCATACTTCTTGAGAAAACAGCCCGAAGGGTGTAAAACCCCCCTATGGCACCCCCATGGTCTATGTCTGTCCATTCCTTTAAGTACCTTTTCCGCAAAATTTTTGAACTTTAATCCTAATCAACATTTTTGTCGTTTCATACGAACAAAATTTTGAAACCCCCTAAATACATAAGTTTTTTTGTGAGGGTATATATCTGTCGGCAAAGCCGACTGATACTTTTTTACTTGTTCTTACAAAAGTAATGGTCTATTTCACCCGTTAAATAATATCAGATCATCATGCAAAATTATAGGCATTTTCTTCAACCTAAACTCTTACCTCGTGCAAAATTTCGTGGCTATTGAGCTATAATTGCGACCAATTGAGCTATAATAGCGGGTTTATGATTACACTACAAACAAATAACTGGATATATTAGGCTTTAACTCTGTTATCTGATCACGTACATCAACATTATTGACATCAATAGAAAGGTCAAGAGATCGTCTTCCAACTATAACTCACGAGGAAGGAATGTGTCTTCCAGGAACAACGATATAAACTGTATATTAAAAATTTTCATAATTTTCACACAAAAGTTGTGGTCCATTTAACCCTCTAAATATTATCTGACCGCCATATCAAATTGCAAGCTTCGTCTTCGTCATATACTCTTGTCTTTTTTAAAATTGATCGGACTATTATTGCGACCTACAGAGCCGTTACAAATTGGATAAATATTATGCTTTTGGTCCATTTCACCCGCTAAATATTTCACGATCATCACCAATAACAATAGGTGCCTATTCTGGGGTTAGCCCGACCTCCATGCAAAATTTCGTGGCGATCGGTCCATAATTGCGGCCTGGAATTTGATTACAATTTATAATGGACAGACGGACACACATCTCAAAATCGCTTTATCTCCACGAGATATGAAGATTGGTATACCACATTGGAGGTCTCCGACGAATATTTCGCGGTGTTACATGAATTTTTAGCAAAACAAACTTATAATACCCTTTCCAATGGTGGTGTAGGGTATAATAATACATTAATAATACATACATTTTCGTTTCGACATGCATATGTATGTATATAAACTGGCTGTTTATGGCTCTTTTGCATGCTATTTTATATTCATTTTCTGGTTTAATGTAGTTTACTCACAAGTCCCGTTGCGTATTTTTGTGAAAAAGGGATCCGTGGTCCAATAAACAGCAAAACTGCTGATCATTAATTTAACTATTAAAGTACTTTATTGTGATGGAATCGCAGTACAACTAAATGAATAAATAGGTACAAATTCATATCGATAATGAATTATACATCGATAACGAATAATACCGCCTACTATTTCGGTATGAAGAATATTTCGATTTTGTTTTCATCTTTGTTCACTCTTTGACGATAGCATGCAAAAACTGATAACATTTTTGAAATAATTGTACCCTACACCACTATTTGGGGAATGTATTATAAGTTGATTTTGGCCAACATGTTTGTAATACATAGACCTATACTTATATGTACCAAGATTCATGTCTCGGCGATCTAAATCGACCTGGCTATGGGTGTCTCTCCCTCCGTCCGTCTGTTCATCTAAACTTTGTAATCACTCTACAGGTCGCCATTTTGATCGGATCGTCACGAAATTTGGTGGGTTGATGAGAGTCCCGGAAGGGAAGAAGCCTATTAATTTTGGTGATGGTCGCATAATATTCAGTGGTCGGAATGGTCAAATATCTTATTTGTAAAAAAAGTCAAAGTTTTATTCTATTAGAAGTATTCCAAAAGAAAAGCCTTATAATGAAATTGGAAAACTTAACCTTTACAAGATTGAGATTTTAATTATAATGGCAAATATCACAGCTTTGGCTGGTGGTCTTCCAAAACCAAAGCCTGACTATAAAAGTAGAAAATCTCACCTTTACAATGATATAAAGTAGGTTGGCGTATGTGGTTAAACAACGGAAATATCGCAATAGTCGGTAATGCATCCCATTTTCCATTTTTTTAATCATGCTACAGGTCCCAATTTTGATGGGATCTTCACGAAATTTTAGGTGTTGATGAGGGTCCCAGGGGGACCCGGATAATATTAATGGATCGGAATAGGCAAAAAACGAATGTGGGGAAAAACAATCTTTCATTCTTATGTGAATGTCTCCGATTCTAATAGGAGGGGTACTCCAAAAGTAAATCAAGTCAATGGAGAAATAGTCCACCTTCACAACGATGCACATTGGTCGCAAATGCGAATTCTTTGGCCAAAAGTAAATTTTTTGACATTCTTCTTTTGCGTTTTTTTTCTTCGCAATATGGAAGTAAACACTCCAAAAAAACAATAACACTGATTGGTTATTACAAATTTGCATTTACCATTAGACGAGAAGGTGTCAAAGTTAAGATTTTTTTACTGCGTTATTAATCGAGCTGAGTGTGCAGTATTTTGTGATAATTTGTGGGTTATATAATCGCAATAAAAAAGGTAAAGGTAAAACTCTAACATGGAAAGAAAGATGCATGTAAGTAGGTTAATTTTCCAAAAAGAACAGAAGAAACATTCGGTCTAAGAACAAAGTTATCAACATATTTCTGGAAGCCTGTTAACTTATTACTTTTTTTAACGTTAAAATTGTTCTGGGCCGAAATAATTTTAATCGCTAGTGGTCGATGTTAGAAAAAACAAGTAAAAAAGCATTAAGTTCGGCCGGGCCGAACTTTTCATACCCTCCACCATAAAATATTCATTCCTGTCCCCAACTTTAAGTGAGTACGTTAAAATGTCAGATAATGTAAAAAATGAACAAATTTTGTTGCAGAAGTTTTGTTGACTTTTAAATTTCAAATTACAGAAAGTTCGTCCAAAAAATAAAGCTAAGGTACGGAAAATCGGGAGGTTTGTTTTGGGGCTATACAAAAACATGGACCTACGTTCGGTTAAACATTTTAAGTAAAATCCTCAAAGTACCAAAAATCGGGAAGTATCGTTATATTGGGGCTATGTTGAAAATTGTTGATGCAGATGTGTGGTGACCACTACAACCTTCAAATGTCAACTTACAGTTAGTTCTGTTAAAAATTGTAGGTAAAATTGCCAAATTACTGAAAATTGGGAGGAACCGTTACATGGGAGCTATATCCGAACATGGACCTATGTTGACAATTTTTGATGGAGAGGTGTTGTGACCACTAAGAACTTCAAATGTCAAATTACTGCTAGTTCGGTTTAATATTGTAGCTAAAATCATCAAATTACTGAAAATCGGGAGGTACCGTTATATGGGGGCTTTCTTGACAATTTTTGGTGGAGAGGTGTGGTGACCACTAAGAATTTCAAATGTCAAATGTTCAAATTACAGATAATTCGGTTAAAACTTGTTGGTAAAATTCTCAAAATACCTGAAATCGGGCGGTAACGTTATATGGGGGCTATTCCAAAACATGGACCTATGTCCACTAGTTATATAAGTTTATTCACATTTAAGAACCCTAAATGTCAATTGATAGCTAAATCGGTCTGAAAATGTAGATAAAAACGTCAAAATGCCGTAAATCGGGGGTACCGTTATATGGGGGCTATACCAAAACGTGGACCTATGTTCACAACTTCTAATATATAAGTTTACTAACACTTAAGAACCCTAAATGTCAAATTATAGCTAAATCGGTCTAAAAATGTAGCTAAAAACGTCAAAATACCGCAAATCGGGGGTACCGTTATATGGGGGCTATACCAAAACGTGGACCTATGTCCACAAGTTTTGTTATATATGTTTATTGACACTTAAGAACCCTAAATGTCAAATTATAGCCAAATCGGTCTGAAAATGTAGCTAAAACCGTCAAAATACCGTAAATCGGGGGGTACCGTTATATGGGGGCTATACCAAAACGTGAACCTATGTCCACAACTTCTAATATATAAGTTTACTAACACTTAAGAACCCTAAATGTGAAATTATAGCTACATCGGTCTGATAATGTAGCTAAAAACGTCAAAATACCGTTTATCGGGGGGTACTGTTATATGGGGGCTATAACAAAATGTGGACCTATGTCCACAACTTTTGTTATATAAGTTTATTGATACTTAAGAACCCTAAATGTCAAATTAAAGCTAAATCGGTCTAAAAATATAGCTAAAAACGTCAAAATACCGCAAATCGGGGGGTACCGTTATATGGGGGCTATACCAAAACGTGGATCTATGTCCACAAGTTTTGTTATATATGTTTATTGACACTTAAGAACCCTAAATGTCAAATTATAGCCAAATCGGTCTGAAAATGTAGCTAAAACCGTCAAAATACCGTAAATCGGGTGTACCGTTATATGGGGGCTATACCAAAACGTGGACCTATGTCCACAACTTCTAATATATAAGTTTACTAACACTTAAGAACTCTAAATGTCAAATTATAGCTACATCGGTCTGATAATGTAGCTAAAAACGTCAAAATACCGTATATCGGGGGGTACCGTTATATGGGGGCTATACCAAAACGTGGACATATGCCCACAACTTTTGTTATAAGTTTATTGATACTTAAGAACCCTAAATGTCAAATTATAGCTAAATCGGTCTAAAAATGTAGCTAAAAACGTCAAAATACCGCAAATCGGGGGGTACCGTTATATGGGGGCTATACCAAAACGTGGACCTATGTCCACAAGTTTTGTTATATATGTTTATTGACACTTAAGAACCCTAAGTGTCAAATTATAGCCAAATCGGTCTGAAAATTTAGCTAAAAACGTCAAAATACCGTAAATCGGGGGGTACCGTTATATGGGGTCTATACCAAAACGTGGACCGATATAGCCCATCATCGAACTTGACCTGCCTGCAAACAAAAGACGCATTTTCCCAAAATTTCAGCGTCCTATCTCCATTTTTGTGGATGCTAGAGTGATTACCACAGACGGACGGACGTGCTCAGATCGACTTAGAATTTTACCCTGATCAAGAATATATATACTTTATAGGGTCGCAAATGAGTATTTCAATGCGTTACAAACGGAAAAACAAACTTAATATACCCTCCATACTATGGTGGAGGGTATAAAAATCGAAATTACTTTGATGTGTATACTTTAATAAAAAAAATCATTTCAAGGTGCGATTCGTTGCGATAAATGAAGCACAATTTGTGTAGTCTATTTCAACCAAAAATTGTCGACATACATAGGTCCACGTTGGGGTATAGCTTCCATTTAAAGGTAATTTATGATAATTTGACAATTTTAGCCATATTTTTAAGCCGATTTGGCTGTAATTCTTAGAAGATATGAACCCTTCGGTTTTGTGGAAATTTAGGGTGACAATAATTCTGAATTAATATTTTGTGGCAGTAATTATAAATAAAACCAAATATCAATACAAAAAGGACGTACAAATGATTTTGGCCAGAAAAATTGGATTTCAGACCAGATGGTCAAACAATGTAGGTTGGCGTGCTCAAACAACGGAAATATCAGTGGGGACATTTCAACAAAAGTGACCTATAATAATTAAGACATTCTGAGCTCTAAATTGATTTAAATTGCGTTACTAAAAATGGTAAAATGCTAGAGTTTCCAGTTTGTGGAATTTTATTTCCAATGCGGATATCTACATATGTTTCTTATACATATTACAAAGGGAGAGCCCGATAGTGAAACTGGCAAACTGTGCATCATCGAAATAATGGTTTTAGACCCCAAGTATATTTAGACGGAATCCGTTTCAGACAATTTGGAGCCGATTTAGCAATGTCCGTCCATCTGTCTGACTGGCTAGTGCGCACGATAACTCTGGAACGGATGAACCGATTTGGTCCAAAAATTGGGTCTTCGTAACATTTGGTCCAAACTTAGTTTAAGTTCGAAGATGGGCCATATCGGTCCACTCTTTCAGGTAAATCCTAGAAAAAAAAAAACGTTAAAGAAACAATTGTGAGTTAATGAAGATCTATCATCTCCCAAGAGTTGGCAGTTGTGTCATAGTTATGATAGCGGACGCACGCGGTTTTGTGTTTTTAGGGTATTGGGAAAAATAATTATGGTACTTATATTTTGCGATATCTTATTTGCTTTTTGTGATATCAAAAACGTATTTTATACCTTTAGAAGACAACTACTGAAGAATATATATCCAGGCGTTTTAAGGGTCAATTTTTCGATCTTTGGGGTCATATCAAAAATGTGCAAAATATGTGCAACAAATATGCAAAAAATGAGCAGAATATGCTAAAAATATGCAAACAGTTTTTGTGCGATAATTGTCATAAAAGTCGTAATATTTACAATTAAAGTTGGAAAAAATCATCAAAAAAACTTTAAAGTGTCCTAAATTAAGACTGTTGATCATTTAACGTCGATTTATTAGCAGATTATTATGTTATTGATACCTCTTACGACAGTGTGGTGTAGGGTATATGATATTGTAATACTACATTTTATTGTTAAACTATGCAAAAATGTAACATTTTTATAACATATCAATAATTTTATCAGCCCTATTCTGAACGCATGGGAGTTGGGAATTTTTTCCCATTCCCACATTTTCGTATTCTGAATAAAATTTTGTGGGAGTTTTTTTCCCATTTCCCATCTCCCCTCATTCTGATGAAGTTCGAATTGGGAATTTGTTCCCATGGAAAAAAAGTATACATTCTCTATCTTGAATTATGGGAGAATTTTGTGTCTTTTTGTGGGAAAAATCTCCCCAGCAAACAGTGTGGGAGTTTGAAAAAAAATTTCAAGAAATTTCATATTTTTATGTAATTTCATATTTTAAGACATCTACACGACAAAATTATTGCAAATATTTATAATCGCCATGTGTTTGCGTAATAAAAGCATACAAAATGTACTGTAAAATATGCCATTAGACGACTTCGGATTTTGCATATTCTTATATGATACAAAAACCTGCAAGAATCTAACATGTTTTACACCGATAAAAAATTTTACTTTATGTTATCGAACAAAACAAAAAAAGTAGCAAACATTAGTAGATTTTTGCAGTTCTGGAACAGACCATATGTATAGAAATACGAGAAAAAGGGTCATGGTTGATTCTATTAACGCAGCACAGCAAGTAAAAACAAATCAATTTCAAAATTTTTGGCAATAATTATTAAAATATATTGGAAAATAACCATAATATATACAATCTTTACAACTTTCATTCATTTTCGTAAAATAACCTTCGGGTTTTTTAAATCAGACGACTAACGTTCTATTGAAAACGTGTTAGTCTCCTCAACGACACGACAACGATCACACAAACGTACATACATATATGCTAAATTATTGCAATGCTATTCCATTTTCCGAAATGCCTTTTCTTGAATAGGATCGTTATTTTTAAACGTAGAAGATTGACATTTTGCAAGGGCATGTGTTTTAGTTTTAGATTCAATCAAAAATGTATTTTATTTATTTATTTATTTTTTTTTTTTTGAGATACGTCTTCTGAAATATGTAATAATCGAGAAAAATATCCGAATTTATGTTTTTGAATTTTTTTAAAAATATGCAAAATACGAAATCTAGCGATCATTAGGAATAAGTAAAACTAGCTATATACGCGTTAAACCCCTAACTAAAATTATTCCGAATCATCATACAATTTTTAAATTCGTTGCAAACTTAAAAAGTTCCCATTAATTTATACACAAAACTTATGTTTACCTACTAATTAAAAAAATGCTTACACCAATTCGCAAATTCTGAAGAAAATGTGCTTATTAGAACAACACCACACATCGTTGACTACATTCACTTAAAAAATCCATAAATCAATGCACGGTTGTTGAATTAAGTGAGTTGTGCTTTGCTAATCTAATTCAAAAACCGCGAAATCAATGCAAATAGGCATTTTGTATTACAAAACATAATTACAGCCCCCCAAAAGTATGCTATAATAATTTGGTGTAACTGATTTCGAATTTCGAAATTTCAGCTCCCATCGTTTGCTCTTCCCACGTCGTTGAGAATATGGAAAACATGGGAATGGGAAATTTCGTTCCCATGGGAAACAGTTCCCATGGGAATGTTCAGAATAGGGCTGTATGTAAATTCAATATTTCCTTTGTCTTAATTTGTAGCTTTAGGCTGGTTTTAACTCAAAGGGAAGAAATCGATGTCGGATCTTTCTGGGCGGGGGCGTGCCGCCTAAACTGTTTACTTAGATTAGATTTAAGATTAAGATTGCCAATTGAGCACAATTGGAATAAGTTAACACGTGCTACTGGGGCCTCGAAGTTATGAAAATCTCGTCTCTCTCGGCGACCCATATCTGTGGAACGGTTAAAGCTATTTGCCCGTATTATGCATTAAATTAAAGGCCATTCTGTTCATTTTATGTTCAAAAACAAAATGCGTAAGTATTACTGAATTCGAGATAGAAAACCAGTGTCCCGATTAACGTGACTACGTACGCCTTAGGGCGAAAATGGAGCCTATCTGGGTTCAGCCGACTACTTGGAGAACGCATTGTTTTAGTTGTTCGTCCTTTGTAATTAATTGGTTGTAATCTGTGGTGAGCTCGACTCGGAGTTAATGTGACTTTTTTTAGGAATTTCGAACAGTTGTTCTTTTGTAAGTTTGGGTCGAATATTTCCGGAGAAGTTTCCATCTTTACGGTGTTTTGGACTATCGGATCAAACAATGCCAAGCCAACAAGTTCAGGATTAATCATTTTGTTAGATGGCTCCAAAATCACATTATGTCTGTTCTTAAATAAATTTAAATATGAACAAAATGTAAAAGACATTTGTTTGCATTCCCAAAAATTGATAATATGGGAAGAAATAAAAAATAATTAAAAAAATTAAGTTACAATGTTTTATTGACAGATGCAGTTAAAACAAGCGTTTTATTTGAAAGATTTCATAATTAAAAATTATTTTCTAGTTCTAAGTGCATTTATAAATAAAACACTGTAACTTTCATATTTTGCATATTTTGTGCATATGCAAAATACGCAAATATGCAAAAAATACCCTGTTATTGAATTTAGATTTCTTTGAAACGAATTTTGGTCCAATAAGAATCTTCGTATCTTTATTATTAAAAAATATGCAAATATGCAAAAGTAAGTCATTTGGTATAAAAGTCAGGGTGGGTGAAAACTTTTGCAGGTGTAGTAATGTAGGGTATCACATAGTCGGCCCCGTCCCGACTATATACATAGCGTGTTTGATGCATCAAATACATGAAATCGGCTGAAAATATGTTCGGGAGCTGTAACCAAATCTGAATCGATTTCAATATAAATTGGGAAATGTATTTCTAGACCAAATTCTATCAGACATTCCAAATTTCAATGAAATTGGACTACATAGCGTGTTTGATGCATCAAATATATGAAATCGGCAGAAAATATATTTTGAAGGTATATCCAAATCTGAACCGATTTCAATATAATTTGGCATACTTGTTTTTTGAGATACATCCGATTCCGATGCTATATCTCCAGATCAAAGTGGAATTTCAAAAATTCATATAGCCAACGTTACTTTCAGGCGAAATAGCAATGGGAGCTATATTCAAATCACACATTAGTACTTCTTCACCAAATTCCGTCACACATTCCAAATTTTATTGAAATTGAACATGCGTAGTGTGTTTTGTGCATCAAGAACATGAAATCGGCCAAGAATATATATGGGAGCTATAACCAAATCTAAACCCATTTCAATATAATTTGGCATACTTATTTCTACACCAAATTTCGTCACACCATCCAATTTTCAATGAAGTTGGACATACATAGTGTTTTGGTGCATCAAATACATGAAATCGTCAGAAAATATATATGGAACCTATATCCAAATCCGAACCGATTGCAATATAATTTGGCAAACTTATTTCCACATCAAATTCCATTACACATTCCCAATTTCATTGAAATTTGACATACTCGTACATAGTGTTTTGGTGCATCAAATACATGAAATCAACCGAAAATATGTTTAGGAGCTATAACCAAATCTGAATCGATTTCAATGTAATTTGGCAAATTTATGTGTAGACCAAATTCCGTCAAACATTCTGAATTTCAATGAAATTGGATATACATAGCGTGTTTAATGCATCAAAAACATTAAATCGTACCAATATATAATATGTGTCTATTACAAATATAACAATTTTATCCATAATTTTGTTCCTTTCCTTTTGTACGTTCAAACTAAATTTTCTATATTTTTCTATTGCGTTGCTTTCTTTTATTTGCATAAACATGGTATCACATAATCCTGCTGATACGAGTTCCAATGATAGTCTTAGGAGTATGCTGAGAATTTTAACAAAACAACGAAAAGGTGTCAATATCTGTCACATAAACGCACAAAGCTTAACGAAGAAAATTGATGAGTTTCGATATATTTTTGAGGAGTCTGATGTGGATTTCGTTTGTGTATCTGAAACATGGTTCAGAGATGATGTCGTGAATAGTTTAATAAGTATGAATGGATACAACATTTTTCGCAATGATCGAAAGTTCCATGGCGGTGGTATAGCTATATACGCACGAAAAAATATATCTTGTAAAGTTGTAAGTAAATCCATGAGTACCGATACTGTAGAATATATTCTTATTGAAACAAATATAAACTCAGAGAAGACACTTATTGGATGCGTATATAGGCCGAACAGAAATATTTTGTATAATACATTTTTGGAAATGATTGAAACATTTGCTGTTGAATATGAAAATGTAATAGTAACCGGGGATCTCAATTCAAATGTACTTCAGGAGATGCATCTCATAGAAGCTTTTTCATCTGTTGGTCTATTCAATGTCAACTCCGTTATGCCTACACATTATTCCTCATCTACAAACACACTACTGGATCTATTTCTTGTCGACAGCATATCTAAAGTGTTGTTATACGATCAACTATGTGCTCCGTGTTTCTCTAAACACGATCTGATCTTCTTGACTTATGATGTCGAATGCAGTGATTATGTATCTCCTAAAACATTTTTCGACTTTCGAAATATCAACTATGCTTACCTTGAATCGGAATTGGATAAAATTAATTGGAATGGCATTTATAACATGACAAATGCCAATGATCAATTACTCTTTTTTTTATTGAAAATATAGTTAATCTTTTCAATTTATCTGTTCCACAAAGAACAGTACGACAGCCTCAGGGTACAAAATCTTGGTTTAACTCCCACATTAAAATATTGATCGAAATTAGAGATACTTCTTACAAACGATGGAATAGATTTAAGACAGATATACTCCATGACGAATTTAAAAGGAAACGTAAAGAAGCGAATAAAGCTATTAGAATAGCCAAGGCAAAATTCTTTGAGAACAAATTTGGTTATGCAGTCAACTCAAGAAGCAAGTGGAACGTAATCAAAGAAATTGGCATTGGCAAGAAGTACGAAACACCAATCATTGAAAATCTTGATGAGCTAAATGAAAATTTTCTGGAATTGCCAAGTAATGACATGCATTTGTTTCCTTCTACAACATCAGCTTCAACTTTACCTGCAAGTAGTGGATTCGAATTTAGATGTGTTTCTCTGGCAGAAGTTGTAAATACATGTTGTGCTATTAAATCAAATGCCGTTGGTCTCGATAACGTGCATCCCAAATTTTTCAAGATCTTAATGCCGAAGTTACTATATCACATCACACACATATATAACACTATTCTTACCACGAGCCAGTATCCAAACGTCTGGAAATACGCTAAAATAATACCTGTGACAAAAGGTAAATCCACGGGTTGTTACCGACCCATTGCAATACTTCCATATCTGTCAAAAGTATTTGAAAAACTAATGCACAAACAAATCAGTGAATTTCTCCATGTAAACAAACTGCTGACAGATAAACAGTCAGGTTTCCGGCCTAGACATAGTTGTGTCACAGCTTTACTTGATGTTGCAGAGGATATAAGAAGCAAGATAGATCTCAACCAAATATCATTTCTTATTCTATTAGACCACTCGAAAGCATTTGACTGTGTGGATCACAACATTTTGAGTGTTAAGTTATGTGAACAATTCAATTTTTCAACTACTGCTATCAAATTGCTCAATACGTACCTTTCTCAGCGTGTACAATCTGTTGTAGTTGGCGATACTGTATCATCACCATTACCTGTACATAGAGGTGTTCCGCAAGGATCTGTTCTCGGCCCACTCATATTCTCAATGTACATTAATGATCTTCCACGGCAACTTCAATATTCAAGCGTTCATATGTATGCCGACGATGTACAGATTTATCACAATTGTTCTATTCAATTACTGTCTGATGGTATTCGGAGGCTTAACAGCGATTTGGAGAAAATATACACCTGGGCATTAGCCAATAAACTTCACTTGAACCCGACCAAATCAAAATGTATTACCATATCCAGAAAACCTATAAACCTTCCTCTTGATCACCGCATATTAATTGGTAATCAGGATATTGAGAATGTGGATAAAGCTAAAAATCTAGGCATAACTTTCAACAATCGACTCACATGGAACCACCATATAATCAACACCGCCGGGAAAGTTTTTGGTATGCTACGCACACTGTACAAAACGCAATTCTATACACCACTTCATATCCGAACCCTTCTCGCAAAAACGTATCTCATGCCGACCTTATTGTATGGTTGTGAATTATTTTCTAGCTGTGATAAAAGAAGCGAATCGCGATTACAAGTAGCATATAATGCTGTAATAAGATATGTCTACGGAATTAAAAGATATCAAAATTGTTCATTGTTCACGAAGTCGCTATATGGGGTTACATTCCCCGATTTATTAAAAATAAGAACTCTAACGTTTTTACATCGCATTATCTTCATAAAAGAGCCTAGATACCTCTATGAAAAATTACAGTTTGGAAGATCCGATCGAGGCATTCTACTTACACCAGTCCGTCGCACATATTTGTTTTCTGATTGGCACTTCTTTATTAACTCCGTTCGACTATGGAACTCATTGCCTAACACGACTCAAATCACAATCAAATCATATTACTTCAAAAATATGTACAACTCTGATATTAGTTAATTACTTAATTGTGACCCCCGTCAACAATATTAACAAATACTTTTGAAATTGATAATGTAATTGTTAACATAAATATATAAATTTTTAATATGTTGTCTAACATTCCAATGTAAATTACGATCATGATATCACATACCTTAATATAAGATTTTTACATCTTGTGGTGTGTGAATACAACTTTAAATAAATAAAATAAATAAAATAAAAAACATCTAATCGGCCGAAAATATATGTAATGAGCTATATCGAAATATGAACCGATTTCAATATAATTTGCAAAATAAATTTCTAGACCACATTTCATCTCTCATTCCAAATTTCAATTAGATTAGACATACAGAAAATATATATGGAAGCTATATCCAAATTTGAATCCATTTCAATATAATTTGGCATACTTATTTCCACATCAAATTCCGTCACACATTCAAAATTTCATTGAAATTTGACATACATAGTGTTTTTGTGCATCAAATACATTAAATAAACCGAAAACATGTATGGGAGCTATATCCAAATCTGAACCGATTTCAATATACTATGACATATTTACTTCTACACCAAATTCCGTCACATATTTCAAATTTTAATGAAATAGGACATACACTCCGTTTCATGTCAATAGCACATTTCAAATTGCTTTTTGTTACATCATTTTAGTCGTTATCCGTGGAATAACTTCGGGAATGTTTACATATCTTGGTTTGTAATCTTATGAAGTATCTTTCAATAAACATTTTGGCTTCGATAACGTACCGTTATAATTTTTTTTAATTTTCTTTCAAAAAGCCCAAATTTGTACGATTTAAAGTGTTTCATCGGAATAGCACATTCTTTAATAACTTGAGTAAAAATGCAAATTTTGAATGCTACTGTTACGATTCTTTAAAATTGGAATAAATAAAAGCTATTTCAAGTTTAAAACGCTTAAATTGGTCGAACTATGACTTTAATACCGGGGAAATAAGACCTTATGAAAGCTGTGGACTTTAATTGTCTATAATACGTTAAAAATTTGGCATAAATTGACAGTTTTTTCTTAGTTTTATAAAACAACTAAAGAAAAACGAAGAATGAAGAGACCCCTAAAATTGTGAATTTTGATCGCGATTTATTTAAAAATTCCTCCGGCGATTTTTTTCTGATTTTTTTTATTTTTCTTATCTATGAACATTGCTGTTTCAGAATCAGTGAAATCTTCCCATGTGTAAGCGGTTTTCATCAAAAGTAAGTTAAGACGCACGGAGCATGATATTGTTTTATAAGGAGGGGATACAGTCAGTGCATTGTGTCAATTTGAAATTCTAAATCTCAAAAACAGTAGGACCTATGAAAATAATATTAAGGTCAATCTTGTGGAAAATTTTCATAGCTACAACATTTTCCATAGGCTCATTTACATAGGACTCTCGGTTTCCAAGCAAAATCGTGAAAACCTAAATAACCCCTAAAAATGTGAACTTTAATCGCGATTTATTTGAAAATCCCTCCAGGGATTTTTTTGTTTCTTGAGATTTCTCATCTATGAGCATTCTAGTTTCAGAATCTGCAAAAACTTCCCAGGTGTAAGCACCTTCCATTTGAATTTGCTTAAGACACACCGCACAGTGTGCCGCTTCCATACAAAGGTGGACAAAAATAGAAGGAGTTGACCTAGGTTGATGAATTTTTGCACAATTACTTATAAGGGCATAGGAATGAAAAATTTCAACTTTGGTCCATATCGGTTCAGATTTGGATATAGCCCCCATATACACTAGCGGTCATCTGAATAGGTTTGAATATTTTTCTTTTTATATGTTTAGGTGTCTTCTGATGTGTTCGTATTACAGATCCATACTATTTAATTTTTGAGAGTTCTATCCTATGCCAACATTCCCAAGAAAAAACTTGAAGGTGTTGCCATATTTTCGAAAAATATCCCAATTATAATAAAAAATGTACAAAAAAGTGTCTAATTTTTGCGATCATCAGAATAGGTTTGAATCAAATAAAATTGAAAAATTGTACTACCCATGCAAATATTGCGCAATTTTTTGGTTTAGTTTAGTAAAATGGAACATTTTGATAAATCCTACAACAAATTTGATCCGCTTTATTAGGAACGTGGGTTCAATTCTCAACATGGAAAAGTTACCAAGAACTTTCAGATAAAATCAAGAAATATTCAAACAAAAACGTTTTATAAACTTGCTTTAAATGATTTTTTGATTTCGTAAGATCTCTTCTGAGTTTCGAAAATTGTCTGAAAGCAAATACCAAGTGTAACCATATTATTAGGACCGAAAAATTAGAAATGTCATTGAAAATTGTCGGTATTTGAGCTCAAGTTTCAATTTTTAACTATCCTTGCAGTACAAATTTAAGTATTATCAATGTCACAAATCCACCATAGTGGACCACATGTATCATTAATGTTCGAAAATAGGTCTGGAAGAATGTTTCTTCGACGACAATAAAGTAGAAAATTGTAATTCAAATTTAACTCAAAGGGACATGACATCGCCGACTTTTATAGTGCTGTAATACCTATATAGTCAGGTCAAAAAGTTTTTTTCTGTTCACAAGTCATAAAACAAACACGAATGAATACAAAAGAATGGAATACTGAAGTTATACAGCACTACAAAAGTCGGCGATATCATGCCCCTTTGAGGTAAATTTGAATTACAATTTTCTTCTTTATTGTCGTCGAAGAAACATTCTTCCAGTCCAATTTTCGAACATTAATGATACATGTGGTCCACTATGGTGGATTTGTGACATTGATAATACTTAAATTTGTACTGCAAGGATAGTTAAAAAATGAAACTTGAACTAAAATACCAACTATTTTCAATGACTTTTCAAATTTGTCGATCCTAATAATATGGCTACACTTTGTATTTGCTTTCAGACAATTTTCGAAGTTCAGAAGAGATCTTACGAAATCAAAAAGTCATTTGAAGCAAGTTTATAAAACGTTTTTGATTGAATATTTCTTGATTTTATCTGAAAGTTCTTGGTAACTTTTCCATGTTGAGAATTGAACCCACGTTCCTAATAAAGCGGTTCAAATTTGTTGTAGGATTTATCAGAATGTTCCATTTTACTAAACTAAACCAACAAATTGCGCAATATTTGCATGGGTAGTACAATTTTTCAATTTTATTTGATTCAAACCTATTCTGATGATCGCAAAAATTGGACACTTTTTTGTACATTTTTCATATACATCAGAAGATAACTTAACATATAAAAAGAAAAAAATTCAAACCTATTCAGATGACCGCTAGTGTATATCTTTTCCCGATTTTGCTATAACTCGTTAAATTTTGATCGAATAGCCTTCAAATTTTATATGTGATATTTTCTTATGCCTCCCATGTTAAATTTGAAGGCTACTCATCAAAAATTGAGCGAATTATAGCAAAATCGGGGAAGATATATATGGGAGCTCTATTCAAATCTGAACCGATTTTTACGAAAAACGGTGAGTCTATTCAGGGGCCTAAGGAAATATCACACATAAAACTTGAAGGCTATTCGATTAAAATTGACCGAGTTATAGCAAAATCGGGGAAAGATATATATGGGGGCTATATCCAAATCTGAACCGATTTTTGTGAAAATCGGTGTAGCTATTCAGGGGTCTAAGAAAATAACACGTACTAACAAGTTGAAGCAAACAACAAGTTGTAGCAAAATCGGGAAAAGATATATATGAAATCTGAACCGATATATCTCAGAAGGTTGCAGGGATGGGCAGAACGTTTTTAACACATTTCGCTTCGGAAGATACGTCCAATTAACGGAAATTAAGAGCCAAGGTGGCAATCAAAATATATACTCTACTAAATATTAAGAATTTATATTTTTTTATCAAATTTAAATTTTTAATTCTTGATAACGGTACTTTGCCCATGTGCAGTTGATGTCAACTTTTTGTACTAAAATTTTCCTTGCGATTTGTAAACATTTTTCTCTGCAAAAGAGGAAAGTGATGAAGTTAAGCCAATGGGGGAAACTCCAGACTTAGACAATCATAAAATTTTATATTTATAGCCCATCCATCAAATCCCCATCCAAAACTTTTAATATTATCAACAAACCTTTCAGAAAATGTTATTTTAAATGTAGTCTAATTTTCATATAATTATCGCTTTAGATTACCTGGGAAATATTTTTCATATTTAAAGAGCTATAACTTCATTATGGGCGCTCATATCGACAAAATTCTATCAGATTCGTTGTATCGGATGTGTTTACTGTAAGAAAAAACATAAACATATGTAAAAGTTAACATCACATTTTTTAATTTTTGTCCACGCGGCAACACTGTGCACCGTGAGGAACAAAAAAATTTTCAATGTATTCACCATTTCTATCAATTATTTATTTCCATTGCTTGTTTGTTTTTACATATGTCCTTTCCGCATACGAAGAAGCGGGCACTTTGCTAGTATACATATAAAACTCAAATGACGTTCGTACGTGTATCAAAATCTCGACCAAAGACTCGATCACGCCTACTTTTTTACTATGTTATATCTACAAAACTACTGAACAGATTTTCATGAAATTTGCAGACCACAGTTGACACATGGGGAAAATAAAAAGTATATTTTGATGAATTTAGGAATGGGGTGGTTTATCTCAACATTGCGCTATATTTTAAAAAGCTACATTCGAAAAAATTATAGACGTATTGGCTAGAAAATTAATCTGCGTATAATTAAATGTGTCATTCCATTTGTAGCACATCAAAATATTTGTATATGTATAATCCAGTCAAAATAGACAAAAATTTTAATTAAATATGGTTGGGAAATTATTTGAATAATAAATAGAACAAATCGATTCTAGCCATTTTCGATGACAGTTCACAGAATTTTGGGTCGAAATCTAGGGTTTTTCTTCCTTGGCCTCGGTTGCTGTTATACTTGACATTTAAAGCCTTTTTGTGCGTGAGTTTTTTTTAACGAATCACCTTATAATGCACATATTCTGGTGAAACGGATAAAATAACTGGAGTAGCCGGTATAAATAAATGTTTCCTGGAAGAGCGAAATTATACCCACCTTTTAAAAAATGTTCCAACAAACCCGGAGCGTGTTTAGTAGATGTATTCCATTTTTGAGTCATTTTATGCAAAAATAGCCCATTTAAACCACATCTGTAATCGAAAGCCTAACGGAAACGACCCCAACGAACACTCTCCTTTTTTTTAATTTTTGTCAAAAGGTAGGGTTTGTTGCGCTGGTTACGGAAATGTACAATTTTCATGGACTGCGGATCCGGTTCGCCGGTTATTGGACCCAAAAGGTCAGGTGTAAAACCGGGTTAGACCTGGTTCTACTGACCCGATTTCTGCAAAGTGGGTATCGTTTGAAAGGTTATGGAAATACCTAACACATGGCGCTGTTATTTTATACGGAACGCCTTACGCGGCTTACTTCTTCACATGTGTACTACTAATGAAAAGTCATAAAGATCATTCTTATAGAAAATGTATAAGCCTACAACTTTTGCTTTAGTCGATTTCTGTTAGGTCTTACCTAAATATTAGGGTAAGGGAATATGCCAAATACGGTTTGTTGTCTTCGTTGGGGATATACATCATTCCTGCCAGGAATTGTCGGTATATTTCTACGTTTTGATGTAACCCTAAATAATTTACCTCCCGTTATGATTTTAGCCACTTTATACCACCGAAATGTTTGAAATTTTGCATATATTATTCGACATGGGTATAATACATGTCTACAGAGAATTGTGGGTATAGATGAACGTTTTAATATAGCTCCCATTGAAGAGGTATTGCCGGTTCACAGAAATGAGTAGAAAATATTCACTCAGAAAATGATCAATGCAGTTTAATATTTTGGTAACTACGAATGTACCTCCTGATTTTACATATTTTCAGGATATTCACACATCGTCGAAATGGAATGACTGTAACATGGTATTTATGATTCTGAATGGGTAGAAAACATAGATGTAACATGAAATTTGCATGAAATATTCAAGGTTTGGCCGTGGTAATGTACATTTTTATGAATGCAATGTATAATTTTATGGATTTCGGAGGATGTGGGGAACCTTCACCACGTCCTTTTTTTTGATGGTCATAAGTTGCGCATATCGTCACCATAAATGCCCGAAGACGTATCTCCAATAAAATCAAAATTTGTTTTTTTATTGAATCTAATACATAAAACTAAAATGCATAATCTTGCAAAATTTCAAGCTTCTGCGTTCGAAAATGACTATCATATTCAAGAAATGGCATTTCGGAAAATAGTGTGCAGATTTTGTTGTAATGACGGATCCCAAAAACAAACGTTTCCTCGGATTTGGTTTCATTACTTACTCCCATTCGTATATGACTGATAATATCCCAAGATTAATATTCCGTACAACAGTTTTTCATTTTATAACGTTTTTTACTTCTCCTGTAAAATTATGATTTTGTTAGTTACGTCTTTGGGCATTTATGATGACAATATGTAGCTTTTTGCATATGTCGGTTTGCGACAATATCACTTTCTTGTAAATTTTTCATAAATACATTGTATCCAATAAATTATTAAATATTCACATAAAGAATCAATTACTAATTAAGATTTTATTAAAGAATAATAATATATGTACATATGTATGTATGTTGTATGTAAGGCAAATGTCCCTCAATTTAAAGATTGCCTTTTTTCTCCTAAAATGTCATAAAAATCCTACAGAGTAACATAATTGATCTCCACTTCCTTTCGGAAGACAATTTAAATTTGTGCTGCTTCTTTTCCCAAATAATTTGTTTTGTGTAACCTGTTTATGGAAGCGTCATTAAGTCATGTTGTTGTTGTTGCTTCGTTAGTTAGTTGGTTAGTCATACCATCATTTCTATAGTCCAAGTTTTATGTAGTTTGTTGTTTATTCATCGTTCGCCCACTTATTTTGCGTCGTAGTTGCGTTCGTTTCAGGTTTTGTTCATTGGCCTTGGTGGCTGGGTGTGTTTGATTGTATAAGTGTGTGGGCATGTATCCATCCATCCATCCACGTAGACCAGGTAGGTATGTGGGGACGTATGTATACTCTTTTGATATATATTTTCCGTTGATTTTAATTAGTTGCTTGCATTTTATTTTAGCGTGTTTGTTGCTGACACGTTTTCGTTTTTCGTTTACTTTTATGGTCTGGCGTTGTTCGTCGTGTTGGATTTGTTGCTTTTGCTGCCCGTTGTTGTTTACTCGTACAATAACGAACGATTGATGGCGATGGGAAAGAAAGAAACCTTGAAAGTGTTTATTCACATTTAATAGTTCGTTCGCTTGTTCGTTGTCATTCGGGTTTTTCGTCGTTGCTTTGGTTGTTTTTGTTTGCTTCGTCATTTATGTACAGCCAACAAGCTAAACAAAGCGGAACGTATGAACATTCCAATGACATTTTTCATTGAATGTACGATTTCTCCCAGCCATTTATTTGGTGCTGTGAATTAAAAAGCACATTTAAATTTGCAATCAACCAAAGCAGCTCAGCACACATTTATATGAAAAATTATTTAACACCAAATTGTCAATGAAATTTTGCATATATACACAAATGTAGGTACATTAAATTAAATTCAATTCAATTAAATTAAAATTTAAATTTGATTCGAACGGATATTTGAAAGACGCATACACATATGACCAAAATAATAAGTACATCATACCTAGTTTGTTTGATGTTTTGCTTCACTATCAGTTTTTTTCTTTAGAATGATGTGGACTGCGTTACATTTCGAAACTTCTATTTGTAACCAATGATGCAACAAGCAAAAAACGAAAAAAAATTGGTAACATTTTGTTTCTGTGTCACTTTTGCCTAAAAGCCCTAAATTTGGTTAACCAAAAAAATAAGTACATTTTGGATTTTTTATTATTTACCTGTAATCGAGTAAATTTTAATAAAGGTTGGTTAGTAATTAAACTGTGCTAATAATATTTAACAAAAATTAAATAAAAATTAATTGATGGATGGGTCAAAATACGCACTATTACCCTGAAGAGAGGAGATTGGCGTCAAAATTTAGAAATCAGGGATAAAACTTCGATAATGGCCAAATCCCTTGAAAGGCCGTCTAAAACACATTGAAACCAAAACAATATTGAAGAAACACGGTGTAGGCCTAAAAAGGCAACAAAAACAAACGATAGTCCCATTGTTGCTCTCGCTAATGAGATCTACTAAATTCTTCTTGGGTAATTACTGTTGACTTAGGCAAAGTTATATTCACCCGAATAGCTCGAAGAATACTAGAGGCTACCAAATTACCTGAATAATTAACAAAAGGCGATCAACTGTTTCGGAAAAAAATTGCTGACGGGGTCCTCCTTCGATAACAATCACATGGGTTGGTCCGCAAAAACGTTCATGAAAAAAATTGTCGAAATTTCTTCTAGAACAATAACATGAAAATAATTTAAATACATTTTAGAAATGAAAATCTTCTTTGAGCTTGAGGTCAGTGTTGTTTATTTGTTTATTGTTTCATTTTAAGTTTCCCAATATTTCGCAATTATTGCAATTGCATCTTCAGGGGATGATCTACAACGACATTATAATTGTGTGTATAGTATTGGGTATCACACTATTTTTAAGATATTTGCCAAACATACAAAAAGAGATTATTATTTACTTACAATCCGTAAAAACCCAGCAAAATAAATTGGAAGCAGTGCAATGTAGACTACTTCTATCACGGCATGTTTTGATGCAGTTCAAACGGAGTCATGAAAAAGGCACTCCATTCCTCACATTTTAACCGCTTTTGGATGCAATCCAAAGAATCACATCCATTTGCAGTTAAAATGATGTGCCAAGGGTCAGTTAAAATGTAGTGCCAAAGGGTTAGTTAAAATGCAGTGCTATGGAGTGCATCTTTCAGTAGTCACGCTCTTGTAAAAATCATGAGTGAAAATGCATAATTGGATGCACTTCCAGATTACTTGTACATATAATTTAACTGCATCTTTGGAGGTAAACATTTTGCTGGGAATATTAACAGTCAAGTATTTCTTAAGAACTATCGTAGTTTCACTACCATAGTCTGTCCCTTGTAAATATTGCACTGAAATTACTACGTATTGCACGAAATATTGGTAAACATAAAATGAAACAATAAACAAATAAACAAAACTGACCTCAAGCTCAAAGAAGATTTTCATTTCTAAAATAAATTTAAAAGGTCGAATAAACTAAAACTCAAACAAATAAAATAAATTTATTCGGTAACAATTACGCAAGATGAAGAATTGAAGAAGATGAATTTCAATCTCAATGGAAAGGAATATCTTATAATAGTTACAAAAAACGCAATTAAACACGGAGGTGGCAACCTAATGGTGTGAGGCTGATTGATTTTCCTGGTATGGCCTTCATCTAATATATAACACTAGCAAAGTACCCGCTACTTTGTATGCGGAAAGGATATACAAAACAAATAAAAAATATATAATACTAGGGGACCCGGCGAACTTCGTCTCACAGTTTTTTAGGTACAGAACTTTATGGCTTTGGTTCAAACCTATAATACTATTATTGCTATCACCTTTTTCAATGGCAAATATTTCTTTGTTTTGAACTGTTTAGGACGATCTTTGAAGCAGATGCACATTAGACAATTGTACTTTCGATAATTATCAGTTTGACGAAGAGAGAAGGTACTGACAATAGCCGCGAAAAAAATTGGTAACTTTAAATCGGGACTAATATATATTTTTTAAGCAAATAACACGTTTTGCGATGTAAATAAAAATATTTGGTAGCGCAGTTGAAGCAAAATAATATAACGCCCTACTCGTTTCATAATCGATGGTTTTCTGCAATTCTTGTTTCCACCACTGAACACTATATTTCACTAATTTAATTTAATGCTGAATATAGTGCTTATTTAAATTTGCGTTTTAATCAATTAACCCATTTTACCCTATTTACCCATTTTGATCCGATCGTTATCAGGTAACCACCTTCGTCTGTTTTTATACCCTCCACCATAGTATGGAGGATCATTCTAGGAGTAATCACTCTAGCGTTCGCAATAATTGAGCTAGAGCGCTATATTTTTGCACCCGAGCGTCTTTTTTTCCATAGGCAGGTCAAGTTCGAAGATGGATTATATCGAAACACTTTTTGGTATAGCCCCCATATAGCGCTACCTCCCGATTTTCGCTATTTTGGAGATTTTAACTACATTTTTTGACCGAACTACCTATAATTTCACGTTTGGGGTTCCACCAAAAACCGTCAACATAGGTCCATGCTTTCGTATAGCCTCCATATAACAGTACCTCCCGATTATCGGTATTTTGAGGATATTAGCTAAAATTTTTAACCGAACTACCTGTAATTTGACAGTTGAGGTTCCTAGTAACCACAAAACATTTCCAACAAAAACTGTCAACATATGTAGGTCCATGTTTTCGTAGAGCCCCTATATAACGGTACCTCCCAATTTTCTGTATTTTGTGGATTTTAATTACATTTCTTGACCGAACTATCTGTAATTTCAGGTTTGGGGTTCCCAGTGGTTCCCAAAGTATATCCACTAAAAACAGTCAAGGTCCATGTTTTGGTATAGCCCCCATATAGCGGTACCTCCCGATTTTTGGTATTTTGAGTATTTTAGCTAAAATTTTTGATCGAACTACCTGTAATTTGACCGTTGAGGTTTCTAGTAATCACAAAATATCTCCACCAAAAACTGTCAACATAGGTCCATGTTTAGGTATAGCCCCATATACAACTGTACCTCCCGATTTTAACTTTGATATAGCCCCATATAAGGTTCCTTACCGATTGAATACATTTTTTATGTTTTTTACCTTATTTAGGTATCAGAGGTCACAAAATATCTTCGTCCAAAATTGTGGACAGGAAAGGATATAATTATTCCGTTTTAGTTCAGAATATTTTATGGTGGAGGGTATAAAAAGTTCGGCCCGGCCGAACTTAACGCTTTTTTTAATTATTTTTTCTGACTTCTCTATTTAATGTGATCTCCCGAATTCTACTTGCACTGCAATGGCAATGGCTCTGGTAACATGGACAGAGCTATTCTATTAGTTGCCGTTCTTTGTGTGTTTCGGATGCTTGAAGTCTTGTCACACTAACACGTGACTGTTGTCGATTACTTGGTCACCCTATATTTAATTTCGACGTAAATAACATAGTCGAATTAATATCACAAACTAATTAACGATTAATAAGTATTTAAGTACTTATGTCGCCGATAAAGAATATTTGTCAGATAATTCGACCAAAAAAACTCCAGTACCACCGATTTCTTGTTTTTTTTCCAATTTTGAATATCATCCTTTTTCGAATGACATACATACTCGTACAGTATACCAACAGTACCAATGTACATATTTATGTTTGTATGTATGTATTTGGCCGTTTGTAATTGCCTTCCAGCTCTGCGGGAACTAAATTGATTGAATTCATACTCCTTTTACAGTGGGGGCATAATTTTTTTGTATCATGACAGAATCTAAACAGTATCAAAATATATCTGGTACAGCTTAAATATTATAAATCGGAAGTTTATCTTTCGAAGATGTTTTTACCTACGGTTTAAAAGTATACATATATGCCACAACTTCACTTCCAATGAAATTACCTCGGATCTCTTGATGTTTCAATTAACCCACCATTTTTGTGGATTTGTACCTTTTTCCTCAAAACGGTGGAAACCACTTCTGGCATTATCATCTTAGTCTTTTCAATCGGTATCTGACCGAAACCACCACTAATCTTTACAAACTCTAAACTAAGCCCTTTTAACCATTTTTCGCTGTTAATTTCCTAAAAAGACGCTTGAAAATAAATGAAAATCGATTTGATTGTGAATAAAAAATTCTATACAACTTTCAAAAATTGACAAAACAGAGGCGTACAATGGACCCTCACAGTAGGTGGAAATACAATTTTCGCCAAAAACTGTCAAAATAAGTGCCAAGATTTACTCCAAACGCGAAGCTCGATAGAAATTTGTGGAAAAATTGACTTTAATGAAAAAATATTTTTGCAAATTTTTCGCAAATTTTCGCGATTTTTTTAGGTTTTATCCTTTTCTGCCATGAGACCATTCCGAATTGGTGCGAATTGTCAAAATCTGTTCAGCCGTTCTTGAGTTATAAGCGTAGTAACTAACATCATCCTTTTTTATATATATACTAGGGGACCCGGCGAACTTCGTCTCGCAGTTTGTTAGGTACAGAACTTTATGGCTTTGGTTCAAACCTATAATACTATTATTGCTATCACCTTGTTTAATGGCAAACATTTGTTTTGAACTGTTTAGGGCGATCTTTGAAGCAGATACACATTAGACAATTGTACTTTCGGCAATTGTCAGTTTGACGAAGAGAGAAGGTACTGAGAGGCAAAGTGTTTCTATTTTTCTCGACTCTCTCTTCTATAAACTGACAATAGCCGCGAACAAAATAATGCAACTCTAAATCGGGACTAACATATATTTTTTAAGCAAATAACACTTTTTGCGATGTAAATAAAAATATTTGGTAGCGCAGTTGAAGAAAAATAATATCATAACGTCCTACTCGTTTCATAATCGAAGGTTTTCTACAATTCTTGTTTCCACCACTGAACACGATATTTCACTAAAGCAATTGAATATGAATTTGAATTTAATGCTGAATATAGTGCTTATTTAAATTTGCGTTTTAATCAATTAACCCATTTTAACCTATTTACCCATTTTGATCCGATCGTTATCAGGTAACCACCTTCGCCTGTTTTTATACCCTCCACCATAGTATTGAGGGTATATTTAGTTTGTTTTTTGTTTGTAACACATCGAACTAATCATTTGCACACATATTCTTGATCAGGATAAAATTCTAAGACGATCTAGCCATGACCGTCTGTATGTCCGTCTGTTGTAATCACTCTAGCGTTCGCAATAATTGAGCTAGAGCGCTATATTTTTGCACTCGAGCGTCTTTTTTTCCATAGGCAGGGCAAGTTCGAAGATGGGATATATAGCCCCTATATAACGCTATCTCCCGATTTTCAATATTTTGGGGATTTTAACTACATTTTTTGACCGAACTACCTGTAATTTCACGTTTGGGGTTCCCAGTGGTCACAAAACATCTCCACCAAAAACCGTCAACATAGGTCCATGTTTTGGTATAGCCTCCATATAACGGTACCCCCCGATTATCGGTATTTGGCAGTTAAGGTTCCTAGTAATCACAAAACATCTCTACCAAAAACTGTCAACATAGGTCCATGTTTTGGTAGAGCCCCTATATAAAGGTACCTCCCGATTTTCTGTATTTTGTGGATTTTAATTACATTTCTTGACCGAACTATCTGTAATTTCAGGCTTGGGGTTCCCAGTGGTTCTCAAAGTATATCCACTAAAAACAGTCAAGGTCCATGTTTTGGTGTAGCCCCCATAGCGGTACCTCCCGATTTTTGGTATTTTTAGTATTTTAGATAAAATTTGTGATCGAACTACCTGTAATTTTTTTTACCTTATTTATAATTGTGGACAGGAAAGAATATAATTATTCCGTTTTAGTTCAGAATATTTTATGGTGAAGGGTATAAAAAGTTCGGCCGGGCCGAACTTAACGCTTTTTTACTTATTTTTTCTGACTTCTCTATTTAATGTGATCTCCCGAATTTTACTTGCACTGCAAATTCGGTATTAGATGCAGTGCCTCTGGTAACATGGACAGAGCTATTCTATTAGTTGCCGTTCTTTGTGTGTTTCGGATGCTTGAAGTCTTGTCACACTAACACGTGACTGTTGTCGATTACTTGGTCACCCTATATTTAATTTCGACGTAAATAACATAGTCAAATTAATATCACAAACTAATTAACGATTAATAAGTATTTACCTACTTATGTCGCCGATAAAGAATATTTGTCAGATAATTCGACCAAAAAAACTCCAGTACCTCCGATTTCTTGTTTTTTTTCCAATTTTGAATATCATCCTTTTTTCGAATGACATACATACAGTGTACCAACAGTACCAATGTACATATGTATGTTTGTATGTATGTATTTGGCCGTTTGTAATTGCCTTTTTTGTATCATGACAGAATCTTAGCAGTATCAAAATATATCTGGTACAGCTTAAATATTATACCGCATACATCGGAAGTTTATCTTTCGAAGATGTTTTTACCTACGGTTTAAAAGTATACATATATGCCATAACTTCACTTCCAATGAAATTACCTTGGAGCTCTTGATGTTTCAATTAACCCACAAATTAACTCAAAACTGTGGAAACCACTTTTGGCATTATCATCTTAGTCTTTTCAATCGGTATCTGTCCGAACCCACCATTAATCGTTCCAAACTTTAAACTAAGCCCTGTTAAAAATTTTTCGCTGTTAATTTCCTAAAAAGACGCTTGAAAATAAATGTAAATCAATTTGATTGTAAATAAAAAATTCTATACAACTTTCAAAAATTGACAAATGCGTACAATGGACCCTCACAGTAGGTGCAAATACAATTTTCGCCAAAAACTGTCCAAATAAGTGCCAAGATTTACTCCAAACGCGAAGCTCGATAAAAATTTGCGGAAAAATTGACTTTATTGAAAAAATATTTTTGCAAATTTTTCGGAAATTTTCGCGATTTTTTTAGGTTTTATCCTTTTCTGCCATGAGACCATTCCGAATTGGTGCGAATTGTCAAAATCTGTTCAGCCGTTCTTCAGTTATAAGCGTAGTAACTAACATCATCCTTTTTTATATATATAGATAGATAGAAAGTGAATATAGACAAATTTTTGTACTAATACCTTTTTTAATTGATATTTATTTTCATGTAAGTAGGTACTATTCGTACCACGCCTACACATCAAGAGCCAGCCATAATTGTTGAGATATTTTAATTGGGGTGCTCAACGCCAAGACGGGGTAACCCACCAACCGCGATCCTCATTTCCAGCTCTATCTGTTCCCCCAAAACCATTTATAGTACTATTTAGTACTTTACATATAAATACGAACCTCCTCGTAATATTTCAAAATTCTCTTTACACAATAACAAATTGTACTAAATCCTGTACCATATAGTACAATTCGTATATTTATGGTACATATTTCCTAAACCTGACGTTATTACCAAATAACAAAAGTAATCTTAATTCTAAATCTCACGAATCCAGGTCTATTCGTTAGTCCAATACAAAATTGTACCATGCATTGAACCACCTTCGTACCCCTAAGACTACCAAATCCTAATTGTACCAAATTTAGTACTTATTACTACTCAAATCCAAATTGTACCAAATTTGGTACCATTTAGTACTTTTCGCACCCATAAAAAATGTTTTCAAAACTACCTCAATCCTACACTTCAACAGGTATTTTAATTCCAAATTTGAGGTTTGCAGCTGCACCAGATTACCGAAATCCAAATTGTACCAAATTTAGTACTTTTCGTACCCATAAGTACAAATTTTCAAAACTACCTCAGTGCTAAGTTCAAACAATAAGCTTAATTCCGAATTTCAGGATTCCAGATATATCCGATCACTCAAATCCAAATTTGGTACCATTTAGTACTATTCGTGTCAAAAGTACTAAATTTCCAAACCTACCTCTATCAACACTCCAACAGCACTTTTAATTCCCAATTTCACGATTCCAAATGTATCCTATCACTGAAATCCAAATTGTACCAAATTTAGTACTTTTCCTACCCATAACTAAAAATTTCCAAAACTTTATCAATCCTGCACTCCAACAGTACTCCTTACTCCAAACCTTCGTATTGCAGCTATATCCGTTCACCCAAATCCAAATTGTACCAAATTTGGTACCATTTAGTACTATTCGTACCCATGAGAACGAATTTCTACAACTACCTCAATCCTACACGCCAACAGCAATCTTAATTCCAAATTTCAGGATTACAGCTGTATCCGATCACCGTAATCCAAATTGTACCCAATTTAGTACCATTTAGTACTATTCGTATCCAAAGTACGAATTTCCAAACCTACCTCTATCAACACTCCAACAGCACTTTTAATTCCCAATTTCACGATTCCAAATGTATCCTATCACTGAAATCCAAATTATACAAAATTTAGTACCATTCAGTCTTTTCCTACCCATAACTAAAAATTTCCAAAACTTTATCACATCACACATTTTAAAAACCACCTCCTTATATCAACTCATCTTCTTAACCTTCATTTGCATTCCAAATTTCAAGATTTTAGCTCTATCCGTTCACGTAATACCAAATGGTACTAAATTTAGTAACTTTTAGTACTTTTCGTACACTTATAGTTCGAATTTCCAAAAACCCTTTGATACACCTTTCTAACTCTCCATCAGTGAACCTCATTCCAAATTTAAGAATTCTAGCTCTTCGCGTTTGCCTAATACAAAGGGTACCATATTTAGTACCTTCGGGCCAAGAGTGACCCTCACCCAAAATTTCAAGATTCTAGCTTTAGCCGTTTAGTCTGGGCGTTGATTATGAATCAGTCAGTCAGTCAGTCAGTGAATCAGTGAGTCATCATTATTGAACTCTTTTATAAGTATAGATTATAGATGCCAATACAAAAACATATTTGACAACACAATGCTGCTACAAACAGAAGCAAAAATGTTTTTTATATGGATTTTTCGGCATAATAACGGTACAAAACATGCACCCCATATATCAAGGATTGGTTCCAGGACAATATAATGAATTCCCCACCAAAGTGGCTCAAATGTGGTATTTGGGCTATAGGAAGGAGTACACCTATACCGACACCAACGAAGGTGGTATAAAACTTTTCATCTGACATTTGTCGGTATAGATCCACGCCCTCATATAGCCCCCATAAAATGAATGAACGAGTGAATAACCTTAAGCCTACTAATAACTAAAAAAACGTTTATTCCATTTAAATATTGAAAAATGCCATGTACAAACTACTTTAAAAAAAACTTTGATTTTTTCTTTTTACAGTGTTTTATTTAACTTGCTTTGGTGTGTGTTTAGTTCAAATCTGGTAACTCATTTTTAACACGGTTGCAGTTGACCAATCGAACTAAAACTTGGCACACTTTTCAGATTTGGATGACAATACACGAATATGAAATCAAAACCAATTTAAATTATAAATAGTGGCAAAATTAAACGGCAAGCGATTTATTAGAGAGATTCCATCATAAGAAAGGATATATTTATTGAGGCTAAGCGACAAATTATTTTCTAGTTTTAAGTGCACTTCTAAGTAAAACACTGAAACTTAATTTTTTTTTAATTATTTATTATTTAAAATAGCGTTTACGACATTTTTTATGATTCTCAGAATTAAAAAAACTAATAAGAAACGAATGTTATGTCAGTTTGGTTATCTCATGCGGCTCAATTCAAATTTTAAAATCATTTTATGCGTGAGGGTTTTTTCACCGAATCACCTTATAATTAAGATTATAATTAAGATTCCATGTGGGATATGAGGTTGTAAAGAAGTCATAACCCCAATGAAGATCCCTCCAACTTTTACATGGTTTGAATGTTGTACACGCATCGCTCAAATTGAATGACTTAACATGGTATATCGGATTCTGAATACGTAGGAAACATCGAAGTCTCGTTGGTATTAAAACTTGTTTAAAAGAAAGCGATATTCTTCTGTTAGCATATTCCACTTCTCTTAGGAAAAAAAAGCGGAAGAGCTTAGTACTTTCATAAACCAGAGTAAACTGCTTGTTCTATTTTACTTTAATACAATTCGTGGTGGAGGGTATGAAAATGTCAGTCCATCCGAACTTAACACCGGCAATTCCACGACGGCCGGTTCTATATACCGGGTTGACCCGAGGAAACATCCTCAGCAACTACTTGTTCGTGTTCGTCTTTATTTTTATTTTGGGAGCGGCATGTACCGGAATGCCTGCTCTGTATTCTTTTGGTGCGTGCCGGGATAGAAAATAACCCCGGACCATGGTTTTGCACCGTTTGTCAGCGTCTTATCCATTGGGTGGGAGCATTTCGGAAACAGCTCAGGCCTGACCTTCCTGAAGCAGTATTAGGACGTGCGGCGCCAGCGTGATCCCCAGTGTGTCTTCGTCATCATCAGATTATGAAACTCCCCCGCAATCTCCGCAACAGCAGTACCATGCGTAGCCTTTAACACCGCGTATTGCTGATAGAGTTCCTGAAATGTGACATTCCTAAAGTTTAACTGCGATTGTCTTCGTGCAAGATTAGTGAGATCGTGCATTTTATGAGTCGATGAAATATAATGGTCGCGGCGATTTAGGAAACGAAGCTGAACAACAACTGCCGTCTTCGTAGTTCTTCGCCTGGGTCGTACGAGAAGTGGGGGTGGTGGATTTGTATTCCTACTGCACCAGTCTGTCCAGTACCGACCTATCTCGCCTGAGCTAGACTCTAGGGACCCATATTGGAGGTGTGGAACCGCCGAGATTGAACTGCTGAATGTGTATATCATGTCGATTAATAGCTGCGCCCGCGTCATTCTCCTAACATCAGACCTCTGTTGAGAGGTGATAACCAGCTGGTCCTAAGGGATTTCAATGCACATCATGAGCTACGGCAAGAGCGTCATAGTTCGGCTGACATATCCATCGTGTCACCTCGTCTGAAAAATGGCGAGACTTGGCAACCCGCCATTTCCCTTATGTCGGACCATCTCCCAATCTTCATCTCCACCAATAGACCACTTCATAACCAACGTTCAGAAAACTGCCCAATCCCTCAGATGTTCGGGTAGCAGAGAGGAAATTCCGAGACATCATCACCGCAGCCGCTCGCTGTATTCCTGCTGGCCGAATACCTGAAATAAGACCTAATTTCCCAGGGATTAGCTTAGTGCTTCGCCGAACCCTAATGACCCCAGAGTCAGAGAACTGACAGTGGAAGTCAATAGGTTAGTCGGTGAACACAAGAGGAAAAAGTGGCTAGAACATCTGAAGTGCTGCAACATTGGAGCCGGTTGTAGTAAATTGTGGACAAGGGTTAAGGCGCTATCGAACCCTGGTAGGAGAGATGATCAGACATATGTCATGTTTAACGGCGTGGCTATGACAGATCCGAAGAGTTGTGCGGGCTATTTCTGCCGACAATTTATCGAGCACCCCGATAGCGACCGGGCGAAGAGAAGTGTTTTACGTCGTTTGCGATCTCTTACAGCCGAGGAAAACCGCCACAAATTACGATGGATGATGTTGCAGATGTTATCTGTGGCGCAAAGACATCCAAAGCGCTTGGAACTAACGGAATTTCACGTGGTTTTACTCCTCCCTAGCATCAGATCGTGTTATCCAGTTGCGAATCATCAACACGGGTTCCGGAAGCAGCATAGTACCACAACAGCACTGCACGCTATTTCCACATATATTGGACGAGGACTAAATCAGCTCAAACCATGCCACATAACAGTGATGGTAGCATTGGATCTGACCAAAGCGTTTGATACGGTCAGCCATGCAAGACTGTTCGAGGATATCGAGAATACTACCCTCCGGCCTTGTCTGAAACGCTGGGTCATCAACTATTTGTGCGGTCGTCAGTCATACGTGGAATTCACATGGACGGCGCAAATGAATCTCCCACTGAATGTGCAGGTCGACGGTTCAATTATTCCGACCACAAAGTACCCCGAAGTCCTGGGGGTCACATTCGATAGCATGTATAAATCGTCCAAGCATGCTACAGTTATCTGCGATAAGTTGAGAGACCGGAACAAGGTCCTCAAATCCCTAGCCGGCAGCACTTGGGGTGCGGATAAAGAAACCTTGTTTGCCAACGTAAGTGATACCCAATAGCATAACTTACAAATCTGCCAGAATGCTGCCTGAGAACAGCAACATCAGCAACCTGAGAACACTCACCTCATGTCCTCAGTGTACCAATTGCATGAGGAGACCAAGATCCTGCCGTTACGTCGACACACCAGGATGTTGACGATGCAGTACTTGCTTGGATGATATAGGCAAGACCACCTAAATCACCATCTGGTGGATATGCTCGAAACCCCCAGGTGAGTCAGGGAGGATTTTCGTGATCTGGAAAGGGAGACCCAGAGACATAAAAGAAACCCCCTAGATCAACGTTCTTATCAGACAGGTTTGGGAGATATTCCCACTGATGCATTAGCTGAGGCTTTAGAAGCCTATAGTGCGAATATAGTCCTCAAAGATCACCCACCACAAGTGGCAGCGGAGGAGCAACAGCTATCAAGGCAAACGAGAGTCGTGTTGGCACAACTAAGATCTGGTTGCTGCAGCCGCCTCAATTCTTACTGGGTCAAGATTGATGGCACGCAGGATATCTGCCCAGCATGCGGCACCTCTTCGCATACTACGCAGCACCGTTTTTACTGCCCAACCAACCTGACTAACCTAACTATACTCTCACTTTGGACTAATCCTATTTAGGTAGCGTCCTTTCTGAACTTGGAGCTGGAGGTAGACCCGCTTATTTGAATAGAACCCCCTACCAAATTTTTTCCACCTACATTTTTTCCTATTTATACAAGATATGAAGTGTTGAAATTTCTTATTGAAGGAATAAAGCAAGCCATGTCAGGCATTACACTTGATTATAAAACGAATCCTTGCCAAAGCAGGATATATGGGTGTGTTCTTAATCAGGGGGGATATACTTATATTGAATTTTCTGAAAGCACTCCGTTATCAATATAGAGTGAATATACATCGATATTCTAACACAATCTTTCTGTATACCCATATTTGAAAGGGGGGTTCTATTCAAATGAGACAAATTTGTTACTTGAATTTTTCACTTTATTTATTTTTCGTTGTATAATTCTTATATAAATCGGATATGAATACAAGTGAATGACTTGGTTTACCCCAAACACATGAAACAAAATATAAAAACTGTCAACACTTTATATCTTGTATAAGGCCATGTTTATATTATAGTTTATATTATAGCCTCAAAGGAATTGACATTTGAAACCCAGTGTGTTTGTTAAATCCGGTTATATATTAACGTGCTATAAATCGAAAAAAATTGAGATTGAAAAAAAATTGGTAGTGTGTTCTATTCAAGTGATCGGCAGTTGAAATTGAATTCTCATGTGAACGATGCATTAGTATATATACTAACCTCCAGTACAGGGTAAGGATATTTTACAATCAACAATAATGTTGCCGTCATCAAATGAAGTAGTTTTTCACCTAATTTATTTGGACAAATTACATCGACTCTTTTTAAATAATTGTTGTTCTCTTTTTATTAAAATAAAAAATACATAACGAATTATATATAAATTATTTTTTTTAATAAAACAATGAACATATTGCAAATTATGTAAATTATATCCAATCAAGTCTCGCTTCATTATTAAAATGAATAAAAACTTGTCTTATCGTCGGTGTCATGCTTAAGTGTTCCATGCGCCATTTTTGACATTTTGAGATAAAGGTACCTTACAAGGTTTTGAACCATGCTCTTTCAGATTTTTTGGTCGGTTTTTCTCTATCTCTTATAGTTTCTGAGATATTCAGATGCCAGTATGTTTCATATCCGCTTTGTGACCCAAAAAATCTTGTCGTTTTGTTCCATATCCATAAAGCCTGGCGTATGGAACAAAACAACTTTGAACTTTTTAGTTCCATATCCATGTCGTTTGGCGTATGGACAAAAAAAGACAAAAACGAATTGTTCCGCACCAAAAATGATGGCGTTTGGAACAAAAAATTGTCCATTTGTGCTAAGTTACGGAAAAGTATGGCGTATGGAACAAATTGTTTTAAAGGACTTGGTTTAGAAACTGAAGAATAATAGTTTCTAAATCCAAATATTGTTGAATATTGTATTGTTATATGAAACCGAGAATGTATTAATCGTTTAAACAAAAAATCCATAGTTTAAAGACAAAATTTTGATGTAAGTCCACAAAAATATACGCAAAAACGTCCATTCGACTTGAAGCTAACCGACTAAAAAAATGGTATTATAAGAAAATCGCGTTTAAATGTTTTATGTTACTTAGAAATGCAAAATATCAATCCGTTTTGTCCGATCGAAATTTTTACCACAAAAAAAAAAAAAAAATAGTGATAAGTGGGGGAAATCCCTTAAATAAATGTTTTAATAAACCTATAATAATGGTCCTTATTGTATTTATATGAGAAAAATAAATGTTTCATTTAAAGTCCTGATTTTTAAACTCCACAGTAGCACTTCATATAAGGGACAATTGATAAAAAGTATTTTGGTTGAAATGTGACAAAATGTGTCCCATGTGACACAAACTGCCAAAAACATGAAAAAAAGATTCCGTGGAACAATTCAGCAACTTTTTGCAATTATAAAAATTTGCCATAACTTCTAAACTATCACAGATATCTGACTAAAATGAAACTACTGAAATATTCTATGAGTTTAGTTAAGTAGAACTGAGCTCTTAAATTATTGGATTATTGCACCATTTTTATCCTGTATGGCCTTAAACATTAACTTGAGTTTTTCTCGAATCAGGCAAATGGCGTATGGAACACTTAAGCATGACACCGACGTTATGTCTTTGGCCTCACCATTGAAGAAATGGTTATATACACTGCTACTTCTAAAGGGTCGAGGAAAATTTGGTAAGACTTGGTTCATATTGGGTATGTATGTACATAGAACATGAAGCAGGCAAATTATGTTATTTAGACTTTTCGTATTTAAATTTATTGGCGGCAAGTATATTCTAAATTAGTTGACGAGCATGCCAAAAATATGCACTACCCACATGTCTGGCTCAAGATAAATGTGTGTTAAAAACTCGTTTTTCTTCTGCATGGACTTCTTCATTTGATGAGCTTGCCAATGGAAATGCATCGTCTCATATTGCCTACCGAAGCATCAGGGTGTATGATTTTGCTCCCTGATGGACGAGACATACATACATGATTGGCTCTGATGTCAACAAAAATACATTTACAGTTAGCATCAACAAATGCCATTAGATTGCGATGTTCGAAAAGTAATGTAATGGGCATTATCAAGGCAATTAGGAAATTGCCCTTTAATGCCCAAATCATTGGCTATATTTATTTATTTATTTATTTATTTATTTATTTATTTATCAACTTTACAATAATTCTAAGCCATCGGGCCAATTTAAATGAATTACATTATATTACATATGTGTATGTTATCACTACTCAGAGTGCATATAAAACTAGGTATATGATGTAATCCTATAATTACAAATACTCCAAGCCATAAGGCTAAAAAAAAAAAATACAAATATTTATATTCCCACTACTCAAATGTAAGAAAAGATTACAAAAATGTAAAAAAATAAACTATAGGTAATAATAAGGTTATAACCCTTCATATTTGAACTGACAGTTAAAAACAGTGAGATCACTAAAATAATAAAAAAAAAAAACAATTTGGCGGTCATCAAACGATGGAAAGAGAAAGTATCTGAGCGTCAGAGTAGGTGTTGCAGAAGATGTCTTGAGAAAGAAGCTGGTGATATATTAAATACTTTTAAATTGTTGGGCAAAATATTATATAGCCGCGCTACTCTTACTTGGAATGAACTATCCATTAAAAAAATAGCACTAGAAATATTCAATTGGCTCCTTCTTGTAAAAGTGGAGAAGTTGAACAAAGACAATAAAAAAGTAGGACATTGGTTACGAACCAACTTATAGAAAAACACCAGTAATCGAAGTTTTATAAAATTTGGAAAAGAGGTCCCTAGAAATTTAATGGTATATGGCGTAATGTGATCACGCCTATTAACGCCGTAAACATAGCGAACTACTCTATTAATTGCGAGCGTAATCAAGCCAATAATTCCCTGACCTGCACCAGTATATAGTCCGGTCAAAATAGACATTGAAATAGCAAAAATTCCCACAGGGCTGAATTTTGGTGGAGAGCTGGGGTTTGCCATTAGAAGCAACGTCCTAAAAGTCCCTATCGATCCCATGTGTGCAAAAAAAGTTATTCGGTGTCAAAGGTCAAATTTTAATGGTTTTTAGGTTCTCGGATTTATTTTTTGAAAACGGTTGATCTAATCAAAAAGTGACTAAAGTAAATATTGTAGACAGAACAATTATCTACAAGTTTTATCTTTATAATTTTTTCCTAGAAGGAACCATTCTTGAGATATAGCTGTTCTAAAAAACACATGATTTTTATGCACTTATAAGGGAAATATGCACATATTCAGACGAACCGGCTAAAATAAGCGAAGTAATCGGGTCTGTCCCCCAAAAAATATATATTTTCACGAAGAGCGAAATTGTAGCTATCTTCTAAAAAAAAACTCAACAAAATCGGAGCAAGTTTAATAGAGTTATTCAATGTTAGAGTCATTTTATGCAAAAATAGCCCATTTAACCCACATGTATAATCGAAAGCCCAACGGGAACGACCCCAACGAAAACTCTCCGATTTTTTTCAAGTTTTGTCAGAAGGTAGGGTTTGTTGCGCTGATTACGGAAATGCATAATTTTTAACGGTTGCGGATCCGGTTCGCCGCTTATTCGACCCGAAAGGCCAAATTTAAAAACCGGGTTAGATACGGTTCTACTGAACCGATTACTGCAAAGTGGATAGCGTTTGAAAGCTTATGAAAGTATCTAACACATAGTGTCATTACTTTAAACGGTTCGCCTCATAATATACTTACGCGGCTAATTTTTAATTTGACCTTTAGATCGCGATATCTCGAAAATGGTAAGTCTTTTTTAAAAATCATAAAGACCATTCTAAGCCTATCAATGAAAGAGAATAGTTAGTTTTTCAAAAATATTTTTATTTTTCAATATAATCTCCTGAAACTTCAATACACTTAGTCCAACGCTTTTCTAGCAATTCTATCCCTTGATTAAAATAGTTTTCCTCAAGGCCTTCAAAATAGTGGTTTACTACTGTAATTGCATCTTCATTTGAGGTAAAACGCTTGCCAGCAAGGAATTTTTTTAGATTTGGGAACAAGTAAAAGTCACTGGGAGCTAAATCAGGAGATTAAGGTGGGTGGTCAAGCAACTCGTACTTTAATTCGTTGATTTTAGCCATTGTTAAAACACTCTTGTGCGCTGGTGCGTTGTCTTGATGAAAAATAATTTTTTTTTGTGTTGTAAGCCAGGACGTTTTTCTCGAATTTGTACATTTAATTGATCCAAAAGGTTGCAATAGTACTCTGAATTTATTGTTTTACCCTTTTGCAGATAGTCAATCAATAAAATACTTTTGAAGTCCCAAAAAAACCGTTGCCATAACCTTACCAGCCGATTGAATTGTTTTTGCCTTCTTTGGGGCACTTCCTCCAGCTTCAGTCCATTGTTTGGATTGTTCTTTTGTCTCTGGAGTATAGTGGTGGATCCATGTCTAATCAACAGTTATGAAACGACGCTTAAAATCCATTTTATTTCGCTTAAAACGATCCAAACAAGCTTGAGAAATGTTCATTCTTATGCGTTTTTGATCGACTGTTAACAAATGCGGCACCCATCTAGCAGAAAGCTTTTTCATCTGCAGTTCTTCATGCAAAATTAAATGGACTCGATCATTTGAGATGCCCATGATATTAGCAATTTCACGCACTTTTATTCGTCGATCATTTAATACCATATCATGCACTTTGGCTACAATTTCTGTTGTTGTTGCTGTTTTTGGACGTCCACTACGTGGTTCATATTCAATGCTTGTACGACCACGTTTAAATTCAGCAACCCAATTTTTTACTGTTGCATATGAAGGAGCACTTTCACCTAACACATTCATCATATCATTATGAATTTCTTGTCCCGATAAACCTTTTTTATGTAAATATTTAATGACAGCACGCATTTCTAATTTTTCCATTGTAAAAAAATATGAAGGAGTTGCCAGATCGAAACAAAATTTAGCATGTGTTCATAACAGAGATGGAAATTTCCAAAGCACTTAACTTTTTTCTGTTTATACCACGCTTTTTGTGCTAGGCTAAGAAGTTTCCTCGTAACTGCTCTCATATTGTCCGGAAACTATCAGATGAAGGAAATATATACATATAACTTCGTCAATTTGATAGTGATAATATCGGTACCATTTTAAAACTTGCGAAATACACTATCATAATATTCACAAGGATTATGTTACTTTCATGGGAATTACAGTTCTTCAGAAATCTCCTGTTTGGCTTAAACCTCCCGTATGACTTAAATCTCCAAATGGGAAATCGTAATATGCCTGTAGGAAATGTCAATAGTAAATCTATACTGACTTACTGCTGACATTATCAACAGTACTACTGACAAACTGTAGGCAACTCATGTAATTTCCTATAGACATTTTGTATGAACGTGTCATTCGAAAGTCAGAAATGTATGAACATTGAAAAAACCTTGCAATCGATTTTTGCCAAATGAAATAATCCTTTAACATTGTAACTCATTATTATGTCGTGTCCAAATATCAGATGTAAGTTGCGTTCAGCATTTCCAGCTAGACGGAACAATATATTCGTCAGGTTCCACAATCTTCTCTAAAGGTTCCATAAAACGTCTTATTGTCGAAGTTTCGCCATAATTGCTTCAGAATTTATTTTTAAATAGAATTGTCGTTTATAATTTCTTTGGCTCATACTTGTTGTTTATTAATTTTATATACCTTAAGTTTAATCACTCTTCAAATTCACGATATTTTATTAATTTTTCACAAAAACACATTTTTCACGTATGGCCAAAATTATTTTACAACAAACATTTAAAAAATGAAGCAAAAGTAATGAAAATAACATAATAAGATGCTTAGTTGTGATATCTATCAGCTGTCAATATGTCTGTTCGTTTACTCCAAAATTGTACAAATTGTTATTGGATGTTGTTCATTTAGTCTCCAGTACAATGAAAAAGACTTTGGCCGTTTACAAGAAGTTACTGGACTTGTACAAATTTGTACAAATTATTGAGTAATCGAACATACCTAATATAAAAATGTTTCTACTTATTAAATTAAAAGTATCAATTGTTGACAACATGTTTGTCTACATAATAGTAGACAAAGTGCAGACATGTCGACACATGACCCCATGCTTCCTACAGGGATGTTACATCCGGATGTAAATCACAACTGTGGTTTCTGTCCTATATTAAGAGATTACAGAACACAAATTTTTGACAAACCTTTTCTTCAAGAACATCAGATTTTATCAATATTGAATCGAGAGGATTCGAACGATTGCACTGTGGACCCAATGGCAGGTTTCTGAGGCAAAAAGTCTTTTTTTCAAGTCATATATTTGAATAAAGTAGTAACAATATTAAATTCTTGACACTTTGGTCCACTTAATAAGAAAAACATTTCAACCTGGCAACGCTTCATGATCACATACCGGGCTGCCAAAGTACATCTTGCAATTTTATAAAATTCATTGAAGTTTTGAAATAGAACTCTCGGTATAGCGACGTATCCGCGAAACTATATATGTGGTAGAAGGTAATAGCGAGTACTACATGTACAAAAAAATAATCCGCGTATGGCCGCGAAAACTTATAGAAACCTATTAATAGATAGCGCGTTGGATATTTTTAAGTATTGGGCTGGGCTGCGAGTGGGATTTGTCAATATGACACAAGTCGTCAAATTTGATAGTAATGTTAGTAGAGTCGATCTGGCTTTGTGTGTCCGTCCGTCCGTCTGTCTGACCGTCTGTCCATCTAAACCGTGTAATCACGGTACAGGTCGCAATTTTGATCGAATCGTCACCAAATTTTGGGTGTTGGTGAGGGTCCCGGAGGGGAAGAAGCCTATTGATTTTGGTGATGGTCGGATAACATTTAGGGGTCGGAATGGGTAAAAAACTTATTTGGAGAAAAAGTCAACGTTATCTCCGCTTCCATGTGGGGTATATCAAGAGCAAAAAAAAAAATGAAAGTAGAAAATATCACCTTTGCAACGATGTAACGTAGGTTGTCGTAGGTGGCCAAACAACGAAGATATCGCAATAGCCGCTAATAGAACCCAACTTTTCATATTTGCGATTTTAATAATAATAACGAATATCACAGCTTTAGTTGGGGACCTTCCAAAAACAAAGTCTGACTATGAAAGTAGAAAATCCCATCTTTACAATAATGCGAAGTAGGTTGACGTATGTGGCCAAATAACGGAGATATCGCAATAGTCGGTAATACCTCCAATTTTTCAATTTTCTTTAATCAAGCTACAGGTAACAATTTTGATCGGATCGTCACGAAATTTTGGGGGTTAATGGGAGTCCTACAGAGGAAGAAGCCTATTGAGTTTGGTGATTGTCGGATAATATTCAGGGGTCGGAATGGGCAAAAAACTTATTTCGAGAAAAAGTCAACTTTATATCTAAAGCAAAACCTCATAATGAAAGTAGAAAATATCACCTTTACAACGATGTAAAGTAGGTTGTCGTATGTGGCCAAACAACAGAGATTCGCAATAGTCGGTTTTTTCTGTAATCGCGCCTACAGGTCGCAATTTAGATCGGATCGCCACGAATTTTTTGGGATTTGATGCGGGACCCTGCGAGGAAGAAGTCTATTAAGTTTGGTGATAGTCGGACAATATTCAGGAGTCAGAATAAGCAAAAAGCGTATGTGGAGAAACGTCAACGTTTTTTTCTTATGCGAATATCTCCGCTTCTGGTCGGTCTATTCCAGAATGAAAGAAGAAAAGATCTCCTTTATATTGATGCAAAGTATGTTGGCGTAGGTGGGCAACCAACCGAGATATCGCAAAATTCAGTAATATATCCAATTTTTCCAGTTATTGTAATTACGCTACAGGTTTAAATTTTGATCGGATAGTCACGAAATTTTGGGGGTAGATGGGGGTCCCACAGAGGAAGAAGCCTATTGATTTTTGTGATAGTCGGATAATATTTAAGGCTCGGAATGGGGAAAAACTGATGTGGAGACAAATTCAAAGTTTTATTCTTTGTGAATATATCGGCTTCTAGTAGGGATATTCCAACCGCAAAGCCTGTCAATGGAAGAAGAAAATATTACCTTTACATTGGTGTAAAGTGGTTGGCAGATGTGGTCAAACAAGGGAGTTTCCACAATAGTCGGTAATGCATCCAATTCTTCTTTTGATCGGATGATCACGAAATTTTGGTTGCTTATGGGGGTCTCAGAGAGAAAAAGGCATATTATGTTTGGTGGAAGTATGATTATATTCCCTAAAATAAATTATTACCAGTGAAAAGCTTATGCACAGAGGTAGTGGTGTAGGGTATCACATGGTCGGCCTCGTCCCGAACATAGCCTTTGCTCACTTGTTTTATATACCAATACGTCTAATAATCTCTGAGATTTCGCGTTTGGCTAAAAACCGTTGTGGGGGAGGTCCCCCACCCCCTCAAGTTTTCGGTATAAAAACTACCTTATGATCTATTCTCAGACCTAACGAATCTACAAACAAAATTTTATCAAATTCGGTCCAGCCATTTGAGAGGAGTTTTACTTCGAATGCAAATTGTGACCTTTGTTGCGGCTTAAATATAAAATCGTATGAAACATACAGTGTCTGACATAATTATTTTGACATGTTTGAAAAAATGACGTGTTTGGTTTTTTACCGGATAAACCTTCTACAAAAATATGAAAAGTTGTTCTGGCTAATCTTTTACTAGAGTACTTAAAATCTATATATATAAAAAAGGATGATGTTAGTTACTACGCTTATAACTGAAGAACGGCTGAACAGATTTTGACAATTCGCACCAATTCGGAATGGTCTCATGGCAGAAAAGGATAAAACCTAAAAAAATCGCGAAAATTTCCGAAAAATTTGCAAAAATATTTTTTCAATAAAGTCAATTTTTCCGCAAATTTTTATCGAGCTTCGCGTTTGGAGTAAATCTTGGCACTTATTTGGACAGTTTTTGGCGAAAATTGTATTTGCACCTACTGTGAGGGTCCATTGTACGCATTTGTCAATTTTTGAAAGTTGTATAGAATTTTTTATTTACAATCAAATTGATTTACATTTATTTTCAAGCGTCTTTTTAGGAAATTAACAGCGAAAAATTTTTAACAGGGCTTAGTTTAAAGTTTGGAACGATTAATGGTGGGTTCGGACAGATACCGATTGAAAAGACTAAGATGATAATGCCAAAAGTGGTTTCCACAGTTTTGAGTTAATTTGTGGGTTAATTGAAACATCAAGAGCTCCGAGGTAATTTCATTGGAAGTGAAGTTATGGCATATATGTATACTTTTAAACCGTAGGTAAAAACATCTTCGAAAGATAAACTTCCGATGTATGCGGTATAATATTTAAGCTGTACCAGATATATTTTGATACTGCTAAGATTCTGTCATGATACAAAAAAGGCAATTACAAACGGCCAAATACATACATACAAACATACATATGTACATTGGTACTGTTGGTACACTGTATGTATGTCATTCGAAAAAAGGATGATATTCAAAATTGGAAAAAAACAAGAAATCGGAGGTACTGGAGTTTTTTTGGTCGAATTATCTGACAAATATTCTTTATCGGCGACATAAGTAGGTAAATACTTATTAATCGTTAATTAGTTTGTGATATTAATTTGACTATGTTATTTACGTCGAAATTAAATATAGGGTGACCAAGTAATCGACAACAGTCACGTGTTAGTGTGACAAGACTTCAAGCATCCGAAACACACAAAGAACGGCAACTAATAGAATAGCTCTGTCCATGTTACCAGAGGCACTGCATCTAATACCGAATTTGCAGTGCAAGTAAAATTCGGGAGATCACATTAAATAGAGAAGTCAGAAAAAATAAGTAAAAAAGCGTTAAGTTCGGCCCGGCCGAACTTTTTATACCCTTCACCATAAAATATTCTGAACTAAAACGGAATAATTATATTCTTTCCTGTCCACAATTATAAATAAGGTAAAAAAAATTACAGGTAGTTCGATCACAAATTTTATCTAAAACTAGGGGACCCGGCGAACTTCGTCTCGCAGTTTGTTAGGTACAGAACTTTATGGCTTTGGTTCAAACCTATAATACTATTATTGCTATCACCTTGTTTAATGGCAAACATTTGTTTTGAACTGTTTAGGACGATCTTTGAAGCAGATACACATTAGACAATTGTACTTTCGGCAATTGTCAGTTTGACGAAGAGAGAAGGTACTGAGAGGCAAAGTGTTTCTATTTTTCTCGACTCTCTCTTCTATAAACTGACAATAGCCGCGAACAAAATAATGCAACTCTAAATCGGGACTAACATATATTTTTTAAGCAAATAACACTTTTTGCGATGTAAATAAAAATATTTGGTAGCGCAGTTGAAGAAAAATAATATCATAACGTCCTACTCGTTTCATAATCGAAGGTTTTCTACAATTCTTGTTTCCACCACTGAACACGATATTTCACTAAAGCAATTGAATATGAATTTGAATTTAATGCTGAATATAGTGCTTATTTAAATTTGCGTTTTAATCAATTAACCCATTTTAACCTATTTACCCATTTTGATCCGATCGTTATCAGGTAACCACCTTCGCCTGTTTTTATACCCTCCACCATAGTATTGAGGGTATATTTAGTTTGTTTTTTGTTTGTAACACATCGAACTAATCATTTGCACACATATTCTTGATCAGGATAAAATTCTAAGACGATCTAGCCATGACCGTCTGTATGTCCGTCTGTTGTAATCACTCTAGCGTTCGCAATAATTGAGCTAGAGCGCTATATTTTTGCACTCGAGCGTCTTTTTTTCCATAGGCAGGGCAAGTTCGAAGATGGGATATATAGCCCCTATATAACGCTATCTCCCGATTTTCAATATTTTGGGGATTTTAACTACATTTTTTGACCGAACTACCTGTAATTTCACGTTTGGGGTTCCCAGTGGTCACAAAACATCTCCACCAAAAACCGTCAACATAGGTCCATGTTTTGGTATAGCCTCCATATAACGGTACCCCCCGATTATCGGTATTTGGCAGTTAAGGTTCCTAGTAATCACAAAACATCTCTACCAAAAACTGTCAACATAGGTCCATGTTTTGGTAGAGCCCCTATATAAAGGTACCTCCCGATTTTCTGTATTTTGTGGATTTTAATTACATTTCTTGACCGAACTATCTGTAATTTCAGGCTTGGGGTTCCCAGTGGTTCTCAAAGTATATCCACTAAAAACAGTCAAGGTCCATGTTTTGGTGTAGCCCCCATAGCGGTACCTCCCGATTTTTGGTATTTTTAGTATTTTAGATAAAATTTGTGATCGAACTACCTGTAATTTTTTTTACCTTATTTATAATTGTGGACAGGAAAGAATATAATTATTCCGTTTTAGTTCAGAATATTTTATGGTGAAGGGTATAAAAAGTTCGGCCGGGCCGAACTTAACGCTTTTTTACTTATTTTTTCTGACTTCTCTATTTAATGTGATCTCCCGAATTTTACTTGCACTGCAAATTCGGTATTAGATGCAGTGCCTCTGGTAACATGGACAGAGCTATTCTATTAGTTGCCGTTCTTTGTGTGTTTCGGATGCTTGAAGTCTTGTCACACTAACACGTGACTGTTGTCGATTACTTGGTCACCCTATATTTAATTTCGACGTAAATAACATAGTCAAATTAATATCACAAACTAATTAACGATTAATAAGTATTTACCTACTTATGTCGCCGATAAAGAATATTTGTCAGATAATTCGACCAAAAAAACTCCAGTACCTCCGATTTCTTGTTTTTTTTCCAATTTTGAATATCATCCTTTTTTCGAATGACATACATACAGTGTACCAACAGTACCAATGTACATATGTATGTTTGTATGTATGTATTTGGCCGTTTGTAATTGCCTTTTTTGTATCATGACAGAATCTTAGCAGTATCAAAATATATCTGGTACAGCTTAAATATTATACCGCATACATCGGAAGTTTATCTCTCGAAGATGTTTTTACCTACGGTTTAAAAGTATACATATATGCCATAACTTCACTTCCAATGAAATTACCTTGGAGCTCTTGATGTTTCAATTAACCCACAAATTAACTCAAAACTGTGGAAACCACTTTTGGCATTATCATCTTAGTCTTTTCAATCGGTATCTGTCCGAACCCACCATTAATCGTTCCAAACTTTAAACTAAGCCCTGTTAAAAATTTTTCGCTGTTAATTTCCTAAAAAGACGCTTGAAAATAAATGTAAATCAATTTGATTGTAAATAAAAAATTCTATACAACTTTCAAAAATTGACAAATGCGTACAATGGACCCTCACAGTAGGTGCAAATACAATTTTCGCCAAAAACTGTCCAAATAAGTGCCAAGATTTACTCCAAACGCGAAGCTCGATAAAAATTTGCGGAAAAATTGACTTTATTGAAAAAATATTTTTGCAAATTTTTCGGAAATTTTCGCGATTTTTTTAGGTTTTATCCTTTTCTGCCATGAGACCATTCCGAATTGGTGCGAATTGTCAAAATCTGTTCAGCCGTTCTTCAGTTATAAGCGTAGTAACTAACATCATCCTTTTTTATATATATAGATACTAAAAATACCAAAAATCGGGAGGTACCGCTATGGGGGCTACACCAAAACATGGACCTTGACTGTTTTTAGTGGATATACTTTGAGAACCACTGGGAACCCCAAGCCTGAAATTACAGATAGTTCGGTCAAGAAATGTAATTAAAATCCACAAAATACAGAAAATCGGGAGGTACCTTTATATAGGGGCTCTACCAAAACATGGACCTATGTTGACAGTTTTTGGTAGAGATGTTTTGTGATTACTAGGAACCTTAACTGCCAAATACCGATAATCGGGGGGTACCGTTATATGGAGGCTATACCAAAACATGGACCTATGTTGACGGTTTTTGGTGGAGATGTTTTGTGACCACTGGGAACCCCAAACGTGAAATTACAGGTAGTTCGGTCAAAAAATGTAGTTAAAATCCCCAAAATATTGAAAATCGGGAGATAGCGTTATATAGGGGCTATATATCCCATCTTCGAACTTGCCCTGCCTATGGAAAAAAAGACGCTCGAGTGCAAAAATATAGCGCTCTAGCTCAATTATTGCGAACGCTAGAGTGATTACAACAGACGGACATACAGACGGTCATGGCTAGATCGTCTTAGAATTTTATCCTGATCAAGAATATGTGTGCAAATGATTAGTTCGATGTGTTACAAACAAAAAACAAACTAAATATACCCTCAATACTATGGTGGAGGGTATAAAAACAGGCGAAGGTGGTTACCTGATAACGATCGGATCAAAATGGGTAAATAGGTTAAAATGGGTTAATTGATTAAAACGCAAATTTAAATAAGCACTATATTCAGCATTAAATTCAAATTCATATTCAATTGCTTTAGTGAAATATCGTGTTCAGTGGTGGAAACAAGAATTGTAGAAAACCTTCGATTATGAAACGAGTAGGACGTTATGATATTATTTTTCTTCAACTGCGCTACCAAATATTTTTATTTACATCGCAAAAAGTGTTATTTGCTTAAAAAATATATGTTAGTCCCGATTTAGAGTTGCATTATTTTGTTCGCGGCTATTGTCAGTTTATAGAAGAGAGAGTCGAGAAAAATAGAAACACTTTGCCTCTCAGTACCTTCTCTCTTCGTCAAACTGACAATTGCCGAAAGTACAATTGTCTAATGTGTATCTGCTTCAAAGATCGTCCTAAACAGTTCAAAACAAATGTTTGCCATTAAACAAGGTGATAGCAATAATAGTATTATAGGTTTGAACCAAAGCCATAAAGTTCTGTACCTAACAAACTGCGAGACGAAGTTCGCCGGGTCCCCTAGTTAGTAATAAATTTTATCAATTCTATTCCATTGGCTTTTAGACCTCAACAATTAAAAATGTCTTATTTATACTTTTGATTACTATCAGTTACGGTAGAAATACGGTAGAATAATTCACACACATCTGTACCATTATGGACCCATTTACGGATCGATATTTCAAGGATATAGGGATACTCAAGAGATTTATCATTAAACAACATTTTCGATGGCTTTCTCCCATTATTTCGGAATTTTTTGCGGATTTTGACTTTTTTATGAGAGTAAAAACATTTTGAGCCCGAATTACACTCAAAATGTGATCCACAAAATTCAGCCTTACCATAGTAGCAGTGTTCGGCAAATGAATACATATTACTTCGATCTGTTTACTACCATGTTGTTATGAAAGATCGTTCAAAGTGCTAAAATATTCATTATAGACCACAGCATTAACGCCAAAATTAAATACCGCAGTATTTTAAATAGTGGATTAAACTATTCTTATGCCTGAGAGCATTTGAGCATCGAAATAGCATCAGAAGGACATTTACTTCACAAAGATACCCAACTTTTTGGCGGTGACTAAAGCTTACTGAAAAGTGTATTTTAAGATGACTTATGTATGTTCAAATATATTTTTATCAATCCATAATGTGCACTGCCACAATGATTGTGGGGGGTAAATGATTTTTATTGAAAATCTAATTGACAATTTTTCTAGCTATGTCTTATCAACCGAGTGGAATAACAAAATATGACTTTCAATAAAATTTTGTCTAATTTCTAGAGGTTCTATTCTTAACAGAGAACTTGATTTGACGTCGAAATTGCTTAGAATATGAAGATTTGTGAGCATAATTAAGATTAGATTTGTAATTCTGCTTTATTTACCTGAGAACAACGTCTGTAATTTAAAATGATCTGCCTAGATCGTGCATATTTACAGCGATTTCAGTATTGTGGTATTTATTCATTACAAAATAAACAGATAACTGACTAGATAATATCTAGTCATTAGCTACGTTTATCACCGAAACTGTAATTTTAAATTTTGTTTCAACTTTAGACACCAACATTTCCTATTTTAATTTAAAATCTATGACTGTCAAGTACATTTCTACTTAAATGTTAATAATTTAGCTAAAGCAATTAATTTTGGTACCAAAAGGTAAGTTTTTGCGTCCCTATTTCAACATTCACCTACCTAATCAGAAAATAAGCTGGAATTTCTTTGATCCATTTATTTTTATTTAGCTGAGATGTCAAAGAAACCCCCTTAGCTCTTAATATCCCGTTTTATAAATCCTGACAATAATTATATGCATTTCAAGATTTTGTCAAAATAATTATGCCAGGCACTGTATATATGAAATCTATATCTGACCCGATTCCTACCAAATTTTACTCATGTATTTTTATGCCCATTATAAACATCGGAACAAAATTTAAAAACTAGCTGCTTCCAGTGACTTGTTGCCTCAAAAATCTGTCATTGGGCCCATAGTGGATTGGAAGAGACTAGTTGCTTATCTTTAGCGGGGTACACGCCATCAGTTTTGACTGTTGATTTTTCGGAAATATCGATTAATTTCAAACTGTCCAGCAACCACAAAATATTTCGTGGTTGTTTGATGACTGACAAAAATGAACGGCCGCACTGGCAAGCAACCGAGTATTTGAGCAAAACTGACAGTCAAAACTGATCTTGTGTACCCCACTTAAAAGTGACACTTCGATATCGGAAACTAATTCTTACTGAATTTAATTGATATATGTACGTATGTAAATTCCGATATTTAAATTATTCTTAACAAATGTATAAAGAATAGGGTGGGGCGATTTGTGTGGAAGCAAAAAAACCTTAATGAGCCCTTCGCGTTTCTGATTCCTGGGATTGAACTGAGCAAAAAAGTCCACTGGACCATATATCTACCGCGAAAATCGAGCCTCCCGATTTTGACTTTAAGTTTTTTATTGACGTTTTTTGGATATTTTGGCATATAACAGCCAAACCATTCGGATTTTCGATCCAACACAAAGACAAACATTGTAGCCAAGACAGTAATTGAAAACTCTCTAATACATCGCAAAAGCATTGGAACGCTCCTTCAGGCAGTTTTGGCCCTAAGAATGTGCAAACTTTTCGGAAAATGTCGATAAATGATATTGTGCTACAAAATTTGACCCGAAAAATATTCAAGTGTTCTGATGCAAAATTATATCGTGTTGGGATCCATGGACAACGACAATGCCTTTATTTCGCTTGGGTCACTTCGTTTTATTTTTTTATAACGGTAAAAGTAGTGAAAATCTGGGTTTCTTACATTTTCAAATTTAAACGGGCATATCTTATTTTTTCCACAAAGGATTTCTTTTGATCCTTCTTCCTTTTAAAGGGGTGAATAATGTCTTTTGAATAAGCTATTTTTGTTTTAAATCGGTTAACAAATGGCTAAGTTATAGTGGTTTATGTCTGAAAACCCCCACAAAAAAACCTATAAAGGAATTTCTCATAATTTTCAAAATAAATATTGAACAAAACAAAAAAACATTATATTTTTGAAAATTATGAGAAATTCCTTTATAGGTTTTTTGTGGGGGTTTTCAGACATAAACCACTATAACTTAGCCATTTGTTAACCGATTTAAAACAAAAATAGCTTATTCAAAAGACATTATTCACCCCTTTAAAAGGAAGAAGGATCAAAAGAAATCCTTTGTGGAAAAAATAAGATATGCCCGTTTAAATTTGAAAATGTAAGAAACCCAGATTTTCACTACTTTTACCGTTATAAAAAAATAAAACGAAGTGACCCAAGCGAAATAAAGGCATTGTCGTTGTCCATGGATCCCATCACGATATAATTTTGCATCAGAATATTTGAATATTTTTCGGGTCAAATCTTGTAGCACAATGTCATTTATCGACATTTTCCGAAAAGTTTGCACATTGTTAGGGCCAAAACTGCCTGAAGGAGCGTTCCAATGCTTTTGCGATGTATTAGAGAGTTTTCAATTACTGTCTTGGCTATAATGTTTGTGTTTGTGTTGGATCGAAAATCCCAATGGTTTGGCTGTTATATGCCAAAATATCCAAAAAACGTCAATAAAAAACTTAAAGTCAAAATCGGGAGGCTCGATTTTCATCGTAGACATATGGTCCAGTAGACTTTTTTGCTCAGTTCAACCCCAGGAATCAGAAACGCGAAGGGCCCATTAAGGTTTTCAAATCGCCCCGGCCTAATAAAGAAATATGTATGTATACATATGTATTTCATTAATTATTTGAAAACTTAAATATATTAAATACTAGCAGAACCCGTAGCGCTTTGCTGCCCCGACTACGATAAAATATAATGGAATGCATAGTTATATTAACGTTTTTATATTTTAACGAATAAATATAGGAGCTATGAAGGCGTTATATACCTATTCAGGGTTGTTATGGAGCTACTATGGTATTTTTGTATGTTTCATTTTAGACCAAATCCTGTCTCACATTCCAAATTTCGTTGAAATTGAACATACATAACGTGTTTTGTGCATAAAATACAGAAAATCAGCCGAAAATATATATGGGAGCTATATTCAAATCTGAACGGATTTCGATATAATTTGTCCCATTTATATGTAGAACGAATTCCGTAACGCTTTCCAAATTTCAGTGAAATTGGACATATATAGTATGTCCAAATCTGAACCGGTCTCGAGATAAGTTGGCACATATATTTTTGGAACAAATTCCGTGAGACATCCCACATTTCAGCGACATTGGACACATATAGCGTGTTTGATGCATCAAATACAGAAAATCGGCCGAAAATATATATAGGAGCAATATCCAAATCTGAACCCTTTTTGATATAATTTGGCACATTTATGTCTAGACCAAATCCCGTTACGAAACCGTATATGGGAGCTATATTCAAATCTGAACCGATCTCGATATAATTTAGCACATTTATTTCTAGAACAAATTCCGTCAGACCCTCCAAATTTCAGCGAAATTGGACATATATAGCGTTTTTTGTGCATCAAATGTGGAAAATCGGCCGAAAATATATATAGGAGCAATATCCAAATCTGAACCGATTTCGATATAATTCGGCACATTTATGTCTAGACCAAGTTCCGTCGCACATTCCAAATTTCATTAAAATTGGACATAAATAGCAGGTTTGGTACATAAAAGAAGGAAATCGGCCGAAAATATATGTATGTGGGAGCTATATCCAAATCTGAACCGATTTGAATATAATTTGGTAAATTTATTTCTACATCAAATTCCGTCACACGTACAAAATTTGGAGATTGTATCTGTAATAGTTCTAAAGATATTTACATACAAAATCTAAATTTTTTGGAGGTACCTCCGGTTTTGATGCTATATCTCCAGATCAACGCGAAATTTCAAAAAAATGTCATTCCAGGCCATGTAGAAATGTATCCTAAAAATTTCAGTAAAATCTGTTCAGCGGTTTTCGAGTCTATAAGGCAAAAACAAACAAACAAACGTACAAACAAATTTTAATTTTATATATGAGGAAATATCAAAATTTTTTAGTTTTTCATAAAAAAAAAAAATTAAAAAAAAAATTTATGCTACATGGAAGAATTTTGGTACATAGAATGGGAAAAAATTCCGATTCTCAAATCTGTTCGAGGTACTAATTTTGGTTGTTGCGCGAAAAAGTTATAGCGGTTTTAATTCTGATAATAAGAAATAAATCTTAAAACAACGCTACTCATTATATTGCGAAACATTGTTAATTAAGGGCTTCCTACGTACTATATGATTACTGAGGTCCCATAACATTAGTGACAAAGTTGTAAATTTTCGCGGAAATTAAGAAAGAATTAAAAAAAATGCTTGCTTGTAACTTATTTTATTAAAATTTAAGCTGTTGATGCATCGGAAAAATATTTTAAAAATATGTACGTAATCTAAACATCGCGACGATTCAAATGGAACCAAAAATATAGAAATCTGTTGAGCGGTTTGCACATTTTAGCAAAAACAAAAAAATGTATATATTGAGGGAAGTTATAAAATTTTTGTAATAGAAAATATTTTTCAAATTTTTTTGTGAGTTAGTTGAAGAAAATGTAAGAAAATTAGGTCGGAGTTATTCTTCTATATCAGTTAAATTTCACGCAAAAAATCACGTTTTTTATTCTAATCACTTCTCGAGTACACCCTAACATCTAGCGGAAGATATGGGCAACGTTCAAATAAATGTTTGGTTCCTTTGAATGCGGTACAATCTTCAAATAAAACTGTATCATTTGAAATGCGTGTAAATCGCGAAATCCTCAATATCGCTTGATGCGCATGCGGTTTATCAATACGGCGAATTCTTCTCTTTTAATTTGTACACATTTGCCAGGATTTACTTTGGCCGCTAAGATGTAGCGTCGTCTGCAGTTTAGTGTGTATAGCGTGTATAATTTGCACAAAGTGCATACACTTTTTATGCGCATCCGATTTCACTACCAACCGTGGAAAAATACATCGATCTAATCCTATTTCGATCAAATCCATCAAGTACTATTTTTGGGATAAATCGGATACAGCTCCCATGCCACTAAATTTTTTAAACCGCTGTTTTCGCAAAACCGCGAGTGATGTGTCAGTTTTTTCATTGACAATATTTTCAAAAACATTTTTCGGTTTTTGCAGTTGCTGTTTTCGCCGTTCTAGGGGATGGATTTTCACGATCTATGATTTATATGATCCAGACCGCCGAAAAACTAAAATATCGCTGGGTACCAGCACACTCAAAAGGATATTGTAAATACTGTATCCAAAAATATGTTTTTTAGAAAAAGTATCGCACTAAATTTTGGCCTTTAGCAGTAGATTGCTCTGCTGCTGTGTGGGCTACATAGCCAATATGCATATTAAATTATGCGTAATTGCGAGTACTTTTATCCTATTAATTGGTTTTAAAAATACTCGAATGCGCGTTCCAGTTAAATTAAAAATACGAAAAACACCTAAAATCCGGCTTCAAAATGTCAGCATCCATAAAAGGTGGAAGCAGTGGAAATTTCGAAAAGTGATACATTAGAAGTGTAATCTTCATTTTGTATTCTTCTATTTTTACTTTGGACATATGTCCGTCATTTGAACGGTTTAATCAGCAATCAAATAGTAATGTAAAAAACCTCGTTAGCTTCAACGTTTTTTTTCCTATTTTTATTCATTTACGCGGTCATAACTTCCACGCAAATTAAATTATTTTGGCAAATTTTTGAGCTTTGTTCAAAAACACTTGAATTGATCTGGCCATGGTCATAGTTACTGGTAAATTGCAACAGTTCGCGTATTATAATAGTGCAAACCTTGGCTTCATGGAAACTAAATTTTTTTGATATTCACTCATATATAGATCCACCTAAAGCAGCAATCGGCACACAACAACAAAAAATTGAGCAAACACTGTGTGATTGCATGGTTTTTCAATGCGTTAATGGAGAGAGAAGCTCGATTTGCTTGCTCGCGAGTGAAGGACTGAGGAATGCTGACCTATATGAAAAGAATAAAGTGATACTACTACACTATCATATTAAATGCAGTAATAGATAACATCATGCAACTCTGAAAATGCCAACAACTTCTAGTATGCATGTTTTGAAAGTACATATTTATACTACAAAAACCCTAGTAGGGGTTTATCCTGTCAGATCCAGTTCGGATTTCATGGCCTCATCTAAACCGGGCTAAAACTAAATTTTTTTTGCATTTATCGGGCCTTTATCTCAGAAACGAATAGGAATTTGACCTTGCTGTCTTTGAAAATTTTGCATAATTGCTGAACCAAATAAAGTTCTCAGCAATTCTTCAGAACATTCTGAAACTCTAAAATGCTTACTTCATGTTGCTTCAGCGGTATTTTGCATTAGAGTTGTTAAATCTATTGAACTAGTTCAGTACTACAGTTCGTTTGCGAATGAGTAATTTGATGAAAACAAAGAGATAATATTACTCATTCGCAGTTCGTTAATACAAATGACCGGTGTCCACTGAACTATATAGTGAACTAGGTCGTTCAAATGAACTAGATTTTAACAACTCTATTTTGCATTATATCTTTTACAATACGCATTTCAACAACAGTTCACACCAACAGTTTATTCTTGAATGTTGCATTTCACCACATTATTGACATGTTTATTAAATTGCCGTTGAAAAATATACTGAAAACAGCATGATAGAGGCATTCTATAACAATGGCATGTTCTGAAGAGTTGAGTATTACATTCGAGCGAATATCTCCAAAAAAAGCATTAAAAAAATAAACGGTTTTGGAGATATGGTGCGAAATGTATACCAATTATGGAAATTTTCGATATTATCGTTTGTTTGGTTTATTTCGGCTTAAGGTCAATAAAAGAATTGGTATATTTTATTATTTTCTTTATTTTCCAATATTTCGGCTGCAATCTGCAGTCATCTTCAGGGAAATACTAAAAATAACACATATTAACAAATGGAAAATCGTACTAACACGAAAAATTGTTACTTTACTGAGAAAAGCAACAGGTTTCTTACACCGTCTATGCTAAACTAAGCTTTTGTCCGTTTATGTTTATGAACTAAGTTTCTATAAATGTGTGCACAATGGTCCGTGTCAGTCTTAAAATTCATTCTTTTTTCGTTTGGAATATTTATTATATTTAACATTTCTAAGGTAAACCTTCTCTTGTAATTATTATCTTGTGTCAATATTTTAACGTCTTTAAAATTTGGTTTATGCCCAGTTATAGTGCAATGTGCTGCAAGCGCCGTCTTCTGTTCAAGTGGTTTGTCCGTTCTCTGATCAGATTTGTGTCCTGATAGCCTAGTCTTATGTTTAGTCTTTGTTGTACCAACATATACCTTTTGGCATATGTTGGCTCCGTCTTCATTACAACCTATCTTATATACTACATTGCACTTATCGTCATTGTTTATTTTGGATTTTGTTCTACTAAATAGGCTATTGACGTTATTTTTAGATTTTAGAGCTAATTGGTAGGTATCCTTATTGTAGATGTTTGAATTGCAAAGTCTCTCCGAAAGTCCAGGTATATACGTGATTGGCTTATATAGTTTTTCCACTTTCTCTTCTTTAGTGGTCTTGTTAGCATGTTTAAATAACTCGTTAATAGTCTTCTTCGGGAAATCGTTCTTAATTAGAATATTTCGTATTCGTTCTTCATTTTTCTTGTGGAATTGTTCGTCGCTTATGTTATAAACTCTCTTAATGAAGTTAATGGCGGTATTTATCTTTATTCGTCTTGGATGTTTAGAGTAAAAATTGATCAATCGTCCAGATGCTGTCGGCTTTTGGTACCAATCTAATATTAATTTCTTGTCCTGTCTGATTATTATGGCGTCCAAATAAGGCAATTTTCCATTTTCTTCAGTTTCGTTTGTAAATTGTACATGCTTAACAAGCGAATTCAATACATTTAAAGTGTTTTCAACTTCTGTTTTCTTCACAATACAAAACAGATCGTCCACATATTTCGTCAGTAGTTTCGGTTTTATCGTCCATTTCTCCATTGCAGCGATATTTTATAAAATGTGAGGCAATAAATGTAGTTTTTCTAGTTCATTATTTCTACAAATTTTTTATTCTTGCCCTTATCTACAAACTTGCATCGGAGGTGAGATGAAGATTCAAATAGGTTTCAGAGATATAGCCCAGAATTGCTTTAAAAAGTCAATATTTAACCATGTTTAGATGGTGCCATAAAATCCAAGGTGAATCTGACACAACAATACCCAACTAGGGTTTTTGCCGTTTGGGTCTGTACTTTCAAAGAATCCTCAGCTCAAATTCTTTGCACAAGATTACCTTAACAATGTTGCACAGTGTAATTAAGTAATTATAAAAGCCAGCGTACATAAGTTGCCTCGCCTGCTTGCCTTGCATGCTTCTGGTAAAAGAATAAAAAAGAAAAGGACAACCTAGTTCGAAAATTGCTCGGCATTCTTAATCCTTTTATTTTTATTATGTTAGAAATGAAACAGGCACGCTGGCGAGGCAGCAAGGCCTATAGAAGGTCGGCCATTCAGAGTTCTGTTAACTACTTTTGACAACAAACGTAATACATTTTATATTATTGTGATTTGAGTCTCTTTGTATTTTAAATCACAAACATAACAATCAGGTGGGCTTATGGGTACTTTACACGGTATGTTTTTTACATATGAGTTGTCACTTTGCATATACATTTTGTATGGGAGAAGTGACAACTCATATGTAAAAAACATACGGTGTAAAGTACCCATTAGTGTACAACTGTATAAACTGTGCGAGGCAGCTTTTGTACCCAGGGCTTTAGACAACATTTATTTTTTTATATAAAAAAACATTTTTAAACAAAATGCTTGAAATCTTAAAATTCATTTTAATCTTACAAAAATGTGCATATACAGTGACTGTCACTGAAAATCATGCAACCTGAAATAAAAATATAAACATTTATAAATTGGAAACCAGTAGAGATTTTTTAAAAATTCAAAAAACCATTTTGATGTACTAAAATTTTATCGGAAAACGAAAATGGGAACTTTTAAAGTGAGCATTGAAAATGATGCACCACAATAATCGATTAATAATTTCCAAATATTTCGCTTTTTATGACAATTTAGTAATCAGAATGTGAAATAATTGGTTTTCAGTAGTTATAGATAGAAAAATGATTTTTCATGGTCATTTGTTGGAAAATAACTTCAAAAACTAGAAATTTCTCGCCAGATTGCCTACAAAGCGACATTATTTACAATCATGCCAAAATTACGTCAGGAACATCATTACTTGTCGAAATCAATGACAAAACTACTGAAAACGATATCCCTATCGTTATTCTACCACTCTGATTACTAATATGTCATAAAAAGCGAAAGATTTGGAAATTAATAATTGATTATCGTGGTGCATCATTTTCAGTGCTCACTTTAGAAATGCCCATTGTTTGTTTTCCGGTAAAATTTTAGTATAACTGTACTGTAAACGGAATATTTTGTATGCCATCTTAAAGACAACTTTTCAGCATACAAAATTATATTTTGAATTGTTAAAAATCACTACTCGTTTCGAAGTTATCAACGATTACATTTTTTATTACATTTTTTATTTCATGTTGCATCATTTTCAGTGACAGTCACTGTATGTATATTTTATACACAAATATTATAATAACGTTTTATTGCTCTACTGCAGAATATCTATATTTTCATATAATTTAGAATCGCCTCAATTTGTCTGGCGTTACGTCCTCCTTCAAATCCGAACTATCAACTTCCTCCTCCTCCTCAGAAACAGTCACTTCTACTACCATAGAGGCTTTGGAATTTCTGCAGTTCACTATTAGATGCAAGATTCGCTGTATTGTACAACTGACCAGACCAAATTCCAAAAAAAGGTATTTTCCATTCCCACACGCAGAAAAAATTTTAAGAAATATATTTGGATCCAAACAAATATTTGTTTGGGACTGTTTGCAAACAAACATATGTTGGGATCCTCCACTCCTTCAATATATCTACCAAATATACATATAATCGGTTCGAATATGGACTATATTTGTCCACTCCTTCGAGTTCATTTTAAGTACTGCTCTGGAATCACTTTGATTTTTGTTGAAGCAACTTTCATTCGCTGCCTCAATTACGACGGCAAAAGAATTTTTCAGGGGCAGGTCCACATTTCTTGAGAAAAGAGCCCGAAAAGTGTAAAAACCCTCTATGGCACCATGTATTGGCTGGAGAGCACGACAACTCTCGAACCAAATACTGAGTTGATCCACACTTTTCATTTCGTAATATTTCTCCGAATATTAGATGAAATTCGAAGTTGGTGCTTGTAGATCCACTCCTTCCGGTACCTCCCCCATAAAAATTCGAAAATATTAGCTAAAATAGTATGCGCGATATCTCATAAACAGAGCAACCCGGTTAAGATTCTGTGCGAGGATCCTTTGAAAAATTTTACCTACTGGTCCTGTTTACAGCGATATCATGTTTTTCGTAGGTAAGTACATGCTTCCTGCTATAATGACCCAAAACCTGTGAATCATGTATATGGTGACCAACTGAAACGACAGGTTGTCGCAATATCTATCGAGGGGAATGACATCCAAAATAAGACCCACATTCAAAATGGAATATGTCGGTCCATTCCCTTCGATACCTTCGCAGCAAAACTTTTTGAGATTCTATCCAAATCCATATTTTTGTCGGTTCTTACGCCCAAAATTTTCAAAACCCTTTAAATACAGTGAGCGTCAACATAAAGTTTACAACTCTCAATATTTTTTTAATTGCATTATTACACCGACATAGAGATATTATACGTATAACATATAAATGTAACTTTTTAATATTTAGTGGTGAATTAAAACCCAGAAAATTGTAGGCCCTTCCAACGTTTCATTAGGGAATACATGAAGATTACCAAAATAATACAAAAGAAGGCGTGTCAAAATAAAGTTTACACTTTTGCCAAACGCAAGAATTTTCTTATTTCTCTAAAAAAAACTGAAGGGATACTCGTATTTTTGCTTTTGAACTTATTTTCATCACTACGAGCCTCTAAACAATAAATTAACGAGTGTTTTGGTGTAATCCGGTGATAGTTCCCCCATTGGATCAGTGGTACCACTTTCGTGTAATATTGACATAAAATAGGCCTCTATTAAGGTATTTGTCGAATTTTTTCGGCAAGTACTCAATGGATTTGTAATCTAGAGACTTCAGTGGGTGATCTGATATACATAGGAGTCAAATATGGCAACATGTTCCCGGGAATGAGAAATTTTCATTCCCGATTTCCCGGGAATGAATAAAGTCGGGAATTCCCAAACTCTGGGCGTTTCTATCCCGATTTTCAGATATTTATTTATCGGGTTTTCTTTAAATGTTTTCATTAGTCCTCTAACTACCTAACTTAAGCAGTCCCTACATTTATCATTGGTGTTTTTCATAATAATGTTGCCAAATTTTAAATTTTCCCCTATTCACCGAAGCTGCGTTAACGCATGATGGAATGTCGCGGAAGATCATTTCGTACTAAACGAAAATATCGTCATTTCACCATAAAAAGGTGCTCAACCCCATTTTTGGTCAAAATTTGACCAAATCCTTTCTTCCAATCACTTCTATGTACCTAGTTATGCGGTGCATCATTTAAGCTGTGAGTAGGATTTTTGAGGTAGCACGAATCTTTTCATTTTCATTTCAAAAGGGTGCAGAATTTTTAACATATTCCGATATGCACATAGCCCAGAAAGTCTGCGTTCACCTTACTACTTTTCAAAAATGATACTAAAACATTATATAAATGGGTAAATGAGAACAATTTTTTTTCATAAATATTTTATTTACACTCTTTAGTACAAGAATGAAAAGAAAAATTCCAGAAAATACATTACTATTACTAAGATAACGGCATAAAATATTACAACTGCTTAATTAGAGGCCGAAAAAGTCTGCATTCACTTTGTATGTTGTAATAGTACCGTTAGTTTTTTTTTCGAAATTTTTTTCTGATTTCTCAACTGCCACAACTGATCATTCTTTGAGCTCGTTTGCACATTTAACTTAAAAAAATAATTATTTCAAGAATGGAAAACAAGGTCAAAGAAATTAACATTAATAAAAGGAAAATTCTATGTAAATTATGGAAAAAGCTATCGAAATATTGGTGAAACTGTAGGTAGAACATATTAGTCCATACAGAGAGTAATAATTACCAATAAACAAGCCGGAATTTTTACGTGAAAAACCAGATCTGGACATTATATAGAAGCCAAAGCCTTACAATCTCCGCAGTATGCTTTGAAACGTTATCTTGTTGGAACCAAAATGTCGTAGCTAAGCCAATTTTTCTGCATTTTGGTTCAAATTGTGTTTCAAGATGTTTAGGTAACAATACTTGTCCATTGTCGATTCAATAAATATAAATTAGCCCACTCCAGAAGCTGTCATACATCCCCAACCCACAACAGCACCTCACAATGGTGCCTTAGTGGACAAAAGTTCAAAAAATATGTTGTCGATTTTTTCTAATTTTATGGTTTTATTTTATTGAGAACACTAAAATAAGACCATACTGAAAAAATTTTGTCGATATATGGAGTTACTATAAAGTTATAGCTTCTCAAACATAGAAAATTTTTCGTAGATGGCTTATATTGAAATTTATATAAAAAAGGACCACATGTTCAAGGAACTGTATTTAAACAAGTTATTGGAAATATTAGGTATGTAAGATAACTTCGCAAGTAAAAAGTACTTGCAAGTACTCAGCAAGTTCTCGGTAACTTCTCTCCACTAATTTTACTCTCTGGCGGGAATGATCGAAGTTTGCTTACGAAAATTATTTGATTATCCATCGCTACAAAAATAATTCTCTTTCCATATCCGGATAGCCGGATGGCTACTCCATGGATTCGCCGCTTTTGCTGGGATTTGATACCTTAGAAATAAAACAATCATCACAAACTACCAAATAAGTTATTTTACAAAATAAGTCGTTTTCCATAATTTATTTAGTTATCTCTTCTCTTTTTTATCTTGTAATTATTTTAATACTCAACTGTTGTTTATATTTTTGCCAAGAATTGCCACAAAACATTCGAATTTAAATCAGCTGATCAATCTTGCAAATTCTTACAAGGAAAATTTTGCTTGCAAAAACTTATATGTTCTCAGTAACAAAAGTCTCCACAACTCTCTCCAAATTCGCTCTCTTTTACTTTGCAAGTTTGTTATCTAACAACATTTAGTAAAAGTTTATACAAACTTTTGAGTTATCGTACAGACCTATTACGAGTGGCCAATAGAATTTCTGTTTGTAAGGGCGAAACCTATAGCTCTGCGTGTTGCGTGTGCCTTCAAAAATACAAAAACAAAATACATGTATTTCAAATTGAAAACAACAACAAATACATGTATTTTGTTTTTGTATTTTTGAACGCACACGCAACACGCATAGCTCTGCTTCGCCCTAAACAAAAAAGTTTAAATAAAATAGCTCTGTCTGGTTACCCTAAAATTTGTAACAATTTGTACCAATTGTTGCTAGAAGTAGTCTGTTAACCCAAAAAGCCAGCAAAAGAGAGCGATTCGAGAGAGACATATGGACAGTTCTTTTACTGAGAGTTTGCAAGTTCTTGCTGGACAAATTTCTTCTAGCAACCACATGCAAACTCTTCTTCTTCCTGAAAACAATCAATCGGCTGTTTTTAATTACGTGGTGATTTATTTGTATGCAATTCTACGCATTTTTGTTTTGTTTATTTTGGAAATTGCTTAGTTTTTTTTTTTTTTGTTGGAAACAAAGTTGCTATATGGAAAATTCGTAAGTATAAATAAGTAGTTATCAAGATTTGCTCTGTTCCAGAACCTGCAAGAAGGTACTATTTCTTTTATGTTATCGGAAAAAATAGTGAAAATTAGTAGATTCTTGCAGTTCTGGAACAGACCATTTATAAGATAATTTCGATCATTTATTACATTTTTAGACAAATCCCGGAAGAAAATCAATGTGTCCCTGGAGCCGCTTTAACCGATTTAATCAAGACATCAAACATGAATTTGGATAAACAAAAAGGTAAATATATGCGGTGCGATTTTTTTCGAAGGCAAGTCAATATTTTCTAACATAGTGGCCCAAAAGCTCCAGAACCCCCTGCCTACTGCGTAAGATAACTGTCGAAGAGTAGAAATTGACTTGGTCCAAAGGTTGTACATCATACTATTTTATGTAGATTTGGATTACGTCCGATATGGTTCTATGTACCACTCCTTTGTACAGCTCCCTTATAAAGTGAGGAATGAGTATAGTTAAACAGCTCACCTCGAATGGTTTTGAAATGTTTGCCAACAAGTTGTAGATCCTTGTTACGACAGTGTACTTCTTTCGGGAGCAAGTTCATACTTTCTCTGATAATTGGCCCGAAAGCTGAAAAAACAACTGCCGGTACCAACTAAACTGGCTTTTGCACACGTTAACAATCGAAGTGCGTAACTGATTAGGTCACACTTTGCACATCGTATTATTTCTTACAGACATGGATTACTTCCGAATATGGACTACATTGGACCACTCCTTTGCGTACCTTCCACAAAATTTTCGACAATAGTACAGATTAAGAACTCTTCTTAACATTGCGGCCCTAGATACAACGGTATAATTTGGGGGTGAGCTCAAAAATAACGTCAGAAGTATTGTATAGACGTCAGAAGTATTATGGTTACCTCGTTTCTTTAGGACCAAGTCCTCTGTTGGCACAGCTGACTTATACTTTCTTACTTGTTCTTTTTGTATATGCAAATAATCGTTTCATGGAAGATGAAGAATACTTGCGTTTCATTCGTCCAGAGATCGATATGGATACAGAACCTCCAAAGAGGGAATTACGTAAATATGTAATGCGTTTATGTGGTCCCTTTGCGCCGCTTGATATATATATATATATATATATATATATATATATATATATATATATATATACTATTACACAGAAATGGAATTTTCGTTCGGGGTACAACTTCCCCAGAAATTTTGTCAGTACAGGTCGATAAAACGGTACCTCCCGATTTTCCATATTTTCAAAATTATCCAGCCCAGATGCCTAAAAATTGGTACCTAAACTCCGTTGGTTGTTAAATAATTCCTGCAAATAATTGTCGTTGGTTTTCATATACCCTAATGGATCGCTACCGGCCGATTTTTGGTATTTTTAGATTTCATTCACATCATCTAACCGAAACTGCTTATATAATTTATGGTGGAGGGTCTAAAAAGGTTGGCCCAGCCGAACTTAAGGCCTTTTTACATATTTTTCAATCCTAAGCCTTGATAACTTATTTTCAATGAAAACTAGGCTCTTGAACAAATTGGGAAAGAAATGAATATGACTGAAGACGCAGTAAAAAAGAAAATTAAATCTTTAAGAAGTACATACGTGCTTGAAAAGAAGAAGATCTGGATGTGATGCTGCAGACATTTACGAACCAATACTGTGTTGGTATGCGGAAATGAATTTCCTTGATATGTGGTTATATCGGCACGAAAGTCTATAAATAATATAACGAATATGAGTTTTTGTGATTCTATTACTACCTAAATGGTATTTATAGTTAGTTTAATACACTGTAATTTAGAACAGTTTTTAGAATGTCTGGAAACCTTTATAACATCCATTCCTCCATAAGGTTGTACAAAAGTCATCATCTTAATACTTTATATGACCATCCAAAAATATGGGAAGGGCATTAGAATTTTGTTTTGCCCACAATTCATGTAACGACGCGGAATATTCGTCGCAGCCTCTTGTGGTATACCAAAAAATTTGATGAAGCAATTGAGAAAATTGTGAATTTGAGCAAACCGCTAAACGGCCCTTATAGTGCCTTTGGGGAGTACATAGCAATGACGTTGCGTACTATAAGCGAAGAAGACGCTTATTTAACAATAAAAAATTCAGGATCATCAAAAATGCAAAAATGGAGATAATGGAAGAACCACCGAGTCGCAAAGTAAGGCGTCACAAGAAGAAACTGACAGTAGTGGGATATTTGACGTGGAATTCTTGATAGATTCTTCTGAAGAGTAATTTAAAAAAATTAATTATACTTTTTAATAATTTGTTTGTTATTGTTCTTTAAAATTACAAATAATAATTATTTATTTATTTACAATTAAACTTATAGTAAATATAAGGATAATTACAAAAGTGCTAAAAGCATTAGCTACAAAGGCCATCCATTAATATGAATGATTAGGGTAAAGTTTATTTACTTATATGATAAAATTATTACGTTTAATAAAATTGAAGATGAGATCAATATTGTTTATATTAATAGTTTTTAGCAAGTTAAATCCATTATTTTGTAAAAAGGCTTGTTGTTGTTGAGATAGTAATCTACATGATTGAAGAATATGCTTGACGTCGACGATTGCGTTACATTTTGGGCATTTATTGTCCGCGTTTTGGTTAATTAGATGTTGATGTGTTAAGATCGTATGTCCCATATGTAAGCGGGAGAAGATCTTAATTTTCTTCTTTTCAGCATTTGTAGGATATACTGGAACATGGTTATGTGGGTTTACTGCGCTGTAATGGTGATGTTGAAAGATGTTCATATTATTTGTATGTTGTTTTTGAAGATAACTTTTGATGTGGGATTTGAGATCCATGCTTTCTATAATTGAATCAGCTATCAGGGGTGATTTGCAGGCATGTTTAGCAGCTATATCTGCAAAGGTATTACCAGATAAGCCAACATGGCCGGGTATCCATACAAGTTTAATTTTGTTTACATTGGATATAAGAAGGTCTCTTATTTTATTTATACCAGCCCAATTTGAGTTTAATATGTTTTTAATGGACTTGATAGCAGATAAGCTGTCAGTCAAAATTAGTGTTTTTCCCTTGTTTAGTTTTGCTATGTGTATAGCTTCCAAGATACCAGCTACTTCACCGGTGAAAATAGAGCTGTATATTGACAAAGCTTTAGAGGCAAGTACATTTCCATAATTATTAACGACTGCATATGCAGTTGTGTCATCATTTTTTGATGCGTCGGTAAAAATCGTTGTCCAGTTGATGTGTTTGGCGATTATTTGATTAGTGAGTGAAATGAATACGTTGTTGGAAGTGTTTTCTTTTTTATAGCATGATAAGGAAACGTCACAGGAATCCTCTGATAATAACCATGGTGGATATTTTGAGGCATGGGTTGTTACTTTGCCCATGAAGTTTAATATGTTGTTGTGTATACAGTCATATATGACACAATGTACTTTAGGAATTCTTCTTGATGCGATTATTTTGGAGACATCCTCACTAATTATTGAAGAATTTATAGATAGGATTTTTGGTAATAAACGGTTTCTGCATGCTATAAATCTATCTTCTAAAGAGGGTAATCCGGATTCAATGAATAATATTTTTAACGGAGTTGTTCGATAGGCATATAAGCTCGATCTTATGCATCCGTGGTAGATGGACTGAATGTATTTTAAAGTTGAATTAGGACTGTTTCCGTATAAGTAAAAACCATAGTCGATCTTGCTTAATACCAGTGTATTTACTAGGTAGGTTAGAGTGTTAATATGAACAAAGCTTCTGCTGGATAGGTATTTGATAATATTGGCTCTGAGAATTAGATCTTTTTTTAGTTTTAGTACATGACTGGTCCATCGGTAGTTTTTATCGAATGTTACACCCAAAATTTTAAGTTGATTTACGTAGGGAAAGTTAATATTGTTGACGACAAAATTGTTTTGTTGGCACTTATGTTTACGGCAAATATGAAGTATTGATGATTTGGTCGAAGATATTTTAGCGCCAGAAGATGTGCACCACTCCAGAATATCTGAAACTATTTTTTAAATGTTTCATTTGTATCATTGTTATCTTTTTGTTGGCTTAAGATGTAGACATCATCCGCATAAAGGCAGTGATAAATTTTGTTATATTTACTGATTATCATGCTGATTTGGTTGAAGGCAATTTGAAAAAGAGTTACTGATAGCGGTGATCCTTGTGGTATCACATTTCGTAAATGGAAACTTTTTGAGTAGAAGTTATTAATTTTTACGCGAAATGATCGTCCAGTTAAAAAAGATTTGATATAGTTCAATATTTTATAGCCGCAGCCCCAAGATTTTAATAAATCGATGATAACAGGAACACCAATACAGTCAAAAGCCTTTTCGAAATCGATCGCAAGAATTTATGTATGATTTTTTACGGAGAGTGATTTAGCAGCATAGTAATCAATGTGTAGCAGTGCATCGTCACATCCTTGCTAGCCGATTGGAAATTATACGTTCAAGTAGTTTTGAAAGGCATGGTAATAGGGAAATAGGCATATATCCATAAAAAGTAGTTTTACTTTTGTTTGGTTTCGGAAGGGCTACAACAATTGCGGACTTCCAAGAGAAAGGGATGACTCCTGAATCAAAAATAAGATTGTATAAGGAGAGAAGTTTCTGCTTACTATTACTGGAGAAGTTTTGTATCATTCCGTATGAAATGCGATCATGACCAGGCGTGATACCCTTGACCTTTTTTAAAGCTACGCACAATTCCGAATAATTTATAGGATTTTCTATAAACGAGGCACATTTATTGGTGGCTGAATTTGAAAATTGATTGGGTATGTTCAATTTTGCTCTGCAAAACTCTGTTGAAAAGTTTAGGTCCGAAGATTCTGATGACCATCGTTGACCAAAATAATTGGCGATGTCTGTAGGGTCTGTTAATATTACGTCATTTTCCTCTATGGCTGTGAACGTATGAGATGTGTTTCTATTGGCCATTCTATTAATTTTGCTCCATATACATGACAATGGGGAATCCCTACTGATTGTGCTGGTAAATTTTATGAAGCAATTAATTTTTGCTTGTTTGCATTCATATCTAAATTTGGCTTTTGTTTTTTTGTAGATGATATAGTTGGAGTTGGATGGGCTCCTGCGAAAAATACGATAAGCTTTAATTTTGTTTTGACGGTGAATATGCAAATTTTTGTTCCACCAAGGGACACAATGTTTTTTGTGAGCTTTTTTTAATGGTATGCTTTTATTTGCTGCCGATCTTATTGCCTTGGTAATTGTGGCGTTAATTTTGTTTGGGTTTCTATCAAATGATTTGCTGCTTAACTCCATGTCTACAGCAGAACTATATAGGGACCAATCCGCTTTTTTTCAAAACAATACCCTTAGTGTTGTTTTTAGCGGAACCACATTAAATATTCCAACAATTTACAACTCCAATTAAAAGTACTGGTGTTGTGATATTTTCAAAAAGCGCTAGAATATCATTAACTGTGAACATTTCGTTGGGGTGTATATATACAGATATTATTGTTATTTTTATATTTAGCGTTATCTCTATCACTATATTCAGGAGTTTTGAGGAATTATAAATTCTTTTGTGCGGAATGTGGTTTTTGATGAAAACAGCTAAACCATTTTTATACCCTCCACCATAGTATGGAGGGTATATTAAGTTTGTCATTCTGTTTGTAACACATCGAACTAATCACTTGCGACCCTATAAAGTATATATATTCTTGATCAGGATAAAATTCTAAGACGATCTAGACATGTCCGTCTGTCTGTCCGTCTGTCCGTCTGTTGTAATCACTCTAGCGTCCGCAATAATTGAGATAGAGTGCTGAAATTTTGCACCCGAGGGTCTTTTTTCCATAGGCAGGTCAAGTTCGAAGATGGGCTATATCGGTCCACTTTTTGGTATAACCCCCATATAACGGTACCTCCGGATTTGAGGTATTTTGACGTTCTTCGCCACATTTGCAGACCGAATTAGCTATAATTTGGGATTTAGGGTTCCTAGTGATCAACAAACTTATATCCCAAAGGATATAGGCATAGGTCCATGTTTTGGTAAAGTCCCCATATAGCGGTACCTCCCGATTTTCGGTATTTTGCGAATTTTAGCCACAATGTTTAACCGAACTATCTGCAATTTGACATTTGAGGTTCTCAGTGGTCATGAAATATCTCCACGAAACATCGTCAACATAGGTCCATGTTTTGGTATAGCCCCCATATAACGGTACCTCCCGATTTTCGGTATTTTGAGAATTTTAGCTACAATTTTTAACCGAACTAGCTGTAATTTGCCATTTGAGGTTCTCAGTGGTCATGAAATATCTCCACCAAGCATCGTCAACATAGGTTCATGTTTTGGTATAGCCCCCATATAACGGTACCTCCCGATTTTCGGTATTTTGAGAATTTTAACCACAATTTGTAACCGAAATATCTGCAATTTGACATTTGAGGTTCTCAGTGTTCATGAAATATCTCCACGAAACATCGTCAACATAGGTCCATGTTTTGGTATAGCCCCCATATAACGGTACCTCCCGATTTTCGGTATTTTGAGAATTTTAGCTACAATTTTTAACCGAAATATCTGCAATTTGACATTTGAAGTTATAAGTGGTCGTGAAATATCTCCACCAAACATCGTCAACATAGGTTCATGTTTTGGTATAGCCCCCATATAACGGTACCTACCAATTTTCGGTATTTTGAGAATTTTAGCTACAGTTTTTAACCGAAATAGCTGTAATTTGACATTTGAAGTTCTCAGTGGTCATAAAACATCTGCAACGAAACATCGTCTACATAGGTCCATGTTTTGGTATAGCCCCCATATAACGGTATCTCCCCATTTACGGTATTTTGAGAATTTTAGCTGCAATTTTTAACCGAACTAGCTGTAATGATCGGTATTTTGAGAAATTTATGTACAATTTTGTCTATTCAAAAATAATCGTCAATATAGGTCCATGTTTTGGTATATCCCCCCATATAACTGTACCTCCCGATTTTCGGGAATTTTCAGTGGTCACGAAATTTCTTCACTAAAATTCGTCAACATGGGTCCATTTTTGAGGGTCTACATTGTTTTGATGAAACTACCCTCAATTTGACTGTTGAAGTTCCCTGCAGCTATAAAACTTTTCCGCCAGAAAATTTAAAGATAGGTTGACTCTTTGATATAGCCCCGTAGGTGGTACCTTTCCCCTAGCTGAACACATTTTTGTAGATTAGATCAGATAACACTGTGCAACAAAATGGAGGTGAAAGTCTGGGGCACGGAAAATTCCTCTTGGGGAAGAAAGGCCTTGGTGAGTATATTATGAACCCCGAAGGACAGATCCGCCGTGAGTCGAACTTCCGCGTTATGGCGTGATGAAATTTTTGTTAGAGACCCTGTGGGCCATCAGGAATTAGCGTTATATCTTTGTTCACTGTTGCTTAAGTGCTCTACAAAAACAACAAACACAGATATAATGCTAATTCATGATGGCCTACAGGGTCTCTTGCAAAAACTTCATCACGCCATAACGCGGAAGTTCGAATCACGGCGCATCTGTCCTTCGGGGTTTTTAATATACATACACCAAGGGCTTTCATCTCCAAAAGGAATTATCTCTGTCCCAACATTTGTGTTCACAGTGTAATTTAAGCAATAGTGGGAGGCAGTAGGATTCTAACCATTGTCGAAAAGTTGTTCCACCTAAAATTGTAAAAGGACCCTAATTATTCCATTTTAATTAAGACTATTTTATGGTGGAGGGTATAAAAAGTTCGGCCCGGCCGAACTTAACGACTTTTTACTTGTTTGCATTTCTGTTTGATGGTGATACGAGTTAGGTGCTATTGGATGAGATTGGAATGGGATATGAGTTTCTTGCAGTGAAATAAATTGAGGACCATGATCCTGAATTAATAATTGTAGATCGACGTAATTGTTTACTAAGCCTTTTATGTTCCATTGGATTATTTTGAAATCCATCATAGATACGGATAAAAGAAAAAATTTGCTCTGCTCTGGAGCCCGCAAGGATCAACTATTTTTGAACTCCCGACAAATTTATAAATAAATTGTCAAAATTTCAAAAATAGTAGATCCTTGCAGGTTCCGAAGCAAAACAAAGGTTTATGGTAAAATATTATTCTGACATTTCCGTATCTTCAAGATCGTTTACAGCATTTCTTCTTGCTGTAACTTTCGCCGGTGCATTTATCTTATTTTCGCTTGTGGGTGGTTTTTTAGATGTACTTGCTGAAACTGGGGTTTCAGTGTTGTTGGTTTTTTTTTAAGTTTTCTATTTTTGTGTTAAATTTATTGAGTAATTTTTCTTTCTTTTTTTATATTTTGTTTTTCTACGATAGTATTGTTTGTTGTTGTGATGGGTGTGTGTTGAGTTTCATTTGAGTTCATTTCTGTGAAGGCTTTTTGATTTGTTGTGTTTGCTGTTTCTGTGATGGTTTGTTGAGTTGTTATGTTTTTTTGGTGCTGAGTTGATTTGGTAGGTGTTGTGAGAACATCATTATTGTTGACGTTTTTTTACAATTTGGGTATTGTTGGTTATGTTTATTCTCTTCTTACGCTCTTCCATAGCATCCGAGAGATTTTCAACGGGTATGTCAGACGGAGTGAGTTTTGGGGCATTAATTGCTGCTTCTTTAAAAGAACATTTATTTAATATTTTGTGTCTGAGTACCGTTTTTCTTTGTTGAAACTGGGGACAATCTTTGTTGGTAGCTCTATGTTGGTGTTCACAGTTGATACATTTGACATGAGTACAGGGTGTGGGATCGTGTATTGCGGATGCACATACTTCGCACATAGTGGCATTTTGGCAGAATTTTTTCGTATGGCCTAATTTGAAACAGTTCTTGCATTGTATTGGATTTGGTATATACTCTTTCACAATAGAACTTATCATACCAATATCAACAAGTTTTGGCACTTCATAACGATTGAAACTTAGTATGTGTGACGGAGTATTCGATACTTTACCATCTTTGAATCTTGTTATTTTTTGGCAATCAACTACTCCTTGTGTTTTCATACCATCAATTATTTCCTCTGCAGAAAGATCAGTGAGTAAATCACAGCCTTTTACGATGTTTAAAGTTGGGTGATAGTAGCATTTGACGGGACCAACAAGATTTTTTGTTTTTATGAATCGATTTGCTTGAAATTCGTTTTTTGTCAGGAATAAGAGATTTCCATCTCTAGTGAATATTTTTTTTAGACGTTGCTCAGAAGAGATGCCTTGTATTGCTTTGGATATTAAAAATATGTTGAACGATTTAATTGTTTTTTCTTGATGTTTGCTTTTCATGATGACATATTTGGGACATGATAGATTTTTTGGTTTGTTTGTTATTAAAGCTGGGAAATCCAATGAATTTCCCATTGATATGGGACCAGTTTTTTGTTTTTTCCGTTTGGGGGATGAACTGGAACCACCGTCGGGATCCTGATCCTTATAATAATTTCCTCCCGAGGAGCACGCCATGACGAAGAAATATGAGCTTTACACTAATATCTTTTTATACACAATCGATAAAAACAAAGAATTAGTAGCTGTTCAAATATGACAGAAATAACAAACTGTGCGCGCTGTGTGGGTAGTCGACTGTTCACAACAGGTGTTGAGAGTAAACTCAATAATAATTATATTTATGTTAAAGAAGTGAAGAAACACCTTTATATAAATTTGCATTATTTATAAAATCTTTCCTATGTTAATAATTTTTACTTGTTACGCTTCTTACATGAATTTGTTCTTTTTTATATAAAATATTTAAATACATACAATTATACCAAAATTTGTAGAACGTTTTCTGTTAAAATTTCGAATTTTTCCATACGACTCTATGATGCACAATGATATAGCTTTATATATCCTATTTAATAACATAAGCTGACTTCCGTAACGTCAGTTGCTTTGTAGTGTCACGCAAAAAGCATTTGCAACAGTGTGCATTTTATATACTTTTACAAAGGATGTGCACAAACTGAAACAACACATTTTTTGAAGTTAAGGATGACAGACATATTCTACGAAAACGTCTTCAGGATTAATAAGTATGCAAAAGCTAGCTAGCTTTCCACTAAATTTATACTCGGAGTGTAGGGTATAAATATGTGTATATTTCGTAAATGTAAACCAGATATTACATTATGTTGGAGCGGGAAAGGGGTTTTGAGCCATAATTTCAAGAAGTATGCACATGTTTGTTATGACGATCTGAGAAGTGTCCCTAAACCGGAAGGACCGATAAGACATATCTTCGATCTTGATCTAAGTTTGGACAAGATATTACGAGAGTTATCGTTCGAGTGTAATCGTGTGCTCCAACCAGGCAGACATTGCTAAATCGATTCTAAATTGTTTGAATCTGATTTCATCCAAATACAGGCTGACTTGCGTATCGGCAGTTGTTTCACAAATTACTGCAAATGTGCGAAGTATTACGTTTCTTAACGTCATAGTACTTAACAACTGCGAAGCAACGTGTTTCAAAACGTCAAAAACACGCATTTTTAACGCAGATAAAAAGCAAACATGTATCATTTTTATTACTGATGCATTTCGTTGCATTTTCGAGGAGCAATGCATGAGTGTGCAACTGAAATATTTTGACGAATTTTAAACAACACAAAGCAAATGACGATACCGAAGTCAGCCATACTAAAACTATTGGTCTGTTCTAGAACTGCAAGAATCTAACTAATTTTTACTATTTTTTCCGATAACATAAAGGAAAAATGTCGTCATAGTAAAAAATAGCATATTATATCGATGGAGCACATTTTGTGTATACAGTGCTGCCCAAAATATTTGCAACTGGTATGACCTGTTTATATTTTAATTAGTTCTGAGGTAGTTTGTGGTAATGGCATCAACACAGCAAAACTATGCTGCCCTATAAGTAAAATCCCCAAGGCATCTTCAATCCAAAAACTAGAGTCCATTTCTTGTTTGAACCAGAGTTCGATAATAAACAGTACACTAACATAGTGTACGGCTCCGTGTGCAGTATTACTAAAATATTTTTAGCGTTAGTGTTCCGGAACACAAACACTAAAAAATATTTTAGTGATACTGTTCCGGAGCACAACGATAAACGTAGTGTAGCACATTTTGGCACACTAAAAACGTTGGGTACCGCAGTCGGAACACTAAAAATCGTAGTGCTACGCAGTCGGAGCATTAAAATTTTTTAATTTTAAATTTAATTTTAAAATATTTTTTAGTGTTTGTGTTCCGGAGCGGTACACTATCGTAGTGTACCTATCCACCTTGGTACGCTACAGAACGGTACGGTACGTTACCATAGTGTTTATTTTCGAACACTGGTTTGAACTCGCCAAACCATTTTCAGAGAAAGATGTAGGCAACGGCGTTGTTTAATCCGTCACTAATATTTATAATCGATACAGGGAAGGTTATTTGACACCACTGGACGCTGGCATCGGGCCTGTAGAACCTATGACAGTAATTATCCGGTTGCAGAATTGTCCCTTTCTGTCCCCTTCTGTATTGTAACAGGTGGTTCGTTATTGGTACTAGGTGTATATGGGAGGTGGTGAGCACGACGAACTTCATGATCACTTGGGCCATTCTGCAACTGCAAGCCCTTTCGATCTCATGAAATCCCAAGAGCAACAACAAACAGCAGCTGCTCCTAACCTCTCCGCAGACAGCCTTCTAAGTACCGAGAATGACTGAATGAGAATCAGGATGCGACCCAATATGCCGGTTGTCAAAAGATGCAAAGATATAAATTTGAAGCGCACAAGCCAAGCGTAACATTAACATCTTTATACTTCACGTCAGGTGACCATAAGCAATCCTTATCCCAAAGAGACTGTACATCGTGCGATCTTATTAGTATATTATTGGAGATGGCTCTAGGAAATACAAAGGTGTTTAGAAGTATGAATATCACACTATTAATTAATACTCTTGGCAATTTTACGTAGTTCAAATGTCAAGCCATTTTTGTATAGACTTCGACTCCAGCCCGATTTCTTCACGGCTCCGACTTCAACCAAGGAATATAATACTCCAGCAAATTTTGCTAGACTCCGACATCCTGATTCAAATGATGTGAATAATACTGGCTAATATAATTCTTCTCCTTATTTGAGCTACATAAAATGTTTAGTTTTTTAATCATGAAGTTAAAGATGCTACTTTGGAATATACCCTCAGCCCATGTGAATTGGAACACTTTTTGGACATTTGAACTTGCCGACAAAAACCGACATAGTCCATCATTATTGAAGTGGATCTTATATTCGGAGTAATTTCTTTTGGATAGATATCGCGCCCACTAGTCATTTAAGTGGGTCATCGTATAACTTTTGGACCAGTATGCCAGAAAGCAAGTAAACAGGACCATATCGAATAGCATCGGTATTAATTTCCAAAGGATTTTCTAACATACACTAAACTGCACTTGGACACAAATGTTGAACTTATGTGGGGGAGGTGCCGGAAGGAGTGGACCGATACAGCCCATCTTCGAACTTAAAATAATTTTGGACAAAATATTACGAAAGACAAATTTTGGACCGAATCGGTTGATCCATTCGAGAGTTATGGTGCGCTCCAGCCAGGCAGACGGACGGACATTGCTAAATCAACTCCAAATTGTTTGAAACGGATTTCGTCCAAACGTACTTGGGGTCTAAAACCATTATTTCGATGAGACACATTTTGCCCGTATGAAAGAGTATATACCCTCGTTAGCATAAATGCTGAGCGTATAATGACATGACAGTGCGGGTTTGATCATTACAGCGCGTTACTCTTCAATGTATACGCAGTTGGGGAAAGCTAAAACTTCGATGGGATGGCGTAGTAAGAGATAGAGTAAAATGTTGAGAAAAGATTAATATCGAATTTCAACCCTAGGTGTTTGCCAAGGAGATATTGATTCTTATTTACCTTTAAATACATTGGCTACGACCGTTCGTAGTACAATTGGAACAAATATACTAATTGTACTTTTTGAGACTCGTGCCAAAAACTCCATATATAAACGCAGGGTATGTTTGGATGAAATTTGTTTCAGACAATTGGGAGTCCATTTAGGCATGTCCGTCTGTATATCTGTCTTGCTGGAGCGCACTATAACTCTCGAACGGATGAATCGATTTGGTCCAAACTTTTGGCCCACGTATTATTTTCACCAAACTTAGTTTAAGTTCAGAGTTAGGCCATATCGCTGGAAATTAAGATTACTGCGAATGTGAGGGATTGAGGTAGTTTTGGAAAATGGGTACGAAGAGTACTAAATGGTACTGAGTTTGGTAGAAATTGGTAATGTACGAAAGGATATAGGAGGAATCCTAAGATTCGGTCTAAATGTTGTATCGAGTGAAGGAACAGAGCTGGAATTCTAACATTTGTTCTAAGTCACTGTTGGTATGTGGGTTATGAAAAGTACTAAATGGTACAGAATTCGGTATAATTTATTATTGAATAAAGGGGTTGCCAGAATTTTTTGAAATTTTAGGAGGAAGTTTCGGAAATTCCTTATGTATTTATATGTAAAGTACTATAATTGGATTTCGCGGAACTGATAGAGCTGGAAATGAGAATCACGGTTTGTATATGTGATATAAGGAGTTAACAAAATAATAAATTGTACTAAAATTTGTCTTGGTTTTATTTACTACAAGAATGTTTTCAGACACCTTGAAGTTTTTTCTGATTAAAATAGCTGCAAATTTGCACATAAGATTACCAGTGGTTAAAAATTTCTCCCCCAAAAAATTAAGGATATAGAACCCCGTATTGTGTAGCCCCCATATGATGTTTTACCTGAATTGTTAGACCGACTTACCTATATTTTGACATTTAGGGTTCTCATTGGTTAATAAATTTCTCCCCTATTTATATTTATGTCCCGAATGTTTTTTTTAAGGAACAATCATAAAGGCAGCTGTTACCGAGGCTTATGGAGTCATCCGAAAGCGAGGATGATAATGAAGAGCTTCTCAAAGAAATATTGATAAGACGAGAAAAACTATTAATTGATGTGCTGTTTTTTTTTTAAATAGAAACAAGAGAAACACGATCAAAACATACATTGAATGTATTGTGCCAACATACACGGAAGAGGAATTCAGAAGACATTTACGGATATCAAAAAATCTTTTTGAAAGCCTATGCCAAAGCATGGCAGCACTACCAGGTAGTGGTATCACACCAGCTGATCGAATATGAAAAGTCAAATCCCTTTATAAAAAAATTATTTTTGTTGTAATTTCCCCAACAACATAAATAAATTTTTGACATAACATATTAACAATTTTACAATGCCACTACCTGGGTAATTGTGCCATGATGCCAAACGTTATCTGAGTGGGAAACGCAGACAAGAAATATTCTGAAAAGACAAACATACTTGTATTTTTATGGTTTGCTGGCCATGAAGCGTGTAGTTACCGAGACCTTGCAGGCCGGTTTGACATATCCATTTATACGGTAGGAGCAATAATATGAAGGATTTGCCTTTTTTTAAGTTCAATGAGACCCGAAGTTATAAAATGACCTACTTATGAGGATAAGGAAAGTACTGCGCTTTTTTGCCAACAAATGTCTGTTTATAAAGGCGATAGGTAGTACCGCACATTCGATTGTTTATAAATATATTAATTTATTAATTTTTGCAGGTTGTATTGACGGCACGCATATACTATGTAGTTATTGACCCTCCAAGTTCTGGAATGGCCGATTATATGATAGAAAAAGGGGATGTAACTGTATGCTTGGAAGGAATATGTAATGAACAAAAGAAGTTCATTAACATATTAGTTGGGTATCCCGGATCATGCCACGATAGATGGGTTTTCAGAAACTCGCCAATTGGCAAAAAGTTACCTGCGTACTGTGCTGGTAATATTCTTAAGCACATGAATGACTCAACATCCAATGATAAACTTTTTATACCCTACACCATAGGATAAGTTTGTCACTCCGTTTGTAACTACTCGAAATAATCATTGTAGACCGCACGAACTATATACAGTGAATCACAGTCAAAAGTATCCACTTCACTTTCTTTCATTAAAACTGCGATTTCTAAGAGTTAAAGATAGTGATTTCATTCTTTTTTATATTGTTACATTATATTTTATAAAATAAAATTAACGAAATTCAGGTAAATTTAGATAAAAAAAATAAAAATTGTTAAACAACATTGATTTCTACATCACAATGAAAAGTATGCACTCTAAAAGTTTCATGAAACAAAAAGGATTTTTTAGGGTTTCAGACCTTGATATAACATCCTTTGTTATCCCTTACAGCTTTTAGCCTTTTTGGCAAAGATTTAACTAAGTTTTCGGGGAAAGATATCGGAATTTTTCCCCATTCTTCTTGCAAGGCATATTTCAGGGTTCCTATACTTTAGATGTTATTTTTCTTATTTATTTAGGTAATAAAACAATAAATAGTAGTAATAATAAATAGTTTGAAGTAAATATTTTCTCTTTTTGAATTTAATTTTTAGCCCTGAAAAGGGCTGTTAGATATTATGCTTTAGTTTTCTACAAAAATACAACACCAGTACCATGTGGGGAATTTTGTCCTAATAATGAAAACGCGTTTCTTAGATCGATTCGGTGAAAAAAGTCTCCACACCAACTTTGATTACTAAAACCCTTTTGATGCTTTTTCTACTTATAATTTTAAATTTGCTTTGTTTGAATAAATATTTATAAACGTTACTAAAACGTTGCCTTAGCTGTGTTCCTTTACTTACCTGAGGTTACCATTTTTACCATTTGTTACCATTTTTAACCTGCAAAGCGTTCCTTAACCCCGAAAAGTTGCAAAACTGGAAGCAATTTTTAAGAGAGTGAGAGTGGAGAGAGAGCGAAAATGGCTTTCTCTTCTACCACAGGCTACCAGCAAAATTTCTGCACGTAGAAAATGGCAGAACTGATTTTTCGACTTTTGTTTGACGATTATTTCACAAAATGGACGAAAACCGAAGAAAAAGTCGAACACTGACAACACTAATTAAAAACTGTGAAATTAAAGACGAAAATTGATTTTTTATGTTTTTTTCTGACATTGCTGCCTGATCTACCATTTTTCCGTTCCTTTACTTTTCTGCTAAAAATGTTCATGAGAGAGCAATTTTGAACAATTTTGACACTTTTCTCTTTTACCACTCTTACCATTAAAAAAGTAAAGGAACAAAGCTCTTATTTTATTCCCACGATTCAACATTAAAGAGAAAGTAAACAAAGCGACTCGCTTATAAACAAATATCTCAAGTATCCAGAATTTTTTGTTTTTGGGAATGCGTTGTGATTTCAATAATTTGCTTGTTTATGGGGGATTTTTTTTTAATTATAGCGTTTGCTGTGGAGATTGAAATTGAAAACATACAAATTTTGTTTTTTAATTTATTTTCACCCATAACCGAGGGGAAATTGTTTATGTACTTAAGGATTGTCATACAAATTTAATTAATTAATTTAATTAATGATTTGGGAGACAAGTGGTTGTTTCCGTGATCAAATGTTCTTATGTTATACTATGCATTTAAATTGTATGTAATAGATTTCGAAAACTAACGAACCTCCCATATTAAAAAATATAATGATATATTTACCATTTACCTTCAATTTCATTGGTTATTTTAGAATGAATTCAAGTAACACTCGTGATTTTTTAACTAATGCCATTGGCCTTCTAAACAACATGTTTAGAAGCCAAACGGCTTTAATGGAAAGCACGTTCGAAAAGCAATGCCAAGCAATGAACAATTTTTTCGCATTGCATTCATCGGGTATTCAATATGTTACTGTGCCTCCTGAACTGCCTTGTACCTCGGGTATTCAATATGTTACTGTGGCCCCTGAGTCAGAGTTGCCTTGTACCTCGGGTATTCAATATGATACTGTGGCTTCTGAGTCAGAGTTGCCTTGTACCTCGGGTATTCAATATGTTACTGTGGCCCCTGAGTCAGAGTTGCCTTGTACCTCGGGTATTCAATATGTTACTGTGCCTCCTGAACTGCTTTGTACCTCGGGTATTCAATATGATACTGTGCCTCCTGAACTGCCTTGTACCTCGGGTATTCAATATGATACTGTGCCTCCTGAACTGCCTTGTACCTCGGGTATTCAATATGATACTGTGCCTCCTGAACTGCCTTGTACCTTGGATGATGAGTTGACAGATGACAATACCAACAGTGATAAGTAATTATCTAAATAAATAATAAATAAATAATAAATAAACGCTTGTGAGTGGACCGATACAGCCCACCTTCGATCTTAAAATAATTTTGGACAAAATATTACGAAAGACAAAGTTTGGACCGAATCGGTTGATCCATTCGAGAGTTATGGTGCGCTCCAGCCAGGCAGACGGACGGACATTGCTAAATAAACTCCAAATTGTTTGAAACGGATTTCGTCCAAACGTACTTGGGGTCTAAAACCATTATTTCGATGAGACACATTTTGCCCGTATGAAAGAGTATATACCCTCGTTAGCATAAATGCTGAGCGTATAATGACATGACAGTGCGGGTTTGATCATTACAGCGCGTTACTCTTCAATGTATACGCAGTTGGGGAAAGCTAAAACTTCGATGGGATGGCGTAGTAAGAGATAGAGTAAAATGTTGAGAAAAGATTAATATCGAATTTCAACCCTAGGTGTTTGCCAAGGAGATATTGATTCTTATTTACCTTTAAATACATTGGCTACGACCGTTCGTAGATCGCGCGTAGTACAATTGGCACAAATATACTAATTGTACTTTTTGAGACTCGTGCCAAAAACTCCATATGTAAATGCAGGGTGTGTTTGGATGAAATTTGTTTCAGACAATTGGGAGTCCATTTAGGCATGTCCGTCCGTACATCTGTCTTGCTGGAGCGCACGATAACTCTCGAACGGATGAATCGAATTGTTCCAAACTTTTGGCCCACGTATTATTTTCACCAAACTTAGTTTAAGTTCAGAGTTAGGCCATATCGCTGGAAATTAAGATTACTGCGAATGTGAGGGAATGATTTAGTTTTGAAAATGGGTACGAAGAGTACTAAATGGTACTGAGTTTGGTAGAATTTGGTAATGTACGAAAGGATATAGGAGGAATCCTAAGATTCGGTCTAAATGTTGTATCGAGTGAAGGAACAGAGCTGGAATTCTAAAATTTGTTCTAAGTCACTGTTGGTATGTGGGTTATGAAAAGTACTAAATGGTACAGAATTCGGTATAATTTATTATTGAATAAAGGGGTTGCCAGAATTTTTTGAAATTTTAGGAGGAAGTTTCGGAAATTCCTTATGTATTTATATGTAAAGTACTATAATAGGATTTCGCGGAACTGATAGATCTGGAAATGAGAATCACGGTTTGTATATGTGATATAAGGAGGTAATAAAATAATAAATTGTACTAAAATTTGTCTTGGTTTTATTTACTACAAGAATGTTTTCAGACACCTTGAAGTTTTTTCTGATTAAAATAGCTGCAAATTTGCACATAAGATTACCAGTGGTTAAAAACTTCTCCCCCAAAAAATTAAGGATATAGAACCCCGTATTGTGTAGACCCCATATGATGTTTTACCTGAATTGTTAGACCGACTTACCTATATTTTGACATTTAGGGTTCTCATTGGTTAATAAATTTCTCCCCTATTTATATTTATGTCCCGAATGTTTTTTTCTTTTTTAAGGAACAATCATAAAGTCAGCTATCACGAGGCTTATGGAGTCATCCTCATCCGAAAGCGAGGATGATAATGAAGAGCTTCTCAAAGAAATATTGATAAGACGAGACAAACTATTAATTGATGTGCTGTTTTTTTAAATAAAAACAAGAGAAACACGATCAAAACATACATTGAATGTATTGTGCCAACATACACGGAGGAGGAATTCAGAAGACATTTACGGATATCAAAAAATCTTTTTGAAAGCCTATGCCAAAGCATGGCAGAACTACCAGGTAGTGGTATCACACCAGCTGATCGAATATGAAAAGTCAAATCCCTTTATAAAAAAATTATTTTTGTTGTAATTTCCCCAACAACATAAAGAAATTTTTGACATAACATATTAAAAATTTTACCTGGGTAATTGTGCCATGATGCCAAAGGTTATCTGAGTGGGAAACGCATAAAAACATGCGGCCAGACAAGAAATATTCTGAAAAGACAAACATACTTGTATTTTTATGGTTTGCTGGCCATGAAGCGTGTAGTTACCGAGACCTTGCAGGCCGGTTTGACATATCCATTTATACGGTAGGAGCAATAATATGAAGGATTTCCCTTTTTTTAAGTTCAATGAGCCCCGAAGTTATAAAATGGCCTACTTATGAGGATAAGGAAAGTTCTGCGCAAATGTCTGTTTATAAAGGCGATAGGTTGTACCGCATATTCGATTGTTTATAAATATATTAATTTATTAATTTTTGCAGGTTGTATTGACGGCACGCATATATGTAGTTATTGACCCTCCAAGTTCTGGAATGGACGATTATATGATAGAAAAAAGGGATGTAACTGTATGCTTGGAAGGAATATGTAATGAACAAAAGAAGTTCATTCAACATATTAGTTGGGTATCCCGGATCATGCCACGATAGCTGGGTTTTCAGAAACTCGCCAATTGGCAAAAAGTTACCTGCGTACTGTGGTGGTAATATTCTTAAGCACATGAATGGCTCAACATCCAATGATAAACTTTTTATACCCTACACCATAGGATGGGGGTATATTAAGTTTGTCACTCCGTTTGTAACTACTCGAAATAATCATTGTAGACCGCACGAACTATATACAGTGAATCACAGTCAAAAGTATCCACTTCACTTTCTTTCATTAAAACTGCGATTTCTAAGAGTTAAAGATAGTGATTTCATTCTTTTTTATATTGTTACATTAAATATTATAAAATAAAATTAACGAAATTCAGGTAAATTTAGATAAAAAAAATAAAAATTGTTAAACAACATCGATTTCTACCTCACATTGAAAAGTATGCACTCCAAAAGTTTCATGAAACAAAAAGGATTTTTTAGGGTTTCAGACCTTGATATAACATCCTTTGTTATCCCTTACAGCTTTTAGCCTTTTTGGCAAAGAGTTAACTAAGTTTTCGGGGAAAGATATCGGAATTTTTCCCCATTCATCTTGCAAGGCATATTTCAGGGTTCCTATACTTTAGATGTTATTTTTCGTATTTATTTAGGTAATAAAACAATAAATAGTAGTAACAATAAATAGTTTGAAGTAAATATTTTCTCTTTCTGAATTTAATTTGTAGCCCTGAAAAGGGCTGTTAGATATTATGCTTTTGTTTTCTACAAAAATACATCACCAGTACCATGTGGGGAATTTTGTCCTAATAATGAAAACGCGTTTCTTAGATCGATTCGGTGAAAAAAGTCTCCACACCAACTTTGATTACTAAAACCCTTTTGATGTTTTTTCTACTTATAATTTAAAATTTGCTTTGTTTGAATAAATATTTATAAACGTTACCAAAACGTTGCCTTATTTTATTCCCACGATTCAACATTCAAGAGAAAGTAATCTCAAGTATCCAGAATTTTTTGTTTTGGGGAATCCGTTGTGATTTCAATAATTTGATTGTTTATGGGAGATTTTTTTTGTAATTATAGCGTTTGCTGTGGAGATTGAAATTGAAAATATACAAATTTTGTTTTTTAATTTATTTTCACCCATAACCGAGGGGAGATTGTTTTTGTACTTAAGGATTGTCATACAAATTTAATTAATTAATTTAATTAATGATTTGGGAGACAAGTGGTTGTTTCCGTGATCAAATGTTCTTATGTTATACTATGCATTTAAATTGTATGTAATAGATTTCAAAAACTAACGAACCTCCCATTTTAAAAAATAGAATGATATACATATTTACAATTTACCTTAAATTTCATTGGTTATTTTAGAATGAATTTAAGTAACACTCGTGATTTTTTAACTAATGCCACTGGCCTTCTAAACAACATGTTTAGAAGCCAAACGGCTTTAATGGAAAGCACGTTCGTTCGAAAAGCAATGCCAAGCAATGAACAATTTTTTCGCATTGCATTCATCGGGTATTCAATATGTTACTTGCCTCCTGAACTGCCTTGTACCTCGGGTATTCAATATGTTACTGTGGCCCCTGATTCAGAGTTGCCTTGTACCTCGGATATTCAATATGATACTGTGGCTCCTGAGTCAGAGTTGCCTTGTACCTCGGGTATTCAATATGTTACTGTGGCCCCTGAGTCAGAGTTGCCTTGTACCTCGGGTATTCAATATGTTACTGTGCCTCCTGAACTGCCTTGTACCTCGGGTATTCAATATGATACTGTGCCTCCTGAACTGCCTTGTACCTCGGGTATTCAATGTGTTACTGTGCCTCCTGAACTGCCTTGTACCTCGGATGATGAGTTGACAGATGACAATGCCAACAGTGGTAAGTAATTATCTAAATAAATAATAAATAAATAAACGCTTGTGAGTGGACCAATACAGCCCATCTTCGAACTTAAAATAATTTTGGACAAAATATTACGAAAGACAAATTTTGGAGCGAATCGGTTGATCCATTCGAGAGTTATGGTGCGCTCCAGCCAGGCAGACGGACGGACATTGCTAAATCAACTCCAAATTGTTTGAAACGGATTTCGTCCAAACGTACTTGGGGTCTAAAACCATTATTTCGATGAGACACATTTTGCCCGTATGAAAGAGTATATACCCTCGTTAGCATAAATGCTGAGCGTATAATGACATGATGGGATGGCGTAGTAAGAGATAGAGTAAAATGTTGAGAAAAGATTAATATCGAATTTCAACCCTATGTGTTTGCCAAGGAGATATTGATTCTTATTTACCTTTAAATACATTGGCTACGACCGTTCGTAGATCGCGCGTAGTACAATTGGAACAAATATACTAATTGTACTTTTTGAGACTCGTGCCAAAAACTCCATATGTAAACGCAGGGTATGTTTGGATGAAATTTGTTTCAGACAATTGGGAGTCCATTTAGGCATTTCCGTCCGTATATCTGTCTTGCTGGAGCGCACGATAACTCTCGAACGGATGAATCGGTTTGGTCCAAACTTTTGGCCCACATATTATTTTCACCAAACTTAGTTTGAGTTCAGAGTTAGGCCATATCGCTGGAAATTAAGATTACTGCGAATGTGAGGGATTGAGGTAGTTTTGGAAAATGGATACGAAGAGTACTAAATGGTACTGAATTTAGTAGAATTTGGTAATGTACGAAAGGATATAGGAGGAATACTAAGATTCGGTCACTGTTGGTATGTGGGTTATAAAAAGTACTAAATGGTACAGAATTCGGAATAATTTATTATTGAACAAAGGGGTTGCCAGAATTTTTTGAAATTTTAGGAGGAAGTTTCGGAAATTCCTTATGTATTTATATGTAAAGTACTATAATTGGATTTCGCGGAACTGATAGAGGAAATGAGAATCACGGTTTGTATATGTGATATAAGGAGGTAATAAAATAATAAATTGCACTAAAATTTGTCTTGGTTTTATTTACTACAAGAATGTTTTCAGACACCTTGAAGTTTTTTCTGATTAAAATAGCTGCAAATTTACACATAAGATTACCAGTGGTTAAAAACTTCTCCCCCAAAAAATTAAGGATATAGAACCCCGTATTGTGTAGCCCCCCATATGATGTTTTACCTGAATTGTTAGACCGACTTACCTATATTTTGACATTTAGGGTCCTCATTGGTTAATAAACTTCTCCCCTATTTATATTTATGTCCCGAATGTTTTTTTCTTTTTTAAGGAACAATCATAAAGGCAGCTAACACGAGGCTTATGGAGTCATCCTCATCCGAAAGCGAGGATGATAATGAAGAGCTTCTCAAAGAAATATTGATAAGACGAGACAAACTATTAATTGATGTGCTGTTTTTTTTTTTTAAATAAAAACAAGAGAAACACGATCAAAACATACATTGAATGTATTGTGCCAACATACACGGAGGAGGAATTCAGAAGACATTTACGGATATCAAAAAATCTTTTTGAAACCCTATGCCAAAGCATGGCAGAACTACCAGGTAGTGCTATCACACCAGCTGATCAAATATGAAAAGTCAAATCCTTTTATAAAAAAATGTTTTTGTTGTAATTTCCCCAACAACAAAGAAATTTTTGACATAACATATTAACAATTTTACGATGCCACTACCTGGGTAATTGTGCCATGATGCCAAAGGTTATCTGAGTGGGAAATGCATAAAAACATGCGGACAGACAAGAAATATTCTGAAAAGACAAACATACTTGTATTTTTATGGTTTGCTGGCCATGAAGCGTGTAGTTACCGAGACCTTGCAGGCCGGTTTGACATATCCATTTATACGGTAGGAGCAATAATATGAAGGATTTCCCTTTTTTAAGTTCAATGAGCCCCGAAGTTATAAAATGGCCTACTTATGAGGATAAGGAAAGTTCTGCGCTTTTTTGCCAACAAATGTCTGTTTATAAATGCGATAGGTAGTACCGCACATTCGATTGTTTATAAATATATTAATTTATTAATTTTTGCAGGTTGTATTGACGGCACGCATATATGTAGTTATTGACCCTCCAAGTTCTGGAATGGACGATTATATGATAGAAAAAGGGGATGTAACTGTATGCTTGGAAGGAATATGTAATGAACAAAAGAAGTTCATTAACATATTAGTTGGGTATCCCGGATCATGCCACGATCATGCCACATGAATGGCTCAACATCCAATGATAAACTTGTTATACCCTACACCATAGGATGGGGGTATATTAAGCTTGTCACTCCGTTTGTAACTACTCGAAATAATCATTGCAGACCGCACGAACTATATACAGTGAATCACAGTCAAAAGTATCCACTTCACTTTCGTTCATTAAAACTGCGATTTCTAAGAGTTAATTAATTATAGTGATTTCATTCTTTTTTATATTGTTACATTAAATATTATAAAATAAAATTAACGAAATTCAGGTAAATTTAGATAAAAAAAATAAAAATTGTTAAACAACATCGATTTCTACCTCACAGTGAAAAGTATGCACTCTAAAAGTTTCATGAAACAAAAAGGATTTTTTAGGGTTTCAGACCTTGATATAACATCCTTTGTTATCCCTTACAGCTTTTAGCCTTTTTGGCAAAGATTTAACTAAGTTTTCGGGGCAAGATATCGGAATTTTTCCCCATTCTTCTTGCAAGGCATATTTCAGGGTTCCTATACTTTAGATGTTACGATTTTTTATATTTGTCTCCAAAATACACCATATATTACCAATACCATACCCTAAACACACAATTTCAACAGTAAAGCACAGAGGAGGCTTTGGTGGTATGGCGTTGTGTGAGTGCTTCCAGTGTAGGAAATCGTGTCTTTATCGAAGGAATTAAGGATAAGATGTATTATTTAAACATTCTGAAAGGATTATTTGCAATTTAGGCGCTAAAAAAATGGGATTTGGGACTAGGGATACATAACAGAAAGCAAAAGTCGACTTTTCGATTTTCACTTACAACTGAAAACTTGACTTTTCGATCTTATGATTTTTACTCCGAACTGAAAACTCGATTTTCGATTTTTACTCGGAACTGAAAACTCGACTTTTCGATCTTTTGACAACTATTATCCTATTGTTTTCAAGAAGCTTCTTAACAGCTGACGCATTTTGATTATTTTCCTTATTTTCCATTCATTGCATTTTTTTGGAACTGGAACACACGATAATTCAAGGACACATTGCTGAAGACAATTACATCTGGTAAGTTGATTGAAAGCAAGAAATGGCAAACCAATAATTTCATTCTTTGTCTCATAGGATATTCATGGACTTTCGCATGTACAGTATGCAAAGTTCATATTCGTACACCCCTAAAAAATTAATAAAATCGTTATTAATTCCATATTTGATGTGCAAATATGAAATAATTGATAGGAATTACCATAACAAATAAAGATTCAAGAATAGCAAAACAAATTTTTAATTTATTCCGTCATTTAGGTATAGATGGCGCCTGTGTGGGTGGCAAAGTTCGTATTCGTACACCTATAAGCACTATATATTTGGAGTTTTTAAGGATTTTCAAAGCAAAATACTGCACATTTTTGTTCTTTTCTTCTTTTGGAATGCCTCTGCTATAGAACTATCTAAAAATAACGGCAATTTTATTAAAAATTTTGCATGAATAAAAAGTTAGACGAATATTTGAAATACTTAAGAAAAATTTGCTAGATATGATTAACTATTGCAAATTATTCCCGAATTTTGGACGAAAATAGCTAATAGCAGTCCTTCTGTAATAATATTCGAGGTCTAATATGAAAATAAATGTTGTCAGCGTTGGGAAATGCAAAGAAACGTAATCCGGGCTTAGATAAAGTAAACACATTTTTGGTTTCTACTTGGTGAAAATAGCAAGTTTCGTTTTATATTTGACATTAAATGTATTGAAGTTTTATAATATGGTTTCGAAAATCATTTTATGTCAAGACATATCGGAAATTACGAGGAATAATAAATTTTTAAGGAAGAAAATTTACCCCCATAAAAAATAACTCGTTTCTTCAAAAGGTTGACCCACGTTCTTTCCTGGACAATTTACTTCATTCTTTTGACATTTTTGTACTCACTTTGGATCCTTCGGTAAAGAAAAATAATTTTTAAGAAGTAAAAACCATTATTTTCGCAATTTTGGCAGCCATAACCCTCGTTCATAGTAATCATAGAATTTCAGTCGTACGCAGACAGTATGAAAACTTGTACAGTTTAGTTTTTCTTCATAATTTCTCACAGTTTTCGACATAAAATGATTTTCGAAGCCGTATTCTAAAACTTCAATACTTTTAATGTCAAGTATAAAACGAAACTTGCGATGTTTACCAAGTAAAAACCAAAAATGTGCTTACTTTACCTAAGCCCGGATTACGTTTCTTTGCATTTCCAAACGCTGGCAACATTTATTTTCATATTAGACCTCGAATATTGTTACAGAAGGACTGCTATTTACTATTTTGGTACAAAATTCGGGAATAAATTGCAACAGTTAATCATATCTAGCACATTTTTCTTAAGTATTTCAAATATTCGTCCGACTTTTTATTTATGCAAATTTTTTGATAAAATTACCGTTATTTTTACATATTTCTATACCAGAGGCATTCTAAAAGAAGAAAAGAACAATTTGCGGTATTTTGCTTTGAAAATCCTTAAAAACTCCAAATATATAGTGCTTATAGGTGTACGAATACGAACTTTGCCACCACACAGGCGCCATCTATACCTAAATAACGGAATAAATTAAAAATTAGTTTTGTTATCCTTCAATCTTTCTTCGTTATGGTAATTTCTATCAATTATTTCATATTTGCACATAAAATATGAAATTAATAACGATTTTATTCATTTTTTAGGGGTGTACGAATATGAACTTTGCATACTGTATGTACAAAAAGAACTTCCACCATAACTAAGGAATAAAAGGATCCAAAAACGTTTATAAAAACAAGTTGACTCGGAATTCCCACACAGAGCTGAAATTTCTGTTATTGAAATATCTTGTTCTTTTGATTACAATATATACATATACATATATAAGTGGGTTTTGGCCAACAAGTTTGTAACACATCGAAACAATGCAAAATACTTATAGATACCAAAATGAATGTCCTATCAGGCCTGGCTATATGTGTCTTTCCCTCCGTCCGTCTGTCCATCTAAACCTTGTAATCACGGATCGTCACGAAATTTTGGCGGTTAATGGGAGTCCATAAGGCGAAGAAGCCTATTAATTTTGGTTACGATCGGATTACTTGGAGAAAAAGTCTCAAGTTTTTTATCAGTCGTATTCCAAAAGAAAGCCCGTCAATGGATGAGGAAAATATCACCTTTATTATGATGTAAAATAGGTTGGAGCACATCTCACTTCCCATTTCTCAGCTGGTTGGATGCGTTTCAACAATGAAGACATTCTGAGCTTTAAAATGTTCCCAATTGCGTTACCAGCATTGGTGAAATGCTTGTGATTTTGAGATGCTGGGTTATTGCAGTTTACGGAATTTTGTTTCCATGTCAGATATTAGGTGTGTTCGTTTACTCAATAATTTGTTCAAGTCCAGTAACTTCTTGTAAGCGAGTAATGCCATGTTCATACCAGCATTTGAATCACGTTGTTCGCTCTCATAATTATGTACACGAATTAACCCGTTCATACGACATGGTACACAATTCATAGCAACATGATTCATATTTTCATACTTTTTATTTACTGAATTTAAAGAAAGTTTCAGCCAAAAGACGAGTAAAATTAGTTGATATAAACTGAAAAATATTTGTCCTTCTTTCTGATATCTATTTAATATTAAGTAATATTATTTTCATTCATCTTTTCTATTTTTTCTCAAAATTTCGGTGTTTTCAGCACATTTTTTTTAATTTTTCTATTTTCAAAATTATAGAGAGAGAGACCTGCCAAAATAACTTTTTGGTATACAGACTTTCTGGCAGGCATTTGATTTTTGTTTCTAAATTTGAACGCGAATTTAAAACGATGGACAAGAAATGCAGCCGTAGTAAAAGAGAAGAGAAAATTTGCTATCATTTGAATGTATACTAGTCGTTAAACCGTTTACTTTTCATTCAAGTTTTGCAGTTTTTCTAAAAATATTTGGGTTTTTAATAAATTTTTAAATGTTATATTTTTTCTGTCATAATTTTTTTCGATAAATTCTCTCATTTGTTAGAGATGAACATATTTTATCGTCGTTCTGTGAGTAATTTAAATTGAACAATGTACAAAACTCGTTGTTCGTTCTCAAAATTTTGTATGGAAAATTAAGTAATTATATCGTAATTTGGGGTCGAACAACGAATAGAGAACGAATTACCGTCAGTCTGAACAAGGCATAAGGTCACTGACATTGTACTGTAGAATAAACGAACAACATCCAGTAACAATTTGTAAAAAAATTGAGTAAACGAACACACATATTGATTCTGTTGGACATACATACATATTTCAAGGAGAGAGGTTGATAATGAAACTAAAGGTAGAGTTACATTAGGCAAATATTTGCTCCAGGACCCTCAGTGTGCGCTTACCCAGAGCAAGTTAGCATAAATTCAATGTATTATTAACACTCACTTGACCTCAGTAAGCGCACAATGCCGGTCGCTGGAGCAAATATTTGCCTAATGTGACCTTACCTTAAGCTTTAAATTAGTACAAAATGGCTATTTATGGTAAAATATCAGAGTTATCGCAAAAGGCCCTAATATATCACAATTTTAATATAATGAAGTTTTTACTTTAATGACAAATAAGTACCACTGATTATATTTCGTGTATTAAAGGCGTGTAAAATTCTAATCAAAAAGACCAGCGAAGCGTTTAATCAGTAAATCGCCTGAACGCTTTTTAAATAAATCGCTATGCAAGTCGGAATTTTTAAGGGATTTTTAGGTTTTTCACGATTTTGCTTAGAAACGGGACAAAAGAATATGTTGTAGCTATGAAAATTCTATACAAGGTGGACCTTTACTATATTTCGTAGGTTTTACCGTTATTGAGGTATAAAAGTTCAAATGGGGACAATGCATTGACTGTATCGCTTCTTAATAAAACAATGTCATGGTGTAATTTTATGAAATTGCAGTAGTGGGGAAATCTATTTAAGAACCCCTAGTTTCATGCACGAATACAAACAACTGACAATACGGAAGTCGGCCACTGTATGGAGTTTGAAATCTCCTATAATCTGTCAATTTTTTAAATAAGATTTTTGCGGAAACCCCTTAGCCGCAGCATGTACATTAGAGTTGTGCCAAAGGAACTATATGGAACTATCTCGTTCACTTCGCAGTTCCAATGGCCCACTTTTTTTCTTTGCACGAACTGCGTATACTTAACAGCACACGTTATATTTCATGATGTTACTCATACGTTTTGGAACTAGTACAAGGAACTAGGAACTAGATGACCCAACTCTAATGTACATGTTTTAGAAAATTACCATGTGATATATGGTCTGTTCCAGAACTGCAAAAACCTATTAATTTTTACTTTCTTTGCGGCATTATAAAGGAAAAATTGTTATCGTAGTAGATGTATATTCTTGCAGTTCTGGAACAGACCGTTGTAACAGTGTTTATTATTATATTTGTTATTCTCGTATTCTCCAAATAATAGTTTGCTAATTCTGAAAAGTGAGTTTTGCAGGACAAGCTCTAAAAGTTTGGAAATTTCTTTGACCTTCAGTACTATGCTAAGTAAATATTTGTTTATAACTTCTGTTCGGATTGTCCGATCATTACCAACATTTTACAGAATTTAAGTTAAAGGATGTTAAATATAAAAATGTAAAGAGCTCGAAAACATGCAAAGTGGACTTAGCATACTATTGTTTGGAGGTGTCGAATTGTTCGAAATATTTTGATAAAGTTATCCAACGCAAGGCAAATGGCTATATGGAAGTCAGACATACTTTATGAAAAATTTTTAATGAAATCACTCTAGTGTGGACCGGGACTATCCATTTAGAGGACTAATATGGAATCATTAGAAATAAACATACCAATACCAGTAGTGGGATTCTCTAACTCATTTTTTGAGTTACCGACAAATGTCGGTAAAATTAAAACGCTTATAATTTCGGTAATTAATGATGTTTGTCGGTAAGTTAGCGACGAGCAAACAGTAGTCGTAAAATTCTTCCGATAGCAAGAGTGATGTCAACTTTTATTTGCATTTTTCATTCATAATTTTGCGTTTTAATTTGATCGATTTTTGTCGGTAACTCAAAAAATGAGTTAGAGAATCCCACTACAGACATTTTCATTCATGTTTTTCGATACATTTAATCAAATGTTAGAATATTTATTTTTGAGTTAAAACAATTTATTGTCAACAGCACTAATAAATATGTACGTACATATGTGATTGTTTCAGTTTTAATTTAACTTTTAATAATTGTACAATGAAAAGAAATATATTTTCAATATAGTTATATACTCATATTTATATATAAACATATAGTTTTAGTTATACATTTATGACATCAAATTAGTTTTTTAAATAAATTGGTATATATATATATATATATATATATATTAATAATTATGGTGTATCATTTTTAGATTTACTAGCTAACATTGATTCAAAATTAATAATATATTTTAAATGATTTCATGTAATTTTTTCCAGATTTATGTTTTAAGTTAGGTGTAAATGTAATTTTATATATATGTACACCCTTTCAGATTTATGTTTTAAGTGTGTTTACATTTTTATGTATGTATATATAACAAATAATTTATAGTGATAAGTAAAAAAGTTATCTTTTAACAGAAAAAAAGGAAATATAACAATTTTTTTAAGAAGCATATCATTTTCATCCAGGAAAATAGATTTTTATGCGCAATACATAAGAATATTTAATTGTGTTTCAAATATTGAGTTGTTAATTATGAACAAACTACAGTACATAAAAAGAAAATATTCATGTCAGTATTCCGAGTGTAGAATTGTGGTTCAGCAAAGTCAAAATCAATTAGAATGTTAATCGGAATGGTCGCAAAACATTGTTATGGTGTTTATAGAGCCGAAAATTTTTAAAATCTGAAACGTAATTAAAATGATGATTATGAAATAAGCAATATTATTATATATGTATGTACTAATATTATATAATATTTTGGCAAATTTACCAATAAATAGAATTTAATTCCACATTTCCTCTCCTAATGATCTTAATAAAACAAGCATGTTTACATGCTGGGGGTTTAGCCGTGATCTTATTTGGCTTGCAATAAGTCCTGCAAGTGAAAATAGGCGCTCGTATGGAACTGATGTTGCGACAATGGAAAGGTATTTTTTTGCAACTTTGGCAACAAATGGGTACTCATTTTCTAAGGCTTTCCAAGTGGCGAATGGGTTTGGATTAGCTTTGCGGCTGGATCATTAATATAGTGCCGTAATTGAGGCGGGTATCCCGAATCATCTATACTAGAAGGCTTTAAATTTCCAACATTGGTGTCCAAAAAATGCCATATATCTGCCGGGTTTACCTGCACTGTTTCAGGCTCTTCAACACTTTCAATTTCCGCTTGAACAGCTTCTCGGGATTTATGTATTTCTTCCTAGACGAGGTCTCCTGAAAAAAAGTATTAATAATTGTATATAAAAGATAACAAAACAAATATGTTTTACTAGTGCTTTTAACGCAACTGCGACGTATTTTGGGTCGGTAAAAGCGAATTTCTTAAAACGTGGATCTAAGAGTGTTGCCAATGAAAATGCTTCCACCATTTAATACTGTGAAATTTTATGTTGATTTCACTTTACAATGTCTCGTTTACTCTTTTTCCCACAAGAGTGGAAGCATTTGACGAAGCTATTTTCTAAGAAATATATGTATATATATATATATATAAGATTATTTGTAAAACATGATATTACTAAGTGTACTGTTTTTAACCCAGAAATAAGAGGAATACATTTACTTATTGTGACATATTTTTCTGCGCTTAGTTCCTTAGTTATAAGGTAAAGCGGCTTCAACACATTTCTGACATCTTCCACAGCGTCTAATTCGGCCCCTGTTAGCATTGTCGGAGGTTTAGATCGACTATTTCGCTCAGTGTGCATTTGCATCAGTACCCTTCCCACTTGGTTTTCTAGTAAAATAAACCGATCTAGCATCTCATAGCAGGAGTTCCATCTTGTTTTAACTTCTTGAACAAGTTTTAAAGCTTTTTGTCCACTTTCCGATTGAAGTTTTTTAGCTCTTTTGTTGCTATTTCGCTCTTTTTAAAAAACTTTACAATGGTTTTCACTTTTTTTATGATGTCTCTTAAGGGGCTTAGATGAGTTTCATTCAGTTCAAAGGAGTCATCAATATTTTCTTCGTAGCTTGGAACTTCGGGGATATTGCTTATGCCAGCAGCCTCATCTTCTAGCAGGTTTTCTGGCACATTAATTTCAATTCGTCAAAGATTCCAAATTTCGTCAAAATCTATATACAGTATGCAAAGTTCATATTCGTACACCCATAAACAATTAATAAAATCGTTATTAGTTCCATATTTTATGTGCAAATATGAAATAATTGATAGGAATTACCATAACGAAGAAAGATTTTATAATAACAAAACAAATTTTTAATTTATTCCTTCATTTAGGTATAGATGGCGCCTGTGTGGGTGGCAAAGTTCGTATTCGTACACCTATAAGCACTATATATTTGGAGTTTTTAAGGATTTTCAAAGCAAAATTCCGCAATTTTTTGTTCTTTTCTTCTTTTGGAATGCCTCTGCTATAGAAATATGTAAAAATAGCCGTAATTTTATTAAAAATGTTGCATGAATAAAAAGTCGGACGAATATTTGTAATACTTAAGAAAAATATGGTAGATATGATTAACTATTACAATTTATTCCCAAATTTTGGACGAAAATAGCTAAAAGCAGTCCTTCTGTAACAATATTCGAGGTCTAATATGAAAATAAATGCTGTCAGCGTTTGGAAATGCAAAGAAATGTAATTCGGGCTTAGGTAAAGTAAACACATTTTTGGTTTCTACTTGGTAAAAATCGCAAGTTTCGTTTTATATTTGACATAAAATGTATTGAAGTTTTAGAATGCGGATTCGAAAATCATTTTATGTCGAAAACTGTGAAAAATTATGAAGAAAAATTAAACTGTAGAAGTTGTCATACTGTCTGCGTACGACTGAAATTATACGCTTACTATGAACGAGGGTTATGGCTGCCAAAATAGCGAAAATAATGGTTTTTACTTCTTGAAAATTATATTTCTTTACCGGAGGATCCAAAATGAGTACAAAAATGTCAAAAGAATGAAGTAAATTGTCCAGGAAAGAACGTGGGGTAACCTTTTGGAAAAATGCACTATTTTCGGGGTAATTTTCTTCCTTAAAAATTTATTATTCATCGTAATTTCCGATATCTCTTGACATAAAATGATTTTCGAAACCCTATTCTAAAACTTCAATACATTTAATGTCAAATATAAAACGAAACTTGCGATTTTCACCAAGTAAAAACCAAAAGTGTGTTTTCTTTACCTAAGCCCGGATTACGTTTCTTTGCATTTCCAAACGCTGACAACATTTATTTTCATATTAGACCTCGAATATTGTTACAGAAGGACTGCTATTAGCTATTTTCGTCCAAAATTCTAGAATAAATTGCAATAGTTACTCATATCTAGCAAACTTTTCTTAAGTATTTAAAATATTCGTCCGACTTTTTATTCCTGCAAAATTTTTAATAAAATTACCGTTATTTTTACATATTTCTATAGCAGAGGCATTCCAAAAGAAGCAAAGAACAAAAAATTGCGGAATTTTGCTTTGAAAATCCTTAAAAACTCCATATATATAGTGCTTATAAGTGTACGAATACGAACTTTGCCACCCACACAGGCGCCATCTATACCTAAATGACGGAATAAATTAAAAATTTGTTTTGTTATTCTTAAATCTTTCTTCGTTACGGTAATTCCTATCAATTATTTCATATTGGCACATAAAATATGGAATTAATAACGATTTTATTCATTTTTTTAGGTGTGTACGAATATGAACTTTGCATACTGTATATGATTTTTATAAATGTTAATGAATTGCATTTTGTAAAAATTATATACATACATATGTACATATTTCTCATCCCCATCTTTACATACATATCACTCATTTCATTAAGTGCACTCCGATTCCGAACATTGTGTCTCAAGACAGACTTGTAGAGCAGTTTTACATGACTGAAATACTCAGGAAATGTCACCAACATTACGCAGAGGCCATTTTTTTAACGTTCAGCATTTTATGTTGTCTCGCCTGGGAATCGATTTCAGGCATTCAGGGTCTGTGATTGCAATTGCAGCACGGTGATATTAAAAACCAACTTACCTAATAGGCTAGATATATCCTCAGGAGTGTAATTATGACCTTTTAATCTGTGTTCCCAGCACACAAACTGTTAGGTCAGTTGTTTTCAAAATGGATTCCAGCTTCTTCAAAAGTATTAGTTGTTGCAATTATAATTTATTCGAACAGACTGCGATTTATGTAAATTTTCTGTATCTCAACAATATCCTATTTAATAAAAATAAATGACAAATCAACAATAAAATCTGCATTTTACGTTCCTTTGGCTTGACTTGTGAAAAATGAAAAGAAATGTCTTAATAATACCGTTATTTTATCTTTATAAGTATGTACAATAGTTTTAATAGTGCAGTCTTGCTCTTACCAATGGAATCTTTTAAGTTTCTTTGCTTTTTCGCTGTACATACTGAAATCTAAAGTACTAAAGATCTAAAAGTCAAAACGAAAAATCGATCTTTCGATTTTCTGCGCAGTCAAAAGTCGACTTCGATTCTTGATTTTGACTTCAAAAAATCGATTAGTCGAATAATCAAAAATCGAGTTGTTTATCCCTATTTGGGACAACATTCCAATTTTATCAATATATGAGCCCCGAGCACAAATCACACATTTTTCTAAAATGGATGCTATGTAACTGTCCAAAAGTGATTCAAACCCCTCCCCGATCCCCGGATTTGAATCCTATAGATAAATTATGGAGTATTTTGGAGACAAATACATATAAAAAATCGTAACATCTAAAGTATAGGAAGTATGCCTTGCAAGAAGAATGGGGAAAAATTCCGATATCTTGCCCCGAAAACTTAGTTAAATCTTTGTCAAAAAGGCTAAAAGCTGTAAAGGATAATAGAGGATGTCATACCAAGGACTGAAACCCTAAAAAATCTTTTTTGTTTCATGAAACTTTTACCCTGCGTTTACAAAAGTCCTGTCTTCATGTATTGATTGCCAAAAACCCAAAACTTGCCTCTGTGACGTAGGCGTCCAGACAACTGCAAAAACAGTTGTAAAATTATGAATGAAAATCATAGATTTCCTTTGGCTTTCCGTTCACATATTTTGTTTTTGTACCTATTCTTTTGTTTTCAACACATTTAAATTATCATCTCACTTCTTTTTTCACAAAATGTCAAAAATTTATTAACCCTACTGTCTATGAAAAAATCATGGACAGCTTGGAGACGAACGACAAATGTATGTATGTGTTAGTAAATCAGAGTTGCATTTGAAGACAAACTGTCTGGTGTAAACGCCTAGTTAGAGTGCATAATTTTCACTGTGAGGTAAAAATCGATGTTGTTTAAAAAATTTTATTTTTATACACTCCACCATAGGATGGGGGTATATTAAGTTTATCACTACGTTTGTAACTACTCGAAATAACCATTGTAGACCCCACAACGTATATATATTCTTGATCAGCGGGCAATTATACATCGATATAGCCATGTCTGTCCGTCTGTGGAAATCACTCTGGCGTCCGAACGGATTGAATTATGTAGGTGGATGAAATTTTGGGAAAATCTATTATTTGTACGTAGGACTTTCGGTATTGAAAGCGGGCTGTGTAGGTATAGCCCCCATACAAAATGACAAGTGACGCGTCTTCGTTTTAAGGAATTTTTAAGATGTTTGTCCCATTTTACCACCGAATTGGCTGTAATTTGGTATTTTGTATCTCCAGAGGCCAAAAAAACATTCCTACCAAAGTTGGTTTATATAGGTCCACGTTTTGCTATAGCCCCCACATAACGCCCCATATAATGTATGCGTCATTTTAATATACAATTTGTCAAGTAATTGTTTTCGAACCAAGAAAACTAACAGTTTTCTGTATTAGTTTATGAAAAATGACTTATAATTGTGGTAAAAATGTCCGGTTTATTGCACAAAATAGTTGGTCGACTTATTTAAGACAAGATAGGATGAATAAATAAAAAATTAACCACTTAGTCCAACAAAAAGTAACGAAAACCAATAACTACATGTAATGCAAGTTGTCAAATAAATGTTTTCGAAATGTAGTGAAGTTCCGAAATATCACATATTTTTGTAAATTCTTGAAAATCATGACATTTTATGAATGTTATTCTTAAAAAGGGTTAACTACTAACAAGTATCAACAATATTAGGCATAGAATATCACTACAAGGAGGGTTACCATATGGACCAAGGGAGTATCAGGTTATATTACATGTAAACAGGGTCCTATAGGTCATAAACCGGGAATATCTGAAAACTAACACGTTTTATGAGTTTTTTAGTTCACGAGGATGGACTGCCATCAAATACAATAAATATTACCTACAGCATAATTAGATCAGAAGGGTTACCAGATAGACTAGAAAGGTACCAGGTTATATAAACAGTGAACGAGGCCACCTGGGCCCCGAAACAGGGCACCGAAGTTTGTTTTTTTTTTTACTTAAAATTAATTAAGAGATAATGGCATTTCACTAAACAATCGGAAATATCGCAGTAGGAGACCAATATTGCTTAGAAATGTATGGGGTAAAGGTTTCAACAAATTTCAGAAATGCATACTTCGACCTTTTGGACACATTTCGCGTACTCTGCAGCAGAGATGGTCTGTATGACGACTTTACAGGTTTTCGACGGTCATAAAGGTGTAAACGTCGAAAACGTCATATACCCGTAGAAAACGTATAAAAAGTAGTAAACGTCATAAACCTCAAAAAATGTGTGTTACCATCATATTTTTCACTTAATATTAATTTTGCAAAACTGTCTGTGTAATTGAAGGGCCTCCGTACCTTTTTTGAAAATAACAGCATATTTTTATTAATATTTTAATTTTTAAAATACAGTTGAACCTCGATTATCCGTGAATCGATTTTCCGGGAACCTCCATTATCCGTGATAGAAAAGAAATGTTGGACTTTTTTCATTTTTTCTATTTTTCGTTATAAACTTCATTGCCCGAGAGTAAAAACACACTTTCCAATTAATCTGATTAAGCAAACAAAAGGTAAACAAAGAAAACTGGAAATTCTCCCGTATTACACAATTTGTGTATTTATGGTATCACAAAAACCATGGGACAAAGTCAATTCAGATGAATCTGATGATGATTATATTATGTATCCTTCTAAAATTTGGTGGATTACAGTAACAAATAACAAATAAAAATTGCAGATTTTCATATTATTGTACAATATTATGTCATTTTTACTTAAAAAATATGTTTAAAAACTGCATAAGAGCATTGCCTCCGTTATCCGGGAAAATCGATTATCCGTAATGCCTCCGGTCCCGACCATTACGGATAATCGAGGTCCGACTGTAACTAAAATAATTGAATAAATTGTATTACGCACATAGCACGCCATCTACAATATATTTCGAACACTACCACTGCTTTACATATCTCTAAAACCACACGGTGAAACTTTCATCCGAAAAGTTAGAGGATGAAGGAAATCCTTCACCCAAGCTCCTCTCGCCAAAAAGCTGTGAAAGTTTCGTAGAAGGTCTTTACGGAAGAAAATTTTGGAAAATCTCTCTGGAAAAGTAGGAAAATTGGAAAAATCGAAAATTGAGTGTTTGTATGAATTTTTATTCCTTAATAGCGAGACGAAGTTCGCCGGGTCCGCTAGTTTGTTATAAAATTCGTTTGTTTATTCTGTCAAAAACCTTGTTTTTTGGCTAGGTTTACGACGTTTCCGACGTATGTAATATACGTCAGAAATGTATGTCAGATACGTCATTATTGCAGACAGACCATCTCTGCTCTGCAGTACTACTGTTGTACATTTTTAAGGGGACAATTATGTTGATGGGTAAATAGTGCTTCAGTCTTAGCATGGAAACAAAAAAGTTAGAGAATTTCTCTAAACTCGCTATAAACAGTTGAAATCGGAGGCCTATTAAAAATCAGCATAGACTGACAATATCTTATATATGCATTTCTAAGCGACTTTTTGTAATTTTATGTCGTATTTTGGTTTATGTTGGATAATTTCCTTATCCCTTAATTCAATTTGAGTTAAATAAACAAATTTTAATCCCTGGTTATGCATCCAGGTGGCCTCGTTTACTGTTTATATAACCTGTCACATTTTAGTAGATCTGGCAACTCCCCTGATCTAATAATTCTGTAGGTAATATTTATTGTAATTGATGGCAGTCCATCCTGGTGAACTAAAATAACTCATAAAACGCCTTAGTTTTCAGATATTCCCGGTATAAGACCTATAGGACCCTGTTTACATGTAATATGACCTGGTACTCCCTTGGTTATATGGTAACCCTCCTAGTGGTGATATTCTATGCCTAATATTGTTGATACTTCTTAATAGCTAACCCTTTTTAAGAATAACATTCATAAAATGTCATGATTTTCAAGAATTTACAAAAAAAAATGGGTTATTTTGGAACCTCCATTAAATTTCGAAAACATTTATTTGACAGCTTGAATTATATGTAGTTATGGGTTTTCGTTATTTTTGTTGGACTACGTGGGTCAATTTTTTATTTATACATCCTACCTTGTCTTTAATAAGTCTATCAACTATATAGTGCAAAAAACCCGACATTTTTATCCCATTTATCAGTCATTTTTCATAAATTAATACAGAAAAATGTTAGTTTTCTTGGTTCGAAAACAATTACTTGACAAACTGTATATATTTTGAATGTATTAGTCCCATTTGACAACAGAATCGGTTGCAACTTAGTATTTTGTGTTTCCAGAGGCTAAGAAATATTTCTTCCATAAAATGTTTATATAGGTCCAAGGTCCACATTAATCCAGCAGAATGGCTGAAATTTGTGGTGGAGGGTATAAAAAGTTCGACCCGACAGAACTTAACGCTTTTCCTACTTGTTATTTTTAGGTTACTATTTACTGGGAGATTCAGCATATCCCTATAACCAATTTCCTATCACCCCTTACAAAGACAATGGTCATTTGACCAGATTTTAGAAGCAGTTCAACATTAAATTGAGCTCGGGACGAGTATGCATTGAGTACACTTTCGGAATATTAAATCAACGTTTCAGGCAGCTACATATTACTGCAAATTTTGTCAGAGCCTGCTGCGTTCTTCATAACTTAGCCAACGAAGATGATATATTGACTTTACGTCTGACGTCAACACAAATTTATTGGACGAGCCCTGTGAAGTAACAACTGTATCTCAGGGCAATGTTGTTACACCAAATGAATGAATATGTTTATTTTAAGATTTATTATATTAACTATTTATCAGGTATGTGATGGAAAACGATTCGACTCGTTTTGCCATAAATCGGAATCGTATATCTCTAATTTTGGTGAATATTTTAATAAAATTGACAATGGATTTTAAAAATATTATTCAAATAAGAACCGTTTGCAAAGTAAAACTATATACACTGTCTTACATAAGTATACGTACGCCCCATAAATCTCGGGTTTTAGAAAAAGTAATGATATTTATGAAATTCCAAGTACACAGGTTTATTTCGTCTCACTAATAAACAATATTTAATACAACAAAAGTATATTCCATAATATAAATAACGGTAAATTTTACAAAAACCAAAAAATTATACTTACAAAAGTATACATACGCCCCAAGGAAATATGAGTATTATCGTACAATTTATGAAATTAGCAGCAAAATTTATACATTTTATTGTTTTGGCGAATGTGTCTGTGTGTCCGAGATATATTTTAGAGAGAAAAAAAAATAATTTTTGGGTGTTAAGTGCCGTTATTTAATGCCAAACTTCTTGTATAGCTCGTTAAAGCGGACCCTTGCCGATTTCTTTCCATTTTAGGTATTTGAGTATACAAAAGCCACAATATTAGTGTCAGATTATAGATTTTGAGATCCTAGAAAGCTTTTTAGTTGACCTTGTGCAAACACACCTTGCTGGGTGTCGATAAATTCACATTTTTCCTGGGATATCTCAGGAAGTTAATAGATTCTTCGGAATTCTTGGCTCAAATTACATACAGAAGACCTTGAAGTGTGTTTTAATATGGCGTTATATAATCCTTGGACACCAATTGAATCAGAAATGTACAATTATCCGATACTTTCCGACCCTATATTGACGGTAATGGTTATAATACGAAAACTACGTTGTTCACAGTGTAAATTTCATGCTTTTTGGTAATGATTATATTTTGATGCTTTGGGAGCAGGTTTTTAACAGAATATTTCACATTTCTGATTCAATTGGTGTCCAAGGATTATATAACGCCATATTAAAGCACAATTCAAGGTCCTGTGTACTTGGAATTTCATAAATATCATTACTTTTTCTAAAACCCGAGATGTATGGGGCGTACGTATACTTTTGTAAGACTGTGTATATCATCAACGGCACTCCGATTTATACCATTTTGATTCTGCAAATCGATTCGATTCGGTTTCCATCACATACCTGTATATTCTAAGAATCATATCACATTGTTTTCATAACTCATTGTATTTCATACATTATTGCAATGAATTCTAATTGGTGAAAAAAAAATAAATAAATAAAAAGTCATTGAATTCAATGTTTTAAATTACATAAATTATTTGAGATCATTATTTGGACAAAATTTTCTCATTTGTACTGTTTCATTCATTTGTACTGCTTAAATAACATAAAGGCTGACTTTCGAAACCAAAAATCAACCAAACTACAAAGCTATTAATATAGTTTCTTTAATAAAGATTGCAGAATTTCATTTTTTTCATTTCTAATGCCTCCTTTCTTAAGGCCCTTTCTTCTCTTTTTTCCATCATGGTTTTCATCAAATCTCTTAACTCTCTTTCGCTTTCTTTCCGTTATTTCGCATGCTCCTTTAAATAGTCTTGGAAATGACTATTTATTTTTCATTATTAAACCATTCTATATAATCAATCAAGAAAAAACGGCAAATCAATACCTATCTCAGAAGTATTTAATGCATCAGTATTTGCAAGGTCTTCCGCCGTAACCTTCGCTCTGGATTAATTGACTTCTTCTCCAGAAATATCTCGTCAAGTTTACTAAAAAAATCATACAATTATTTTTCGGAAAACAAAAAAAATATACGAATTTTTACTACGATAAAAAGTTTTCATTTATGATTATTTATTATTTAAATCGATATCATAAGGATCTGTAGGTACACATTTTTATTATTTTTATGCATACATGCTATTGCTTGTTGTTGTACTTACAAAATTATAAAACTTTTTCTATTTCAGGACATCATTAAACCTCAATCATATCGTTGTTCAATTTGAGAATTAAATGGATTTCATAAGTTTTGTGCCCACAGTCAAGACTGAAATTGATCCTTTGGAGAAGGAAAAGGCAAAACATTTGCTCTTGGATAACCTACAGGATTTATTGGCACATAATAAATTTCTTTAAGAGCACTATAAAAAACATGTAGCCAAACTTTCTGAATAGCAAATACTAAAGTGAACAACATAATAAAAGTGTTTTGTAACGTGTTGCTGCGAAATTATTTTCTATGGTCGTGGTTTGCTTGTGGATCACATCAATTTCTATTTAAATCGATAGTATGGCTGACTTTCGTGTCGTCAGTTGCTTTACAAATTACTGAAAATCCTGCGTTGAAAATGTGTATTTTTTGACGTTTTGAAATACGTAGCTTCGCAGTTGTTAAATACAACGGCGTTAAGAAACATAATACTTCTCAGATTTTCAATAATTTGGGTAGCAACTGACGATACGGCAGCCAGCCTATGTTTTGACACAACATAAACAAATCCACTTTAACATTAATGCCAAGGTCTCTGATTTTTTGGCCAAACTAGGCCTGATCAATTTCATTTAATTGTCACTCTGTAAACACGATGCGCCTTAACTAAATTTAAATTTTGTGGCTGGGAGAATTCTGCAGAGGATTGCCCGTTATGATAGGTTTAAAAATTTTTGAGATATAGAAGTTGAGGTCATATTTTTAGGTTTTGTTGTGGATAGAGAAAATCTTATAGCTGTGAAAATTCTCTATAAAATGGATTTACGTAATTTTTTCCTAGGTTTTTTTTTTTCAATATATAAGTTTAAGTTGAAAAATTGCAGTCATCACCTTGTTTTATAAGGGGACGATACAGTCAGTAAGTTGTCAAAATTTGAACTTCTATATCTCAAAAATGGCAATACCTACGAAAACATCATAGAGGACAAACTTGTAGAGAATTTTCTCTGCTACAACTTTTTCTTTAACACCATTTCGATAGGATCGTGAAAACCTAAAAAAGTCTTAAAAATGTAAACTTTGACCGCTATTTATTTGAAAATTCCTCTGGCGATTTTTTTGTTTTGTTTTTTTTTTAAACTTTTCTCATCTATGAACATTGTAGTTTCAGAAACCGCAAAAACTTCCCAGGTGTAAGTACCTTTCATTTAAATTTAGTTAAGGCGCGCCGTGTATATACAATATGTATAAACAAAGCGACAGAATATATGTAAAATTACATATCGTGTAGCATGCCCATTAGCGAGACGAAAACAGCAAAAAACATGTGTAAGTGTAATCATTGTGGTCTTATATTGGCTGGTCCACTGAAAACTCTACAGGGATTAGCAATATTTCCCTAAAAGTAAGCGTGACTACACTTGTCATATAAGAATGCCCAAAGATATCACCGAATGAATACGCTGCACACGACATTAAGCGCACAATGTGTGAGAAGTCCTGGTCTTTTAAAGGCTCACATGAGAACACACACCGGTACACCTCTGTATTATATATTATATATATGAATAATCGTTCGACGAAGACAGTAACAACAGTAACAAATAAAAATAATTACTCCCATTAAGGAAAGGATCCAAGTTAGGCGGGCCCGATTTCAATATAATTTAGAAATTGGACAGATATAGCGAGTTTGGTGCAACAAATACCTCAAATCGAAGGATAATATATGGGAGCTATATCCAAGTCAGTACCGATTCTCACCAAAAGCAATAGCGTTCGTCTTTGGGCAAAAAAAAAACTATTTCCCCCAACTTTCATGCAGACAGACATGCTTAAATCTACTCAGAAAGTGATTCCATGTACATATATGCCTAGACCTAGGAGTCTATCTCCATTCCTTTTGCATGTTACAAACTAATGCATAGGGTAGGGTATAAAAACAAATGACTTATGATGTGTTACAAGGCCATGAAAGGCTTTATCCTTACGATTTTTTTTGGAATGTAAGTGCATATTTTCTATCTTCGGAAAGTCATTTAGGACTCGGTGATCAATTCCAAGAAAATTAAAGGCGGTTTAGTCGTACTTTTTCAGGAGATTCCTCTACCTTCCCTCCCAGTCCTTGGTTTGGCTGGCGTATGTGTTTCACGAAATCGATTATTTCTGTATTTTCGTGACTTTTGCACATTATTTCAACTATATTCGACTAAATTTTCAAAAATAAGCAAACATTCGCTTTATTTCTGCCGTTTTTATAATGAAATATAAACAGTTTTCTCTTTTCTAGGATAGCGTTTTTCTTTAGCCCTAAATTTTAATAATTTGGTATGAAATATAATATTTTTGCACACAGGAACAAATATTGTGTTCGCAATTATTGAAATTTATACTAATATTGCAGAAAAAATTCAATATTGACCGGTTTTTTGCCAAAATATTCAACAAAAGTTACAAAGACCGAATATTTTTGACGCATAGAAAACAGGGTTAAAAACTTCTTTGTTATTCTCGCTTATAGGGTTGCCATGGATCCATGTTACATTAATTTTTTAATTGCCACAGGACCAACATTTTTTTAAGTATTTGGTTTTATGAATATTGGGTATGGGCTTCTAAAATACTGAGGTGTTATTATTGGTGAAATTGAAAACCGAATATTTTTGACACTCACTGTATACATATGCCTAGAACTAGGAGTCTATCTCGTTTCCTTTTGCATGTTACAAACTAATGCATAGGGTAGGGTATAAAAACAAATGCAATTATATTATTGATATATATTTGTGTACTTCAAAAAATACTTTAAAAAACAATTACATAATTTTTATGATAAATATTCCAGATTCATTTTTAAACGAGGACATAGGGGAAACTACCCTCCGGGTTTGAAACTTTGGATAATAATCTATATGTGTAGATGCTAGCCGCTTGTGAAATTGAGAAACAAGAAGTTAAAGGACATGTGGAGCGCAAAAGTGAGTTCGACAAGGTAAAGAGATATATCGGTAACTGTTTAACCTTTTCTTTAAGAAATTCCACACCCTCCTGATGACATAGAGGACGCAATGTATGCGGATGATTGTACGACCTTGGCCTCTGGTGCTATCGTCGATGATGATTGAATATCTACTTAGCTGACCTAATGCAGTTCTTCCATCTGAGGAATATAAAACTATCCGCCGCTAATTTCACTGTCACACTGTTCTCCACTTGGACGGCAGAAATGAGGGCCCCTTCTCTAGAGATTCCTAAAAGCAAATCGGGTTAAAGAAATATGTTAAACCTTTGTGTGGGTGGTAATTTTTTAACATTTACAGAGCTTGGACAAAGAATTTTGCACCAAATGGGTTGCTCCGTTTATGAGATAAAAGGTAGACAGCACCATCAACAAATTGCCTATAATATTCTAAGAAATATAACGATATGTAAGGTGTGAGCCAACGCAGTATTCGGTTCGAGAGTTGCCGTGCGCACTTGCCATGGTGGTCGCAGTGGAATTTTACACCTGTCGGGTAATTTTCTCAAGATGTACGGATTTACCAATCAAAAAACTTTTACCATCGTAATAGATTCCTTGAGTGCAACCAAAACGATTCGAGAGAAGGTCGCGAACTGCACTTTTCCGAAATTTTGTGTGGATGTCGAACTTGATCCATATCTGGTAGAAATATTACGATGTGCAAAGTATAGACCAAATAGTTTATTCCTTCAAAAGTGATCGTAAGCATAATTTTTGCGAAAAAAACTAACTTTTGGGTGTGGGGATGGTACCCGATATGGTCCATCTTCGAACTTAAACTAACTTTGAACAACGTTTATTACCTTTTAAAGGGACATGTTTGTCGATCCCGGCCAGTCTTTGAAATGTGGAGCTGCATGTTTTTATATTGCCGCTCCAAACTATATTTGTTTTATATTTCGGGCTCCTCGGCAATCTTCGCGAACATTTGTTTTTTTTATTTTTTATTGCAGCCGTCTTCCCAACTAAGGACCGCAACTCCTTGTATTTGGTTATTAGGAATGGAATGTTTTCATTCAATTGACATTCAGGCTCAAAGTTGCGTCGGCATCTTCAAGTCCACCAATACGATTTTCCAATGCGTTCCTGTAGTCTGTATCTAAATGATATAGGAGTGTAAACTTGCAACAAAGTTTTTTAGATAACACACAAAACTTACCATGAGCAAGACGCTTACACGTTTCCGGGGAACACTTTAATTCAATTTTCTTTTTTGACTCATTTTCTTTTTTATTTCTAATAGAATACAAAATTTAGGCGTGCAATGCTTTCTTAATGGCGGACAAAATGCTTTGTTTTGATAAATCAGCTGATTGCTTGCTGGTTTTTGCTGGGAAAGTCTATGCTTACTTTTTACAGATCTCGTGTAAAAGAGAATAAGAACTCCTTATGCCATGTTCATACCAGCTTTTGAATAACGTCGTTTGTTCTCAGAATTACGTACACGAATTAACCCGTTCATACGACATGGCACACAATTCATAGCAACATGATTCATATTATCATAGTTTTTGTTTACTGATTTTAAAGAAAGTTTCAGTTTTCTAATTTTTCTATTTTTAAAACAAACGAGAGAGAGACCTGCCAAAATAACATTTTGGTATACAGACTTTCCGGCAGGCATTTGATTTTTGTTTCTAAATTTGTACGCGAATTTGAAACGATGGACAAGAAATGCAACTGCAGTAAAAGAGGAGAGAAAGTTTGTTATTTATAACGTAATTTGGGTTCGAACAACGAATAGAGAGTGAATTACCGTCAGTCTGAACAAGGCATTAATCTCTGAGAAAGTTCTTGCTGGACAATTCTTGCTGAGAAAGTAACCAGACAGACCTAATGTTTATACATAAAGTACCGTTATGTTGATTGCAGCAATATAATGTTATACATAACTCACGAATTTCGCTTCTTTCATGGAGAGTACCTAAAAATTTCAGCTTCGGCCATTTGGGCGTTATGTCCGCCTTGACCCAGGACTAAACGCCCAAAATGAAATTGGGCGTTATGTCCTCCCCCATAGCGGACATAAGGCCCGTTGGGCGTAAAAATAAAAATTTCAATGGTTTTTCCAACAATTTGTCGGCAGAATGGACACAATATTAAGGTACCTTGTTCTTCATGTTTTTGTTTTCTTGTCTCGAAACAAGATTTACAAATCTTTGCATGTCTACATGGCTGCAAAAGCATACATTTTTTATTTAAAAAAATCGCATAAAAGCCCATCCTGAGAGGTAGCTTGGTATTCATCTTCGGATTCACTGTCCGGAAATTGTTTGGTTTAATATCACTGGGGCGAGATTATTAATCTTATTAGTCATCATCTGGAGAAACATCTTCGTTGTTATTTGTTTATTCGCAAGCTGATTTGTAAGAATTTTGACTTGCTCATTCTTGTCGCGATTTCGTTTTTTTGGTGGTTGTGAAATGTCTGCAACACCGTCCAAGATTTGTTTCAAATCCACATACTTATGAAACTCTTGTTGCTTAATTATGTTGTTGTAGAAAATACCAAAACGTACCGTGCATTGGGATTTGTGAACACAAAAAACTGTTGTACGTTTCAACAGCACTCGTTGTTCGCACACACTCACCATGGACAGAAAATTTTTTGGAGTTTCCTAGGAATAAAACATGTTTTTAATGATTTACTGAATAGTTTTCTTTATGCTATGTATACTTACCAAATCTATCCATTGCCGTTCATAATATTCAAAGAATTTATTAAAGACGTTTTCCGATTTAACGTAGCATTTGAGGTTCTTGACTCGTCAGTACTTTTAACAAATTTCGCCAATTCGGAGATTCTTGCTAACTTTCGTCGCAATGCTTGGCAGTAATGAAACCAGCACCCCTTTAGTTGCACCCCTGGATATACCTTAAAAAAACTCAGAACGTGTTCGTAAGCTTTTAGGGTTTTCCTCGACATGAGCACATAAGCGAAAGGAAACTCCGGGAAAATATATTCATTAGTAACTACATTTGCAGAAGTCCTTTAAGCCTTAGTTTTTTTTTGTGGGGTTTTCAGACTTAAACCACTATAACTTAGCCATTTGGTAACCGATTTAAAAAAAATAATAACTTGTTCGAAAGATATTATTCACCCCTTTAAAATTTGAAAATATAAGAAACCCAGATTTTCACTGCTTTTACCGTTATAAAAAATAAAACGAAGTGACCCAAACGAACTAAAGGCATTTTCGTTCTCCATGGATCCCAACACGATGGAATTTTGCGTCAGAATGCTTGAATATTTTTCTGGTCAACTTTTGTAGCACAGTGTCATTTATCGACATTTTCCGGTCTTAAGACCAAAACTGCCTGAAAAAGCATTCCCATGCTTTTGCGATGTATTAGAGAGTTCTTAGTCCGTCTTGGCTACAATTTTTGTCTTTGCGTTGGCTCGAAAATCTCAATGGTTTGGCTGTTATATGCGAAGATGTCAAAAAACGCAGATAAAAACTTAAAGTGAAAATCGGGAGGCTCGATTTTCATCGTAGACATATGGTCCAGTAGACTTTTTGCTCAGTTCAATCCCAGGAATTAGAATCGCGAAGGGCCTATTAAGGTTTTTTTCCCTTCCACACAAATCGCCCCGGCCTAACGTGTACCCTACGAAAATCGTAGCGTACGTCAAGCACACATTTTTGGTACGCAACCACCATCGTAATGTAACAACCACGTACCCAAACGAAATGGTTGCGTACGTACGTTATAAAGGTTGCACGTACATTAAAAGACCACGTAGTGTACATTATTATGTACATTAATAGGGGTAGTGTACACCTGAGTGTTTTTTTATAAAGAAATATAAAATATGAGTGGTATGAGAAGAAACACAACCATAAAAATAAGAGTGAGTAATTGAAATTTTTTTGTTCGTTCGTTTGTTTGTTTGTGCCTTATAGATTCGAAAACCGCTGAACAGATCTTACTGAAATTTTTAGGGTACATTGCTTCATGGCCTGGAATGAAAATAGGCTATACAATTTTTTGAAATTCCGAGTTGATCTGGAGATATAGCATCAAAACCGGAGGTACCTCTAAAAAATTTAGATTTTGTATGCGAATATCTTCAGAACTGTTACAGATACAATCTCCCAATTTGGTATATGACGGAATTTGATGTAGAAATAAATTTACCAAATTATATTCAAATCGGTTCAGATTTGGATATAGCTCCCATGCACATATATTTTCGGCCGACTTCTTTTTTATGCACCAAACACGCTATATATATGTGCAATTTCGCTGAAATTTAGAATATGTAATGGATATTGGCCTAGAAATATATGTGCCAATTTATATCGAAATCGGTTCAGATTTGGATGTAGCTCCTATATATATTTTCTGCCGATTTCATTTCAATAAAATTTGGAACGTTTCCAGAAATACATGTGCCAAATTATATTGAAATCGGTTCAGATTTGGATGTAGCTCCCATATATATTTTCGGCCGATTTTCCGCATTTGATGCACAAAACACGCTATATATGTCCAAATTCGCTGATTTTTGGAATGTGTTACAGAACTTGGTCTAGAAATAAATTTACCAAATTATATCGAAATCGGTTCAGATTTGGATATAGATCCCATATATATTTTAGGCCGATTTTCCGCATTTGATGCACCAAACACGCTATATATGTATGTCCAATATCGCTGAAATTTGAAATGTGTAACGGAATTTGGTCTAGACGTAAATGTGCCAAATTATATCGAAATAGGATCAGATTTGGATATAGCTCCTGTATATATTTTCGGCCGATTTCCGGTATTTTATGCACCAAACTCGCTATATATGTTCAACTAGCAAATGCCCGCTACTTCGTATGCGGAAAGGCAACAAAATATATATAAACAATATTTAATACGGGAATGGTGAATACTGGAGATTCTGTTGTACTAAGACCTATTTTTATTACCAATATTATTTTCGATTGTAGTAAGAATTTAGAAAAAAAAAAAATCTGCAGTATCGCATCCCTACACAACTACCATATTTTTATTTCGAATTTCCAAAACTACGTATCATATTGCAAATTTCAGATTTGACTCCTGGGGCTCAATTCTGTTTCTATGAAAACACAAAATGAAAAGTTTTTTTACGTTTTCATAGCCTAGCTGATTCATGTTCTGTGTCAACAAAAAAACAGCTGTTTATATGTTTTCATATGAAAGGAACAATGCGAAATGAAACACTTTTTTTCATAATCACACATAGTAGGCGATTCTTCTTCTATGCAACCATGAAAAAAAAATTCAAAAATATTATCATATGAAGATTATTTTTTTCAAATATTTTTAAAGTGAAAATGGAGAAGATAGCTCGTGGTAAGAGAGCCTCGGAAGCTCAAAAGGAATATTTAATAAATTTTCTGGAAGAGAATGTGGATCTCGCAAACGATAAGTAAGTATAATTGATTTAAATAATATTGTTGTGAGTAAAAAAGTGTATTTGTGTTTTTTTACAGATTTTGTGCCGTCGATGGAGCCAAATACAGAGAGGATAAGTGGAAGGAAATGGCTGGTAATTTAAATGCTCTTGGAGGAACAAAAAAAGATGGTCCTGACTTGAGGTATACTTTCTACTCATTATGTTTATATTTACATTCATGATTTGTTTTGTTTTACAGGCAACATACTCGGTCAAAATACATGTTAATAAAAAAGGAGGAAAAAAGAAGTGGCATAAATGGTCTCAGAAAGATGAAACAGCTTTCTGAAATAGAAGAGAGAATCATAAACATAACATCTACAGAAGCTGTTGACGGTGACGAAACTCAAGAAATGGGATTACAAAGTATCCAGGAGGAATCAACAAATAACGACACAAATGGATTTTGTATTTCTGAAAACATGATGGAAATACTAACTGAAGATGTTGAAGATACGACAGAAAACATCGAAATACTAGAAAATACCAGTCTTTCTATGATTACAAACCAGAGAAAATCAAAATGAAAGTCCAATCGAAACATGGATGAACCCCAATTTGAAAAATTATTTAAAATAGAAGAAAGTTGGAGCTCATGAGAGCTGCAAACAACTTAAAGGAAGAAGAGATAAGAGCAATAAAAGATCAAACGGAGGCAATGAAAGCCTATACCCAAGTAAAAATTGATATTTTACAACAATTGCAAGACGTAATTATAATTCTTTCTAATAATATTAGCGCTTAAATTTTAATTGTTTTCATTTTTGTTTATTTGAGAATAAGACTAGGCTAATGCGAATTGAAATAAATAAATGTGTATGTACTGTGGACATAATACATACAAAACAATAACATAACATACTGTTGCTATCGGTAGGACTTAACGACAACTTTTTTATAAGAAATAAAGATTATCTAGAAAAACAGTCTTGAACTATTTGCGAACGTTGTCGTTTAGCCATATTTAAGATATTGCGGTTTGAAATATCCACAGATGCCATTGTTGGTTCCTCTATCTCATCCAATAGCTCCAAATCAATGTCAGGATTGGGCACTCTTCTACGAATCAAGTAGTTATGTAGGACCAAACACGCGTTAATTATTAATCCAGCTTTTGGTGGGCTATAATAAAGAGTAGGCCGGGGCGATTTGTGTGGAAGGAAAAAAGTGTTATCGGGCGCCTGGAGTTTCTGCTTCTTGGGATTGTACTGAGCAAAAAAGTCAACTAGACCATATGTCTACGGTGAAAATCGAGCCCCCGGATTTTCACTTGAAGCTTTTTTTCAAGGATTTTCGGATATTTTGGCATATAACAACCAAACCACTGATATTTTCGATCCAACACACAAACAACAATTGTAGCCAAGACAATAATAAAGAACTCTCTAGTACATCGCAAAAGCATTGGAACGCTCCTTCAGGCAGTTATGGCCTCGAGAAGGTGCACATTTTTCGGAAAATATCGACAAATGACACTGTGCTACAAAATGGGACTCAAATTCAGTGGGTGGAAAATCCCTTTCGGAGATGAAAGCCCTTGGTGAGTGTACTAAGAACCCAAAAGGAAATTTTCACCATAGGTCAAGTTTCCGAGATATCGCGTGATTAATGGTTTAATTTTGGCTCCTTAATTTGCGAGAAAATAGCTTTATATCTCTGTTAAGCGTTATTGTAGCTTCATTTTGAGATTACATGTCTTCAGTCAAATCGAGTGGTGAATCTTTTTGTAGAATATTTTATCCCTCTAACTCCATTCCTTTTATGTCCTTTTCGTCCTTTATTTTTTGAACCGTAGTAAAAGTACAACAAGACGAGATTTTACAGCATCCAAATATTCTACAAAAATGTTGTTCAGAAGATTTTAGGTACGGTTCTCATTGATGACCAATCGATATTTCCCCGTTTTCATGGTCCTTTTTGACATTTACCCGTATTTTGTTGAGAAAACTATGTTTTGTTTTTATGTATATTCGTTATTGGTCTGTCGTGCATCTGAAATACTTACCATAAATAGCTCTTGTAATGACGAACACGTTAATAACAAATTTTATTGAAGGATAGATCCGGTTATCTAAACTTTTGAACCGGATATTCTGATATCAAAACCGATTTTGGAACCGGTTCTAAGTAACCGATTAATCGTATATGTATATCATTGGAAAGCTAATAAAATGGTCAATCAAATGACAGCAAGTAGCTGATTACAACTTTCTTGGTTCCGATGCTAGAACAAAAAACCGCTTTCTTAAACCTATTTTGATGTAAAATATCACTGGGTTGAAAAAAATTTTTTGGCGATGAAAGCCGATTAATGCCCGTAATTTCAACGTCTGGGTAAACGGGTACGTAGCTACCTATGAGTTATCTTTACCTACGCGTTTGGTAATTTCTACATGCAATTTACCGAGGGGTGTAAATTTTGAAATCATGTGGTAATATTGGTGATTTTCATTTATGATTTCGTAAAATCATTGCCACATAGAAGTGTTTTACAACTTTAAACACATTGGCAACGATTAACCAGGTAAAATCCTTGGTGTAAGTAACACGGCCGTTTTTGACTCGGTAACGTTACCTATGCGTTGAAATTATAAAATGTTGCTTACACGGGAGATATCTGTGAACTCATAGATAGCTACGTGTTGAAATTACGGGCATAAGATATTTTATAAATCTGGAAAGACAGTTATGCCATAGGTCAAACTTCTGAGTTATTGTGAGATGAATTTGTGTTATGTTGTTTTGTTATCATGCACTTAAAGTTCATCAAGAATGAATTAATTTCGCCATAACTCCGAAGTTTGAACCACGTCAATCCAGTGATTGATTTGATTGACCATTTTATTAGCTTTCCAATGATATACATATACGATTAATCGGTTACTTAAAACCGGTTCCAAAATCGGTTTTGATATCAGAATATGCGGTTCAAAAGTTTAGATAACCGGATCTATCCTTCAATAAAATTTGTTATTAACGTGTTCGTCATTACAAGAGCTATTTGTGGTAAGTATTTCAGATGCACGACAGACCAATAACGAATATACATAAAAACAAAACATAGTTTTCTCAACAAAATACGGGTAAATGTCAAAAAGGGCCATGAAAACGGGGAAATATCGATTGGTCATCAATGAGAACCGTACCTAAAATCTTCTGAACAACATTTTTGTAGAATATTTGGATGCTGTAAAATCTCGTCTTGTTGTACTTTTACTACGGTTCAAAAAATAAAGGACGAAAAGGACATAAAAGGAATGGAGTTAGAGGGATAAAATATTCTACAAAAAGATTCACCACTCGATTTGACTGAAGACATGTAATCTCAAAATGAAGCTACAATAACGCTTAACAGAGATATAAAGCTATTTTCTCGCAAATTAAGGGGCCAAAATTAAACCATTAATCACGCGATATCTCGGAAACTTGACCTATGGTGAAAATTTCCTTTTGGGTTCTTAGTACACTCACCAAGGGCTTTCATCTCCGAAAGGGATTTTCCACCCACTGAATTTGAGTCCCATTTTGTAACACAGTGTCATTTGTCGATATTTTCCGAAAAATGTGCACCTTCTCGAGGCCATAACTGCCTGAAGGAGCGTTCCAATGCTTTTGCGATGTACTAGAGAGTTCTTTATTATTGTCTTGGCTACAATTGTTGTTTGTGTGTTGGATCGAAAATATCAGTGGTTTGGTTGTTATATGCCAAAATATCCGAAAATCCTTGAAAAAAAGCTTCAAGTGAAAATCCGGGGGCTCGATTTTCACCGTAGACATATGGTCTAGTTGACTTTTTTGCTCAGTACAATCCCAAGAATCAGAAACTCCAGGCGCCCGTGATGATGTTCAAATCGCCCCACTCTAATAAAGAGTCCTTTCTTTAGACAAGCAGAGCATGTGCAGTGCCTCCATTAGCTGCCAGGATAACATAGTCCGAATCACATATTATCATAACATTTTTAGAATGTCTTCCTTTACGGCAATAGTACACATGCTCTATCTCGCGCTTGGGTGCGGATATTTTAATATGTGTTCCGTCTATAAGTCCAATCACACCCGGGAAGTTATATTTCTCCATAAACTTTATCTTAATAGCTGGAAAATCTTCCCTCTCTGGGAACTTGATGTAAGTGTGGGAAATACTATTTAGGGCTGAAGCAACGATAGTTACACATCTGCTGACTGATGTTTGAGACAGAGCAGACAAATTATCCTGTCCCACACTTCGTTGAAAGCTACCAGTGGCGAAAAAGCGTAATGCACTTAATACAATTAAATGACATGGGATGGCATGTATCCGGCTTGAATTCGGCATAAACGGTTTCAGTTCTTCAATTAGTTCTATACACACACATTTGGGCATCCTATACAGTTCAAAAAACGGTGCATCTGAAGCTATTTCAAATGGATTTTGGTGATCCCGAAGACTGCGTCGGAGTTTTCTTAGGGAGTTCCTGTAACGTACAATTCGGAACCATTTAATTTATTGAAACATACACAAAATCACTTACACACCTTTGTTCTTCGCGGAATCTTTGTGTTAAATTGAATAAAAATATTGAATTTGCCATTTTTATAGTAATTTATTCCTTATGTTTATGTTTTTGTTTGGCATGTTTACAATTTTTTGTTTTCATTTATAATAACAAACTTGCAAATGTTTCATTGGAACGTGAAATTGAAACGTTGTTTTCATAAAATTCAACAGAATCGCAATATGTATTTTTATGAAAACTCTCTGTGAAAACTATTGATGAAAACGAAAATTAAAACATTCTTTTCATTTCATTTTTATAGAAACAGAATTGAGCCCCTGGTTTAAACCCTTCACTTACACAGCATTCCCTTCCAGTACGAATTTCCAAACACTAAACTTTATCTCACCCCTTCACAACAACAATCACGCACTTTTACAATGCAAGGTTCTAGCTTTAGCGGTTTCACCCAGAACCCGAATAGGTCCGTTAAATTTTTGGCATTCAAAATGGCCATAAAAATATCCCCATATAACGTACCTCTCGACTTAGTGTATTTTATAAGAAGAACAAATCTATATTGTCCAATTTTCTTTAAATTTGAACATTGAATAGTCATAGGATATAAAAGTTTAATTTAAAAAAAAGTCCACTTCAATCTACGTTTATTAGAAGGGATATTTTGAAGATTTAGAGTATTTTGAAGATCTTCTGCTCATTTTCCAACCGAAATTCGGAATTTGTGGCATGAAAGGTTAGAAAAACTTTTTTATAAAAAATTGTACTTAATGTGCACGGGTATGTCAACCGTATAGAACCGAAAATGTTTGGAGGCATTTCAATTTAGGCTTTTTTATTATCAGGGGGCAAATAACTTCTAGTTAATAAAATTGTCGCATTGGACCACGTTTTCAAATTAACATACCAAAGCGGTCAGAACAAAAAACTTTTTTGAAAAGATACTTCACGTTTGACTACTTAATTTCAGTACATTATTTAGAAACGCCTTGGCGTTAACATCAAATCAATGGAACAATATTCAGTAAAATTTTTCAAACTTAGAACTTTGTCCTCAATTTTAGAGTGATCTTCACAACAAATATTTTTCCATTTCGTATTTTTTGTTCAAATAGCGTATTTCCAAATTATATAATCCCAGCTTTGTTCCTACACCAACACCAAATGTAGTACCTTAACTGTTTACACAATACCAAAATGGTTACCAAACTTTTCATACACATGGTAAACGTTTCAAAAATTACTTCCTTATATTTCAGCTTTATCTGTTCCACTGAAACTATTATAGTACTATTTGTATAAATAAGTACGACTTTTCAAAACCTCCTCCCTACATCCACTATAAACACCAATTGCTAATCTAATACCGAATTCCAAAATTCCAGTTACAAAATCACAAATTGTACAAAATTCTATACCATATAGCAAATACCAAAGGTACAAAATTTTGTACCATTTAGCACTTTTCGTACACGATTTTCCAAAATGTACTTTCACATCTCAGCTCTATTCGTTCACCTAAACCCAATTTATAGCCAATGTAGTTTCATTTAGAACTTTTCCATAAGTACGAATTTCTAAACCTACCTCAATCCTACACTCCAACAGTAATCTGTTCACGCAAATACAAATTGTAGCGAATTCCGTACCATTTAGTACTGCTTCGTGCACATTAGTACGATTTTCTAAAGCTACCTCCATATCTCAATTCTATATTCCAACAGTAATCTTAATTCCAAATTTCAGGATTCCAGCTCTTCAAATCTAAATCCAAATCATACTAAACTCAATACCATTTGAGACTTTTCGGCCTTTGGTACATCTTTCGTACTCTTCATCAGTGACCCCCATTCCAAATTTCAGGATTCCGGCCCTATTCGTTAACCCGTATTTAGTACTCTTTAGTACTTTTCGTATACTTTTAACTCTAATTTGCAAAAACCTTTCTTTTTTACTCTCCATCAGTGACCTTCATTCCAAATTTCAGGATTCCAGCTCAATCCGTTCACCCAAGTCCAAATTGTACTAAATTTAGTACCATTTAGAACTTTCGTGCACTTATAGTTCGAATTTCCAAAAACCTTTCTTTGTTACTCTCCACCAATTTCAGTACCATTTAGTACTTTTCGTACCATTATAGTTCAAATTTCCAAAAACCTTTCATTGTTACTCTTCATCAGTGACCCTCATTCCAAATGTCTGTATTCTAGCTCAATCCGTTCACCCAAATCAAAATTGTACCAAATTTAGTACCATTTAGTACCCTTATAGTTCGAATTTCCAAAAACCTTTCATTGTTACTCTTCATCAGTGACCCTCATTCCAAATGTTTGTATTCCAGCTCTATCCGTTCACCCAAATCCAAATTGTACTATATTTTGTACCATTTAGTACTTTTCCTATACTTTTAATTCGAGTTTCCAAAAACCTTTCTTTTTTACTCTCCATCAGTGACCTTAATTCCACATTTCAGGATTCCAGCTCTATTCGTTCACCCAAACCCAAATTGTACTAAATTTAGTACCATTTATTACTTTTAGTACACTTAAAATTCGAATTCCAAAAACCTTTCATTTTTACTCTTCATCATTGATCCTCATTCCAAATTTCAGGATTCCAGCCCTATCCGTTCACCCAAATCCAAATTGTACTAAATTTAGTACCATTTAGTACTTTTCGAGCACTTATGGTTCGAATTTCCAAAAACCTTTTTTTGTTACTCTCCACAATTGACCCTAATTTCAAATTTCAGGATTCCAGCTCTATCCGTTAACACAAATCCAAATTGTAATAAATTTAGTACCATTTAGTACTTTTCGTACCCTTGTAGTTCGAATTTCCAAAAACCCTTTGGTACATCTTTCTAATTCTCCATCAGTGACCCTTATTCCAAATTTCAGAGCTGTTACCGTTTGCCTAATACAAAGGGTACCATATTTAGTACCTTTTAGTACCCTTCCAGTTCGAATTTCGAAAAATCCAGCCTTATCTCACCCCTACGCACCAACAGCAACCCACACCAAAAATTTCAAGTTTCTAGCTTCAGCCGTTTCGTCTGGGCGTTGATGAATCAGTCAGTCACTCACCTCACTACTCTTTTATATATATAGATTTCGCTGAAATTTGGAATGCGTAACGGGATTTGGTCTAGACATAAATGTGCAAATTATATTGAAATCGGTTCAGATTTGGATATTGCTCCTATATATATTTTCGACCGATTTTCTGCATTTGATGCATCAAACACGCTATATCGTCGGTGTCATGCTTAAGTGTTCCATACGCCATTTTTAACTTTTTGAGATACAGGTGGTTTCTAAGGTTTTCCGGTATGCTCTTTCTGAATTTCTAGTCGGCTTTCTCCTATCTGCTCCAGTTTCCGAGATATCCACGCCTCGACAGAAAAGCATAAACTTTTTTCAGTTATGAAATTAATATTTTGAAAACTTAGTCCCAATTTACATTGGGCGAGTTTACTTGCGGCAATTGTCATTTTGTAGGAGAGAGAGGTGAGGCATATGGTAACCCTTTGCCTCTCAGCACCCTCTCTCACCTACAAACTGACAATTGCCGCAAGTAAACTCGCCCAATGTAAATTGGGACTTACAAGTTTAAAAACACATTTCAAAAATCAGAATTTTAATTTTCGATTTAGAAGTATTTAATTTATAGAGGCAAATATGGAAATTTTTTTTGTCACTTTGTTCCATGTGATTTACAATATTTCACATTTGTGTCATAAGTGCGGATATGGAACAAATCGACAAAAAATCTTTTTTTAAAAAAGTCTCTATAACTTTTATATTCCAATACATATTCCTCTAAATTTTTGCAAATATGTTCTATATACTATTATTAATATTTCAAGTCAAAAATATAAATATTTGCTTTAGTCAGCTCCACACAGTTGTGACGCAAAACATTAAAATGCGATTATCTCAAAACGGGCAAATGGCGTATGGAACACTTAAGAATGACACCGACGATATGTGTCCAAGGTCGCTGATATTTGGGATGTAGGACGGAATGTGTTCCAAAAATAAAGGTGTCAAATTATATCGAGACCGGTTCAGATTTGGACACACTATATATGTCCAATTTCACTGAAATTTGGAACGAGTGACGGAGTTCGTTCTAGAAATAAATGGGACAAATTATATCGAAATCGGTTCAGATTTGAATATAGCTCCCAGATATATTTTCGTTCTTCTGTGAATCGTTCTTTTGCTAATTTTTAAACCTAAGCGATTTTGTATTTGACCAGAGGATGCTGTAGCATCATTTTTGGATGAATATGAACAATATAGGCTTATATTTTGGTATAGCCCCCTTATAGCGGTATCTTCCGATCTTCGATAGTTTGGATATTTAAGCCACATTTTCCTACTAAATTAGCTATAATTTGGTACTTGGGGTTCCTAGTGGTCACTAAACATACCCATCAAAAATAGTGAAACTGGGTCCACGTTTGGGTATAGCTCCCATATAACGGTAACTTCCCATTTTCAGTATTTTGGGGATTTAATCAAAATTTTCCGAAAACCAATTATTTCGCCTGCGATAATTAATAATTTAGTATCCTCTATGCCTAAAAGATGTGATTGTATCATCCAGAATAGAGGATACGCAACGAAATATTGATTTCAATAGTTTTTGTTGTACCTCAAATTGGGGGGGGGGGGGGGGGGGGGGTTGCTTTAGTTTTGTCCACTTATATTTGCGACCTAAAATGTTTTTTAATTTTAACTTTTGTTTATTAAATTCTTAATTCCTTATTTTTGTGATTTCCAATAACAAAGATATAAAAAAGAAAAATAAAAAAATAAATTTATTACTTTGTTATCTTAAAAAAATTATCATTTAAAAAATGTAGTGAGGGGGTGCTTTAGTTTTGGCCGATACTGTATATAGTTGGGAAGGAATTGACCAAGGCAACAGCTATTAAGGCTTTGAGAGACTTCTTAAGATTTATGTTTTATTATGATATATCTAAATCATTAGGAATACTTATAGGAAACATACAAATATAAGTGTACTAAAAGTTACTAAACTTAATACCAATTGTATATTTTTAACGGATATAGCTATAATCTTAGAATTTTGTGTGGAAATCAAGGTTGGGAAGTGTTGTTTATAAAAGGAAATGGTTTTGGAAATTTGTACTCATGTGTACGAAAAGTTTTAAATGGTACTAAATTTAGTATAATTTGGGTGGACGGATAGAGCTGCAAACCTGAAATTTGGAAATAGGATTACTGGTGAAGTGTAGGATTGAGATATTGAGGCAGCTTTGGAAATTCGTACTTATTTGTACGAAAAGTACTAAAATGTACTAAATTTGGTACAATTTGGTTTTGGATAAATAGATAGAGGCGGACTCTTGAAATTTGGAAAAAGGTTACTTTTGGAGTATGAAAATGAGGTAGTTTTGAAAATTAGTAGTTTTGTGTACGAAAAGTACTAAATGGTACGGAATTTGGAACAATTTCGAGTTGGGTAAACGGATAGAGCTGCAAATCTGAAATTTGGCATTAGGATTACTGATGAAGTGTAGGATTGAGATATTGCAAATTCGTACTTATATGTACTAAATTTGGTATAATTTGGATTTGGATAAATGGATAGAGGCGGAATCCTGAAATTTGGAATAGTGATTACTGTTGTATAGGATTAGGTAGTTTTGGAAATTCGTACTTAAGTGTACGAAAAGTACTTAACGGTACTTAATTTGGTACAATTTGGATTTGGCCTTACGAATAGAGCAGCTAACCTGAAATTTGGAATTAGGATTACTGTGAAGTGTAGGATTGAGATTTGTAGGTATTTTTGGAAATTCGTACTCAAAAGGTACTAAATATGGTACAATTTGGATTTGGGTGAACGGATAGAGCTCGAAACGCCTCGAGCTAAAATCCCGTAATATAGAATTAAGGTTACTGTTGGAGTGAAGGATTATAGAGTTATTGAGTATTAAATGGTACCAAATTTGGTATATTAATAAAGGTGAAATTCTGAAATCTAGTATTTTAGTCGCAGTTGGTATGTAGGGTTGGCATATGGATGTGGTTGTAGATATACATACGAACGAAAATTAATAAAAGCCACCAAATTTGATTAAATTGTTCAAATAAAGCTGTAACAGAGTATCGCGCTTTGGATATAGGTTTGGTTATAGCGAAGTAATTTTTGAAACTTATACATATTATAAGTATGTATATAAACGGATATAGCTGGAATTCCGAATTTTTTGAAATGTTTACAAATTCTGAAATGGTGGTCGCTAAGTACTAAATTATTGAGCTGGTATTGGAAATACGAAAAGTACGAAATAGTACTAAATTTGGTGTTGGGTAAAGTTGGAATTATATAATTAGTGTGCGAAAAGTACGAAAATGCAATAAATTTGGTACTGGGCTAAGGAATAAAAGAGGAATTCTGATATATTATTTATTTGTCAGGTTCACTGTTAGAGGTGGTAGTACAATAAGTGTACTAGAATTATTAAAAAGTACTAAATATTGAAGCACTGGTATTGAGAATGTTTATGAAAATCCGCCTTTAATATGTATGGAATGTTTCTACATGCAATACCATGGATTTTTAAAAGTGTACTGAATAGTCTACTACTGAGGCTGAATTCTTGTTCTATGAAAATTTGAAATGAAAAATATTTCCTTTATAATTTTTTTCATTTGATAGTTTTTTCCTTTATAAAAATTTTCATTTCACATTTTCATAGAAACAGAATTGAGCCCCTGCTTTCATGTTAGCCGAAGGCGGTTTATAAAAAAAATAATGCACTGAAATCAAAAAGTCAAACGTTTCTTTTGGTCATAAGATTTAAGTAAACTTTTTTGAATAAAGGTTTTCTACATTTTGTTATTAGAAATGTCGAAACTACAGATACTTCGGTTGGAAAATGCGGATATCTTCAAAATACCCGTACCGTTCTATAAATCGTGGACTGAAATTTAAAATGTGGGTCGCTGTTGATATGTATGTAGAGGTGTGATAAAGCCTTTTTTGGAAATTCGAACTAAAAGTATACAAACAGTACTTAAATCAATTAAAATAGGTTTCTAAATGGTTCTAAATTTAGTAAATTTGGATTTGGCTGAACGAATAGAGCTAGAAACCTGAAATTTGGAATTAAAATTAAATTAAAATTGAAGTATAGGATTGAGATATGAGGGTGGTTTTGAACATTCGTTCATATGCATACGAAAACTACTATATGGAACTAAATTTGGTACAATATTGATTATGGAGAATGGACGGTGCGGGAATACTCACATTTGGAATCAAGATTACTGTTGGAATGTAGAATTGAATAGGAATTTTACTTAAAGTGCACTTTTTGACGTAGCTGCTACATAACGGAAAATTTTTGAAGTATTTCAATTTCTCAAGGGGTAAAAGTCTTCTTGTAAAGGATTGTTTACAAACCGCCTTCGCGTTCACATAAAACCAATAGAACAACATTCAGTACAATTTTTTAATTTACTTACTTTAGTTTGTACATCGAGTACACTCTAACAGTGAACCTAATAATAAATTTTATAATTACAGCTCTATTCCGCTGTCCAATCCCAAATTTGATACCCCTTAGTGCTTTTAATACTATAGTAATTTAATTCCCGCTTTATTGCTTCCACCAACACCAAATTTAGTACCATTTGGTACTTTCTAACACAACCTGCTTAACTCTGCTCACAGCGACCTCTGTACCAAATTTCAGAACTTGACTATGATAGAAAAATTCCGAATTCCACCTTTATTCCTACACCTAATATCTAATTTAATACCTTTTAGAATTTTCAAACACATAAGCACTAATTTCCGAAATATTCTACACAAATACAGTAATCCTGATACAAAAATACATTTCAATTCTATATTTTAGCAACTACCAACAGGTTCCAAATGTCGTACAATAACCAAGTACGAATAGCCAATATCCGGGATAACAGCCCTATCCGTTCACTTAAATCCAGTTGTACCAAATTTAGTAACATTTGGTACTTTTGGTACTTTAATTTTAAGTAGTTAGAACATATAAAAAACTCAAAAACACTCATATTTTGAAAAAATTAAAATTTTTAACTTTGAAATTGAATTCCTCTGCAATTGGTAGATCGAATTCGTTTTTAATGCATCGGAAAGCTGATTATGGTCTCTGCCAAAAAAAAAAAAAAAAAAAAACAGTAAGGAAAGGATCAAAGTCGGGCGGGGCCGACTATATGACCGAATTCAGTCACACATTCCAAATATCATTGAAATCGGACTTACATATATATCGTGTTTGGAGCAGAAAATACACGAAATCGGCCGAAAATATATATGGGTGCTATATCCAAATCTGAACCGATTTCGATATAATTTGGCACATTTATTTCTAGACTGAATTCAGTAACACATTCCAGATTTCATCGAATTCGGAAATATATAGCGTGTTTGGTACAGAAAATAAGTGAAATCGTCCGAAAATATATATGGGAGCTATATCCAAATCTGAACCGATTTCTATATAATTTGGCACATTTATTTCTAGACTGAATTCGTTCACACTTTCCAAATTTCATCGAAATCGGAAAAAATAGCGTGTTTGGTACATAAAATACGTGAAATCGGCCGAAAATATATATGGGAGCTATATCCAAATCGGAACCGATTTCGATATAATTTGGCACACTTATTTCTAGACCGAAATCAGTCACACATTCCAAATTTCATCGAAATCGGACATATATAGCGTGTGTGGTACAGGAAATACGTGAAATCGGCCGAAAATATATATGGGAGCTATATCCAAATCCGGACCGATTTCAATATAATTTTGCACACTTATTTGTAGACAAAATTCAGTCACACATTCAAAGTTTCATCAAAATTGGACGTATATAGCGTGTTTGGTGCAGCAAATACGTGAAATCGGGCGAAAATATATATGGGAGCTATATCCAAATCTGAACCGATTTTCACCAAAAGCAATAGCGTTTTTCCTATGGCTTAAAAAGTTGTAGTCCCCAATTTTCAGCTAAATCGGACAAAAAATGGGACCTGTATGTTGCGAACAAAAATACATGGACAGACAGACGGACGGACACGCATAAATCGACTCAGAAAGTGATTATATGTATATCTCCAAAAGGAACAGTGGGTCTATTTCGTTTCCTTTTGTATGTTACATACAAATGCACAAAGACATCATACCCCTTACCACTGTGTGGTGTAGGGTATAAAAATATGAAAATACCTCTATCCGTTCAAAAGTTACAGAGTTTTGACCAGGAAAATACGATTCTGAACCACTGTGCTCCATTTCATGGTTTCCAGCTTTATCCTTTTTACCAAAATCCAATTTGTACCAAATTTGGTACCATTTAGTACTTGTGTACCCATAAGTACGAATTTCCATAACTACTTCAGTCATATACTCAGCAGTAATCTTATTTCCAATTTTGATTATTAAAGCTGAATCCGATCACCCAAATCCGCGTTGCACCAAATTTGGTATCATTATACGAAGTGCGAATTTCCAAAACTATCTCAATCTTCCACTCCAACAGCATTCTTTGTTCCAAATTTCAGGGTTCTAAATGTATCCGACCACCAAATTTTACTGAATTTGGTACCATTTAGACTACCGTACACATAAGTACGAATTTCCGAAACTATATCCATATCTCTATTCTGCACTCCACCATGAATCTTAATTCCAAATTGAAGGATTCCAGCTCGGATGTTCACCCAAATCAACATTTTATCAAGTTTAGTACTACTGAGTACTTTAGTACTTTCAAAACTGCCTCCATATGTCAATCTTGCACTCTAACAGTAATCCTAAATTGAAGTTTCAGGTACAATTTGGTACACATAAGTACGAATTTCCAAAACTACATCCATATCTCAATCCTACACATCAACAGTAATCTGAAATCCTAATTTCAGGTTTCCTGCTCTATCCGTTCACCCAAATCAAATTGTACCAAATTTATGGTACCATTTATTACTCTCGTACCCATAAGTAATTTCCAAAACTACCTCCATATCTCTATCCTACACTCCAAGAGTAATTTTAAATCCAAATTTCAGGTTTCCAGCTCTATGCCTTCACCTAAATCCAAATTGTACCAAATTTAGTACCACTTAGTACTTTTCGTACACATAAGTACGAACTTCCAAAAACCATTTCCTTATATCAACATCACTTCCCAACCTTTATTCCTAAACCAAATTTCAAGATTCTAGCTATATCCTTTCAAAGTATACAATTGTTACTACATTTAGTAACTTTTAGTACTTTTCGTACACTTGTAGTTAGAATTTCCAAAAACCCTACCGGTTCGCCAAATACAAACTCGAAATATTAAATTCCGTTAAACTAAGTTTGGCAGAGTTTTAGAGTTATCTTGCACATTATCCATTTTAGTATGTGCAGGCAGGGTTTTGGAGCTTTTGGGCCATTATCTCAGGAAGTATTAACTTAATACGGAAAAAATGTTACCGATGTAAATGAGGCCGCTAGAACAACCTACTGAGAAAAGAATCAAAACGATGCGAGTGGAGCTCTTAAACTTCCCTTTTTCCGAATTTTGTATGGGTGGTACCCGAAAGAGTGGACCGATATAGTCCATATTAATTTTAATAAATATTATAAAAAATTATACCGTCGTAAAGGGAGCCGCAAGGACAACATACTGAAAAAATCAACCCGATCCTAGAGGTGCTCTTAAAATTCACTTTATCCGAATTTTGTGTGGGAGGTACCCGAAGGAGTGGACCGATATAGTCCATATTCCAACCCGATCTATATCTGGAAGGAATAATACGATGCGCAAAGTTTGGACCAAATCAATTGCTCCCTTCAAGAGTTATCGTTCACAGCATTTTACAGAACTTTCGTCCAAACATACTTGGGGTCTAAACCCGTTATTTCGATGAGACACTATTTGGTCGTATCAAAGTGTTTATACCCTTTCTAGCCTAGAGGCTGAGGGTATAAACATTTGGAGCAATACATATGTATATTCGGACTTACATCCCTGTAATTTACATAGTTTTAGCTTTTGCGATCCTAAATATACCATAAAAGAGGATGTCGCCTTGTTGGAATTTAGTGTTTGATAACCTAATGACCATACTGGTCCTATGTCAGGCATTTGAGGTACTACATCGTCATCGCCAGCTTCGTTGTATAATTGAAGAAACCATCACTGCCAAAAATAATATGCCAGAAGTTGTGGGGCTTCCCGGGCATATATTGCAATTTGGTAGAACACATTTGTTCTTCAATGCATACCCGATTTTTTGGCACAATATCAAATTGTTTATAACAACTCTCAATAATCAGAGGTGGTGTCACCAAAACTCTCAACATTAAGATACTATTATAAGCTCTGTTCCTTTACGTGCCTGAGGTTACCATTTCTTACCATTTTTAACCTGGAAAGTGTTCCTTTACTTTAAAAAGCATACAATTTATATGAGACCAGTTCACCACTTTTACCATTTTTTGCCACTGTTACCATTTTTAAAAGTAATGGAACAGACCAATAAATATTTAAAACGCGGTTAAAATTTGAAATTTTTTTGACAATATCTTACATTTTTGCACAGGAAAATCATTTTTAAACATTTATGTTTATGTTTGAATGTCTAAAATATAAAAATGTCTACAGAAAACCATGGTACAATAATGCAAGTAAAAGCAAGTCCCAGCTGATTAGATTCACCCGTAATACTAGTGTCAAGGCCTATAGAAGGTCGGCCATTCAGAGTTCTGTTAACAACTTTTGACAACAAACATAATAGATTTTATATTATTGTGATTTGAGTTTCTTTGTATTTTAAATCACAATAATGTTTTTGACAACAAACATAACATTCGGGCAGGCTTAGTGTCCAACTGTATAAACTGTGACTAGTGTCAAAAACAATATGAAGTTAAATACATGTTGTTCTTTTCGTTAATTGTCAATTAATATTTTTGAAGTTATAGACTTCACGGCTAATACTTATACCCTATTATTTGCATTAACTGCCTAAATTCAAATTAATTCGTGCATTATCCACATTCTTAATGCACAAAATCAAAGGAAATTTAAACTGAATTTAGCAATTTCAATATGGCAATGCTGTTGAAAATCAATTGTCTTTTGTCAAATTTCCATGTTTAAGAAAATAAAAAGGGAAAGCAAATCAGCAATTTTCGCGTTTCTTCAAAATAAGTAGTGGTGTTTCGCGAGTAGAATAGCAGCTAATCGTTTTTCACGCCTTCTAATAAATCTCTTTTTCAAATTTTTATTTTCACAAAAAATTTCATTACCCACCATACCAATTCTATCGAAAACTATATATCTTCCTCAAATGTTTTTTAAAGTTTTGCAATATTTTTATAATATTAAAAAGACTCAAAAATATCGCGAATAAATTAAATTTATTTTTGCTTCATCGTGGTAAAAAGATCAAAGGCAGAAAATGTATTTGTTTCGCATATTTTGGCGAACTTTTGTAAAGCTTTATGAAATGGTCTGCTAGGTACAAACAAACAACACAAACAGCTGTTTCATAAATGCAGATACTATCGTCTGTCAGGGTGAAAAATTAATTCAAATTAGAACATTATTAATGTAAATTAACTCTGCCGTCTGTCTAGGGTATTACATGCGAACTTCGAATAAATAGATCAGCAGAATGCAACTTTCGAATGGTGTAAGGATCATATAAGAGAACAAAAGGCCGTTTAAAATGGTGTGTCAGGAATTTGCTGATACAGGTCTGTGCTATATTTATTCATGGTAAAGTGGGTATTTATGCACGTAAAAATATCTCATTGCAGACAAGGATCTGATGGAATACATTATGAATGGAATCTCAATATATAGGATGCACGGCGGATTATACGGAATAAGATAATTGCAGAGTATGGTTAACCTTCTATTATGGAACCTCAGCCGTGTTATTTTGGCTAACTATGGCGAAGCAGATTTGTTCAAAATATCCCTAGCATGCCCCTTTTGCTAAGGAAGAGATATCAGAACAGCAGTTTCGTCTCAGTTGTTGCTGTGGTTGGCATCACGAAAGCAATCCTATGTGGTTGCTGTTTTTAGCTACACAAAACGTCAAGCAATGGATTAAACAGAACATAAACCCACGTTCAGATTTCGTAAATCTAAACTTACTTTAAGCACGTTAAAATTCTCCTTTCGTTACCACTTTTTTATCCTTACGCCTGTAGGATGAAAATAGTGAACCCATTTTGCATCTAGGAAATTCAGTCAACAAGTTTTGGGGATAATGTCCAAACACACTGATTTTATTTAAAACATATGTACATACATACATAGAACAAAATATATTTTATATATCGAATTGAGATGTTTCATTTGTTTATGCCGTATAAGGACTCAGAAATAGCGATGTTTGCTTATCCTGGCAATAACATCGGCTGCATTTCCTATTACAGCAAATATGTTTTTTTCTGCTGTACTGGCTCACCATCGGATTTCTTGATTTGTTTCTTGCGGTTTTTATTCATTAATGTTGATAAATTTCATTATACATACATATCGCCACCTGAAATGCCCAAAGACGTAACCCTCAAAGGGATACGTTGTGGGTTACGTCTTTGGGCATTTCATGTGACGATATGTTCCCACAACATCCCCGAAGGGACAAGGGAGACTTCTCTCATATCAATGAGTGCACCCCGTTTCATATTGGCTCAATGATATGGGACCTACTTTTTATCGTCGAGTCCGAACGGCGTGTCTTATGACACCACTTGTAGAGAAGGCTGAAATACTCAGGAAATGTCGCCAGCATTACTGAGGGGGAATTTTGCCACCGTTGTAAATTTGATGTTGCTTGGCCTGGGATTCGAACCGTAGATCTTCTGAGTGCAAGGCGGACGTGCTAACCATTGCACCACGGTGGCCCCAAATTTCATTATGAGTCGTGGATTTTAACTTTTCTTCGCATATAATATATTTGGATTTGGTTAATTGGAAATTGTGATTCAATGTGCCCATCTGAAATTAATTGGATATTTAGAGTGATACTTACCACTGTCAACATTTTTGAAGAAAAGTACCACGTGGAATTATTATTGATGTTAGTTTAATTAGTTTTTAACTCATTTATTGAATTTACATATATTTGTATTTCATTAAACCAATATTTATGAGACTTCAAAGCATATTGATATTTTATATTTTTTTGTTTACAATTTTCATAAATGAAGTTGACACTAGTATTACGTACAACAACAAATTTCTATGTGGATGTTGTATCGATTGTTGTACAACAACACTTGCTTTTACCTGTAATAATTGTACCATGACAGATAACTAAAATACAAATTGTCTGTGAATATAGGAATGTGTACGCAAAAGTTGACTGTAATCGACAGGTCCGCCTTTATGCAGTATCCAATTTTCAGCCGTTAAAAACAATGTTTCGCAAAAAAACTGATTCAAAAAACACTATACATGAAAGACTGTGTACCTATCCGAAAACAATTTGTTCTTAAGTGATTGTGAATTAATAAGTTTTTATAAATTTTTTCTAAAAATTGTCTTTGACAATCAATTATTAGTAACCAGCTAGCGAATGATCGCTGCTTTTTTGTCACTAAAAACGTCATTCGTTTCTTTACTGTCAAAACAGAGTTTTAAAAAATTAGAGCTACATATATATCACCGTATTTACTGCAACCCGTCTAAAGGCAGGCCTGCCGGCTAGAAAGTTAATTTAGATAAGTTATCAAGACCACGCTACGCAACTTGTTGAGTACACTCAAAACAAAATGTTCAATGAAGAGTGGGAAACTCATTTTGTATAGAGAATTAAAGAAATAATAACAATTTATAAACAATTTTACTTATGTATAAAAAATGTACCTAATTATTCCTAATTATATAAAATAAATGAAATAAGAAATAAACAAAAAGTCGTTTTCTTTTCACGAACTGTTTTTTTTTGAGTGTCTTAACTAATCGGCATCATTCGGGTTTTACTGCCACTCACACAAACATAATTTAGTGTTTACCTTTATGTGGGTGGCCTATGCAGCTCTAAGGATACTGGTTTCACAATTTTTAGTAAATCTAGATTTTTTGTTGGAGGATCTTTTTCGAGTTTTTTTGTCTTAAAATTGACCTACAACATTTTATAAGGTTTGATAACAGGATTTTGGCCCGAGGTATTTATCAGTTTAGTGTTGTTATATAACATCAGCAATTTACACAAATAAGATTAATATGTCGTGACCTGGAATACTTGTACAGTCGAACCTCGATTATCCGGGAATCGATTATCCGTAAACCTCCATTATCCGGGAAAGGAAAACACAGCATTTTTCGTTCATTTTATACCGATTATTTATTATATAATGCCTCCGGTCTCGAGCATTACAGATAATTAAGGTCCGACTGTAGTTGAACTTGATTGAACATTCTGGATCCTTGTTACTGACTTTCAGAATACATATTTTTAAATATTTCCTAATGATGTTAGTGGAGATGTCTACTTACTTTGATGGTCCTTTACAGAACATTTGTTCCATGGGCGGAACTAAGAAAGAATCTCCATTCCTCTCTGTTGGTTGCTTTATTTTCCCAATTTGGGATATCGAGTTTTCTGATTTCGTATTTCACTTGTTCGCTCCATCGAAGCCATAGCCTTCCAGTTCTGCGTGTACGGCCATGCGGCCCATATTTATGCGCCTTTTTAGCGGGTTCATTATCAGTCATTCTTATAACATGGCCTAACCAACGCAATCGTTGTATCTCGATACGTTCAACCATGGTACAAAAATGTATAAGGTAGGCCACAGCTAACAGCTCATTACAATTTTTTCTCGTTATGACCTATTTGTCAAACGCAGGGTTGACATTTTTTATGCAATTTTAAAAGTAGATGTTTTGTTCCAACAAAACACTGATTTAACGAACACTATATCTTAAAATTGAAAACAAGGACAAGAAATTTTATTCGTGTGGCTAAATACAATTGTTTTTAATATGCAGTAATACGTGCGAATGACGATTTGTCAAGTATTCACATTTATTGAAATTTATTCTAAAAGTACGGGCAAATCGGATGCCGGCAATAACGATGTTAGATCAGCCAAACTTTTCAAGCAGAAGATAAGAGAATGGCATTTTTGTTCTCGCTGTCTTTAGTTTTGGGTACAACTTTTGCTATTTTTGGAACACTTATCTGGCAATAATATTCTGGAGCATAACTGAAGTGCTTTTTTACTCTATTTGGTACTTTTAATAATCAGTACCAAATAAAGTAAAAAATAAACAGTGAAGTTCTTAAATTTATATGTTTTTGTAAAACCGAGTAACTATGCATATACATCTACCTTTATTATTGCTCCCTGTCATTTGACGTTTTAAGCCATGGCTACAGGGTTGTGTTTTTCAGCGATTTTCATACCTGACCTACCTCTACTTTATTATATCATGCGTTCAACTATACTGATATCGTCGTATAGTTGAAACAGCTCGTTGTTCATACGACGTCTGCCTTATCTGCTTTACCCCTAACTGCGCACGACAAGTTACAAAGGAGTTCTAAAAAAGGCATTTCTTGAAGGGAGAAGCATTTACGGATGTCAGAAGTGGACATTTCATCACGATTTTATAAACATTTTTGCACTTCGATTCGTCAAAAAATATTTTTTTCAGAAGAAATGGGGATGTCCTGACGGGGTTGCCATATTCTACAGTGGTAAATATCATCTAAAATGTATGAGAGTGACTCATGCGAAAAATCTAATCTACGACCCTAGTAGACAGTACACTACTATTAAAATAATCCAAATTTTTTACTTGAATTTTTGACTTTATTTTGCTTTCGTTGTATAACACTGTGCAACATTTTTAAGGTGACCAATGCGAATCTTCTTCTGACCTCTGAAGCAAATTTGTAGAATAAAATATTTGAAGAAATAATGAACTCGAAAAACTGCATTTATTGCATCAAATTTCAAAATATATGCAAAAATTCCACAATTTTTATACATTTCGCATCGTATCTCCAAACCCGTTAATTTTTTCTGAATATTTTCGTTTGGAAAAATATTCCCTGAAATGTAATACACAACTCTTCAGAACATGTAATTGTTGTAAAATGCCTCCCGCTGTTTTCAGTACATTTTTAAACGACGATTTAATAAAAATGTCAGTAATGTAGTCAAATCCGAAATGCGAGAATAAACTGTTGGTGTGAACTGTGTTTGAAATACGTGTTGTAAAATATATGATGCAAAGTACCGCTGAAACAATATGAAGTAAGCATTTTAGAGTTTTAGAATGTGTTAAAGGATTGTTGAGAACATTATTTGGAATATTTTTGCAAAAGGTTACTTGGTTCAACTCCCAATAGTTTAGCCGATACTATTATGTAAATACTATTATGTAAATACAATTATGTAAAATTTTATATATTTTATAGATTTTTATGCCCTAGATGGAGTTCTTCTTAGGTGGTTTTTTCAAAAGATAAGTTCTGCTAGTTTAGGGCAACAATATTGCTAAAAACAGCAAGGCCAAATTCCTATTCGTTTCTGAGATAAAGGCCTGATAAATGCAAAATAGTGTAGATTTAGCCCGGTTTAGATGAGGCCATAAAATCCGATCTGGATCTGACAGGACAAAGCCCTACTGGGTTTTTTGTAGTCTAAATATGTACTTTCAAAAAATGCATACTAGAAGTTGTTTGCATTTTCAGTGTTGCATAGTGTAATTCTTATGTAAATCGGACTTGAATACAAATGACTGACAATATTTCCTCCAAATGCATGCAACAAAATATAACAACACTTCATATCTTGTATAAATCGGAAATGAATGAAGATTGAAAAAAAATTTAGTAGGGGGTTCTATTCAAGTGAGCGGCAGTGTATGTTTATGAAACAGTAACAATTTTTTCCAAATTTATCTTAAAACCAGTAAGGAAAGGATCACAGTTGGGCGGGGCCGACTGTATGTTACCCTACACAATTGTGAATAGGTAAATTATATATGGGAGCTAATTTTAAATGTGAACAGATTACGATATAATTTGGCACATATTTTTCTAGACCTAACACCGTCACACATTCTAAATTTCATCAAAATTAGGCATACATAGCGTCTTTGGTGCATCAAATACCTTAAATCGGGCGAAAATATATATGGGAGCTATATCCAAATCCAAACCGATTTCGATAAATTTTGGCACACTTATTTCTAGATTAAATTAAGTCACACATTCCATATTTCATTGAGATCGGACATATATAACGTGTTTCGTGCACCAAGTACTAAAATCGGCCAAAAATATATATGTGAGCTATATCCAAATTTGAACCTATTTTGATATTATTTGGCGCACTTATTTCTAGACCAAATTCCGTCACACATTCCAAATTTCATTGAGATCGGACATATATAATGTCTCTCGTGCACCAAATACCAAAAATCGGCCGAAAATTTATATGGGAGCTATATCCAAATCTGAACCGATTTTGATATAATTTGGCACATTTATCTATAGACCTAATTCCGTAACACATTCCAAATTTCATCGAAATTGGACATATACAGCTTGTTTGGTGCATCCAAATCTGAACCAAAAGCAATAACGTTCTTCATCAAAAAAATGCTCTTCCAAATTTTCAGCCAAATCGAACAATAAATGCGAATGCATACTATTGGACACATTTCGAGTACTCTGCAGCACTACTGTAGCATATTTTTAACCCTTCCTTGGACATCCATAAGTCTGCCCAGATCCCTATAATTACACTGTACAACCCAAAAAATAATTACAAGATAATTCGATCAGTTTATGAAAGAAGACCGAAAAAAAGAAGACACGTGTATCGGCGTTTTGAAAGTTTACGTCGGAAAGTAACCTAAATAGGCGTGGCAAGTTCCGCCCATTTCTACAGGTTTTTAAATATTCGACATCACATTCCTTGGAATCCTTGAATTTTAGGTATAAAGTGTCTTTGGCAATATTGCTGACAACAATATAAGTCGCCGAATAAATGAAATATGTATTAGCAATATATATCAAGAAAATATATATGTACATCACGTTTGCCTTGTTGGCAAACCCAAATATTTTTTGAATAAATTTGTTTTGTTCTTTTTTTGTGTTGATGCATGAAAGTAACATGAAATTTAGTTCTAGACGAAAAGTGTTAAAAGAAGAAATTTTGTGTAGAAGTCCCAGAACAAACTACTTATCTGAGTAAAATACTTTGTTACAAAAATGACGTTACAAATTAGACGTTAGAATTAGATATATTGACTGAATTACCCTTGAAATCGAAGTAACTAGCCATATCCTAACTAAATTTGTTATGATCATTCATGATACACACAATTATGTCAGTTCCTAAGGTTAATTCAGTCAATTTTATCAGAGCAGTAGTAGCTGCCATCATTAGAGTATTTAGGACCATGCCAAAACCATGGATGTTATGACTCGTATGTCAGATATATATTCACTGGACAGTAGCCGTAGACTATCTCCGCATTTTCACATACAATATCAGGAACCTATGACTTATCCTGATGACGTTATTTTAGTTTATAGTAGTAAAGTACGTAATTTTTCAAAGTCCGATCTGGGTTATCAATATTTTCCCTATATATGTACATATATTCACCATAGATATTTCAAAAACAGTTTGGATCGAGCACATATAATCTTCTGAAAGAATTTGTTATCAAACAACTTCAATAAAATATATTTTGTGGCCGCAGATAACGAAAATGTGAATAAAAACGGTAGAATATGATCCTAAATCATATTTTAAAAGCGAAAGCTTCTGGAGATGTTAAATAAAATGCTACAAATTTCTTTTGTTCAGAGACTCATAGTGAAATTTGATTTGGAACATTTCTTCTTTTGACACAAGCCCCAAAAAGTGAGGTAGGTAAATTTTGATTAAGAGTCTAAAAGTTTAACAAATAATTTCTACCTATAACATCTAATTTTGTAACGTCATTTTCGTAACAAAGTATTTTACTCAGATAAGTAGTTTGTTCTGGGACTTACAATGAAATTTTGTGTAGAATATTTCTTCTTTTAACACCTTTAGTCTAGAACTAAATTTCATGTTACTTTCATGCATCAACTCGAAAAAAGAACAAAACAAATTTATTCAAAAAATATTTGGGTGTTTTGTTGGCAAACTTGATGTATATATTTTCTATATATATATTGCTAATACATATTTCACTTATTCGGCGACTTATATTGAAATTTGATGGAGATTATTTTTGTCTTTGACGTCTTCTATCTAGAATCAAGTTTTGGGGGACAAAACTTAATAAACTCAGATAAAGTACAACATTAACCCTAAAACGTGATTTTACTTTTGGCAGATTCCTGGCGTTTAAGTACGATTTAGAGTTTTGGTGTATTCGGGGGCATATAGTAAAATTTTATGACAAATAATTTTGTAGAATATTTTGATCTGATACGATCACATTTTAAAGAAGTTTTTAAAAGTTTTTGAAAAAAAGGGACCAAAAAGACCCCTTTATTGAGTAGCATGAGAGTTAATTTTTTAATAAAAAGATACCGCGCATTGTTGTCAGCAATATTGCCAAAGACACTTTATACCAAAAATGCAAGGATTCCGAGGAATGTGATGTCGAATATTTCAAAACCTGTAGAAATGGGCGGAACTTGCCACGCCTATTTAGGTTACTTTCCGACGTAAACTATCAAAACGCCGATACACGTGTCTTCTTTTTTTTCGGTCCTCTTTCATAAACTGTGCGGGTTTTCTTGTAATTTTAAAAAAAGTTAGATTTTGTTGTACGGTGTTATTTATATTTTTGAGTTAACTTATTTAATATTTTCGTATAAAAAGTTGTAGAATGTTTGTAAACAACGACATATGCTTATGAAGTAAAAATTCGTATTTTTATTGTCTCTATGCTCGAAAATCATATTTATATTGTTTTGAAGCACTATAGTTTTTTTGGGGTATTATTCAAAATGAATAGTGTCTATTTTTTGTAACTTTACAGCTTATTGCAGTGCAATAACGATAATATCAAAAGGTAAATGAAGGCATATATCCTAAGGATTTTCTTTTAATTCATATGGAAAATCCTATATTTGAACCAATCCACTCCATAAACAGAACAGAAAGGCTATGTAATGGGTTTTATTTGTCCATTTATGTGTATAATTTTCTAAAATAAGAGTGTAGCCCTATTTGCTAGGGATTTTTGTAGATGTGGTGCATTCACTGATTTCGAACCCATCTCCTACTTTGCGACCTTTTTATGAGCAATTTTGAAGACGTGGTAGGGTGAAATTCGACAAATTTCATAAAAGGGTATTCATTTTGTCAAATAATGTAGGGAAAATCTAATTATAGGAAAAATTTCCGAAATTTTACAGTAAAAAATGGGTGGAGTCTGGCCAGACTCATGTGTTTCGAATGTGATATGTACATATGTTAAAAATCATCGCAGCTCCCTTGCTGTTGATCCTTTTGACTTCATGTTTCCTTCGTTGGAAAAGTAAGAAAATTTCACGGAGCTACCTGGATTCTCTGGTCCATACGTTTACCGTAACCCAGTTTAAAATGCAAAATAAAATGAAAAAGGCCTTGCTAGACTCAGGTGTCCAACGGAGGGTTAAAGTGAAAATAATGCTGACGGGAAATAAAACTTAGAGAATTCCTCTGAGCTGGCTATAAACAGTTGAAATCGGATGTCTTTTACAAAAACAGTATAGACTGACAATACCCTACATATGTACGTATGTATGCATTTCTAATGGGTACTTTACACGATATGTTTTTTACATATGAGTTGTCACTTCTCCCATACAATATGTATATGCAAAGTGACAACTCATATGTAAAAAACATATCGTGTAAAGTACCCATAAGCGATTTTTGTACTTTTATACCTTAATTCAATTTGAGTTAAATAAACATGTTATAAGACCTGGTTGTGGATGCAGGAAGTCTCGTTTACGATTTATATAACCTGGTACCTTTTTAGTAGGTCTGGTAACTCCCCTGATCTAATTATTATGTAGGTAATATTTATTGTAATTGATCCCAGTTTATCTCTAACTCTCCTAGTAGAGATATTCTAAGCCTAATAATGTTGATACATGTTAGTAGTTAATCCTTGTTAAGAATAAAATAAAATGTCATGACTTTCAGGTAATTACCGAAAATATAAATATTTTGGAACCTCCATTACATTTCGAAAATATTTAGTTAATAACTTGTATTACATGTAGTTATTGGTTTTCGTTATTTTTTGTTGGACTACGGGGGTTACTTTTTATTTATACATCCTATCTTGTCATAAATAAGTCAACCAAATAATTTTTGCAAAAAAATGCCGACATTTTTATCACAATTGTCAGTCATTTTTCATAAATTATTACAGAAAAATGTTACTTTTCTTTGTTCGAAAACAATTACTTTACAAACTGCATGTAAATCTCCAATTTGGGTCAGAAATGCAGAGAAATCGGCTGAAACAGTCAACTTTGTATGTAATATTTTTGGTTTTGCAAACATTATGTTGTCTAACTGTATGTAGTTTTTTGGTTGTTGGTATTTCTGTTCTAATTTTGCATTTATTGTCTTGATGTTGTATCGGATTTAGACAACAAAGCCCAATATTATAGAAGTACCTAATTTGATATTTAAATTTTTTAATAAAAATTGACTAATTAACAAGTAAAAAAGTATCAGTCGGCTTTGCACACAAATATATACACTCAGCCTATGTAAATTGAAACTTTCATCTACTGACAGATCGAATGTATTTAGAGTCTTTTCTGAATTTTGTCTATTTTGGATATGGACCACTTTTCAGTACGTCATCGTATAACTTTTGGACCAGTATGCCAGAAAGCATGGTCTTGTTCACGAAAACATAATATCGTTGTTAACAGGGCCACAACGAACAGCATCGGTATACATTTCCAAAGGATCTTCGAACAGACCCTAAAATGCACTTAGACACAAATGTTGAACTTTTGTGGGGGAGGTACCCTAAGGAGATGACCAATACAGGCAGAGATAAACTAAATTTAGACAAAATATTAGGAGATCCAAAGTTTGGACCAAATTGGTTGTCCCGTTCAAGAGATATCGTGCATACCATTTTAGTGACATTTTTTAAATATTGGGGTGAAGTACCGCAAGTTGTGGGCCGGTATTGCCCATCTTCGAACTGGAACAAATTTTGGAGCAGTTCGAGAGTTATCGTGCTCTCCATCCACTACACATGGTGCTATTGGGGTTTTAACACCTTTCGGGCTGTTTTTTCAAGAAGTATGGATTTGCCTCTGGAAAAACTTTTACCGTCGTGATTCAGGCAGCAAATGCAAGTTGTTTCAATAAAAATCAAAGAGATTCAAGAGCAGGTCTTGAAGTGAACTTATCCGAAATTTTGTGTGGGAGGTACATGAAGGAGTGGGCAAATATAGACCATATTTTAACCTGATCTATATATGGTACTAGCTGACCCGGTCCGCGTTGCTGGCCAGTTGTTTGGGTTCTCCGTGTAAACTTTAATTATCTATCCAGTATTGATACACCCATAATTAGGCATCCCTCTGGAAACTTCAGAATATAAATCAATGTTTTGACATAAATTCCATATAATGGTATCCCCCAAATTTAAGATATAAAATCTCTTTTATTATACCCTTCTTTATACCAAAGCACTTTGTGACCCACATATAATGGTCGGTGCACGTCAATTAACATTGCTATATATTGGATTGTTGGTCTCGGTTGGGGTCGTAATTATTACTGCAAAGAATTGTTGGTATAGGTTCCCATAGAACGGTACCGGCTGATTTTCGCTATTTTTTGAGGATTTAACATCATTATCACACCGAAATGGCTGAAATCTGGTTTTAATATATTTTAAAGAGGAGAGCATAAATATTCGTATCGACCGAAAGACACGCCTTTTTATTTGCGCTCGGTATGTAACGGTAATAGGTTCACGTTTTGATATAGCTCCCATAAAACAGTACCTCCCGATTTTCGATAGTTCAGAGATATAGCCACTGTTCAGTATACGTCCTCGTTTTGATATAGCTCCCATAGAACGGTGGCGCCTGATTTTCGCTATTTTTGGTGGATTTAACCTCATTCAGCCCGATCGAACGTAACGCCTTTTTTCTTCGCGCTCTATATGCAATAGTGGTAAAATACCCCTCAGCGAAATGTATGTTCCTTCGGGATATGTATGGCAACATTTATATAATTCATAAAAAAAATTACTTCTATAAATTGTAGTTGTTATTATCGAGATTTTGCTGTATTTAAAAAATGTACCTTTACCTAGCTATTCCAAGGACTGAAATCAATGCTCATGAAGTTTCACTTCCCACATTTTGAGATTTTATCCGTAATTATAATATTTTCAAAAATCGAACATGATCGCGGTATTCTGATTCCAATGATGATATTGTATTGTATATCAATAACTTTGTCTGATTTCCAATGGATCTTTCTGGAATTTCGATCTTGTGACATCTCAAGTTATCCGGATTTTACTGTATTCCAAAATGTGGAGTTGAACGCGCTGTCCCACTTATTGTTTAGTGTTCAGCGTTTATAACGTTTTTTAGGCCCGCATACAAAATTATGTGTATTATCTGAAATAATAAATGTTTGCAAATTTTGTGATGACCGCGATATTTCACTTTTCGCGATATTTCACCACCGCGAAGACCATTCAGGGTCAAGACAGTAATTACAGTAGTATTGCAAACAATCTGTAAACAATACGTTCAAAAATATCATGTACTTCAGATTTTTAAAAAAAAAATTTTGAAGGAGAACCTCCGGTCACTACACTTATCCGTATTAAAATAGCTCACGACCGCGCTATCCCACTTGTTCAAGCTAGTGTTTATATCATTTTTGTGTCAAGCTTACTAAAATTATGTATATTAATTGCAATAATACAGTTTTGAAAACTTTGTGATGACCGCGATCATTCAGGGAAAACAATCTGTAAACAATACGTTCAAAAATATCAAAGATTTAAGATTTTTCTTAAAAACATTGTGGGGGAGGACCACCGGTCACTACTCCTAGCCGTATAAAAAAAACAGCTTACGACAGTTCTAATTAATTGAAATAATACATTTTTGAAAATTTTGGGATGACCGTGTTTTTCACTGCCGCGTCGGCCATTCAGGGTCAAGACTGTAATTACCATAGCATTGCAAACAATTCGTAAGCAATATATTAAAACGTATCTTGAATTTCGCGGTTTTCTTAAAAAAATTGTGGGGAGGACCACCGGTCACTACACTTAGCGTGATAAAAAATAGATTACGACCTATTCTCAGACCTAAAAACTCCACATACAAATTTTCATAAGATTTCCCAATCGATTTTTCGGAATTTCTATATAGTGACATCTCAAGTCATCGGGATTTTAGTGTATTCCAAAATATGGCGTTGACCGCGTTATCCCACATATTGAAGCCAGTGTTTTAGCGGTTTTGTAGTCACGCCTACTAAAATTAGGTATATTATCTGAAATAATACATTTTTGAATAATTTGGGATGACCACGATATTTCACTTCCGCGACGACCATTCAAAAAAATATATAGCCTATTTTCACCACCAGTGTTCCCAGTACATTATCTGAAATTTTCAAGAAAATCTATTCAGCCGTTTTTGAGTCTATTCGGAACATACAAACATACAACATACAAACAAACAAACATACTAACATACACACATTGCCTTTTATATATTAGATTAGGATGTGTTCAGTATGGACCAATTCGGTCACTCCCTTCAAGAGTTATCGTGCGCACAATTTTTCCGAAAATTTTTTAACTTTTGTGGGGGAGGTTCCCGAAGGAGTAGGCAGATAGGGCTTATCTTCGAACTAAAACTAAGTTTGAACAAAATATTACCAAGGCCAAATTTTGGACCGAATCTGCAGATCCGTTCGAAAGTTATCTTGCGCTACACATGGTGTTATAGGGTTTGTTTACACATTACAGGCTATTTTTTCAGGAAGTATGGACTTGCCCTTGATGAAAATTGTACCGTCGCACAGTGCGAAATATGAGCACTTTAGCGGAACTTTACTAATAACTTTTAAAGTAAAGGGCGTAGATTCCAAAAATTTTGCAAAAATATTTCTTATATTAGTAAATATTGTGGGGCTCAAATTGGGCCACATAGGCCCGCGGTTTCTCGTAGCGTTCATGTAATGGCGGCTGTCGTTTTTACGTTTTACACTCATTTTTCAATCGATTTTGGTGCAAATTGGTATATTGAGTTTTCAGCGGATAGAAAACTTATGTACAAAATATTTTCAATATAGGTACGCGTTTTGGTATAGACCCCATTGAACGGTACCGATGGGACATATTATAAATGTTACAGACACATTTTCCAACGTATTTGGTTGTATTTTGGCATTTTATGTTCTTCGTAGATAGAAAACCTCTGTGCGAAATATTAACATCGTAGGTACGCGTTTTTGGTATATACCCCACATGACGGGTTCTTTCATATTAGGTATGTTAAATGTTGAAGACAAAATTGCAACAGATTCTGATGCAAATTTAAATTTTAAGATGTTAGCGATTAAAAATCCTCCTCACATAAAAGCTGTCAACATAGGTCCACTTCTGGGCGAAGTCTCACAACCCCGCACATCCATTAAGGAGTAAAATGTCAATAATTTTTTGTTTTCATTTGTATCCATGGTAGAACTACCAGGTAGTGGTATCACACCAGCTGATCGAATATGAAAAGTCAAATCCCTTTATAAAAAAATATTTTTGTTGTAATTTCGCCAACAACATAAAGAAAGTTTTGAAATAACATATTCAAAATTTACGATGGCACTACCTGGGTAATTGTGCTATGTTTGTTCCAATTTACATTAGGCCATTTTCCTTGCGGCAATTGTCAGTTTGTAGGTGAGAGAGGTGAGGCATGTGGTAACCCTTTGCCTCTCAACACCCTCTCTCACCAACAAACTGACAATTGCCGCAAGGAAAATTGCCTAATGTAAATATGGACTTTGTATATATAATGTTTATTGGGCTATTTAGCAGGTCTCTACCATTAATTTTATTAATAATGTCTCAGATCAAGTTCAGGTTGGAACTGCATTACAATTTCTAACGTATATTGGTATTTGCACCACAGCATTCAAAAATGTTGCACTATATATAAATCACCAACACCAATTGAGTCTATATTGAAACCTCATCTATGTCTGGTAGACATTTCACGATGTGAAAAGTATGGACCAAATCGGTTACTCCCTTCAAGAGTTATCGTACGCACAAATTTTCGGAACATTTTCGAACTTTTGTGGGGGAGTTACCGGAAGGGGTGGACCGTATAACCCATCTTCGACTTTAAACTAAGTTTGGGCAAAATATTACGAAAGCCAAATTGTGGACCAAATCGGTTAATGCGTTCGAGAGTTATCTTGCGCTTCCGCCAGCCAGACAGGCAGACGGACATGGCTAAATTAACTCCAAATTGTCTGAAACGGATTTCGTCCAAACATACTTGGGGTCTAAAACCATTATTTCGATGAGGCACATTTTGCCCGTATAAAAGTGTATATACCCTCGTTAGCATAAAAGCTGAGGGTAGGGTAAGTGCTCCTATCTCCGGCATGTACCAGTAGTCGGCATCTTTCGTATTTGAGTTTAAATAACTCAAAATTACTCTAACAAAATATGAAAATAATATCAAAAAGGCTTCAACAATACTCTCAGCTAACTATGTGTAAAATTTCAGTGAGCTAAGACCATTTATTATATCGGAATTTAACTTTTTGTTAGTCAACACAACCGAAAATGCATGTCTCTTAAGAAAAAATTAGTGGAGGCGTCAACATAATAATGTCTGTAGTTATATTAAAATTAAAAAAAAAAACTTTACAAAATTGTTGTTGTGTTCGTAGAGAATAGTCAAAAGAACACTGTAGAGAAATAAATTATTAAAAAATTATTTTAATTCTGGCCTTTCTGCCGATGCCGACTTTAGGGACAACAAAATGTAAAGTTTGCCAGAAGTCGGCATGGGGTGAAAAACACCCGATTTGTCCGTTATTTTTAGCTCAAAATTGTACAAAAATTTTAAATAAATACTTTAAAGTCTAATAAATAGAAATATGTAGTTTGATTAAAATAATGACTTTTTAGTGCTTTTAGGCATGGTTTGAAGTGTGTACATTTGTGTCATGCCGGCAATTGGGTAATAGTTGCCGACAATATAAGCAATATATTTACAATTTCCTACTTTTATGATGCGCAATTATTTGGAATATGAAATTATACTGTAGAAACTATTGATCTTTCAAATAATTTAGTTTGTGTTAAAAACAAATCTACAACGAACAATTTTAAATGAATTCCAAATGTTATCAAAATCGTTATTTTATTTACTTTTTAAAAGCAATATCGGTTAAAGTATGTATTATTTGTGTAAACGTATGTTTTTTGTTATTTAAAATAATAAAAAAGAACATTTATATACTAAAATACAAGTTGCCGGAAAATGGTGCCGACTACTAGCAGAAATTCACTATTCTAACAAATTCGCAAATTTCACAAGTTTTAACAGAAAAAAACTCAACATTTCTTTATGTCATCGGAAATTAAACTAAATTTCGAAGCAAATAAGCTTTATTTCATTGCAATTGGCCAAATTGTCTAGGAATGGCGAAGGATTGAAGTTAGGGAAACTCTTAAAGTGTCGACTATTGGTGCACTTACCCTATAGAAAGTTCATCGCATTTAAAAAATGTTGGTATTTAGTTGTCTCGAATAATATAAAAATAACACATTGTTTAAAAATTATATACGTACACTTTCTAAAAAAGGTTCCATTGAAATTTCTACATGGGTCTCCATTAAGCGAAAAAAGCATTATCGCAAACGAGCAATTTACGCCTCTCTTCTTTGTAAAAATACTACATACTTACATACATACATAATACAAATGTATATGTATATATACAGTTGTTATGTATACAAGTATTTACAATAAAAACAAAACTTGAAAACGAAAACACATCCATCCATAATTCCCACTTTTTCACATTCCTCTTTGTCCGTTTTGTTTGTTTTCCAATGAAATTTCGTTTTTCTTCATTATTTGTTGTCAATTGTTATGTGTCAGACCGGCAGCAAGTGGGGGGTTCTGCTGGCTGCGACGTTGATTATCGCCACAACAGTTTTGTAGTTTTGTTTATGGTTCGTAGAAAACATAAGAAAAGAGAATATAACTCTTGTGGTTGTCGGCTATATTCGGGTTTAATCGTTTCCTTTTTGGTTAAACGAATAAACAATGCATCATCATCCAGCAACAACAACATCATGGTCGTTGTTGTCGTGGCAAGTCTGACGATAACAAAAAAGAAGAAGAAGAAAAAACAAACAGCAATAAAATTAGAATAAATGATATTTCTACGGGTGTCTAGAGAAAGTTTTCTGATTGCTGTTGACTCTATTTTTGTTGCTTTAAAATTCATCCTATTGCTATTTTCGTTTCGAGCAAAATGTTAGTAATCATTGAATTCATACATTCATTTATCTCCTCATCTGTCCATTGAATATGAATAATTAACTCTAACAATTTCAGTTTACGTCTCCACTATTCGGTCAGTCATCAATTAGTTTAAAAAAGAATATGACGTATTTCGCAATTATCATATTTGCCCTCTCGTTTGAACTTTCTCTTCCTAGCTTTTGGGTTCTAAAAATAAAAATAACAAAACGCAAAAACAAATATGGCTGCTTTTCGAAACGGAAATTATTGATATAGCGTTGTTTAGAGGGCCCAGTGTTCGTTTTATTTTTCTTGGTTTCTTTGTGGGTTTTTATTTCGCTTTCCTCCCTCATACGTGCATTACGTCTGAGTGGCTGACGTCATCACATTAGTTACAATAACAACTGCGTAGCAATAATATTCCGTATAAGTATCAATATACAACTTATTTTATATTTCTGCCATAGATGCATGCGTTGTAGTTGTTGTACATGCATCCCCTTTATAAAATACTTTATTTTCAAATGTACTAATGTACGAGTATGTATGTTTATGTGTCTAGTATGTGTATATCGTATGTACATGCTTACATCTCATTGTCTATTTGCATTCTGCATCAGCGTGTGCATCACGAATTAAAAAAAACTGTAAATGACCAGCAGCAGACAACGCCAGTCGTTCAGTTCTATTATTTATACATCGTCCATGACTGTTTGTTGGGGTTTGTGTTCTTGATTTGTATGCAGATTATTATACTTACATACATATGTATGTATGTACATGTAGATATTTTCATAGCCATGTATACATAAAGTAAGTACATATCTTACTATATACATAATATCAGTTGAAACCTTTTTAATCTGTGCAGTTGTTTTCGTATCATTAAAAAAAATCAGTTAAAAATTATCAGTCGGCCGACAGAGATATACCCTCAGTCCCGGACCTAAAGAAAAGAAGTAACGCACAATACATCTGACGTCTATATAATACGATGTACAACGTTTGGACTAAATCGGTTTCTCCCATCGAGGGTTATTTCACGTACTACCCAGTCTAGTTGGTGCCGGCAGGCTTTTCTGGAGCTTTTGTGCCATTATCTCAAGAATTAAGGACTTGGCCAGAAAAAACGTGTACCGTCGCACACTGGTCTGAAATCTGGCCAAAACTATTTGTACGCCCCTTTTTATTGATATTTAGTTTTATTTATAAAATCTGTCACAAAATATTAATTCAGAATTATTTTCACCCTGAATTTCCAAAAAAACGTTAAAATATAGTAAACAGGGTGATCCCATTGTATGGGGGTCTAAACTAAAACTTCGACCTATCAAAAAAATCAAAATGCAAAATTACAGCTAAATCGGCTTAAAAATATGCCTAAAATTGTCAAATTATGTTAACTTGGGGGTACCCTTATATGGTGGCTATACCCCAACGTGTGCCTATGTCGACAATATTTGGTTGAAATATTTTCTGGACTCTCAAAATATAAAAAATACCAAGTTTTCAGGAAAATCGGTTCAAAATTGTGTTTCTTAGAATTAAATTTGTGCCAGCCGAATATGAAATATTTCGGAATTTGATGTAGCTTGAAAAAATTGTGCATCATTTTTCGCAACGAATCGCACCTTGAAATGATTTTTTTTATTAAAGTATATACTTCGAAATGTTCATCGGAGACCCAAAAAAGTATATATATTCTTGATAAGGGTAAATTTCTAAGTTGATATAACAATGTCCGCCTGTCCGTCCGTCTGTCGAAATCAAGATACAGCTCGCAATTTTTAAGATAGAGCTTTGTAATATGGTACAGAAGTTAACATTACTCCTAGGATGTTTGGGCTATATCGGTCCACGTTTTGCTATAGCCCCCATAGAACGGAACCACCCGATTTTCGGTATTTTTAAGGTTTTAGCTTCTTTATCACACCGAAATGGCTCAAAGTTGGTACTTAGTCTTCGTTGGGGTATAACACTTTTCCCCAGAATTTTATCGGTATAAGCCCACGCCTTCATATAGCCCCTGTAGAACGGTACCTCCCGATTTTCGGTATTTTGAAGGTTGTGGCCTCAATAATCCTCCGAAATGGCTGAAATTTGCTATTTAATCTTTATTTGGGGTATAAAACTTTCCATTTGAAATTTTCGGTATAGGTTCACGCCTTCATATAATCCCCATAGAACGGTACCTCCCGATTTTTGGTATTTTGAAGGTTTTAGCGATATTATCTCACCAAAATTCCAAAAGACCGAACTAGTAGAAGTTTAATAGGGTTTTAAAAAATAAACTACCCAACGTTCCACACAAAGGGGGTGCAATGGCAGATATAGAAAAATCTGTATCCATTTTAGGTATATCATTAGAAAGAGCTTTTAAAGTATCGTGGACACTAGCGCGCGTTCTCTCAAAACTACATAAACAGTCAAGAAAAGCTTTCATCATCGGCTACAAGGATAAGATGAAGGAGTACAAAAAGGCTTTAGCCAAAGCAGAAATGCAATCCTGGATTGAATTCTGTGGATAGATAGATGTTAGATAGCACCAAGGATATGGCAATGGTCTCTCAAAAAATAACAGTTGTATATTTAAGGCGCCTTAAACGACGTTAGCACCTATGTAACAGAAAAAGCTCTACATAATTTCGTCGTGGAACCATTCATCAGTAGTTGGAAAACCACCCTGCTGCAAAGTAGAGTTATTAATGTCACACTGCGAAATAGCATGCTGTCTGAATCCAGGGAAAACGAGACAAAAACCACATATGGAATACCCAATCTACCACGACTACGAGGTCAAGATCAGATCACACCAAATACATAAAAGTTATCCTAGACTCAAAACTGTCATGGAAACGTAACATGGAACATCGTGCTCATTTGGATGGCTTTAACTCAAACGGAATAAATCGATGTCGGATTGAGCGCAATCGGAATATGTTAACACGTGCCACTGTGAAAATCGTTGAAAATCGGCTTAGATTTTAATATTAGCTGTATATAGGGCCCATAGAGACTTTGACGCCCCAGTGGCTCGAGTCCACATGACCCGATTGTGCTTAAACTTTGGCAATCTTAAAATCTAACAAAACCAATAACTTTAGGGGTGTGCCGCCTAAAAAATTCCGACATCGATTTTTTAAAACCGCCTTAGTGCTCATAGTACACATGTCTTAAAATGGTGTTATGGATGTACAGCAGCATAATTAGATCAATACTCACTAGTGGAGCACTAGTATGTATGGTGGCCAAAAGTGGGAAAGGAAATCATACAAACAAACTATACACCTTACAAAGATCCACATACATCATGGTGACAGTGGCATTGCGGTGTTGTCCGACTGAAACCTTCAGTATAACGATACATATTTTGCCAATAGATGTACACATCAAACGAAGTGAGGCGTGTACTGCTGCGGAAACGGTTCTCACGCCAAATATCGAGGATTTTATAAGATAAGTATGTATGTAATAACAATGTCGTTTCTACTTAATTTACGTCTTGCCATCACACTAGTACGCAGAATCGATATCACTCTAATGACCACCTCTACAGTGATTACAAAGTTTAGATGGTCACCAGACGGACGGGCGGACAGGGTTCGATTTAACCCTGCAGAATGCGGAGAGAAGTCGATCGGTAAATTTGGTCTGGTTCCAATTTGATGGCTTTCTATAAGTAATAATAATGGTAAATTATTTGGTTCCCTATAGTTTTCAGTAGTTACACCACAATGTGGAAAGTATATTATCAGCTTTCTTTTACGAAAATACTCGTTGCTATACAACATACCAAAACTCATATCTCGACGAGATAAAGAATCAACCTCCAGGCCCTAATTATGTAACAATCGTCATGAAATTTTGTATTTTGATTTTAGTGTTTGATGATGACGACCATAAAATTTATAGGGGGCGAAAAGGACCAAAAACGAAATATTTTAGCGGCCCAATAATAGTCTGATCGGCGTGAAATTTTAATTAAGGTTTGGGTTTAGGTCAAGGAAGAAGCTTGAAATTTTGACCACAATAATCGATCCCATTTGATGGCTTTCTATATCTTCTATATTTAGCGGACCAATGGACCAAACCTTTTTTGTTAAAATTGGTAACATTTCTAGTACAATAAGAAGATCTTTATTCCTGGAAGATATGTTCTACCCATGTACATCTTATTTATAAAAGGAAATCTTGACCTGTTCATTGATGCCTATTGTGTTTATGTACATGGTCAGATAAATGTGTTACAGCCTAGTATATACAGGAATCCAACAGTTTTAATGTAAAAATCTCCATACTCCCTCCCTCTCCCTTACTCGAATATAATTATTTTGCATATTGTGGTAAAAAAATTCGGCTGAATATCCTGTATAGTGACACTCTCAAAGGAATCTGTACGTTGGTCAAGATACAGCTCGCAATATTTAAGATAGAACATTATAATTTGGTACAGAATATTTGGTGGGCTACATCGGTAATATAACTACAATAAAATGGTATCTCAAGATTTTCTGTATTTTTAAAGTTTTAGCCTCATTATCCCAATTTTCGGTATTTTCGAAGTTTCAGCCGCATTATCCTACGGAAAATTTGTACCCCGAAAATTCGTCAGTATAGGTAAACGTTTTGATATAGCTCCCATAGATCCGTACCGCCCAATTTCCATATTTTCAAGGTTTAATCGCTTTATCCTACATGAAACTATCCTTTGCCATAATTTTTAGTATATAAAGTAAAATAAAATATAATAAAGGAACACATTTGATGTTTAATCATATAAAACAAGTAAAAAAGTATCAGTCGGCTTTGTCGACAGAGATATACCCTCAGCCTGTGTATATTGAAACAATTTTTTTTTTTCCAAAAAACGCATGTATTTAGGGAGTTTTAAAAATTTTGTGCGTTTGAACTGACAAAAATGTTGATTAGGATTTAATATCAAAAGTTTTGCGGAGGAGATACTAAAAAGAATGGATTTCCATCCACTACATATGGTACCATAGGGGTTTTTTAGACCTTCAGGGATGTTTGCTCAAGAAATATGAACTTGCCCCTGAAACAACTTTTACCATCGCAATTGAGGCAGCAATGCAAGTTGCTTCAACAAAAATCAAAATGATTCGAAAGCAGGTCTTAAAATTAACATGTATCCGAAATGTTGAGTGGGAGGTACCGGATGGAGTGGACAAATATAGTCCATATTTGAACCTGATCTATATCTGGTAGATATATTAGGATGTGTAAAGTATGGACCAATTCCGCCACTCTCTTCAAGGGTTATCGTACGCACAATTTTTCCGAACATTTTTGAACTTTTGTGGGGGAGGTACCTGAAGGAGTCGACCGATATGGCTTATCTTCGAACTTAAACTATGTTTGGACAAAATATTACTAAGGCCAAACTTTGGACCGAATCGGCAGACCTGTTCGAGAGTTATTTTGCCCTCCAACCTCCTCACACGGTGTCATAGGGGTTTTTTGCAACTTTCAGGCTATTTTCTCAGGAAGTATGGACTTGCCCCTGATGAAACTTATACCGTCGTATGGAGGGCAGTGAATACAAGTTGCTAAAGCAAAAATCAAAGCGATTCGAGAGATGTTCCTAAACTGAACTTTTCCAAAATTTTGTGTGGGAGGTACCCGACGGAGTGGACCGATTGAGTCCATATTAAAACCTGATCTAAATCTGGTACACGCTCCACGATGGGCAAAGTATGGACCAAATCGGTTACACCCTTCAAGAGTTATCGTGCGTACAAATTTTCCGAACATTTTCGAACTTTTGTGGGGGAGGTACCGGAAGGAGTGGACCGATATAGCTCATCTTCGAACTTAAACTAAGTTTGGACAAAATATTACGAAAGCCAAAATTTGAACCGAATCGGTTCATCCCTTCGAAAGTTATCGTGCGCTCCAGCCAGCCAGACAGACAGACAGACGGACGGACATTGCTCAATCGACTCCAAATTGTCTGAAACACATTTCGTCCAAACATACTTGGGGTCTAAAACCATTATTTCGATGAGGCACATTTTGCCCGTATGAAAGTGTATATACCCTTCATAGCCTAAAGGCTGAGGGTATAAAAATTTAGAGTTTAAAATAGAAACTGATGTTATTTTTTTACTTATGAAGCGATCTCTTCCCATCAAGGAGAGAATGCAATGATGATCCTCAGGATACAAAACACCAGGTTCAATTCCTAAATGTAGATGTCAGGTAGATTGTTTGCAGATAAGATAAATAGTAATCCAACGTTAGGTTGGGGGTGAAATTCCAAAACTGTTGAGTTGTAAAGCAAGACGACAGCTGCTATCAAAACAGCAAACAATTGACATTATCCACACACTAAAATGTTAATAACAAATAAAATAACAACAAGAACACCTGATTGAGATGCAGCGACAAATTTATTAATCGTAGTATGGAAAAGTTAAAAGAGTAATCCAAAGAACAGCTCCTTACCACCGAACAGTTCAGCAGCATAAAATACAGTATACAGCAAATAGCACGGATATAATCCAAAGGCAGTGGTAGAGCAAACACAGTAAAACCAGGAACGAATTTTGGCTGTGGAAATAAATAAGTAAAGGCCAAATTGGGGAAGGGGATAGGAGATTAAAATTAGTAACCATTCACAACATATATAGGATCTCAAACTAGTATAACAGTAAGATATATCACAGATAGGAATGTGTATGTTGGATCATAGGGAGATCTTCGCCTCCTTGATAAAACCAATAAGTTGTCTGAGAGGTTTTTCATCAACAGATTGTAGAAGAGAGACTAATTCATGGTGTAGGGAGAATAAGGTTTGATAATGTGTTCGAATAGTTGAACATTTAAAGCAGCAAAAATCATGTGTTGGGGATCTTCTGGAGCATTTCATACCTCACACAGTGACGTATCCGCAGATCCAATCCGATGGGGATAGACTTTATCATACGCATGTCCAATCATCAGCCTACTGATGAGTTTTGTTTATTTGGGTTCAAATCTTAAAGGTACTAACCATGGTTTTGAAAAACATTGTTGCATATTTGAAAGAAGTGGCGGCCTTTTTCTTGTGACAATTCAATAAATTCATTGTTCAATGAGGACATAACTCTGTCCTTACTTTCAACAGCGCCTCCTCAGGAGTGAATTTAGCAACAACTGGTCCACCAACTACGACAGCCTGCTTCGCCATGTAATCTGCACATTCATTGAGCTGGATATCTCTATGGGCAGGGGTCCAAACCACATGACAGAAATTGATTGTAGAGTTGTGTAAGATGTTGTAAAATTCAGCTACAAACCATTGTCCGACTGAACTGCGCCCAAAGCCTTACAGGCCGCAAGTTGTCAGAGAAAAGGACATATTTGCAGTAGTCATACTCCGCAGCATTTTCAATGGCTATACGCAAATCGGAAAGCTCCCCAAACATAGATGAGGATTTTATATTTAACTTGAATAAAAAATTGTGACCTCGCACAACATTGTATATACCGCAACCAGTCGTATAATCCCCTGTGAAGCATCGGTGGCAAAGATTCCATAGTTGTTATATTTGTAGTATGAGATTTCACTATTATATATGGCATGGATTGACTCATTGGAAATCTCTTGCTTGCTCGCAGTAAGTAGATTACATCTAACCACAAGATTTTCTTGTCTAGAGAAAGGTATCACCTTGATGTTGTTTAAAATATATTTGTCTGGTTACATGCAAGTTATTGTTAGAAGAAATTGCTCCAGTTGAGTTAACAGACAACTTTCTGTACAAAATGTTGCAAACTTTTGAGTAACCAGACAGACCTATATCGGAAAATGCGTGGAAGTGTAGCTCGATTTAACAGGTGGATTATCAGCTATAATGTCATATAAATTTTATTTCGGAACATATTCTTCATAATTTCTCTTGTAGTGAGTATCTTGGCTCTGTATTTCGATGAAGTTCGCCAGCCAAGGCATAAACAGTGTGTTTGTTTACCGTCAACAGTTAACTGAATTTGCTTGATACTATTTTTCGCCAAATACATTGTGTTGGATTTGTCAGGGTTAAAGCCGAGATCCAGCTCACCACATTTTTTCTGAAAGGTAACAGCTTTTCTTTCCAGATGTTCCATAGCTAAATCAAAATCCTTGTCGAAGACCATAATGACAAAATCATAGCATTGTTTTGTGATCCTCAAGACTACGCAGTTTTGGTGTATCTAGATTAATGGGAATCGGGAGATAGACAACTTCTCTGTGTGAAGCTATCTACCACCTCAATCTCCTTATCTCCAAGCTTAAGAATCCGCATGGGCAAAAAGTTTATTATCCAATTCAGAATCAACGTACAGTCGAAATCGCTTATAACGTCGTCGTTTATAACGTCATTTCGGTTATAACGACCATATCCAAACGTCCCAAATCTCTGGGGCCCTTTATAGCCCTATCGCTTATAACGACATATCGGTTATAGCGACGAATAGCATGCAGCATAGCCGTTTGTACAGCCCTTTGTGATAGACCTGGAAGGGCTCTAATCATCTCACATGTCACCTTATCATGGCCTGCAGCTGATCCTTTTTTCTTCTTAGCCAAGACTACTTCAAAATGATCAAGGTCAAATACAACTGATGGAGCAAATTGTATCCCGTACGGAGCTGCCAGTTGGCCATTCCACCAATATTTTGGAACCATTTTGGAGTCAAACTTAGGCGTCGCTGTATTGACCTCGTCCCGCATTTCATCTTCAATTATTGAAAAAGCTCCAGGTTTCGAAGAGACTTAATAAGTTTTCGTTTATGGAGAAACTATTCCTTTCGAGCGCCAGGTCTACTGATTTCTAGAGATATCGACAGATGACCACTGCTACCCCAATAACCTTCCAGCATATACCAGTTCGTAAGCATTCCGTCGCTAACAAAATTGAGGTCTAACACCGATCCCTGGGAGCCAGTATTTCTTCTGAAGTAACGCTTCCATGGTTCACACAAATGAGTCCCCATACGGCAGCTACCAACTCCAGCCCCTTACCCTTTCTGGATGTCATATGATCACCCAAAATGATGTTTCTGACATTAAACTCGCCGCATAAAACAACATTGTTAAATCTGTCCAAGAAAGTAAAAAGTTTAGATATCTCCTCTTTGAAGATATCAAATGTCTTAGCTGGTGGAAAATAGCCTGGGAATACTACCAAGTTTTGAGGAAGATTCAAAGTTTTAATAATGATGATGATGTTATGATTAGTCAAATATGGAATTCTTGCATATTCTATATTTTTCTTGACTAATGGCAACGCCACCATAGCCATCCGCCCTGAATTTTTGAATTAGATTGAAGTTTATGAGCTTGTTCTTGATTTTTACATCTTCACCAAATATTTCAGCTAATACTACGATATCATATTGATATTTGTTGAGATAGAATTCACTAAAGTTTTTGTTAGATCTAAACGATTGTATATGATATTAAAATACCTTGATCTTGTCAATGATGAGTACTTCAGGATCTAGGGTTCTCTACACTCTCGATGTTGACGCCACATTTTTGGAATCCTACTTTGGAAATGACACATTGCCGTAGATGCCGTTGTGTTATTAGTAGTTAAGAAAAATCCTGCATAAAATTAAGCAGCTCTGCAGCTCAGATACCCGATGGTGATGGTTCCTCCAACATTGTTTTTGACATTTGCGCATCAGGCTTGTGAACATATGTATTCTTAGGGTTTTTTGCTACCGAACTATAGGTGAATGGGGTCACAATTTTGTTGACATCTTTGTCAACATTGTCTTGAATATTTTGCTTTACGCCGCCGTTTTTCTTGCCGCAACATGTGGAAAGAGATGGAAAATTATTTTCGTCCCAAAGAATGTCGAAACGACATCTTTATTAAGGTCATAATCTTGTTTGTCTCAATTTCTTTAGCCCTTACAGGGCATTTGTTTTTGATGTTACATTTATGTTCACTTGCTTAGCATAAAATACAAAATTTGACCCTACTGTCCCCATTGCACTTTTCTTCACCGCATTTTAGGCATTTGGGGTTAGACCTGCACACTATCCTCTACCACAATTTAAACATTGCCTTACAGCAGGAAAATAGGTATCCACAACCAATACCGCAAGTTGAACCCACGTCCTTGAAAACATATAAAGAAAAATGTTGTCACGGCGTGTTAGCCTTCAAGCCAAAACTCATAACTTCAAAGACAGCGCAAAAAAGCGTTTGTCATAAAGAAATAAAATTCAACGGCCAAATATCCGTTATTGTATAAAAACACATTTGCATTTGAAAAACCAAAAGTTCTAGGACAGAGAAGTCATTCCACAGTCGATATGGCCCCTTAGAAAATCGAAGACATATTCGTGCACGATTCGTTAACGAAATTTCCGAAATTGTCATGAAAGTTGAATGACAATGTCTTGCAGAGTGTCTTGGCAAAGAAACCATGAAATTTTTCCAAAAAGCGAACTTTTAAATTTATTACCACTTTTATGACGAATAGGTGACAATTTGCAAGACATTGTCTTGCAATGTGTCGTGCAAAACAAAAAAAACGATACCAATTCAAAACTGTATGAAAGCAGCATGCTATGCAATATTAATAGAAAATTAAAACTAATTTGTTTTTGTTATTTTCAATTCGGTTCTTGCCTTCAAATAAGCTATTGAATATACATATTAAACGTGTGCTTATATAAATAAAAGTGAATAAATATACAGATTATAAAAGAACGTAAGTAAAACTAAATAATATTTACAACATTTCATTATGTCATCTAAAAGATCTTTGCGGCGAGAAATTTCTCGAAAAATTCGGGATTATTTGAAAAGACTATCAGGCAGAGGACAATAATAATATTGAAGTTTTGCCAGTTTACAACGAAAATTCCCAGCTTGAACCATTCCTTGAAGATTTGCCTGTTTGTAACGAAAGTTCCCAATTCCAGCCAACACTGCGTGATAAATTGAGGGATGTTTTTTTGAAGCAAAACGTATCTAGAAGTTTGGGAGATGATATATTGGCAATGCTGAGGGAAGAAAACTTAAATGTTCCCAGCACTTCCATCCAACTTTTAAATTACGATAAACAGCCAACATTAATTCGCACAGTGAATCCTGGCCAATATTACAATTTCGGTCTTAAGAAGCAGATTTCAAAGCTTGGTAACATACTGGAGAATACAGATAGCATTGTGTTAGATGTAGGTATTGATGGTCTGCCGTTATTCAAAAGTAGTTCAGGATCTCTATGGCCCGTTTTAGGGAAAATCCTTAATTTGAATGTTCCATCAATTTTCGTTATTGGAGTTTATTGTGGGGTTAAAAAACCAGTATGTGTTAACGCTTATCTCCATGATTTTATAGTAGATTTAAAAGTCCTTTTGAGGGAGGGAATTCAATATGGAGATAAGAATGTAAAGTTTATTTTAAGGGTCTTTATTTGCGATGCCCCTGCGAGTGCATTCAGTGATGCCAGATTTGCCGATTTATCGGCATTTTGCCGATTTTTAGTCCAAAAAATAGAAATCCCGATTTGCCGATTTTTACCCCTAAAATGCCGATTTTTAGTTAAGGCAACTTGTTCACATAAAATTTCCGTTTTGTATGAAAATTGTTGTTGCTAGAACTAATTTGGTACAATAACAAAGACAACTATATCGTCAAGAGTAGTTTGATTAATAATAATAAAAATTTTTAACATATTATAAAAACAGTTTGAATTTTCTTGATTACCAAAACGTGTACTTCAGTATATACGCCAAATAAATTGTTCAAAAAACGAAATTGTCGAAAAGTGGGTTAGTGGAAGTAATTAAAAACTGCACAAACTTTTACATTGAACTTTGTTGTCAGATTTTGAAGCGGTTTAATTTAGAAAATAAAAAAGTGCCTAGCTTCAGTAAATCAAAGTTTTATAATATAGGGCACAGAAGATTCATTTTTTGACATTATAAAGGAATACGAATGCTTTATAAACATAAACAAAAAGCAAGTATCACGCGAACTTTCACGTTTAAATTTCAGAAATTTGTTTAAAGATAAAAACGTAAAGTTGCAGAAATTTTGGAAAACAGTGTGTGAATTAATATGTGCAAATTTATTAAACATATTTTAGTCTTGCCACATTCTTCAGCAAATGTGGAAAGAGTTTCTAGCCAAGTGAATTTAAATAAAAACAAGTGCCGAAATCGATTAGTTAGGGATTCGATGGAAGGAATTCTCTTTACTAAAGACTACTTAAAATTAAATAAGTCTAACCCTCATTATTATAAGTCTTCTTTTGTTATATTTTGGATTTACCGAACAGATTTATAGCGTTCTGGTTAACTTAAAGTTAAAAGTGATGATTGAATTTCAAGGTGGAACTTCTTGGCGTTAAATTTCAATGTAAAAATTATATTTTTAATGCCTCCAAATTGGTTTATTTTGCGTTTTCAAATCCATCAGATAGTAAAAGAACACATATAATAATGGTCCTAACAGTTATAATGTTGTCATTAAAAATGATTTGTTACAAAATATTTATTACAGAAATTGAATTTAATTGTATACCAAAATTTCAAAATTCCAATACAACTAGTAAGAACCCTCAGCCTATGTGAAATGAAACTTTCTTCTTCGGACAGATCGAATGTTTTTAAAGTCTTTTCAGAATTTTGTGGCCATTTTTAGACATTTGAACTTGCCGAAAAATGTGTATTAAAATTTAAATTCAAAAGTGTCGTGGAGTTGGTACTTAAAGGAATGGACCGACATGAGAGTTATATCTTTTCGATAGATATCGCGCCCACTAGTCATTTCAGTGGGTCATCGTATAACTTTTGGAATCGGTTGATCAGTTCGAGAATTATCGTGCTCTACAGCCACTACACTTGGTGCCATAGGGGTTTCTACACCTCTCGGGCTATATTCTCATGAAGTATGGACATGCCCCTGAAAAAGGCAGCGTATACAAATTGTTGCAACAAAAACCAAAGCGATTCGAGGGCAGGCCCTAAACTGAACATATCCGAAATTTTGTGTGGAAGGTTCCCGAAGGAGTGAACCGATTGAGTGCGTATTGGAACCTCATCTAAGTCTGGTAGACATTTCACGATGTGCAAAGTATGGACCAAATAGGTTACTCCCTTCAAGGGTTATTGTACGCACAAATTTTCCGAACATTTTCGAACTTTTGTGGGAATGTACCTGAAGGAGTTGACCGATAATGTCCATCTTCGAACTTAAACTATGTTTGGACAAAATATTACGAAAGCCAAACTTTGGAAAAAATCGGCTAATCCGTTCGAGAGTTATCGTGCGCACCAGTCAGCCAGACAGACAGACGGGCGACTCCAAATTGCCTGAAACACATTTCGTCCAAACATACTTGGGGTCTAAAACCATTATTTCGATGAGGCACATTTTGTCCGTATGAAAGTTTATATACCCTCGTTAGCATAAATGCTGAGGGTATAAAAACAATCAACTTATTTATTATCCTCTTAAGACAATATTTGTATACGTTTTGTTTAGCTTGACTGAATTGAAAATATATTGATCTCATATATACACGTACTTATAAATATATACTACATATGCATTTGGTAAAACCATATATTTTCATACATATTTTGAATTATTGCCTTGATTTATGAATTGTAAATTGTTTTGTAGTACTTAAACTGTTATTTTTAAAAATTAAGCTTATTAAATAAAGCGATAATTTGAACTGAAATAAATGTTTTTTAATTTGCCGATTTTGTGCCGATTTTGAAAATTTTTTGCCGATTTCGCCGATTTTGGCACCCTAAAAGTGCCGATTTTCGACCAAACTTATCTGGCATCCCTGAGTGCATTCATTAAAGGATGTGTAGGCACAACGCGTTCCATGGATGCAGCCGCTGTTTACAGATAGGGCGTAAAGTAAACAATGTTACAGTTTTTTCCAAAGAGGTAGCTGAAAAACGAACTGATGACATGTTTAAAAATAGAGTAGATCCACAGCATCATAGTGTTAGATTTAGGACAACGACAACCGATGTAGACGAGGCCGGAACTTATATGGTGACGCAATTTCCCATCGACGTTATGCATGCTATTGACTTGGGAGTTATGAGAAAAATTTTAAATACATTGATTGAAAAAATGAGCTCTGAGCGAAAACAATCCTTATCAGATAAACTATTTTCTGTTTCAAATTATATTCCCCAAGAATTTGTGCGAAAACCCCGTACGATTGATGAAATTAAAAGATGGAAAGCGACCGAATTTAGGCAGTTCCTTCTGTATACCGGCGTTGTTGTTCTGAAAGACATCATTGATGACGTCACGTACTATCATTTTCTGCTACTGCACTGTGCATATAGGCTCTTATGCTGTCCTTACAGTTATAAAAATAACGTAGACTCAGCGGAAATTTTGTTGCAAGACTTTGTTAAATTTTTTGAAAATATATATGGAGAGCAAAATGTCACATACAACATTCATAATTTATTGCATATACATATGTGAATGTGTTAGAGAACATGGTCTTGTAACAGAATTTTCGGCTTATGACTTCGAAAATTATATGCAATGCATAAAAAAAATCTGTAAAGAAAAACCACCAAATATTGCAATAAATCCGAAATAAGTTCGAAGAGAGGGCAATAATAATACAAAAATTCAAATTTAATTATAGCAAACGTAAGGGAACGTTAATTAGTGTTAACAACACTAATTGCTATATAAGCCACATTCCTCCCAACAATCTTGTTATGCTACAAAAGAACGACTCTTTGGAATCCGTGGTAAAAATAACAAGGATTGAAGACAAAACGATATACGGGTTTGAAATCGGAAGTCAAAAAAACTTTTTCTCATTACCTGTTCCATCAAACCAGTTAGGTATATCACTTATCAACCACTTAGATGATCCCGGAACAGAAATTGCGTTCGATTGTGGAAATATTAGGTGTAAAATGATGTACTTGCCATATAAAGGACAATTTGTTCTTTTACCAATGTTACACAACTATGTGTAAATCATATTTGTTAATTTCATATTAAAATAATTCTTGTATTTTTTATACAGATATCATATTATATAAAAACAAACATGAATAACATTGAGCAAGAAATGTCAACTATAAAACAAAAATTGAATGAGATCTTTGCACGGCAGGAGGAGATAGTAAAAATATTAGGGGAACACAACGTTTTACTTCGGCGAAACCTTGGAATGTATGAAACCTCTCAGGCCATGTTTCCAATTTGTACGGAAGAAAAGTTAAAGGAGGTCGAAAATCATTTGCAGACAGAAAAAAATTAGAAGTGGTAAGTATTAATTTTAAACTTAGTATAAGCGTTTCCGAATAAAAATACTTATTATATTTTACAGATCGGTGTCACGAAGAAAGTTCTACAATATTCAATTAAAAATATTGATAAAGTTCTGGGAAAAGAAATTATAATGGCATATAATGTTGATGGAATAAAAAACAACAAACCTTTAAAACAATATGGAAATTTTTTATGCAGCGTCTATGGTAAATACATAATATTATGGGCTTAGTAACAGAATTTATGCATTACTAATTCTTCTTATTACTGTTTTTTCTTTACAGATGCTTTTACAAGTGAAGGACTCACATACGAAGACTATTTATGTCAACTTAGAAACTCATTAAAACGAATTAAAAACACTATTAACAAAACAAATTGTAGAAAAACATAAACAGAAAACAAAAATTGAAAAATATTTCCAATTTTATAATTTTTACTATTTGTTTTAATTTTTATTATAACTATGTTACCATTTTAGTTATTATTAATTATATACTCTTTGAAAAATAAAATGTTTGAATTTACTTTATTTACTTTAATTACACTATGCAACAAAATGGAGCTCAAAGTCTGGGGGGTGGAAAATTCCTATTGGAGATGAAAGCCCTTGGTGAGTATGTACAGAACCCCGACGGACAGATTCGCCGTGAGTCGAACTTTCGCGATATGGCGTGATGAAGTTTTTGCTAGAGACCCTGTAAGCCATCAGGAGTTAGCGTTATATATTTGTGCACTGTTGCTTTAGCTTATTTTTAAGATGACATGTCTTCAGTCAAATCGAATGAGGATTATTTTCGTAGAGCACTTCGACCTTCTAACTCGCTTCCTTCAATGCCCTTTAGTCATTTATTTTAAGAGCCGCTATAAAAGTACCACAAGATGACGTTTTTCAGCTTCGAAATGTTCTGCAAAAATGTCGGACAGAAAATTTTAGGTACGGCTCTCATTGACAACAAATCGATTTTGTCGCGTTTTCGTGGTCGTTTTGTGCATGTACCCTGTTTTTTCAGAAAAATTTTTTGATTTTTGTATATTCGTTACAGAATATACAAAAACACAAAACACAGTTTTTTTCTGAACAAATAGTGGTAAATGCACAAAACGACCACGAAACCGAGACAAAATCGATTTGTTGTCAATGAGAGCCGTACCTAAAATATTCTGTCCGACATTTTTGCAGAACATTTCGAAACTGAGAAACGTCATCTTGTGGTACTTTTATAGCTGCTCTTAAAATAAAGGACGAAAAGGACATTAAAGAAAGCGAGTTAGAAGGTCGAAGTGCTCTACGAAAATAAACCTCATTCGATTTGACTGAAGACATGTCATCTTAAAAATAAGCTAAAGCAACAGTGAACAAATATATAACGCTAACTCCTGATGGCTTACAGGGTCTCTAGCAAAAACTTCATCACGCCATATCGCGAAAGTTCGACTCACGGCGAATCTGTCCTTCGGGGTTCTGTACATACTCACCAAGGGCTTTCATCTCCAATAGGAATTTTCCACCCCCCAAAATTTCGGTTCACAGTGTTATATATGCATTATTATACATATCGTCTGCTCCGTCGGAAAAGGTCGTAAGTCCCTCTCAATAAATTTTTCAGGAGGAAGAAAAAACATTCCAGCGCTTTCTGTATTAAAGATTTTATTATGGTGGTAAAGGCAGTATTCTTCGTTTATTTATTCCGCTTCAATGTCTGTACTTTGTTTGATAAAATTCCGTCGCGTTTGGGAGATAATTGGATGTCTTTGGACTTACGACCTTTTCCTTGTACAGTTTTGTATTTTTGTAGGGACTTACGACCTTTTCCCACAATTTACGGACGTTTATAAAATACAATATTTATACTTTACAAAACAATGTGGAAAGGGTATTATATGTTTGTTTTGTCCAATATTCGTGTAACATCGCGAAGTATTCGTCGTAGACCCCCTCCCCTTGCCATTTTTTCATATCCTGACGAGATATAGCGATCTAGCTATGTGTGTCCGTCCATCCATTAACAATTTAAATAAAACTCCAGGCCGCAGTTTTCGACCGATCGTCACGAAACTTTGTGGAGAGGTCGGGTTCCAACCAGAAGTGACCCCATTAGATGTTGGTTATGATGAAAGGTGTGAAATGGACCAAACACACAATTTTTACCCGACTTTGTAGCTATCCTGTAGATCGCATGAATGAATTGAATTTAAGACAAAGAAGAAGCTTGCAATTTAACATGGTGATGAGGTAATTATTAGCGGGTTTAATGGACCAAAACTTTTGGGTGAAATCTTATATATAAAAGACAATGTGCGCATAGACTCAAAAACGGCTGAACCGATTGTTTTGAAGGTTTCAGAGAATATACAAGAAACAACCGAGGTGAAAATAGGCTACATATTTTTTGAATCTCGGAAGGGGCGGGGGCAGGCCCTGTTAAAAAAACGTTTTTTTGCAAAAGTTATGAAAGTATCGGTCAGAAAATTAATTTGCGAGACAACGGTTGTTGAATCTCCGACCCTAAGTACTTATTCCATGTAATTTTCAGATTAGGCACAGGGATGTCCCTTTGTTGAAGTAGGCTATATATTTTGTTGAATTTCGGAGGAGCGGGTTACACCTGTGCCCTATTTTTTAAATGCGGTATATATAAATCTTAAGAACGATTCCGTTTCCCCAATCCTTGGTACATATTTTAAATTAAATATGCTACAAATCAATGGAAATACCAGATGTTATGCATAACGAAGCTTTGGTCTTATTGGAAAGCAAGTGTTTAGATTAGAAGGCAACATATCGATAGCTATAGTTTTATTAGGTTCATCAGTTATTTGGCGGTATGTTAAAATTGCATATCGACAACAACATTTCTGAAGATTTTTATACACTCCACCATAATATGGAGGGTATAATTAAATTTGTCATTCAGTTTGTAACATATCGATATATTCAGCGAAGACCCTATAAATTATATATATTCTTGATCAGACTAAAATTCTAAGTCGGTATAACAATGACCGTCTGTCCGTCTTTTGAAATTAAGATACAGCTTCCAATTTTTAAGATAGATCTTCGTGATTTAGTATAGAAGTTTCTATTATTCTAGGACGTTTGGTATTGAAAAAAGTGTATATCGGTCCACGTTTTGATATAGCCCCCATAGAACGGTACCTCCTGATGTTCGGTATTTTGATGGTGTGGCCTCAATATTCTTCCGAAATGGCTGAAATTTGATATTTATTCCTCGTTTGGGGTATAAAACTTTCTCCCATAAATTTTCCTATATAGGTCCACGCCTTCATATAGCTCCATATAATGGTGCCACCCGAATTTCAGTATTTTGAAGGTTAGCCATATTGTTTTACCAAAATTGCTGAAATTTGGTATTTAGTCTACTTCATAAACGAAAGGAAACTAATTGAAATAAAACTCAATACAACTCATGGTGGAGGGTATAACAAGTTCGGCCCGGCCGAATTTAACGACGTTCTTACTTGATAGTCACTTGCATATCCCAACTAATTTGCGATGCAGAAAATATAATTGACATAAGAAAAGGTTACAAAAACTGTTTTAAGGACCAGCAACATGGGCCGGTTTGGCTAATATTTAATATAAAACATGACACGTTGTACTTACGACCTTGTATGTTTGCTTTATGACCTTTTCCTTCAATTAAATTCCATGATTTATTCCGTTAATGTACGAGGTTTCTTAGCTACATTGTAATCCCAAATAGTGTCCTGTTTTGTCTTCCCAAGTATTTCAGCCCAACTCCCTGCTTCTTCTGTTTTTGTCTGCAAACCATGTAGAATCTTCAGCATATAATGTCTTCCTGCGTTTAGGAAGTTTATCATCAGAGCTTTCAGAATCACTGTGAAAACCATAGGGAACTAGACCCATGACACCATCGTCTAATTCCCTTCCAAATTCATACTGCTCTTTGTTAGCAAAAACCATGATGTCTTCTTAGTTTAATAACATTTTAATCAATTATTATTTTAGAATCATTTAATAATATAAACATTGCATTTACCCGTCCGTTAGAAGGTATTACTTTATTGAATTCAGAATACAAACTTCTCGTTATGTTAATTAATGTCCCTAGAGAAACCACAAATTACCAGTTGATAAATTTAAATAAGATACACGACAGTAAAAACAGTAAAAATTTTGATATATGAGGTATTTGAACACATACAGCATCCCAATTGGTATCAATGAAAAGGCCAGAAGTTCATCTTTCATAATCAGTTCGCTTATAGGGGAAAATAGATTTCAAATGTAAATTTTCGTTGCAATAAAGAAATTATCAAATTTTTCTTCAAAAGTTTGGTCCACAGGCTCCGCCAAATATCATCCGATTATCATCCAAAGTTGTAGGCTAGTTCTTTGCATTGTACCCCAAACATGGATGACGTTAAACATTATATCTGAACTACATTAGCTGTAGTATTCTTTTAAAGTATACATTTTCTTGTGGACTTACGACCTTTTCGTACTCAAATGTGTACGTTTTGTGGACTTACGACCTTTTCCGACAGGGACAAAACATATAGAAAACGCGACATACTACCATTTTCTTTATATCATACGACGTGTTTTGACTTGTACTATCATCCCGCAACAAAAACGCGATTTCCAAAAAAAGTGGACTTACGACCTTTTCCGACGGAGCAGACGATATATTCAAAAAAAATGGTTTCTTTTATTTTTAAATGGGGTTATTGGAGGAACTGCAGTTATTTATCACTGAAGAGAAAATAGATGGCATTGTAAGGCATTATGTCGTCAACGACTATCTTCAAGACAGTGTCATGTACATTGTCACCGACGACAACTTCGCTTACCCTGTCGCCCAAGTTGTCGTGCATGAATAGGCGGACACTTGTGTGAAAATGTCGTCAACAATCCCAAAGGGCTGTCTGCAAAGAGTCGTGAACGAATTGGGTATGTCGTGCACGATTCATCAATGTTGTCTCGAAGACACTTTCTATTGGGGTCTGAAGAGCTGCCTTACTACACATAATTTTTCTTTCCTTTTTCACTTGCAAAAAAATTCGATCATCAAGCTTAACTCTAAACGAGAAAATTAATAAAAAATCCCAGCGATTTCTTGGTTTTTCTCATTCAAGTTTTGAATATAACATTTTTACGATATCTCCGGACATTTCTTCTTTCTCTCGGAAGAACTATCTTACGCTCTTTATCCGATAGCTTTTATTGCTAATGCTTCTATAATTTTGTTTATTATAATTTATAATTATAACAAATATTTTTTTAAATAAACAAAATAAATAAATCTTCCGCTCTACATGTGCCGCAATGTGATATCATTATTTCTGAAAGTGATGATTGAGCATTGACATTTCGAAGATGATTTTACTTACTGTTTAAAACCCGATCTCATTTGATTTTTAAAATAACCCACCAATTTTTTGTATTTTGTACCATTTCCTCCAATTCTGATTTTGCGACATCGTCTTCAACTTGGGTTATCCATCAAAGGGCTTGTATGTATGGTCTTTGTGATACAAACATTCAAACACATGACATGACGGCTAACAATCTTTAAAAGTTTGGACTAAACTTTCTCTTTTAAACAATTTTTCACTTTCACTTGTCTTGAATACAAACAAAAATCAAATTGATTTTGAATAAACAATTCTATAGAACTTTCAAAAATTGAGAAAACTTAGTCAGAATTTACATTAAACGATTTTCCTTGAGGAAATTTTTCTCGTTCTCTTTTAAACTTGACTCTTGCGTTTATACAAACAATTCTGTTTCGGCAAGTTTTGTTTTCAAAACATAGGAAATAATTGGTCTGTTCCAGAACTCCAAGAATCTACTAATTTTTACTATTTTTTCCGATAACATAAAGGAAAAAATGTTATCGTAGTAAAAATTAGTAGCTTCTTGCAGGTTCTGGAACATACCAAATGTCAACAACTAAAAATATAAAAGCAATTGGCTGAAAATTGCCGGTACGAGCAATTTTTATTACAGTGTTTTATTTAACTTGCTTTGGTGTGTGTTTAGTACAAATCTGGTAACTCATTTTTAATACAGTTGCAGCTTACCAATCGAACTAAAACTTTGCACACTTTTTAGATGTGAATGACAATACATGAATATGAAATCAAGACCAATATTGGTCCATTTTTACAGTGTTTTATCTAATTTGCTTTTCAAATCTAGTAACTCATTTTTCACATAGTTGCAGTTGACCAATCGAACTTAAAATTTGCACACTTTTTAGATTTGGATGACAATACATGAATATGAAATCAAAACTAATATTGGTCCATTCTTACAGTGTTTTTACGGTGTCTAACTTGACCCCCTTTTCAAATCTGTTAACTGATTTTTAACACGATTGCAGTTGACCAATCGAACTAAAACTTTTCACAATTTTCAGATTTAGATGACAATACATGAATATGAAACCAAATCAATATGGGTCCATTGTTTCCTATAGCCCCCATATAACGGTACCACCGGATTTCCGGTATTTTGCTTTTCAAATCTGGTAACTCATTTCTCACGCAGTTGCAGTTGACCAATCGTACTTAAACTTTGGATGACAATACATGAATATGAAATCAAAACTAATATTGGTACATCCTTACAGTGTTTTTACGGTGTCTAACTTGACTCCCTTTTAAAATCTGGTAACTGATTTTTCGATACATGAATATGAAACGAAAACCAATATGGGTCCATTTTTTCCTAAAGCCTCCATATAACGGTACCACCCGACTTCTGGTATTTTGGGGATTTTGTCTTCATTTTTAGCCCGAATTTGTGGTAACTTGGCATTTGGAGTTCTCAATAGTCCAGGAACTTCCCCACTAAAAATTGTGGACGTAGGTCAAGGTTTAATATAGCCTCCATATAACGGTACCACCCAATTTCAAGCATTTTAATCTACATTTTCTGCTCAAATGGACTGTAATTTGGCATTTGGAGTTCTCAGTGGTCAAAAAATGTATTTACTAAAAAATTAAAAATAAAAAATAATTTAAAAAAATTAAGTTTCAGTGTTTTATATAGAAATGCACTGAAAACTAAAAAATAATTTGTCGCTTAGCCTCAATATGTATATTCTTTCTCATGATAGAATCTCTCAAATAAAACGCTTGCCGTTTAATTTTGCCACAATTCATAATTTAAATGCAAGCGTTTTATTTGAGAGATTCTATCATGAGAAAGAATATACATATTGAGGCTAAGCGACAAATTATTTTTTAGTTTTCAGTGCATTTCTAAATAAAACACTGAAACTTAATTTTTTTAATTTTTTTTTCACTTCCATACCCCTTACGTGTCTCTCCTACAAACTGAGACTACAGACGTTTCTATCCGTTAAATAGAGCAGAATTAGAAATCTAATATTACTTATGCACACAAATCCTCGTCCTCTGAGCCAAGGCAAATTGATATAAGGTATATGCATGAATTACAACAACTAACAAATAAATGGTCTGTTCCAGTACTGCAAGAATCTACTAATTTTTACTACTTTTTCCGATAACATAAAGGGAAAATTGTTATCGTAGTAAAAAGTAGTAGCTTCTTGCAGGTTCTGGAACAAAGCATTAATTTGAAAATTTAATGTCAAAGAAAATATTGAATAATAAAACAAGTAAGCAAAGGCTATAGTCGGACGGAGCCGACCATGTGATACCCTACACCACAACCTTTAGGAATTAGCTATGTGCAACCGCATTGCACGCTGAATGTCCGGGTATGATTCCCAGGCCTGGCCACATCAAATTTTCAACGGTGGCATAACACCCCTTTGAATTGCTGCCGATATTTCCTGATTATTTCAGCCATGAAAAACTTCTCTACAAGTGGCAACTTGTACACGCCTTTCGGATTCGGCGATAAAAATACGTCACATATCAATGACATAACATGAATTCATTCCCTCCCTTGTCCCCATGGTTTAATAAGAAAGGTTAGCCAAAGCTTTATGTCAATTTAAATTTTTTCATTCGAGTATGCCTAAAACTTCAAAACAATATAAACAAACTGTGTATGTGTGTGTGGTGTTTGAATAATATGCCAAACAATTTAAAAAACAATCGAATTCAATGATTTTTAAAATTGTTTTTAGACCATTTGTATGGAAGAAATTTGTGAGATTTGCATTGAAACAATCAGTTTATCATATTCACAACTCGATTATGTGGAGAAAACTTAACTATTCATTCATTTTTCGCGTTTTTTATAAAATGCTCAAAAAATGCATTGTAAACAAACCCACTTGTTGCTTTTATTTTGAAGTTTTATGAATTCAATAAAAACAAGGGTTCTATAGATTTTTTTCATTTAAATCTACCTCTTTACTTATACCATGCTTGTCCCTACTGGGATTTTGTGGAACAATTTTTTAAATTATACATTTCTAAACAATATGCCAAAATTCGAAAATTCACATTGATTGTGGGTTTATTGAAGACCTATCGTCCTCACATATGCTTGGTAATGGTGATTTCCAGGGCATTTCGAAAATAGTTCATTGTGGTTATATACATATTTAATACCGATAGAAATAACTAATAATAATGAATAGAAATTCAAATAATTTGAATGCAAACAAATTTATAAATCCCAGAATTATTCATATTCAATTACAAACTAAGTAAGATAGTTCTTATAAGTCAGCTCCGCTAACGGTGATATACCCTCAGCATCTGACCAAAAAAGAAGCAAACACAATAATTATGCCGTATAAAAATATATATTTTGTAGGTATCGTAATGTAAGGCTTTACCAAATCTAACTTCTGATTTTTGAAAAAGTTTGAGAATTATTTTTTGGAAATTTTGGACCATTATCTCAGGAAGTATGGACTTACTCCGGAAAAATTGTACCGCTGCAATAGGTACCGTGAAAAGAACCTTCTTCAAAAAATTCAAATAGATCCGAAACTGGTCCTTAAATTGCACTTCTCCCCAGAGTTCGAAAATAAACAGTACACTAACATAGTGTACCGCTCCGAGAACAGTATCACTAAAATATTTTTAGCGTTAGTGTTCCGGAACACAAACACTAAAAAATATTTTAGTGATACTGATCCGGAGCACAACGATAAACGTAGTGTTCCACATTTTGGTACACTAAAAACGTTGGGTACCGCAGTCGGAACACTAAAAATCGTAGTGCTCCGCAGTCGGAACACTAAAAATCGTAGTGCTCCGCAGTCGGAGCACTAAAAATCGTAGTGCTCCGCAGTCGGAACACTAAAAATCGTAGTGCTCAGCAGTCGGAACACTAAAAATCGTAGTGTTCCGCAGTCGGAGCACTAAAAAATCGTTGTGTACCACATGTCGGAACACTAAAAAATAACGTAATGATAATGTACCACACACGAGTTTATTATGATTTGCGAGAAAAATTAAATATTTATAGTTTTTGAGATAAGTACAAATTAAGACATAAAAACTCAGATACACTTCTTAAATCCACGTATGTATACATATTAATTAATTACGTTGGGAACTTAAGTAGAAAATATGAAAAACATTGATTCGGTTGTTGTACAATGGCGCACTACAAATTGTAGTGTTCTGACTGTGGATACATGAGTTTATTATGATTTGTGAGGAAAATTAAATATTTTATAATTTTTTTTAATAAATACAAATTAAAATATAAAATTTAATAGAACACGTGAATAACGCTTGATTTGATTTTTGGACAATGGATCAACAAAAATCGTAGTGTTCGGTTGCGGAGCACTAAAAATCGTAGTGTTCAGACTGCCGGATCACTAAAAATCGTAGTGTTCCGACTGCCGGATCACTAAAAATTTTAGTGTTCCGACTGTCGGATCACTAAAAATTTTAGTGTTCCGACTGCCGGATCTCTAAAAATCGAAACAATGGAACAATAATACGTAGTGTTCGGCTGCGGAGTACTAAAAATCGTAGTGTTCCGACTGCCGGATAACTAAAAATCGTAGTGTTCCGACTGCCGGATCACTAAAAATTGTAGTGTTCCGACTGCCGGATCTCTAAAAATCGAAACAATGGAACAACAAAAATCGTAGTGATCTACTGCGGAGCACTAAAAATCGTAGTGTTCCAACTGCCGGATCTCTAAAAATCGAAACAATGGAATGAAGCTGTAGGAAGTGCCCCAAAGGAGGCAAAATCAATTCAATCGGCTGATAAGGTCATGGCAACGGTTTTTTGGGACTTCAAAGGTATTTTATTGATTGACTATCTGCAAAATGCTAAACCAATAAATTCAGAGTACTAATGCAACCTTTTGGATCAATTAAATGTACAAATTCGAGAAAAACGTCCTGGCTTACAACACAAAAAAATAATATTTCATCAAGACAACGCACCAGTGCACAAGAGTGTTTTAACAATGGCTAAAATCAACGAATTAAAGTACGAGTTGCTTGACCACCCACCTTATTCTCCTGATTTAGCTCCCAGTGACTTTTATTTGCTTCCAAATCTAAAAAAATTCCTTGCTGGCAAGCGTTTTATCTCAAATGAAGATGCAATTACAGTTGTAAACCACTATTTTGAAGACCTTGAGGAAAACTATTTTAATCAAGGGATAGAATTGCTAGAAAAGCGTTGGACTAAGTGTATTGAAGTTTCAGGAGATTATATTGAAAGCTAAAAATATTTTTGAAAACCTAACTATTCTCTTTCATTGATAGGCTAAGAATTTTCCGAACCGCCCTCGTATTGCACGTGGTACACTACGATTTTTAGTGTTCCGACAGTCGGAACACTACGATTTTTAGTGCTCCATTGTCCAAAAACCAAATCAGATGTTTTTCACATTTTCTTTTAATTTTTATTTATTAAAAAATATATATAATATTTAATTAATTTAATTAATGTATGGTTCATTACCTTATAGTTTCAAAACGTGGTACAAAACGATTTTTAGTGCTCCGGCGCGATGATCTTTCTGCTTCATTCCACAAAAACTAAATATTGTTTTTTCATAATTTTGACCATATTTCGCAATGTGTTTAACTAATTTAAACATACATGGATGTAACAGTTTATCTTAATTTGTATTAATCAAATTTAACCAAATATTTCATTTTCCTAAGAAAACATAATTCCTTTGTTATTTTTTAGTGTTCCAACACGTGGTGCACTACGATTTTTAGTGATCCGGCAGTCGGAACACTAAAATTTTTAGTCCTCCGCAGTCGGAGCACTACGATTTTTAGTCCTCCGCAGTCAGAGCACTACGATTTTTAGTGCTCCGGCAGTCGGAACACTAAAATTTTTAGTGCTCCGCAGTCGGAACACTACGGTTTTTAGTCCTCCGCAGTCGGAGCACTACGATTTTTAGTGCTCCGGCATGCGGTACACTACGATTATCGTTGTGTTCCGGTACAGTATCACTAAAATATTTTTTAGTGTTTGTGTTCCGGAGCGGTACACTATCGTAGTGTACCTATCCACCTTGGTACGGTACAGAACGGTACGGTACGATACCATAGTGTTTATTTTCGAACACTGCTTCTCCCAAATTTTGTGTAGGAGGTACTCGAAGAACGGGACCGATATAGTCCATATTCCAACCTGATACATGACTGGATGGATGTGCAAAGTTTGGACCAATCAGAAAATCCCCTTGAGAGTTATCTTCCGGATTTGCCATTTTAGTTAGGTTTCTTGCTTGTTTTTCAGGGTTTCTTGGACCTTTTCGGCCATAATCTCTGGAGGTATGGACTTGCCACTGCAATTGTACCATGGCAAAGGGGACCGCAAGGACAATCTGCTGAAGAAAATCAAAACGATTCGATAGGACTCTTAAATTTCACCTTTTCAAATTTTGTGTGGGAGATACTTGAAGTTGTGGAATGATATAGTCTTACCGGATCTATATCTGGAAGGAATACTAATATATGGAAAGTTTGGACCAAATCGATTTCGCACTTCTACAATTATCGTTCACACAATTTTTCAGACAAATTTTGAACTTTTGTGGGGGAGGTGTTGAAGGAGTGAACCGATGTGGCCCATATTCGAAATTAAACTAAGTTTGGGCAAAAATTACGAAGTGCAAAATTTGGTTCCAATCGGTAGATCTGTTCGGGAGTTATCGTGCGCACCAGCCAGCTAGACAGTAAGAGAGAGACAGATGAACGGAACTGAAAATTTCTCTGTCATGATATAAGACAATTGGTAGCATGGAAGGAAATTATGGTTCTCTACAGAAACCCCATTACATATTAGGCATTATTCCCGTTATCTGGCAGACACATTATTGCAATTTGCATCAGGGGAAAGGTCAGTAGTTATTATTCCATATGTAGGCTACTTTGCCTGTATATGCCTTCCAGAAATTAAAACATGGACCCAAAATAAAATCTGAATATTTTTCATACAAAATTAATGATCAATGTCACCCGCTAAATAATATCAGATCATCATTCAAAATTATAGGCATTTTCTTCTACCTAAACTCTTACCACGTGCAAAATTTCGTGACTATTGAACTATAATTGCGACCTCTAGCGGGTTTATAATTATACTACAAACAAAAAACTGGATATATTAGGCTGTAACTCTGTTATCTGATCACGTACATCAACATAATTGACATCAATTGAAAGGCCAAGAGATCGTCTTCCAAATGTAACTCACGAGTGGGGAATGTGTCTTTCAGGAATAAAGATATAAGCTGTTTATAAAAAAATTTCACAATTTTCACATAAAAGTTGTGGTCCATTTAACCCTCTAAATATCATCTGATCGCCATCTCAAATCGCAAGCTTCTTCTTTGCCATATACTCTTATCTTATTTAAAATTTCGAGGCTATCGGACTATTATTGCGACCTACAGAGCAACTAGAAGATCGGATAAAAATTATGTTTTTGGTCCATTTCACCCGCTAAATATTTCACGATCATCACCAATTAAAATAGCGATCTATTCTGATGTGAAACCGACCTCCATACCAAATTTCGTGACGATCGGTCCATAATTGCGGCCTGGAGTTTGATTACAATTTATAATGGACAGACGGACACACGGACGGACGGACGGACGGACACACATCTCAAAATCGCTTTATCTCGCCGAGATATGAAGATTGGTATACCACATTGGGGGTCTCCGACGAATATTTCGCGGTGTTACATGAATTTTTCCCAAAACAAACTTATAATACCCTTTCTACATAGTAGTGTAGGGTATTTATTAAATAATAGGGTTGTTCTTAAAATGTTATCAGGAAAACATAAATACATATTGAAAATCCTCATAAATAGAACAATCTTGAATCAAAATGTAAATATAAAGCATTCAGAACTGTTGTAGGTCATTTTTATTACACGTTTAGTATTAAAAGAAGTATTTTATGGTAGCCAATTTCGAAGTTTCAAATTTCATGGGTAGACCCTATTACATTTTGAAAACTAAATATACAAAAAAAGTAAAAATACAGCTGATTGTCAATTCTACCTTCTATAAATGTGCCTTGCTCTGAACAATTTCGATGTCAAAACATGTTCTTTGTTAAGACTAGAACCTCTAGACATTAGGAAAAAAATAATTTGAAACCGCCAAAAAGTTCGGTATCTTTGTGAAATAAATTTCCTTCTGATGCTATTTCCATGCCCAAATGCTTCCAGCCATCAGAATAGTCTGATCCACCATTTAAAATACTGCGATATTTAATTTTTATCGTTAATACTGTGGACTGTAATGAATATTTTGACACTTTAAACGACCTTTCATAACAACATGGTAGTAAACTGATCAAAGTATTATGTATTCATTTGCAGAACACTGCTACTATGGTAAGACTGAATTTTGTGGAGCACGTTTGGAGCATATTTCGGGTTCAAACTTAAAGTTATTTCTTTCAAATATCACATTTGTAAGAGAAAAGGTGTTCTTACTCTCATAAAAAGTCTAAATCAGCAAAATATTCCGAGATAATGGGAGAAACCCATCGAAAATGTTGTTTAATGATAAATCTCTTGAATGTCCCTATATCCTTGAAATATCGATCCGTAAATGGGTCCATAATGGTACATATGTGTGTGAAATATATTACTTTTTACCGTAACTGATAATAATCAAAAATATAAATAAGACTCTAATAAATGATTCGCCATAATATTTTTTCATATTTTTAGAAGACTAATCCGGTACAAAACCAGACACATATTTTTTTCAAACTTGTTAAAATAATTATGCCAGGCACTGTATTTGTTCAATAAACCGGACTAAGAAAATATCTACAATTATCTCTGTTTGTTGATTCGCTTTCTGGAATACCGCGCATTTTCATCTCTTCATTCACTTGTTTCCTCCATCTAAGCTTAGGCCTGCCAATTCTGCGTGCACCGCCATGTGGCACGTATTTATACACCTTTTTCGCGGGTTCATCATCGCTCATTCTTATGATATGGCGTAGCCAACGGAATCGTTGCATCTCGATACGTTCATCTATACTGATGTCGTTGTATAGCAGATACAGCTCGTGGTTTATACGACGTGGATATTCACCGTCAACGCAGATTGGTCTATAGATCCTTCGAAGAATTTTTCTCTCAAACACACCAAGCACTGTCTTGTCAGCTTGCGCAAGTACCCAGGCTTCGGTACTATACATCAGCAAGGTTAGTATCAGTATTTTGTAAAGCGTTTTTTTTTGTATGACGAGATGTGGCTTTGTTCTCAAACTGCTTACTTAAGCCAAAGTAACATCTGTTGGCCAATATAATTCGTATTTTTATTTCACAACTGATGTTGTTTGTTGTGTTTACGGCGGTGCCCAGGTAGACCAAATCTTTTCTACCTCAAAATTATAGGAACCATCAACAGTCCAACCAACATCAACAGTTGGTCCGATCTCTATGACAGCCTCCACAAATTGACCCCCCCTCAACTTAAGCCTAAAGCCGCATTGGTATAGCCCAATTATGCCCAATTCACTTTTGCGCTTTGAAGCCAGGCGGAAAAAATAAGCAACAAAAATCCATTGTCTTCTCGCCTTTAGCGCTCGTAAAATATATATTTGGTCTGTTCGTCATTGTCTTCAGTGGAAGCATGAGCGCAAATAAACCTGATGTTGAAAAATTTTGCTTTTAATCGAATTGTAGTGAGTCTTTCATGCACTAGGGTGTAGCTGGGGCCAGATTTTTTAACCTCCGACTACAAATCCGCAACCAAACTCATGCTTTGTGTCATGGCAGCTATAATACAGTGCGTCACCTTTAGGTGTTGTTGTGACGTCTTTCCCAATCCATAGAATTTCCTGTATGGCAGTCGTATCGGCCTTGTACTTTTCCAGTACATCTGCTTGTTCCAGGGGAGGGTTACTAACCCGGCGCCCAAACCCAAGTTTTTAACGTTATTATTAGACAGCGGAATTTTATGCAACCCCTATTTTTGGTCCGATTCATGTCAAATTTTGAGACTGGGCATATTTTTGGCTCTGATTACATTGCAATCGAAACATATGACATATGCAAAATTATGCAAAATGCATAAATTTTTGCATATGCAAAATTTATGAATTTTTCATATTTTCTTATGCAACAAATATTTCAATAATAGGTATAAAAATGTTTGTGTGTACAATTTTTCTGTTTAAAATTCTCTTCAGACACGCCAATAAAATAGAGAAATGTATAACAACAGCAACAACCTTCAAAATACCGAAAATTGGGAGGTATCGGTCTATAGGGGCTATATGAAGGCCTGCACCCAAACTGACAAATTTTAGGTGGAAAGTTATTTACCCCCAGGGAAGACTTAATACCAAATTTCAGCCATTTCGGAGGGATATTGAGGCCACAACCTTCAAAATACCGAAAATCGGGAGGTACCGTTCTATGGGGGCTATATGAAGACGTGAACCTATACCGACAAATTTCAGGTGGAAAGTTTTATACCCACAGCGAAGACAAAATGCCAAATTTCAGTCATTTCGGTGGGATATTGAGGCCACAACCTTCAAAATACGGAAAATCGGGAGGTACCATTCTATAGGGGCTATATGAAGACGTGGACCTATATCGAGAAATTTTAGGTAGAAAGTATTATACCTCCAAGGAAGACCTAATACCAATTTTCAGCCATTTCGGAGGAATATTGAGGCTACAACCTTCAAAATACCAGAAATCCGGAGGTACCGTTCTATGGGGGCTATATAAAGGCGTGAAACTATGCCGAGAAATTTCAGGTGGGAAGTTTTTTACCCCCAACGAAAACTGAATACCAAATTTCAGTTATTTCGGTGGAATATTGAGGCCACAACCTTCAAAATTTGGGAGGTACCATTCTATGGGGGCTATATGAAGTCGTGGACCTATCCCGACAAATTTCAGGTGGAGTGTTTTATACGCCCAACGAAGACTAAATACCAATTTTTAGTCATTTCGGTGGGATATTGAAGCTACAACTTTCAAAATACCGAATATCGGTAGGTACCGTTCTATGGGGGCTATGTGAAGACGTGGACCTATGCGGACAGATTTCAGTTGTAAAGTTGCATACCCCTAACGAAGACTTAATACCAAATTTCAGCCATTTTGGTGGGATATTTAGACCACAAAGCCTTGAATATATTTTTGCATATGGTTTTGCATATGCTCATTTTATGCAGATATGTACAAATATGTCAAAATATGCACGATATGCAGAATATGCAAAAATTTCTGGGCATAATTCGTTTTATTTTGTAATAAAACGAGTTTCTGTCTAATCAGATTTTCTCTACGACCATCCTAACCAAATATGCATTTGCATAGGATTCCGCAGTCTAGTTATTATGGATGAAAGCGCGGCACATGTTAGCTCACTACCTTTAACGGGTGTCAAAGGCAGCTCCCCAGATGGCATCACGGGGGGTCAGTGTCCACTTGAGATGAAAGAGGGACCAAGATAGATCCTGGGCTTTGCCATGTTAAAGCCGGTCAGGACGGTTCCTTGGTATCCTTCATCCCCTACGTCACCCAAAATTGAGAAAACTGAGGCGTAAAAAATGACAGCACTGTTGGTGTATATACACCGCAAACATAAAGGCTCCAAAGAAATGTGTGCAAACAATTATACTCTTCAATTTATTTTCATTGTACCACTTATGTTGATGTACGTGGTCAGATAGTAGAGCTATATTCTCATATATACGAATACATATCCCATTTTTTAATACCGACAACATTTCCCACGAGATAATAGTTTAAGTCAAGGATGAAGCCAATAATTTGGATGATGATCGAATAGTATTTGGCCGGTAAATGTAATTTTTTGCAGGACATATTTCGGCAAGGTAAATTATATACGGAAAAATAATTGTTGACCTTTCCCTTGATGTACATTACAATAACGTAGCGGTTTCATATTTTTTGTTTATGTGTAAAGAACGACATTTTCCTTCCATACTACAAAATGTCTCTAGGCCAAATCTATAACTCTGCGTGTTGCGTATGCGTTCAAAAATACAAAAACAAAATACATGTATTTCAAATTGAAAACAAAATACATGTATTTCAAATTGAAATACATGTATTTTGTTTTTGTATTTTTGAACGCACACGCGACACGCAGAGTTATAGGTTTGGCCCTTAATCATGATAAAGAACATTTTGGTTTTGTCAAAAGTAATGTAATAATACACATCTCTGGTATTTTATTATTCATGAAAATGTCACCAATATTAAGCTAGTGCCCAGGGATAGTGGTAAAATGTCGGTTCAGTCTGACTATAGCCTTTTCTTACTTTTCTCTATGTCAATTTAGCAATTCCCAATTGTATGTTTTAATTAAGATAAAACTTAAAGGTAGTTTTTTCACATTTGGCAAACAAATTGTATCCAATGGAAATTCAGAAATTTTCCAAAATACGGTACCTCGCGGGGAGAGTATAGAAAGATCAGACCAGTCGAACTTGGCATAGGTTTTGAAGTTTGGAGTCGATCCAGGAGATGGAGCCGGAGTCGTGAAAAATATTACACTGGTGTCGGAGTCTCTACTACGAAGCCTTTCTGCAAATCTTAACTCTCCGCCAAAATTCAGTTATTTTTCAACGACAAATTTGACTGGGGTAAAAGTAAAATGTCAAGGAAAATATTTCAATCATGGCCCAACACATACAACAATGGTTATTTTTAACAACGGGCCATAGGAAAAGGCCAAATCAATGAAGTGTCTGCGAAAACCCAAAAATGTTAATACTAAACATTATTTGCTATGCGTTCATACGTTTCAAAGACCAGGTATAGTAAATCACATATACATAATTCTATCAAATAACATGGATGAAAGTATTACTTATCTACAGAACATTTGTCCTATAAGCCGAACTAAGAAAATACGTAGGGAACTAGAAAACTTTCTGGCCTAGGCAAGTGGAGCAAGACACCATTTGACATTTGTTTTTTTTTTGTTTTGAAAGTTTGACAGTTTTTAGCCAAAGCTTACTCAGAACAGTTGGACATACGACCATGTGTTGTGTTGTTTACAGCGTCTTGAAAAATCACTTTACAAAGAAATGGAGTTTACTTCTGAACATTTTCATCCGATAATTTTTCACAACTTTCGCTATAATCCACGGCAAGAGTGCATCGATCGGTACAGGAATCGACCGTTTAGATCTTCGAAAGCGAGCCAATTTCAACGAAAGTTTGAAGATAATGGTCGCCTGTCTCTTCGGCAAAGCCGGCCGTGTGGCGACTATATGACTTTAGAAACGTAGGACGGTTAATGCTGAGTGGTACCTTACAATTTGTTTGCTGAAGTCTCCTGACAAATTCGAAAAACGAACAAGGAAAGACGAATCATTGTGCATCATAACATCTCGATTCATATCAGCGCCTGTTTGACCGGACAAAACGTGGATTTTTGTTTTTATTTATTGATTAAAAATATAACACTTTTACAATTCACTAAATGGTTAAAAAAACAACACTTTTACAATTCACTAAATGGTAATTTCCACGAAGCTGTATGAGGGTATAATATCTATTGTTGTATTATAGTTGACCTTTGGACTTTTATTCTTTGAGTTTTGGTTTGGCTTGAGGTCATGAAAAACATAAAAACAACAATTTGTAGTTGGTTTTAATGTATAATATTTTCCAACTGGAAAATATCTTAGAACATGAGTGAAGTAGAATTTTCGCCAATTTATTAACGTAAAACAACAAAATGTAATTATTGCAAACAAATATATGTTGGGATCCAAATATATGTTTGCAACATTTTGTAACATATCTCAATTTTATTTGTTTGTGTACCAACATATTTTTTATGTTAGAACAAATTTTTTATGGGTGGAGAGAGGATTTTTGACAAAGAGAGTAACAACATGGCTCTCGTGGCTGCGGAATGCTGTTTTAAAATAAAGAGCTGTTTGTATGGTGTAATAGGAGACGCAGAAGCTTTGGTGGTGTTTATGCGACAACCACGTGTTTGTTTGTTGTTGTTAACCAACGTAGCAAGCGAAGGGGAAAAGAAAAATGTTGCTTTTTCTTCAGTCTTCTAAATCAGCGAAGATCACCCATATACGTTAACGTGACAGCAACAACAACATATCTTCTCTTTATTCTCATATGTCGTGGTTTAGTAAAGGAAAGACTCGCTCAGAGATACTAATGCACAAAATATTTTGAGCACCACCGTTCTAAATACAATCGTTGAGTAAAAACGGTAAAGCGACTGAATAAATCAGTGTTTTGTGTTTTCTTAAAGAATGTTTTTTAGTAAATTAAATGCCCAATACATTTTATAATTGACTGCTAAACCTAAATAACGACGGGACGTACACAAATATTTCACCTTTCTACCACAACAACGCTCTCTGAGCGTTGAGTACAAAATCATATTTAAAACACCAAATCCGCGACCAAAACTGATTTAAATGTTTTCATTCGTTTTCATTAATTCAGTAGTGGGATTCTCTAACGCATTTTTTTTGGTAACAGACAAAAATCGGTAGATTTAAAATGCTTATAATTTCGTTAAATAACGAAATTTGTCGGGAAGTTAGCGACCAAAAAAAGCTGTCGCGGGGTACTATCGATAGCAACAGTGTTGTCAACTTTTATTGGTATTTTTCATTTTTGTTTTTCAAAATAGTCAGGCTTAATCCCATAGTCGTTGTTTTAATATTTTTTAAAACAACTTTAATTGGCGATGTTTACCAAGGGGTCAGGCAGGGAAGACTATAGTTTCAGATCTCGCCACAGATCTTCATCAGTTCACTTGTTTCTTGTTTTTCAACAAGAAACTTTTTATACCCAAGTGTCAATTGCTCGCTCAAATAGATACGAGAGCAAAGAAACACTCTGATCGAGAATTTCTTTGGCACTACCTAAACTCGAGCAACTTCACTTGCAAACAAAACCAAATCTTTCCCACTGCTATGCGTTCGTCGATTCTCGACGAAAAAACACATAGCTAATTTGTTGGTATTGCATACTACAGCAATAAACAACATTTCGACGGTGCCCAGTCTCACAATTAGGAGGGTTGGCGTTTTTTATTTGGGATGACGACTTCTATTTTGTTTTTCAAAATAGTCAGGCTTAATCCCATAGTCGTTGTTTTAATATTTTATTAAAACAACTTTAATTTATTAGTGGGAAAAATTGGCGATGTTTACCAAGGGGTAAGGCAGGGAAGACTATAGTTTCAGATCTCGCCACAGATCTTCATCAGTTCCCTTGTTTCTTGTTATTCAACAAGAAACTTTTTATACCCAAGTGTCAATTGATTTGGTTTCGTTTGCAAGTGAGCATACATGTCAATGTGTTTTACATTGAAATTTACGCTCCCTTGCTCTCAGTAAGCGCCCACTGGTGCATGTGTTTGTGTTTTTTTGTGGCTTTTGGGTTTGTACGCTGTAGGGACTGTGGCCAATTTAAAGCTCACATAAAGCTAGCTTTTTTTTAAACATAAGTGGCATTTTATCGATTATTTTCCTTTATGCCAACTGACTAATTTTACAAGGCGATGAGCGCCTGTGTAGTCAGTACTGTCCAACGCCAGATAACTTTTCGACTGATAATAAACTAATTTTTTTTTTGGCCTATTTGTAGTCAGTTTAAAACATAATGTGAAAAAAAAAAGAATTTTTGTTTATGTGTGTTTTTTATTTTTGACTTTTCATATTCTCTCTCTCCCTCTCGTTGTCTCTCTCTCTCTCTCTTTTTTGTTAAAGCAAATTTGTATATTTCCTTTGTGCTCCTTTTTAATTCCAGAATAATATGAGTAATATGTACGAATATGTTCAGTCCATCAACACTGTATTCTATAACTGGACGCTGCATTTATACGAAGAATATTAAGAAAAAGCAAGTGCGAATTATTTATACATTTGTGCCTTATTTTTTCGACAAACACAAATAGTTTGCAGAAGGTACATGTTTCTGTTTTCAGAGTGGTTGATCTCTAGATAACTTTTCGACCAATAAAAAGTTAGTCGAAAAGTAGTGTAGACATGGACAATAGCCGACATTTTTTTCTGTTCAAAGTGGTTCATCTTTAGATAACTTTTCAGCCAGTTTTTAGTCAGTTTAAAAATTATCGATCAATCATTTTATCAACTGGTTAATAAAAGTCCGACAGGGATCTTATATGTTTGCTGCAAAATATGCTGGCTCCAGAGCCTGCAAGAATCTACTACGATAACCATTTTTCCTCTATGCTATTGAAAAAAGTTGTAGATTCTTGGAGTTGTGCAACAGAGCAGTTGTTTGAATATAAAAACAATTAAGAAAAGACTATAATCGGATGGGGCCGGCCATGTGATACCCTACTCCACTCCATTTTGCATCATCTTTTGGCGGATAAGAATGAATTATGTAAATAATGATACTCTTTCAAGACACCTGAAAGTATATTGGAACAAGTGAGCATAGGCTATAGTGGGGACGTGACCGACTACGTGATACCCTACAACACTACCCCTGTGCATAAGCTCACCTACATTGAAAGAAAAATGTTTCATTGATTTTGAACCAAGATAGAATTTCATTGAATAAATGAAAAATTCATTAAATAATAATGAGTTTCTTTATTATTCCAATGAAATTTCCTCAATTATGCAATGATACTTCTTTATTAATTCAATAAAGTAGTTAGAAGTTACAATTCTATTATTGCTATGAAACTTTCATATTACTACTACAACAATAATGAAAGTTATTTTATGAAACTCAATGAAACTTCTTCATTAATACAATGAAGACTTACCATGGTTCAAAATCAATGACAAATATTATTGATACAACGTAATTTTCTTTCAGTGTATCTGGCTTTTATACCAAATGACTTAAGACGAACTGAACCAACATAATTAATGTTGAAGAAATACATTTCAACGGCCAAATATCCGTTAATGTATAAAAACACATTTGCATTTGAAAAACGAAAAAGTTCTAGGACAGAGAAGCCATTCGACAGTCGATACATCTGAAGAGCTCCTTAACCAACAGCGAAACCAGGTAACGTAATTTGGTGACTGTGTGGGTTCGAGTCCACGGCTTTCCTTTTTCACTTGCAACAAAATTTCCGATCATCAAGCTTAACTCTGAACGAGAAAATTAATAAAAATCATTCAAAATGATCTTCGCTCTAACAGGCAAAATTTCAACAAAAATAAAAAACAGGCCGAAACCGGCTGGGGTTCAAATCCCTTGAAAACATATCAAAAAATGTTGTCACGGCGTGTTAGCGTTCAAAGCCAAACTCATAACTTCAAAGGCAGCGCAAAATAGCGTTTGTCATGAAGAAATACATTTCAAGGTCAAATATCCGTTAATGTATAAAAACACATTTGCATTTGAAAAACGAAAAAATTCTAGGACAGAGAAGCCATTCGACAGTCGATACGTCTGAAGAGCTGCTTAAGCAACAGCGAAACCAGGTAACGTAATTTAGTGACTGTATGGGTTCGAGTCCTTGGCTTTCCTCTCCACAGCAAATACCTCAGCGTCTATAACGCAAAAGGAAAACCTGATAATGAAAGTAGAAAATATCGCATTTCTAACAATGTAATGCAGGTTGTCGTAGGTCGTCAAACAACGAATACATCGCAATAGTCGCTTATAAAACCCAGCTTTTTATTTTTGCGATTTTTATTATAATGACGAATATCACAGCTTTGGCTGGGGACTTTCAAAAAAAGCCTGACTATGAAAGTAGAAAATTCCATCTTTACAATGAAGTAAAGTAGATTGGCGTAGGTGGTCAAATTACGGAGATGTCGCAACAGTCGGTAATACATCCCATTTTTCCTTTTTTTATCACGCTACACGCAGAAAAATTTATGTTAGAAATATGTTTGGATCCAAACAAATTTATGTTTGGGACCGGTTGCAAACAAACCGAAACACATAGCTAATTTGTGGGATCCAAACAAATTTATGTTTGGGACCGGTTGCAAACAAATATATGTTTGGATCCAAACATAATATGTTTGGGTCCAAACAAATATATGTTTGCAACATTTTGTAACATATTTCAATTTGATATGTTTGGGTAAAACATATTTTTTATGTTAGAACATTTTTTTCATGGGTGGAGAGAGGATGTTTGTCAATGAGAGTAATAACAGTGCTCTCGCGGCTTCGGAATGCTGCTTTATAATAAAGAGTTGTGTGTATTGTATAATAGAAGACGTAGAAGCGAAGAAGGGGGCTTTGGTGCTTTGATGGCGTGTATGCGTCAAACTCGTGTGTTTCTTGTTTTGTTGTTGTTAACAGCAGGCGAAGAGGATAAGAAGAAATGGTATGAATTATTTTGTTTTTTCTTTCTTCAGTGTTTTAGTTGCCTTTGTAGAGTCAAGACGGTAAAGTGAGTGAAATCAGTGTTTTGTGTTTTCTTAAAGAAATTGTGCTTTTTAGTAAATTAAATGCCCAATACATTTTATAATTGAATCGGAAAGTTGAATGGAATTATTTTATTGGACAAGGAAGAAATCGCATTTAATATTGGTAATTACATACATACTTATGTATATTTGAAATATGGCATATCCATATTTATTTATTACATTACATAATCATTTGATTCTAGATGCCGATTCCCCGTTGATGATTTCAACTATGAGGACAATTTGTTTTATTTCACAACTAAGGAGAAGCGTTCAACTACGTTACTATATATTTTTCCTTTTTGACTATTTACAAATTATTTCAATCAGTTTTTCTTTTATTAAAGTGTGTTATGTATTTCTTTGGAATTTTGTATGTACCTATGTGTTTGTTGTTCTTTTGTCTTTCAATAAAAAAGCACAACATTTGTGTGTATACTATAGAGATAGCCAGTGAGTTCTTACAGAGAGCAAGTGAGCACACATTTTAAAGTGTTTTACATTGAATTTTACGCTCCCTTGCTCTCAGCAAGCGCCCACTTGTGCATGTGTTTGTTTTTTTGTGCCTTTTGGGTTTGTTTTTTTTTTTGCACCCAAACATATAAAATGTTTGCACCCAAACATAAAATTGCTTCCACCCAAACATATCTTTGTTTGCACCCAAACATATATATGTTTGCACCCAAACATATATATGTTTGCACCCAAACATATATTTGTTTCCACCCAAACATATATTTGTTTCCACCCAAACATATATTTGTTTGCAGACCCAAACATATATTATGTTTGGGACTGTTGCAAACATATAAATGTTTGCTGCAAAATATGTTTGGGACATATGTTAGAGAGGCCGTTTTTTTTGCGTGTACAGGTCGCAATTTTGATCGGATTGTCACGAAATTTTGGGGGTTCATGGGGGTCCCAGAGAGGAAGAAGCCTTTTGTGTTTGGAGATGGGGTCCCTCCCCTAAATCCTACAAAAGCGTTCAGTTGTATGTAAAAAATTATACATATTACGAAAAAACAAGCATTTGCCCCCTAGATTCGATCCTGGAAGAAGCATATTGAATTTGCTTATAGTCGGATAATATTCCCTTAAATAAATGTTTAACAGTGAAAATTTGTGCACAGGAGTAGTGGTGTAGGGTATCACATAGTCGGCCCCGTCCCGGCTATAGCTTCTGCTCGCTTGTTTTATATTTAACTACTGTCGAAATCTATTTGCTACTGATTGAAAACTTTGCTGGTCTTCTTGATTAGCATTTTACATTCCATAAATACACCAAATAAAAGCAGAGGTATTTGTCAATAACTCTGATATTTTACCATAAATGCCACATTTTGTATTAACTAAAAGCTCAGATTGTTTAATTTCATTATCAAGCTCTCTCCGTGGAATACGCCCAACGGAAGCAGAAATATCTGACATGGAAAAAATTCCATGAATTGGAAATTGGTAACGCAATTGGGAACATTTTAAAGCTCAGAATGTCTTCATTGTTGAAACGCATCCAACAAAAGCTGAGATACTCGTCAGTACAATTCAAATAAAAAAATTGGAAATTGGGATGTGCGCCAACCTATTATGCATCATAATAAATGTGATATTTTCCCCATCCATTGACGGGCTTTCCTTTTGGAATACGACTACTAAAAGCGGAGATATTCCCATAAGAATAAAACTTTGAATTTTTGTCCAAATAAGTTTTTTGCCCATTCCGACTCTTAAATATTATCCGACCATCTCCGAACTCAATCTGTTTCTTCCTATCTGTCATCCTATCAAAATTGCGATTTGTAGAGTGATTACAAACAATGGAAGAATGGGATGCATTACCGACTTTTGCGATATCTCCCTTATTTGGTCACCTACTCACAGTTGTCGAAATCACTAATCTAGCGGCGAGAAATTAATAACTTGCAAACGAATAAATATATGTTTCTGAAATTGTGCACAAACGTAGTATGTGTCCGTGGGTAATAATGGACTAAATACATATATACAACATCCGCTAATATCTTGGTATAGCCCCCATATAACGGCACCTCCTGATATTCGGTATTTTGAGGATTTAAGCAATCCTTTCCTTCCAAATTAGTTGCAATTTGGTACTTAGGGTTTCCAGTGATCACTAAACTTTTCCACAAAAAATTGTGGGCATAGGCCAACGTTTGGGTATAGGCCCCTTTCTAGGTACCTCCCGATTTTCAGTATTTTGGGGGATTTAAGCTACTTTTTTTGCCCAAATTAGGTGTAATTTGGATTTCACAATAGACACAAACGTTCTCCACCAAAAATTGTGGACATAGGCCTACCTTTTGCTATTGCCCCATATATAGGTGCCTCCAAATCAGACCAAATAAGCTGAATTTTGCCATTGGAGTTTATCGGTGGTTATATATCTTCTCCACCGAAAATTGTGAACATAGGTCAACGTTGTGATATAGCCCCCATATAACTGTACTGCCCAATTTTTGGAATTTTGAGGATTTCAGCTACATTTCCATTTTTCCTCGAAACTGTGGAAACCACCTTCGGCGTTATCATCTTCATATTTTCAATCGGAATCTGACCGAGACCACCACTAATCTTTACAAAAACTAAACTAAGCCCTCTGCTTTTAAAAAATTTTCGCTGTTAATTTCCTAAAAAGGCGCTTGAAAATAAATGAAAATCGACTTGATTGTGAACAAAAAATTCTACACAACTTTCAAAAATTGACAAAACAGAGGCGTAAATTGGACCCTCACAGTTGGTGCATACACAATTTTCGCCAAAAACTGTCCAAATAAGGGTCAAGTTATACTCCAAACGCGAAGCTCGATAGAAATATGTGGAAAAATTTACTTTCTTGAAAAAATATTTTTGCAAATTTTCGCGATTTTTTTAGATTTTATCCTTTTTTGTCATGAGACCATTCCGAATTGGTGCGAACTGTCAAAATTTGTTCCCATCCGGGACCCGCATTAACCACCAAACTTTCGTAACGGTCCAATCAAAATTGCGGTCTGAAGCGTGATTTCAAAAAAAAGAAAAAAAATTGAAAAATGGAATGTATTACCGACTATTGCGATATCTCCGTTATTTGGTTAATTAAAATCGCAAAAATGAAAAGTTGGATTTTATTTGCGACTATTGTGATATCTTCGTTGTTTGACCACCTACGACAACCTACTTTACATCGCTGTAAAGGTGATATTTTCTTCTTGCATTAACATTGATATACCCCTTATCGAAGCGGAGATATTCCCTTTGAAGTAAAACGTCGACTTTTTCTCCAAATAAGTTTTTTGCCCATTCCGACCAATGAATATTATCGGTCTCCCTCCGAGACTCCCATCAACACCTAAAATTTGGTGACGATCCGATCAAAATTGCGAACTGTAGCGTGATTACAAGGTTTAGATGGACAGACTGACGGAAGGAGGGACGGACACACATAGCCAGACCGACTCAGCTCGTCGAGACATTCATTTCTGTATATATAAGTATGGCATATAAATAATTTTAATTTTGTGTGTACTTTAGATCAATATATTAGTGGTAATTTTAATCAATATAGGAAATGTTGACTAACCGTATCGACCACATTATTTGCATCATTTGTATACAAGGCCGACCACATACTTTACGTTGAGATGTCAAAAGTCCATCTTTAATATATTTTAGTTCATCAGTCTATACAATACACATTTTGAAATGTTTTACACAAAATGTATGGTACATTTGACTCACTAAATAGTATATGATCAATATAGCATAGGATTTGTGCTTGCATTATCGTCGGTGTAATGCTTAAGCGTTCCACACGCCATTTTCCCGTTTTGAGATAATCGCATTTTAATGTTTGCGTCACAACTGCTTGGAGCTGACTGAAGAAAATATTTATATTTTTTACAAGATTTATTAGTAATAATACATAGAACCTATTTGCCAAAAGTTAGAGAAATATCTGTTGGAATAAAATAGTTATAGAGAATTTTTTTAAAATAGCATTTTTGTCGAATAGTTTCATATCTACACATATGACACAAATGCAAAATATTGTGAATCACATGGAACAAAGTGACAAACAAATTTTCCCATCTTTGCCTCAATAAATTCAAACCGTCTAAATCGAAAATTAAAGTTCTGATTTTTGGAATGTATTTTTAAGTTTGTACGTTATTAAAAAATTAATTCCATACCTGAAATGAACTTAAGCTTTCGGGACGAAAGGTGGATATCTCGGAAACTAGAGCGGATAGGAAAAAAACCGAAAAATTCAGAAAGAGCATACGCGAAAACCCTGGAAATCACCTACATCTCAAAAAGTGAAAATGGAGTATGAAACACTTAAGCATGACACGAAGATATGGTGCCGAGTTCCATGCGAAATTTCATCACGGTTGGCATGCACAGAAAAAAACAAAAGTATGATTTTTTTACTAATTCCGTACATAATTTTTTCTTGTCAATAATTTGAACGCACCTCTTTTAATGTGAATGGACAATTTTTTGTATTCATATACACAATACTATTTCTGCAAAAGTATGAATGCTTTTCTAAAATACAAAAATAAATTTTCTAGTTTCCCCTACATTCACCATTATTTTTTTTTTTCTGGCACAAAACGGGTTTTGAGCTTTGCCTATAAATATTTTGTGGTTTTGCTTCTACATTTTTTGTCTTTCCTCCCCTCCACCGTATCTACACGTACATTGACTCCGTGTCAACAGCCTAAACCAGCATCCGGCAAAAAAGGGCACACGTACCCCTGATGAGAGTAACAACAAAACAACCACCATTTAGTTTTCACTCAGATGTCAATGAAGAAGGTTGTGCCGTCGCTTTTTTCAATGATTTTTAATTTTAGCAATGCATTAACCTACACGATGTTTGTGGAGAGAGCGTATGTGTGTGACAGCACATACTTCATTTGTATTGGTTCCGATACCTGGCCTAATCAACCACAACTAAAAAACACGTACAGATTTCGGTTGTTGTCGGAAAACACACATTATATCAATAGCATTATTTCGCATATACAATTTTTGAATTTCTTTAATAAATATGCAACATCTAATAACTCAAGCTAGTGCTGATGGACTCAATATGTATGTACATATCGACGCCTCCAAACAATAGTATGCTAAGTCGACTTCAAGTTCTTTACATTTTTATATTTAACGTCCTTTAACTTAAATTCTGTCAAATTTTGGTAATGATCGGACAATTCGAACAGAAGTTATAAACAAATATTTACTTAGCATATTACTGAAGGTCAAAGAAATTTCCAAACTTTTAGAGCTTGTCCTGCAAAACTCGTTTTCAGAATTAGCAAACTATTATTTGGAGGTGTCGAACGTCCTTTACCTTAAATTTTGTCTAATTTTGGTAATGATCCGTCAATCCGAACAGAAGTTATAAACAAATATTGACTTAGCATAGTACTGAAGTTCAAAAAAATTTCCAAACTTTGAGAGCTTCTCCTGGAAAACTCACTTTTTAGACTTAGCATACTATTATTTGGAGGTGTCGATATGGTTTACATTGTTCTGATTTACAAAATACATAATTCATTAGGAAAAATCAATTAGAAGAGAAACATTTAAAGAACAATAATTACAAAATTAAATAAAGAACTAATTTCAAAATAAAATAAAAAACTGCTTTCAAAATAAATTAAAAAAAACTAATTTCAAAACAATTAAGCCAAGGCTATAGTCGGACGGGCCGACCATGTGATACCCTACACCACTACCGCAGGAAATCAGCTTTTCACAAATTTTTTATGGAACAAATAAACTTATTGTAATAAATAACTTTGTGGATTCTGGCACCGTATCACACCAAGCTTAAATAACAATATAATAATTGTTTCACAAACATCCCAGAAGGGACCATGGAGTAGAGTTGGGCAATGGAACGACCTAGTTCACTGTCCTAATTCAAAAACGTATGAGTAACATCTTACAAACTAACGTGAGATATTAAGTATACGCATTTTGTTCATACAAACAACCGGTGTCCAATGAACTAAATTGTGAACTAGGTCGTTCAATTACCCAACTCTACAAGGGAGACTTCACTCATATCAATGAGTGAGTGTACCCCGATTCATATTAGCTCAATGATATGGGACCAACAGCTTATCTCCGAGTCCGAACGGCATGTCCTAAGACACCGCTAGTAGGGAAGTGTTACATAGCTGAAATACTCAGAAAATTTCGCCAACATCATTGAAGGGTATTTTGCCATCGTTGAAAATTTGATGTTGCCTGGCTGGGGAATCGTTTTGAAAAATCGTGGCAAGGTGACATGCTGCAATGTATGTATAAATATCCAATTAGACAATTTATACGCTAGAGCACCATGTAATTTGCAATAATGCAAAACCTGGGAATGGGAAAATGTGATTCTCTATACAAAACCCATTATATATTGGGCAGTAGGCCCGTTATCGAGCATACGCGTTATTACATATGCCTTCCAGGAAATAAAATATAGACCAAAAATATTTTTATACCCTACACCACTATGTGGAAAGGGTATTATAAGTTTGTTTTGGTAAAAATTCATGTGACACCGCGAAATATTCGTCGGAGGCCCCCAATGTGGTATACCAATCTTCATATCTCGACGAGATAAAGCGATTTGGAGATGTGTCTGTCCATTATAAATTGTAATCAAACTCCAGCCCGCAATTATGGACCGATCGTCACGAAATTCGGTATGGAGGTCGGTTTCACATCAGAATAGATCGCTATTTTAATTGGTGATGATCATGAAATATTTAGGGGGTGAAATGGACCAAAAACATAATTTTTATCCGATTTTGTAGCTGCTCTGTAGGTCGCAATAATAGTCCGATCGCCTCGAAATTTTAAATAAGGTAAGAGTATATGACAAAGAAGAAGCTGGCAATTTGAGATGCGAAAATTTTTAATATACAGCTTATATCATGTTTGCTGAAAAGAGACATTCCGGGCAAGTAAGCTATACTTGGAAGATGAACGCTTGACCTTTCTATTGATTTCAATTGTGTTGATGTACATGATAAGATAACAGAGTTACAGCCTAATATACCCAGTTATTTGTTTGTAGTGTTATCATAAACACGATAGAGTTCGCAATTATAGCTCAATAATCACGAAATTTTGTACGAGGTAAAAGTTTAGGTAGAAGAAGATGCTTACAATTTTGTATGATGAGCTGATACTATATAGCGGGTGAAATGGACCATTACTTTTGTATGAAAAGTGCAAAAAATATTTTTGGTCTATGTTATATTTCCTGGAGAGCATATGCCGGCAAAGTAGACTACATATGGAAACAGAAATACTGATCTTCCCCTGATGCAAATTGCAATCACGTGTCTGCTAGATAACGGGCCTACCGCTTAATATATAAAGTGTTTTGTGTAGAGAACCACATTTTCCTATTCCCAGTTTTCGCATTATTGCAAATTACATGTTGCCCTAACGTTTTAATTGTCCAATTGTATTTTTATACATACATTGCAGCATGGGTCGCTTTGCCACCTGTTTGCAAAACCATTCCCCAGCCAGGCAAAATTAAATTTTCAACGGTGGCAAAATATCTTTCATTAGGTTTGCCACATTTTCTGAGTATTTCAGCCATATAAAACTTCTCTAAAAGTGGTGTCTTAGGGAACGCCGTTCGGACTCGGAGATAAGCTGTGGGTCCCATATCATTGAGCGAATATGAATCGGAGTACACTCACTCATTGATTTGAGTGAAGTCTCCCTTGTCCCTTCTGAGATGTTTGTGAAACAGTTATTATTTAAGCTTGGTGTGATACGGTACCAGAATCCAGAAAATTATTTCTTACCATATGTTTATTTGTTCAATAAATAAATTTTGATTTGTGAAAAGCTAATTCCCAGTGGTAAAGGTGTAGGGTATCACATGGTCGGCCCCGTCCGACTATAGCCTTGGCTTACTTGTTTTTAGTAATGGCCCATTTCACCCGCTAAATAATATCAGATCATCATCTAAAATGTTAGGCATCTTCTTCTACCCAAACTCTTACCTCGTGCAAAATTTCGTGATTATTGAGCTATAATTGCGACCTCTAGCGTGTTTATGATGACACTACAAACAAATAACTGGGTATATTATGCTGTAACTCTGTTATCTTATCATGTACACCAGCACAATTGACATCAATACAAAGGTCAAGCGTTCCTCTTCCAAGTATTTTTTTTATTGCTTACTTGCCCGGAATGTCTCTTCCAGGAATGAAGATATAAGCTGTATATTAAACATTTTCATAATTTTCACACAAAAGTTGTGGTCCATTTAACCCTCAAAATATTATCTGATCGCCATCTCAAATTGCAAGCTTCATCTTTGTCATACACTCTTACATTATCTATCTATTGTGGTGTGAACCCGACCTCCATACAAAATTTCGTGCCGATCGGTCCATAATTGCGGCCTGGAGTTTGATTACAATTTATAATGGACGGACGAACGGAGTGACGGACGGACACACATCTCAAAATCGCTTTATCTCGTCGAGATATGAAGATTGGTATACCACATTTGGGGTCTCCGACGAATATTTCGCGGTGTTACATGAATGTTTAACAAAACGAACTATAATACCCTTTCCACATAGTGGTGTAGGATATAATAAAATAAAAAAAAAAAAAACAAAATTTGTATAGAAGTAAGTAAGCAAAGGCTATAGTCGGACGATGCCGACCATGTAATACCCTACATTACAACTTCTAGGAATTAGCTATGTGCAACCATTTTGCACGCTGAATCATCAAATTTTCAACGGTGGCATCATACCACTTTTTAATGCTGCCGATATTTCCTGAGTATTTCAGCCATGAAAAACTTCTCTACAAGTGGCAACTTAGGACATGCCTTTCGGACTCGGCGATAAAAAGTACGTCACATAGCAATGACATAACATGAATCCATTGGTAAAAGATAAGGCTCCCTTGTCCCTACTGGGATATTTGTGGAACAATTATATAAATTATAAATTTCTAAACAATATTCCAAAAATGGAAAATTCACATTGATTGTGGGTTTATTGAAGATTTATCGTCCATTTTTGTGATTTTTAGGCCATTTCGAAAATAGTTCATTGTGGTTATATACATATTTTATATCGATTGAAATAACTAATAATGAATAGAAATTTAAATAAGTTGCATGCAAACAAATTTATAAATACCAAAATTATTCATATTCAATCACACACCAAGTAAAATATAAGTCAGCTCCGCTAACGGTGATATACCCTCAGCATCTGACCAAAAAAGAAACAAACACAATAATTATGCTGTATAAAAATGTATATATTTTGTATTTTGTAGGTATCGGAATGTTAGGCTATACCAAATCAATTGTAGTAAGCTAACTTCTGATTTTGAAAAAGTTTGAGAATTATTTTTTTGGACATTTTGGACCATTATCTCAGGAAGTATGGACTTACTCCGGAAAAATTGTACCGTTGAAAAGAACCGTCTTCAAAAAATTCAAATAGATCCGAGACTGGTCGTCAAACTGCACTTTTCCCAAATTTTGTGTAGGAGGTACTTGAAGGACGGGACCGATATAATCCATATTCCAACCTGATACATTACTGGGTGAAATAATAGGATGTGCACAGTTTGGACCAATCAGAAAATCCCCTTGAGAGTTATCTTGCGGATTTGCCATTAGTTAGTTTTCTTGTTTGGTTTTCAGGGTTTCTTGGACCTTTTCGGCCATAATCTCTGGAGGTATGGACTTGCCATTGCAATTGTACCATCGTAAAGAGGGCCGCAATCTGCTGAAAAATCAAAACGATTCGATAGGACTCTTACATTTCACTTTTCCAAACTTTGTGTGGGTGGTACTCGAAGGTGTGGACCGATATAGTCTTACCCGATTTATATATGGAAGGAATAATAATATATGGAAAGTTTGGACCAACTCCATTTCGCGCTTCGAGAATTATCATTCACACAATTGTTCAGAAAAATTTTGAACTTTTGTGGGGGAGGTGCCCGAAGGAGTGAACTGATATAGCCCATATTGGAAATTAAACTAAGCTTGGGCAAAAATTACGAAGTGCAAAATTTGGTTCGAATCGGTAGATCCGTTCGGGAGTTATCGTGCGCACCAGCCAGGGCTAAATCGACTCCAAACTGTTTGAAACAAATTTCGTCCAAACATACTTGGAGTCTAAAACCATTTTTTTGGTGGGCACATCTTTGGTCTATTTTGATTAACCTAAAGGCTGAGGGTATAAAAAAGGTGGCAAAGCGACCCCATGCTGCAATATTTGTATAAAAGTTCAATTGGACATCTGAACTGAACATTTCTCTGTCATGATTGAAACAATTTGTAGTGTAGAGGAAATTGTGGTTCTCTACACAAAACCCATTATATGTTAAGTATCTAACAGACACATTATTGCAATTTGCATCAGGGGAAATATCAGTATTTATTTTTTCATATGTAGGCTACTTTGCCGGTATATGCCATCCAGGAATAAAAATATGGACCAAAAATAAAATTTGTATATTTTTCATACAAAAGTAATGGTCCATTTCACCCGCTAAATAATATCGGTTCATCATCCAAAATTATAGGCATCTTCTTCGACCTAAACCCTTACCTCGTGCAAAATTTCGTGACTATTGAGCTATAATTACGACCTCTAGTGTGCTTATGATTACACTTCAAACAAAAAAACTGGGTATATTAGGCTATAACGCTGTTATTATTTAAAATTTCGCGTCAATTGGACTATTATTGCGACCTACAGAACAGCTACAAAATTTTGTTTTTAGTCCATTTGACCCGCTAAATATCATTACGAATAACAATAGATGTCTATTCTGATGATCGGTCAGTGATTGCGGCATGGAGTTTGATTAAAATTTTTAATGGATGAACGGAGTCACATCGTCGAGATATGAGAATATTTCACGGTATTACACGAATTTTAGGCAAAACAAACTTATAATATCCTTCCCACATTGTGGAGTAGGGTATAATGAAACAAATATTTTTCAAAATACTGAAGTTTGGTAGTAGTTCGAATGAATTTGAGTTCACATCGTCTTATTGATACCGACCATTAATTATTTTACTATTATTTTGTTTGTTTAATTTATTAATTAAGTCGGATGTGCAAATATATTTATAAAACTGCACTATCATGTATAAGACATTTGTTTTGTTGTACAGACATTTACAGATAAATAAATAAGTATTTGTGCAATCATTTATAGTTAATTGCTGCAAATCAGAAAATGAAAATGCAAAGGAAAATTATTATACACTTTATTATACAAGTAAGGCCTTAAGTTCGTCCGGGTCCAGCTTTTTATACCCAACACCACGAGTTGTATTAAAGTAAAATGGAACAATTAAAATAAATAATTAATATGGAACAAACTCCTTTCATTTATGAGAGTAGTAATAGCTCTTCCGTCATGCTAACTGAAGAATGTCGCTTTCTTTTGAAAAAGTTTAATACCAATGAGACATCGATGTTTTCTACCCATTCAGAATCCGAAATACCATGTTGCAGTCATTCCATTTGGACGTTTCGTGTATAACCTTTAAAATACGAAAAAAAATCCTTTGTGGGGCTATATTAAAACGTACATTTACACTATGGATTATATTGGTCCACCCCTTAAAATATCATAAAATTACTTCTAGAGAATTGGTATGGACAACATCTTCAGGTAACTCCTTCACAAAAGTTCAACATAAGTGCAGTTTAAAGACTGATCAAGGATCCTTTCGATATGTGGACCAAAGTACTTCTTGTAGTCTTGTTTAAAACGATGTTTTATTTTTCGTAGACAAGTCAATGCTTCCTGACAAAACTTTAAATACTACGGTGACCAACTAAAATCGAAGGGAATGACTCTCATAATAAGATCCACTTCCAAGATGGACTATGTCGCTCCATTTCTACAGGTACCGTCTCTTGAAATGTTTAACACTTCTTTCTACACAATCTAAATTAAATTTATCAGCAAAACGTATGTATTTATTTGGGACGTCCATAATCGTTAAGATAAATATCCCAAATGTTTCGATATTTATACCCTCAGCCTTTAGGCTAGAAAGGGTTTATGAGGAAATATCAAAATTTTTTAGTTTTCCATAAAAAAAATTTAAAAAAAAAATTTAAGCTACACGAAAGATTATAGATTGGGAAAAAATTCCGATTCTCAAATCTGTTCGAGATACTTATTTTGGTTGTTGCGCGCAAAAGTTATGGCGGTTTTAATTCTGATAACAAGAAATAAATCTTAAAACAACGCCAGTCATTATATTGCGAAACATTGTTAATTAAGGGCTTCCTACGTACTATGTGATTACTGAGGTTCCATAACATTAGTGACAAAGTTGTAAATTTTCGCGGAAATTAAGAAAGAATTAAAAAATTGCTTGCTTGCAACTTGTTTTATTAAAATTTAAGCTGTTTATGCATCGGAAAAATATTTTAAAAATATTTACGTAATCTAAACGTCGCGACGATTCAAATGGAACCAAAAATCAGAGTTCGAAAATAAACAGTACACTAACATAGTGTACCGCTCCGAGTACAGTATCACTAAAATATTTTTAGGGTTAGTGTTCCGGAACACAAACACTAAAAAATATTTTAGTGATACTGTTCCGGAGCACAACGATAAACGTAGTGTACCACATTTTGGTACACTAAAAACGTAGTGCTCCGCAGTCGGAACACTAAAAATCGTAGTGCTCCGCAGTCGGAGCACTAAAAATCGTAGTGTTCCGCAGTCAGAGCACTAAAAAATCGTTGTGTACCACATGTCGGAACACTAAAAAATAACGTAATGATAATGTACTACTCACGAGTTTATAATGATTTTCGAGTAAAATTAAATATTTATAATTTTTGAGACAAGTACAAATTAAGACATAAAAACTTAGATACACCTCTTAAATCCATGTATGTATACATATTAATTAATAACGTTGGGAACTTAAGCAAAAAATATGAAAAACATTGATTCGGTTGTTGTACAATGGCGCACTAAAAATTGTAGTGTTCTGACTGTGGATACATGAGTTTATTATGATTTGTGAGGAAAATTAAATATGTTATAATTCTTTTTTTTTAATAAATACAAATTAAAAAATAATAGAACGCCTGAAAAACTCCTGATTTGATTTTTGGACAATGGATCAATAAAAATCGTAGTGTTCGGCTGCGAAGTACTAAAAATCGTAGTGTTCCGACTGCCTGATCACTAAAAATCGTAGTGTTCCGACTGCCGGATCACTAAAAATTTTAGTGTCCCGAATGCCGGATCTCTAAAAATCGAAACAATGGAACAATAAAAATCGTAGTGTTCGGCTGCGGAGCACTAAAAATCGTAGTGTTCCGACTGCCGAATCACTAAAAATCGTAGTGCTCCGACTGCCGAATCACTAAAAATTTAAGTGTTCCCACTGCCGGATCTCTAAAAATCGAAACAATACATCTTGTCATATTTTCTACTAACGTTCTCAAATTTTGTAACTAATTTTAAGTACATGGATATAACATGCTCATCTTAATTTGTATTTATTAATTTTTACTTCACCCAAAAGCCATCAAATATTTAATTTTCCTCATAAATCATAATAAACAGATGATTACCTAAACGTCGAACAGTAAAATTTTTACTGCTCCATTGTCCAAAAACCCAGTCAGATGTTTTTCACATTTCCTACTAATTTTCACTTCTTAATTTGTATTTATTAAAAAAAAAAACATAAAATATTAAATTCTCCTCACGAATCATAATAAACTCATTTGAGATACATTACCTTATTGTATTGCACGTGGTACACTACGATTTTTAGTTATCCGGCAGTCGGAACACTAAAATTGTTAGTGTTCCGGCAGTAGGAACACTACGATTTTTAGTGCTCCATTGTCTAAAAATCAAATGAGATGTTTTATACATTTTCTTCTAATTTTTTATTTATTAAATAATAATTTAATAAATAATTTATTAAATAATAAATAAATACATATTTATTTATCCTAAAAATATAAAATATTTAATTTTCCTCACATAATAAACAGTCGATTATTTTAACATTATTTTTAACGTTTCGGCTCGTGGTACACTACGATTTTTAGTGTTCCGCAGATGAACGATTTTTAGTGATCCATTGTCCAAACACCAAATCAGATGTTTTTCACATTTTCTTTTAATTTCTATTTATTAAATAAAAAAGTATAACATATTTAATTTCCTCAGAAATCATAATAAATTCATGTATGGTTCATTACCTTATAGTTTCAAAACGTGGTACAAAACGATTTTTAGTGCTCCGGCACGACGATTTTTGTGCTTCATTCCACAAAAACTAAATATTGTTTTTTCATAATTTTGACCAAATTTCGCAATGTGTTTAACTAATTTAAACATACATGGATGTAACAGCCTATCTTAATTTTTATTTGATCAAATTTAACCAAATATTTAATTTTCCTAAAAAACATAATACCTTTATTATTTTTTAGTGTTCCAACACATGGTGCACTATGATTTTTAGTGATCCGGCAGTCGGAACACTAAAATTTTTAGTGCTCCGCAGACAGAACACTAAAATTTTTAGTGCTCCGCAGTCGGAGCACTACGATTTTTAGTGCTCCGGCAGTCGGAACACTAACATTTTTAGTGCTCCGCAGTCGGAACACTAGGATTTTTAGTCCTCCGCAGTCGGAGCACTACGATTTTTAGTGCTCCGGCAGTCGGAACACTAACATTTTTAGTGCTCCGCAGTCGGAACACTAGGATTTTTAGTCCTCCGCAGTCGGAGCACTACGATTTTTAGTGCTCCGGCATTCGGTACACTACGATTATCGTTGTGTTCCGGTACAGTATCACTAAAATATTGTTTAGTGTTTGTGTTCCGGAGCGGTACACTATCGTAGTGTACCTATCCACCTTGGTACGGTACAGAACGGTACGGTACGATACCATAGTGTTTATTTTCGAACACTGCCAGAGTTCGAAAATAAACAGTACACTAACATAGTGTACCGCTCCGAGTACAGTATCACTAAAATATTTTTAGGGTTAGTGTTCCGGAACACAAACACTAAAAAATATTTTAGTGATACTGTTCCGGAGCACAACGATAAACGTAGTGTACCACATTTTGGTACACTAAAAACGTTGGGTACCGCAGTCGGAACACTAAAAATCGTAGTGCTCCGCAGTCGGAGCACTAAAAATCGTAGTGTTCCGCAGTCAGAGCACTAAAAAATCGTTGTGTACCACATGTCGGAACACTAAAAAATAACGTATTGATAATGTACCACTCACGAGTTTATAATGATTTTCGAGTAAAATTAAATATTTATAATTTTTGAGATAAGTACAAATTAAGACATAAAAACTCAGATACACCTCTTAAATTCATGTATGTATACATATTAATTAATAAAGTTGGGAACTTAAGTAAAAAATATGAAAAACACTGATTCGGTTGTTGTACAATGGCACACTACAAATTGTAGTGTTCTGACTGTGAATACATGAGTTTATTATAATTTGTGAGGAAAATTAAATATTTTATAATTTTTTTTAATAAATACATTAAAAAAATAAAATTTAGTAGAACGCGTGAAAAACGCCTGATTTGATTTTTGGACAATGGATCAATAAAAATAGTAGTGTTCGGCTGCGGAGTACTAAAAATCGTATTGTTCGACTGCCGGATCACTAAAAATCGTAGTGCTCCGACTGCCGGATCACTAAAAATTTTAGTGTTCCGACTGCCGGATCTCTAAAAATCGAAACAATACATCTTGTCATATTTTCTACTAACGTTCTCAAATTTTGTAACTAATTTTAAGTACATGGATATAACGTGCTCATCTTAATTTGTATTTATTAATTTTTACTTGACCCAAAAGCCATCAAATATTTAATTTTCCTCCTAAAACATAATAAACAGATGATAACCTAAACGTCGAACAGTAAAATGTTTACTGCTCCTTTGTCCAAAAACCAGTCAGATGTTTTTCACATTTCCTACTAATTTTCTCTTCTTAATTTGTATTTATTAAAAAAAAACATAAAATATTAAATTCTCCTCACGAATCATAATAAACTCATGTGTGGTACATTACCTTATTGTATTGCACGTGGTACACTACGATTTTTAGTGATCCGACAGTCGGCACACTACGATGTTTAATGTTCTGCAGTCGAACACTACGATTTTTAGTGCTCCATTGTCCAAAAACCAAACCAAACATACATGGATGTAACATTTTATCTTAATTTTTATTAATCAAATTTAACCAAATATTTCATTTTCCTAAGAAAACATAAATCCTTTGTTATTTTTTAGTGTTCCAACACGTGGTGCACTACGATTTTTAGTGATTTGGCAGTGGGAACACTATATTTTTTAGTGTTCCGGCAGTAGGAACACTAAGATTTTCAGTGTTCCGCAGACGAACACTAAGATTTTTAGTGCTCCATTGTCCAAACACCAAATCAGATGTTTTTACATTTTCTTTTAATTTTTATTTGTTAAAAAAATATATATAAAGTATTTAATATCTTCAGAAATCATAATAAATTCATGTATGGTTCATTACCTTATAGTTTCAAAACGTGGTACAAAACGATTTTTAGTGCTCCGGCACGAAGATTTTTGTGCTTCATTCCACTTTTGACCAAATTTCGCAATGTGTTTAACTAATTTAAACATACATGGATGTAACGGTCTATCTTAATTTTTATTTGATAAAATTTAAACAAATATTTAATTTTCCTAAGAAAACATAATACCTTTTTAGTGCCACGCAGTCGGGGCACTACGATTTTTAGTGCTCCGGCAGTCGGAACACTAACATTTTTAGTGCTCCGCAGTCGGAACACTACGATTTTTAGTCCTCCGCAGTCGGAGCACTACGATTTTTAGTGCTCCGGCATGCGGTACACTACGATTATCGTTGTGTTCCAGTACAGTGTCACTAAAATATTTTTTAGTGTTTGTGTTCCGGAGCGGTAGTGTACCTATCCACCTTGGTACGGTACAGAACGGTACGGTACGATACCATAGTGTTTATTTTCGAACACTGCTAAATCATTATAACAAAATATGAAAATGATTTAAAAAATGCTTTAATAATATTGTCATTTAACTTTGTGTAAAATTTCATTGAACTTAGACCATTTATTATGTCGGAACTTAACTTTTTGTTTGTGAGTGTTTTTCGCCACAACCGAAAATGCATGTCTCTTAAGAAAAAAAAAGTGGAGACGTCAACATGATAATGTCTGAATAAAATGAACAAACCTATTTGTTCAATAAATATCAATTGTCTACTTTGACATAGTTATTCAAATTCGAATAATTCAATTCAAATAAACATAAGTCGCTGTATCAAGTAGTCACACACATGTTCCAGTATCAAGGATCAAGATGAACAACGGACAATATAATTTTTATACATATGGATATGAATATGTATAAAAAATTATATTGTCCGTTGTAAAATTTTCGCTTACCATCTAGTAAAATAAAGTGTGGCTAAAACATATACATATATATTTACCCATTTATCCGACTTCAACGTATTAGTAATTTTGATCATTTCTGACTACCGAATGGACTAGTTACTAGTAATGCAATGAAGGCACAAGTGGATTTCCCAAGACTATCGAATTGACTGGTTACTAGTAATGTAGTGAGGGGACAATAGACCCCCTCTTATGACATCCCCATGTTAAATTCACCAGTCTATAGCATTGCGAGTAGATTGGGAGGTAGGTAACTAGTTGTGTTTACCAGTAGCCAGCAAAATTGCTAGTTATTCCCTTGTTATCCGATCATCTTGGAATTTAAAAAAAAAAAGGAATGTTGTGTTGGTAGGTTCAACTCACAAGAACACATTAGAAAAATAAATTGTTAAAAAATTATTGTAATTCTGCCATTTCAGCTTATGCCGACTTTAGGGACCACCAAATTAAAGTTTTCCAGAAGTCGGCATGGGGTGAAAAAATTGTGCTTTGTAAATTATTTGCTCTGTTCCAGAACCTACAAGAAGCTACTAATTTTTACTACGATAACAATTTTTCTTTATGTTATAGAAAAAAATAGTAAAAATTAGTAGATTCTTGCAGTTCGGGAACAGAGCAATTTTAGCTCGAAATTGCATAAATATTTTAAATCAATACTTCAAAGTCTTCAATACTTCAATAAAAAATGACTTTTTATGCGATTTTAGGCCTGCTTTGAAATGCGTTCGTTTGTGGCATGCCGACAATTAGGTTATAGTTACCGACTATAGACAATAACTATAAAATTTTTTAATCAACATATTTTTTTTTACTTTTTGATGCAAAATAAGTTGGACTGTGAACAAAAATGCAAAAAAAATACTGATCTTTTAAATAATTAAGTTTATGCTAAAAAACCTGCCAAAAAAATTTTAACTGAATTCCAAATGTTAACAAAATCGTATAATTTAATTTTCAAAAGCAATATGGATAAAAATATGAATTAATTGTGTAAAAGTGTGTTTTTTGTTTTTAAAATAAAAGAAACGATCAATTTATAACATTTCTTTACTAAAATACGATATGCCGACTACTGGAACCGGTCATGCCGACAATTGGGAAATGGTTCCGACTACTAGCAAAAAGCACTATTTCACTAAATTCGCATTTTTTTCTCAACTTTTATAAGAATTAATTCAAATTTTTTTTATTTCATCGGAAAGTAAACAAAATTACGAAGCAAATAAGCTTTGGTTCATAACAATTCGAAAAATTTACTCGGAATGGTGAATTATTGAAGTTAGGCAAATCCTTAAAGTGCCGACTATTGGTACATTTACCCCATATCGTTCCACTTATAGAAATTCGATGTTATATTGAAATTGAAATAATCAATAATACGTACAAATGTCCAACTTTTATTGTTTAATAAACGAATTATTTGCATTATAATTTTCAAAAATATGCAAAAATCCGATGCCTGGTTATGATGTCTACACCTCTTTTACTTATAGTGTACGTACCAAAAAATATTCCTGATCCGTTATTACACAAGAAAGAGCGCTTATATTTCTGTGCTTTTCATGTCATGCGATATCTTCTAAATCAAAGCTTTTGATGTTGACATTTATGGAACAAGTGACAAACAAATTTTTCCATCTTTGCCTAGTTTAGTTAGTTTATTACCAGTCCTATCAAAGGTACTAGAATCACTTTTCCTAAAAAAATTAATGCCTATTACTGAAGAGAGAAAACTCATACCACCTCATCAATTTGGCTTTAAAAAAATCATGGTACAATTGAACAAATACATCGCCTAGTGGAAACAATAAATAATGCATTCGATTGGAAAAAATATTGTACTTCAGGTTTTTTAGACATTTCACAGGCTTTTGACAAAGTTAGGCATGACGGTCTCCTATATAAAGTCTAAGGATTTCTACCAATCAATTAGGTATTACCTATATATATATATATATATATATATATATATATATATATATATATATATATATATGAGTCTAATGAAAGAAGCGACCTAAAAAGCATACGAGCTGGCGTACCCCAAGGAAGTGTACTGGGCCCAATTGTGTACCTTCTATACACATTTGATCTTCCGCAATCCGAATCTGCTATTATCGGTACTTTTGCTGACGATACAGCTGTCCTCGATAAAAATCTAGTAACTGCAAGTAACTTGCTGCAAGATTACCTAAATACACTGTGTACATGGTTAAAGTACTGGTAAATAAAAGAAAATGAGACGAAATCTACCCACGTAACATTTACCCTCAAACGTGGAAATCCTCCCCCAGTACAAATGAACCAAATAGAGGTTCCTCAGTGCAATACTGTGAAACTTAACTGGAACACACACATAAAAACAAAGAGGAAAGCTCAGCTTTCTGATTGGTCCAAATTCAAAACGGTATCTTGAGAATAAATTACTAATTTACAAATGTATCATAAAGCCCATTTCGACATATGGCATACAGCTTCTTTCCGAGTAAATTTTTCCAATTGCTATGAAGTAAAGCTTATTTGCTTCAAAATTTTGTTTACTTTTCGATGAAATAAAACAATTTTGAATTATTTCTTATAAAAGTTGAGAAAAATGCGAATTTAGTGAAAAAGTGTTTTGTTGCTAGTAGTCGGCACCATTTCCTAATTGTCGGCATGACATGTTCCAGTGTCGGCATATCGTATTTTAGTAAAGAAATTTAGAAATAGTAAAGAAATAAGTTGTTCGTTTCTTTTATTTTAAACATCAAATAAAAAATAATTTAAAAAAAATTAAGTTTCAGTGTTTTATTTAGAAATGCACTTAAAACTAAAAAATAATTTGTCGCTGAGCCTCAATAAATATATTCTTTCTCATGATAGAATCCCTCAAATAAAACGCTTGCATTTAAATTATGAATGGTGGCAAAATTAAACGGCAAGCGTTTTATTTGAGAGATTCTATCATGAGAAAGAATATACATATTTAGCCTCAAATTACAAATTATTTTTTAGTTTTAAGTGCATTTCTAAATAAAACACTGAAACTTAATTTTTTTTTAAATTATTTTTTATTTTTAACTTTTTAGTAAATAAATTTTTTTGACCACTGAGAACCCCAAATGCCGAATTACATTCCATTTGAGCAGAAAATGTAGATTAAAATGCTTGAAATTGGGTTGTACCGTTATATGGAGGCTATATTAAACCTTGACCTACGTCCACAATTTTTAGTGGGGAAGTTCCTGGACTATTGACAAGTCCAAATGCCAAGTTACAGCAAATTCGGGCTAAAAATTAAGACAAAATCCTCAAAATACCAGAAGTCGGGTGGTACCGTTATATGGGGGCTATAGGAAAAAATGGACCCATATTGGTTTTGGTTTCATATTCATGAATTGTCATCTAAATCTGAAAAATGTGCAAAGTTTTAGTTCGATTGGTCAACTGTAACCGTGCTAAAAATCAGTTACCAGATTTTAAAAGGGGTCAAGTTAGACACCGTAAAAACACTGTAAGAATGGACCAAAAAATGTTAAAAATCAGTTACCAGATTTGAAAAGGGGGTCAAGTTAGACACCGTAAAAACACTGTAAGAATGGGCCAATATTAGTTTTGATTTCATATTCATGTATTGTCATCTAAATCTAAAAAGTGTGCAAATTTTAAGTTCGATTTGTCAACTGCAACTATGTGAAAAATGAGTTACCAGATTTGAAAAGCAAATTAGATAAAACACTGTAAAACAGTGTAAAATGGACCAATATTGGTTTTGATTTCATATTCATGTATTGTCATTCACATCTGAAAAGTGTGCAAAGTTTTAGTTCGATTGGTAAACTGCAACTGTGTTAAAAATGAGTTACCAGATTTGAACTAAACACACACCAAAGCAAGTTAAATAAAACACTGTAAAAACGCACTTTTACACAACCAATTCTTATTTTAATACATATTGCTTTAAAAATTAAATAATTGTCAGATTTTGTTAGGATTGGTATGAAAGTATGAAAAGTAAAATATGTTGCTTAAATAAATTAGTTATTGTCTATATTCGGTAACTATAAGGCTGACTTCCGTATCGTCAATTGCTTTGTGTTGTTTAAACTTCGTCAAAATATTTCAGTTGCACACTCATTGTTCCTCGAAAATACAACTAAATCTATCAAAATAAAAATGATACATGTTTGTTTTAAAAATGCGTACTTTTGACATTTTGATACACGTAGCTTCCCAGTAGTTAAGTACAACGGCGTTAAGAAACATAATACTTCAGTCATTTGTAAAGCAACTGACGATACGGAAGTCAGTCTAACCTGGGGAAAAAATTGTGCTTTGTAAATTATTTGCTCTCGAAAACCAATTGGCAAATTGTTTTACTGCCTTAATAAAAATTGTGTATTCCGATTTTATATCAACTTGTGGCTAAATAGTAGGAGAAAATAATGGAGAAACATTTATTATTGTGCATCATAAAGTGCTAATAAAAGCATACCCATCTGATTTTTTTCTTATCAGTAACAAATAGTAACAACCGTAAACGAAATTAATGCTCAAACATTGGGTATATGATATTAAAATCTGCTGTAGTTTGTATTGCATATTGTATCCTCAGACTTTAGGCTTACGATAAAAATGTACCTTATCGAAATAATGGTCTCAGACTAATCATATGTTTTGACGAAACCCGCTTCAAACAATTTGGAGTCGATTTAGCTCAGTTCGTCCGTCCGTCTGGCTAAAACAGATCACTAAATTTGGTCCAAATTTTGGATCTCTCAATATTTCGTCCAAACTTTAAATCGTATCGGTCCACTCCTTCGGGCACTTCCCCCAGAAGGCTTTAAAATGTTTCCCAAAAATGGTACGCACATTAACTCTTGAAAGTGCAAATCGATTTCCTCGAGACATATGTATGTATATTAGGTTCGAAAATGGATTATAAGGATTCACTCTTTCAGGTATCTCCAACACAAAATGTCAATTTTCCGATTTGACCGAAACTTTAAACATCCTAAAATTACTTCCAGACGTACATATATCAAGTACCAAGAGGGTCTGTATGGGACAACATCTTCGGATACATTCCTCTCAAAAGTTCAACATAAGTGTAGTTTGTCGGAAATTTATGCATCCAAAAAAGAAAACGAATTCTGAAACTCCCTGACTACAAAATTTGTAGGAAAAAGATTTTGGTTATATAGCCCTTATTCAATCTGTCTACGGATAAAAGTCTCAACTCACACAGCCTGAGGGTATATCTTTGTCGGCAAACTCGACTGATACGAATACTTTTTTGTTCTCCTGAAAACAAAAGTTAAAATTTTTCATAAGTTTGTCACCGCTGTGCCGAGAGAAGAGATTAGTCCTTTGAAAGTTTTTAATGTCAACGAGTCCATAAACATCAACTCGTACAATAAAGATAGGAATAAACGGAAACAACAACCATTTCAGGACTTATAGTACGTTTATATAACCGGATTTAACAAACCCACTGGGTTTCAAATGTCAATTCCTTTGCGTATACGTCAAATAAATCCTCATTAAGAAGGTTAACTCTGCAAAAGGCTATAGTATAAACATGGCCTTAGCTAAAAGTTTGCCGAGCTTTTTTAAAGCGTAGTCTCAAAGAGTACTGCTAGATGGATTCCGAGTCTATGAGTCGTAGTATTTATCGCCCGAGTCCTGTTAATTTTTTTTTTTTTTTAATGTAATTTTCTGAATTTTTAGTTGGCTTTCACGGTAAAATAGTAATTTTTTCGTGTTTTATGACATAAAATAATATTATTTTCTTACAATAATACAAAACTTTTTTAATGGAAGTGAAGTTAGTGTGTGAATCTGGATATGTATTTTAATGAAGAGAAGGCGTTATGTTCGGACAAAACTGTTGAACCCTCCATATTAAAACACTGTGTATCTCTATTCGAAATATTCTCAAATGCAATCCCTGTATTCGAACGTGGATCTATTTTACCCACTTTCTGCATGGAGGTTCTTCCAACAAAAGGATTTCCAAAATCTATATTACAGACGATATCTGATTTGGTTCATACTTTGCACATCGTGAAATTTCTACCAGACATAGATGAGATTCCAATATAGACTCTATTGATCCACTCCTTTGGTAGCTCCCACACAAAAATTTAGAAAAGTTCCCCATTACGACGGTACACGTTTTTTCAGGCCAAGTCCTTACTTCTTGAGATAATGGCCCAAAAGCACAAAAAAACCTGTCGGCACCAACTAAACTGGGTAGTAACAAAGATAACCCTCGAAGTGAAAAACCGATGTGGTCCAAACGTTGTACATCGTATTATACAGACGTCAGAAGTATTGTGAAGTATTGTGTGTTACTTCTTTTCTTATGGTCCGACAACAAAACGTTAAATTCCGATCAAATAAATAGACTCAATGAAATTACACAAAGTTAGATGACAATATCATTGAAACAATTTTAAAATCATTTTCATATTTTGTTATACCTAGTAATTTTTATACCCTATACCACAATGTGGAAAAGGGTATTATAAGTTTGTTTTGGTAAAAATTCATGTAACACCGCGAAATATTCGTCGGAGACCCTCAACGTGGTATACCAATCTTCATATATCGACGAGATAAAGCGATTTTGAGGTGTGTGTCTGTCCGTCTGTCCATTATAAATTGTAAACACGCTCCAGGCCGCAATTATGGTCCGATCGTCACGAAATTGTGTATGGAGGTCGGGTTCAGATCAGAATAGATCCCTATTCTTATTGGTGATGATCGCGAAATATTTAGCGGGTGAAATGGACCAAAAACATAATATTTATCCAATTTTCTAGCGGCTCTGTAGGTCCCAATAATTTAAATAATTTAAAATAAGGTAAGAGTATATCACAAAGGAGAAGCTTGCAATTTGAGATGGCGATCGGATAATATTTAGAGGGTTAAATGGACCAAAACTTTTGTGTGAAAATTGTGAAAAATTTTAATATACAGCTTATATCTTAATTCCTGGAAGTGACATTCCGGACAAGTGAGATATACTTGAAAGTGGAACGCTTGACCTTTCAATTGATGCCAATTATGTTGGTGTGCATGATCAGATAACAGAGTTACAGCCTAATATATTCCGTTATTTGTTTGTAGTGTAATAATAAACTCGCTAGAAGTCGCAATTATACATCAATAGTCACGAAATTTTGCACCGGGTAAGAGTATAGGTCGAAAAAGATTCCTACAATTTTGAATGATGATCTGATATTCTTTAGCGGGTGAAATAGACCATTACTTTTGTATGAAAAATATAAAATTTTATTTATGGTCGATATTTTAATTCCTTGAGGACATATATATTTCGCAAAGTAGCCTACATATGGGAAAAACTACTGACCTTTCCTCTGATGTAAATTGCAATAAACTGTTTGCTAGATAACGGGCCTTCTACCTAATATATAATGGGTTCTGTGTAGAGAACCACATTTTTATCCCATGCTACATATTGTCTCTCCAAAAGTTTATGTAACACCACGAAATATTCGTCCTAGACTCCTTATTTGGTATGCCAAAATTCATATCTCGACAAGATAAAGCGATTTAGCGATGTGTGTCCGTCCATTAAAAATTTTAAACAAGCTTAAGGCCTCAATTATGGACAGATTGTAACGAATTTTTTAAGGAGGTTGGGTTCGGGCCAGAATGGAAATTATTAGTTTTTGGTGATGATCGTGAAATGTTCAGGGAATGAAATGGACCAAAAACAAAATTTTAACCAATTTTGTAGCGGCTCTATAGGTCAAAATAATAACCCGCAAAATTTTGAACAAAGTTTGAGTTTATGATGAAGAAGAAGCGTACAAACCAACGTGAAGATCAGATAATACTTAGCGGGTTAAATGCGGGTTAAATCAATAACGTAGCGGTTAAACAACGGAAGTAGTAGTACTACATAAGTGGGTTTCATTACATTTTAGTTTGTGTGAACTAAATTTTCCTTTCCTACTACAAAAATGTCTTTGTCATGCTAGATAACTTTTTGGTTTTGGTCATAAGTATTATACATTACATCTGTTATATTTGATACTTAAATTTTCACAATCATTGAAAATAAGTTCCGTGGAGAGCGATTGTCCAGGGATAGTGGTATAGGGTATCCCATGGTCGGCTCCGTCCGACTATAGACTTTTCTTACTTGTTAGTTATGTATTTGTGTTAAAATACAAAAGATGTCGCCTACTGGTACATGCCGGACTGTATATCCCCCCTGATGTAGCAAGCAGTCAAGATATGGCAATTGATTATTTGTTTTTACAATTCAACAAACTAAAAGGTATTAAATTAATTATGTACATATATACATAAGTATTTTGAGTTTTAAACAATTAATTGGTAAACAGTACCTACATAGATACCAAATGATCGACCCGATCATATCTAAAAGAATTAATAAGTAATCAATTAATACGATCAGTAACTACAAATCAGAATTTTATATAGAACTTGTTATAACTCCCTTCAAAGATCATCATTAGCATTGTGAAAGTTAAACCAACAAATCTTCTACAAATGGAAAAAAATAATTGTTGGCATTGCTGACTGACGTCGCTTGATACGAAAGTTCGGAATATGCGATAATTTGCAAAAAGCAACAACACACATACACACACCCAACAATAACGCCTTCATCAACGACAGTCGTCGTCGCCGTTCAGTTCATGTGAAATACAAAAATTTCACTTTACAAAAGAGATAAAAATTAAGTTTTTCAATTCCCTAAAATTACAAATTTAAAATGGTTTTTGTGCCCACAAAACGTTTAGATTTGTATGAAATTTGTATACCATAAGAAAGCCCAGATTCTAAATTTTCCATTGCATGTAAGAAGTATGGAAAAGCATGCATAAAAATGCCTTAAATTTGTTATTAAAATAAAGACTCAAAATTATTTTTCTGATATGAAGAAAAAACAAAATTATCAAAAGAATTTCAATATGGCCACGACAGCTGGTGTCTCGTATTTTAAAACGTAAACGTCGTCATCTGTTGTTTAGCATTGGGAGAGGGGAAAAGAGAATGCAGAAGTAGAGAAACCGACACAATGGTGAAATGTTGTTTGTGTCCAAAGAGCACAGAAGGTGGCTTTGCTCTTAAATGTTAATAACATAGCGTCTCTATGTTAGAATACTACAAAAACACACGCACGCATAATTTTGATGTGCTCTCTGTTAACTGTTCTCTTTGACGTCTCACTCTCCTCTCAGCGTTTGACCGTTGTTGCTTACTTGCATTTGCTTTTCACGTTCTGTTTATTGTGGGTTTTGTTTTGATATTGCCAAACGAAAAATAAACGACGCTTAAAAATAAGAAATGTCAAAATGCCATAAACAAACGACGATCGACGTTGATTTTGTTTTGTTACGATTTTGTGGAGTACATACGACGTACATGCATGTATGTGGTATGTATGTGAACGTGTGTATACTCTTTGCAAACCTTATTCCAAACATTCCTCCCTCTCTGGCGTTTATTTTAATTCACATGTTTGATTGTTTTATGTCAGTGGTAGCCATGGTTTGATATTTTATTATTTTATTTACTGCCGGAAGTAAAATTAAGTTATGTCCCTCCTGTTTTTCTGTATATCATGGGCATTGTTTAATGCTTTTTGTAAAATACGACGCCATATTGGCGTTCATTTTCCTTTCCCTCAACCACTTATCCATTTCCTTTTACAGTTTAATTCTATTCTTTTATTATATTAGAATGGTAAAGAAGAATTACAAAATTGACGACAGCTGTTGCCTATTCTCTGCCGCCTCCCCACTGTAAATCTCTTTAAACTGCTCTCAGAAGCAACAAAACAACAAGAAATTCGGTATTGATTTTGCTCTTTACATGGCCTCGTGTAATGCTGTTTTTATTTCTTGTTGTTGGTGTTTTTGTTTTTTGTTGTTCTAGTAAATAATTGATGTCTTGTTGCACGTAGTGACTCGTTCGTTCGATGTAAGCGTACGAAAGTAAAAGTCTGGCCTTTGTCGTAGCTAAATGTGTTACGTGTTGTTGCTGTCCTTGATGTCAAAGGACAAACTGTTGTAGGGAAATTGGTTCGTATGTTGGTATGTATGTACTTGTTTGTACATGACGAATGTGAGTGCCAAAATTGTTTTTGTTTTTTTTTTCTTTTCGTTTCAATTATTACGCTGACGATAAGACATTCATTGTTAGGCAAAGCGTATACGTAATGTGTTCATGATTTAAATATCATATATAAACATTTAATTATTTTTATTTTCTCCATTGTTTAATGTAAGGTAGGGTGTCAATAGCGGTATTTTTTTTTTGTATTTAAAGTCAAATATATAAAAAATGTTTTAACAAACTATGAAAGTAAAGTTAAGAAAACAACTTTAATGGAGCACTTTTGTCGAATTGTTTTGGAATCACTCCTTAACCACCTTCCTTATCTTCTTGGAATATCCATCTAAGTATCAACGATCCACAATTCCATTAATTGTATGAATTGGTTCAATCCCTTGCCACGAGAAAAAAAATTCCAGACCATTACCTACATATGTTCCGCAACCATGTTTTACAGAGCCTTTGTAATATTTAGGATTTAACCGTCGCCCATTTGATCTTCGACTTGTGCCACCTGAATCCTTTAAATTAGTCTTAGATTCATCAGAAAACCGCACAGTCCTCAATTTTTGGACAATCGAGTTCAGATGGGTCTTGATGAATTCAAGTCTGGATTTTTTAATTTTTGTCGATATGAATGATTTTTTTTTGCTGGTCATCGACTGAATTCGCACGCTTCTACCCCTCTTCTGTGAATTGTTATTTTACTAACTAGCAACAAAATTTAATTTGTTTCAAAATGATGGGAGAAACTGAGTACGTTATGAAAGTAGAGCGTTTTTAAAATTTACGTCGGGAACTAACCTAAGTAGGAGGGGCAAGTTCCGCCCATTTTCAGTTGTTTTTCGAAATATTTGAGTTAAGATATCTTGGAACCCTTGCATTTTAGGTATACAGTATCTTTAACATTAACATTGACCCTCATGCGGTTCACCAAATGCTTCTTTTTAGTCCCTTTTTCGAAAATCGTTCAAAAACACCTTTAACTAAAATGTGATCACATCGGATCAAAATATTCCACAAAATTATTCGTCATAAAATTTTATTACAGGTTTCTGAATACACCAAATCTGTAAATCTTGTCTAATCGCCAGGAATCACTAAAAACTAAAACCACGTTTTAGGGTTAAAGTCGTACTTCATCTGAGTTTATTTAGAATTGACCCACAAAACATAATTTTGGAGGAATAATGTCAAAGACAAAAACATTTTCCATCAAATTTCACGATAGGTCACCAAAGAAATGAAATCTCTATTTACATTATATATCTTTAAAATGTAAGTATCAAGTTTAACGAAAAAAAAACGAAAATATTTCCTAATTTTGCGTTCAAAAACCACTTATACAAAAGTAGCTATGTCCTAACAAATTTGTTGTAATCCTTCATGATACAATTTTAAGGGTTAGTTCCATAAATTTCCCCCAAACAGCTGGTGTTACTCCCATCATTATATTATTTAAGACCACGCAAAAAGTGTGCATCTTGGGACCCATATGTCATCTATATTTCCACCAGACCATAGCCGTTGACTTCCCACGCATTTTCACATACATTATAAGAAACCCATGGTTTATCCTGATTACGTAATTTTAGTTTAAAGACCTAAAAATACGCAATTTTACAAATACATATATATTAACCACAAATATTAACAAGTAAGAAAAGCGTTAAGTTCGGTCGGGCCGAACTTTTTATACCCTCCACCACAAATTTCAGCCATTTCGGTGGATTAATGTGGCCACAACCTTCAAAATACCGAAATTCGGAAGGTACCGTTCTATGGGGGCTATATGATGGCGTTGACCTATACCTACAAATTTCTGGGGGAAAGTTTTATACGCCTAAAGAAGACTAAATACCAAATTTCAGCCATCTCGGTGTGATAATGAGGCTAAAACGTTCAAAATATCGAAAATCGGGAGATATTGTATTATGGGGGCTATATCAACACGTGGACCTATATAAACATTTTATGGTAGAAATGTTTCTTAGCCTCTGGAAACACAAAATACAAAGTTACAACCGATTCTTTGGTCAAATGGGTCCATTACGTTCAAAATATATTAAAATGACGCGTACTTTATAAGGGGCCTTATGTGGGGGCTATACCAAAACGTGGACCTATATAACCCAACTTTGATAGGAATGTTTTCTGGCCTCTGGAGACACAAAGTACCAATTTACTACCAATTCGGTGGTAAAATGGGACAAATATCTTAAAAATTCCTTAAAACGACGACGCGTCACGCGTCATTTTGTATGGGGGCTATACGAAAGCGTGGACCTACATAGCCCGCTTTCAATACCAAAAGTCCTACGTAAATATAACATATTTTCCCAAAATTTCATCAACCTACGTCAATCCGTTCGGACGCTAGAGTGATTTCCACAGACGGACAGACGGACAGACGGACGGACATGGCTATATCGATGTAGAATTGCACGCTGATCAAGAATATATATACTTTGTGGGGTCTACAATGATTATTTCGAGTAGTTACAAACGTAGTGACAAACTTAATATACCCCCATCCTATGGTGGAGGGTATAAAAAATGGGAGGGTTGGCGTTTTTTGTTTGGGATGACGACTTCTATGTTGTTTTTCAAAATAGCCAGGCTTAATCCCATAGTCGTTGTTTTAATATTTTATTAAAACAACTTTAATTTATTAGTGGAAAAAAATTGGCGATGTTTATCAAGGGGTAAGGCAGGGAATACTATAGTTTCAGATCTCGCCGCAGATCTTCATCAGTTCCCTTATTTCTTGTTTTTCAACAAGAAACTTTTTATACCCAAGTGTCAATTGCTAGCTCAGATAGATACGTGCGCAAAGAAACACTCTGATCGAGAATTTCTTTGGCACTACCTAAACTCTAGCAACTTCACTTGCAAACAAAACCAAATCTTTCCCACTGCTATGCGTTCGTCGATTCTCGACATCGTCGAACTGTTGTTTATTGCTGTAGTGTGCAATACCAACAAATTAGTTATGAGTTTTTTCGTCGAAAATCGACGAACGCATAGCAGTGGGAAAGATTTGTAGGATTATTTTCGATGAATTAAATTACTGTAATTTGGTACTTAGGGTTCCTAGGGGTCGTAAAACTTTCCCACCAAAAATTTTTAACCTGGGTTCACTGTTGGGTATAGCTCCCATATAACGATTCCTCTCGATTTTCTGTATTAGAGGATTTAAGCTAAAATTTCCGAAAATTAATTATTTCGTCTGCAGTAATTATGCAGTATTATTATGTTTATGTTTGTCGATACGAAAGTGAGTAAAACACTCCCAAATTTTATTTTCCGAACTATTATTTCCTTTGCTTTTGCTTCAAAACAAAAAACAAATTTGAAAAACACACAGTTTGGTAGTATTTCTTACGCAATCATTTTAAACAGTCTGTTAATATCCTCTATGGCTACAAGATGTGCGTGTGTCATCCAGAATAAAGGATACGAAACCAAATATTTATTTCACTAGTTTTTTGTTCCTTAAATTAGGGGATCCTTTAGTTTTGTCCACTTTTATTTGCGACTTAAAATATTTTTTGAATTTTAACTTTTTTTTTCATAAAAAAAGAAAAATAATAAGGAAGTGTTTAAAATTGTTTTCTTAAAAAATATGATTTAAAATAAATTTTTGAAGCTAAGGCTTACGTTTTTATAACCCACTAATTGTGATTGAATATTATACAATCAAATGCTTTTGGATAAAATGAAATGTTTTTGGACGGGGCAAAAAAAAAATTGGCCTTAAAGTTAATTTGCGTGGAAGCTGTGCGTATATATGTTAAAAATGGGTTGAACCCAAGGTGTCTTTTTTGTTTTCTCTCGATTTGTAATTAAACCTCATTTTTTACGATTTTGTTGTCAAAGTAAAAGTAGAAGCTAACTAAATAAGGATCTCCATCTATCTAATGTATAACTTTTCAAAATGTCATATGCGTCTACGATAATGATGCTGAAATTTTAAAGCCAGATTTTATGTGTTTTTTGATATTTTCTTCTAGTCGCGAATGCAAACAGTTTTTTTAAAAATAGTTTATAGGATTGTAGTACTCGCGATTCTGAGTTATTTGATACATATATCGTGAATGTATAGTCAACAGCTTCACTCCGTAGCCGAACATTTTATGCGAACATTTTTTTAAATCATATTTTTCGGGCCTAATTTTTACAATTTTCATTCGATTTCCTCATACTCCATTTTAGATTTTTACTTTCCTGATCTAGTAAATCATTACCTGTGAAAATCAATCTACTAAAACGATAGATACGAAAAATTCCAAAATAGGATAATAACCTAAAACTGTTTCTGAAAATATCAAGCATTTTATCGCGTGTTCCGCTTTTCATTTCCCTTGCCATGAAAAAACTGGTACAGTATTTTCGTTTTTGCGGAAACAAAGATTTAAAAACTTCACTAATAAGGGAGCTATATTCATTTTATCCTTAAAATTGTGTGTGATGCTACTGCTATATCCGCGGTTCTTCATTGACATATTAGCCTCCAAATTAAATTTCGAAAAATATATACAAATTGAGAGGTATGGTCTTGCTGCAGATGAAAATCTTGCCCGCAAGTGATTTTGACAATTACGCGATTTAAAATGTATATAAATTCAAATTGTGGATTTGAACTCTATTTCCGTTTAAAAAGTTTCAGGATTTATCTCAACAACCCAATAATCTTCTTTTTCTTTTCTTCCTTCCTTTTATATGAATGCGGTTGCCACCGTGGAGCAATGGTATGTACACCCGCCTTGCACGCTAAAGGTCGTGGGATCGATTCAAATTTTCAAAAGTAGCAAAGTACCCCACAGTGATGTTGGCGACATTTCCTGAGTATTTCAGCCATGTAAAACTTCTCTACAAGTGGTGTCTTAGGACACGCCGTTCGGACTCGGCAATAAATAGTAGGTCCCATATCATTGAGCGAATATGAATCGGGATACACTCACTCATTGATATGAGAGAAGTCCCCCATGACCCTCTGGGATGTTTGTGGAACAATTATATATATTTTATATGAATGCACATAAACCAAACTTCGAGAAGTACTCATAGATTTTTTCCAATATTTTCAACTCTAGACTATTTATACCCATCGAAATAACGGTTTTAGACCCCAAGTATGTTTGGACGAAATCCAAAATCAGACAATTTGGAGTCGATTTAGCAATGCCCGTCCGTCCGTCTGTCTGTCTGGCTGATGCGCACGATAACTCTCGAACGGATGAATCGGTCCACTCCTTCAGGTACGTCCCCCACAAAAGTTCGAAAATGTTCGGAAAAATTGTGCGAACGATAGCTCTTAAAGGTAGTATCCGATTTGGTCCACACTTTACACATTGTGAAATTTCTACCAGTCATAGATGAGGTTCCAATATGGACTCAATCGTTCCACTCCTTCGGGTACTTCCCACATAAAATTTCGGAAAATTTCAGTTTAGGACCTCTTGAAACGCTTTGATTTTTGTAATAGCTTGTATTTGCTGCCCCGATCACGGCGGTACATGTTTTTCAGGGACAAGTCCATACTTCCTGAAAAAAATGCCCAAAAGCTGTAAGAACCCGCTGCCACCACTACCAGCGCACGATAACTCTCCAAAGAATAAAATAAGACGATTCCAAATTTGGCATTCGTAATATTTTGTGCAGACTTAACTCATGTTCTATAATGGACCATATCGGTCCACTCCTTTGGTGTGCACGATAACTCTCGAAGGCAGTAACCGATTTGGTCCATTCTTTGCACACCGTGATATGTCTATGATACGTAGATCAGGTTGTAATATGGATTATGTATGTATGTCAACTCGTTCGGGTACCTCCCACACAAAATTTCGGAAAAGTGCAGTTTAGGACTTCCTCTCGAATCGTACTGATTTTTCTTGCAACAGGCTGCAATCAAGGTCCCTATTACGATGGTACAAGTTTTTTGAGTGGTAAGTCGACACTTCTTGAAAAAATGACCCGAAAGCTGTAAAAACTCCCCAGGAGCAAGTGCAGTGGCTGGTCCAAACTTTGGATCCCGAAATATTGAGTCCAAACTTAGTTTATGCTCAAAAGTGGGACCTATCGGTCCACTGTCACCCACACAAATGTTCAACACTTTTGTTTAAGGGTCTGATCGAGGATCCTTTGGAAATGTGTGCCGAAGGTACTTCTCCCTGTCCCTGTTTACAGCCATAATATGTTTTTCGTGGGTCTAAATTATATGGTGACCAATTAAAACCAACTGACTGGTGGACGCGATATTTATAGAGAAGAATGACTCCCAAAATAAGGCCCTATTCCAAAATGGGCTCTGTCGGTCCATTCCTTTAGGTATCTCCCCCGCAAAACTTTTGAACTTTAATCCAAATCCATATTTTTGACGGCAAGTTTATATGCCCAAAATTCTGAAAGATCCTAAATACATACCTTTTTTTGAAAAAGAAGTATTTCAATTCACACAGTCTGAGGGTATATATCTGTCGGCAAAGTCGACTGATTCTTTTTACTTGTTTTATAAACAAAACAATATCCTACAATCCCACAAAAATTTATGAAAAATGGGTAAGATTTGTATATAGCTCCAATAGTATATTTGGGCAATTTTTGGTAATTTGGGCCCTATATATATAATAATCCAGCCGATTTTCACAAGTTTTTGTAGGATTACTTTTTAAGCCACAGAAATGAACTGGTAAAATTTTCTCTGCGGTTGGACAATAGTTGCGGCCTTTAAAGCAATTTCGTGAAAATTCACCATTGGCCCCATACAAATTACTATGGAAACTTTTAGGTCTCAATTGTGCTCAAACTTTGCAATCTTAAAATCTATCAAAACCAGAAACTTTAAGAGGGTGCCGCAAAAAAAATCCGGCATCGATTTTTTTCAATTTGAGTTAAAACTAGTCTAGTGTGATACCCTACACCACTATGCCTGTTCATAAGCTTTTCATGGATAGAGAGGCACTAAAGTTATCAGTCACCTTGACTTTTATAACAGATGACTTAGGGCTAAACGTATTTGCACAATTTTAAAGGTGATCCTTTCTTCTTCCATTGTCAGACTTTGCTTTGGGAATACCCCTACCAGAAGCGGACATACAGTGGTGGCCAATACATTTGCAACAAAAATGCAAGTTTTACAAAAATCTTCAATATTTTGTAAAACATACGTTTTTTAAGATTCAAATTGTATATTTTTGTTTTAAGTGAATCAAATTTTAAAACCGATATTAGTCATGCGTACTTCATTGGCGGAGTGGCGGGTCATACGGGTGGAGCATGGGCATGGGTGCAAAGGTCAGAAACTTCTATATAAGTAATGCACTGTTTAATAAAATTCGGTGTTCAGAGTATCGTTATACCGCTTATTAGCAAATGCCAAAAGTCTGGGCCTCAAAAAAACATATGAGAAAAGGATAGGGCCCTTACAGGGAGGTAACCAGGATTTCCTTTCAGACCAAAATTTTGGACTTTCATGTTTGCGAAAATTTTTTATTTAACAATGATGTAAAATATTGTTTTAGACTTATAAGAGGGCTACTATGAGTATATAAATTTCTGGCCTAGGCAGATCTAAGTGTTGCCAGGAGCCATATAACATTTTCATTGGAAAGTTTCACATTTTTTAGCATAAGCGTACCAGTACGCAACCACCATGAGTTGCTTCGTTTACAATGACTTCAAAAAATTAATTTGCCAAAAAAGTGGAATTTTCTTGTATATGTTTCCGTCCAATCATTTTTCACAACTTTCGATGTAGATTATCACGACAAAAGTGCATCGATGAAAGTAAATTTTTGTATGGCGTGTAAATGAATGTAAATGAATTCAATCGTGGCTGACGCTCGATCAAAGACGGAGGTCGTCCAAAAACGGTCATTGTGCCAGAAAACATTGACGACATGTGTAAACTGTTAATCAAGATCGTCATATGACATACCGTCAGATAGAAGCGTCCATTGAGATTTCTTCCACCAGCATACATACTGTCTGTAAAAAAGGTTTGTTTTCGTTAGATATAGCACAACTTGACAATCCCTAAAAATGGTCGTGTCGATACAAAGAAATTTTGAAAAAATAAGATCGCGGAGCTTCAGGAGACACCTATAAGATCGTCACAGGTGACGAATTATGGATCTATGTATGTATAAGTATGAGCTCGAAACAAAACATAAATCGACCGTGTGGGTCTTCAACGTTGGTGCTCAAAATATTTTGTGCATTAGTTTGTGAGCGAGTCTTTCCTTTGCTAAACCACGACAGATGAGAATAAAGAGAACATATTTTGTTTTTTCACTGAAAATTTCAGTCACGTTAACGTATATGGGTGATCTTGGCTGGTCTTCAATGACGAGCCAAATCTAATGATAGTTTTTCATGGATGAAGAAGCACTTTAAAGCAAATGGTCGCCTGTTTCTTCGGCAAAACTGGTCATGTGGTGACTATTCCGCTCAAACAAAATAGGATGGTCGATTCTGAGTGGTACACCACACCTAGGCGGCACCTTGACCAACAATCATAAAAGTTAAAAATGTTGTGTAGCGTTACGTAAACGTATTTTAAAGGTTTTTAGTTGATTTTATATGCAATATTGACACAAAGTATAAAAATTCAATAGAGAGAGTTCACAATATTTTAGATACAAGTTTGAAATTTGGAACAGAGTAGAGAGAATATAGTAGTCTTTGGACGTTTAGAATTGAAAATGAACCATATCAGAGCACGTTCGGTAACGTTCCGCCCGTATTTTGAAGTTCTTAACCAAATTCTCCAACAGAATTGACGCAATAACTGAAAAATCTTTCCATTGAATATTATTCATATATGGATAGAAAAACACAAAAATTGGCCTAATTTGTGCAAATGTAGCATATCCAAATTAAATTAAACTTTTCCAAATAAAAAGAAACCTTTTCCAATTCAAATGAAACCTTTATTTTTATAAAAAGAAATGTTGATAAGGAAATGAAATTAAAAATCATATTCGTTTTCAATGGGTTTTTACTTAAATTCTAATCTTAAGTAATGACATAAAAGTATAAATCGTTGAATATTTTGCTTCTTTGCACTTAAAAAATTTATAACACTTGGGCTCTTGAACCAACTTTAAATGAAAGGAACTTACACCTGAGAAGTTTTTGTGCATTCTGCAACTACAATGTTTATAGATGTGAAAAATCAAAAAAGGATTTCACGATTTTGCTGGGAAGCCGCAAGTCCTATCGATATGGGACTAAAGAAAATGTTGTAGCTGTGAAATTTATCTAGAGGATTGACGGTTATGATTTATTCCTTGGTTTTACCATTTTTGAGATATAGATTAGATCACATTTTTAGGTTTTTTGTTAGGATTTCACGATTTGCTTGAAAACGGTAAACCTTGTCGAAATGGGACTAGAGAAAATCTTAAAGCTGTGAAAATTCTCTACAAAAGTGCCTTTCGTAATTTTTTTCCTAGGTCTTACCATTTTTGATTTTTTTATTTTTCTCATCTATGAACATTGTAGTTTAAGAATCCGCAAAAACTTCCCAGGTGTAAGCTCCTTTCGTTTAAAGTTGGTTCAAGAGCACCGTGTGAAGGTTAGACCGAAATAATCCTAAAGATAGGATTTGGGTTTAAGACATTGCTGGTAATAACAAGGGATAATAGTCTTACCGAATTAAGTGCTTCACTATTTGCAGCTTGTGGAATTATCAATGGACATGGTCATTACATAATTCGTGCAGTCATGTTGTTTGAGCGAAATAAAACAACAAGCCCAGACGTATACTAATAAAATACCTCACCACAGCAACGCAGATATGAAATTCATCTATTGTGAACACATTACAGAAACGGCAGGAGACTTAGACGGACATCTCCAATGGACTTGGCCACATAAGACTGGAAAGCCGCATATTTAGAGAGTAATTAAAGAATTATATACTCACCACAATCTCTCATTGCTAAATTTTGTACAAATTAATTATTGTAATATTGCTTGATGAGTTAATACTCAGTGGTAATAAATATTCAAATAAAAAAATGTTGTTTGAGCTGTTTGATACTATGCTCAATCACGTCAATGATATTATAATCTATTGTCAGATCGTGTAGTACCACTACCGCACATATTTTTTTTAAATCGTTTTGGCATTGCTGATTTTGGCGGTAAGTTGTTACCTCCGAAAAACTTGCAAGTTCTCACTGAAGACCTGTCCAAAAATTGTGATAACGGACAACATTCTGTAACAATTTGTAATTTTTTTTTGGGTAAACAGTAGTAGAATTCTCAAACCTATTTTTTCGTTTAAAGTTGTCGCTAAATTCTACGGAAAGCAACAATGTATGAAATGTTATTGTTCTTTTTTTCATTCATTATTTTGAGTTTTAATTTTAGCGATTTTTGTCGGTAACCAAAAAATGAGTTACAGAATTACAATGGCTGACAAAATAGTTTAAGCCTAAAAACGCCATCTGATACCCTTATGATAGTTATTCCGGCTTATTTCTATCTTAATTGTACGAGTAGATATTTATCGACTCGATGACATTAAAAACTTTTCAAGGACTATGCCCAAAGATTAATCCGCAAAAAGCGCAAAAGTTTTACATATTTGAGGAGAAGATACATGAAAGAATGGGCCGATGTAGTCCATGTTGGAAGTGGACCTAATTTTGGAAGTTATTCCATTTGATAGTTATTGTGTCAAAACGTTATTTTAGTTGGTCGCCGTAAAATTTAGAGCTTTTGGACGCGGATTTCGTCAAAACGTATTAGAAGTCTGAAACCATTAAATCGATGAGGTACATTTTTATCGTTAGCCTAAAGGCTGAGCGTACAATATACAATACAAATTACAGCAGATTTTAGTACCATATAATCAATGTTTGAGCATTAATTTCGCTTTCGGTTGTTTTCAGCTACGACTCTGTTGATGATAGAAAAAAAAATCGGGTAGGTATGCTACTTATAGCAGATATTAGCATTTATGACTCACAACAATAAAATCTTCTCCATTATTTTCTCCTACTATTTACCAACAAATTTATCTAAAATAGGAATACAAAATTTTGATTGAGGCGGTAAAACAATTTTCTAATTGGTTTTCGATATATACTCCACGGAAAACCTTTGATATATCGTACACTTTGTCCATGTCATTTTATGCACTTCTAATCCGCACATTACTGAATACAGGATGAGGTAAAAGCCTCAAAACTTGTATATTCACTACAGATATATGTAACAGGTGGCGCAAAAGTAATCTTCCTATCAGAAAATGCTATAATTTTTGCGATTGGCCCCTAATGTCAGTTCTGTAGTAAACACATGCACATGACACACATGACATTTGTGTAGTAAACACATGCAAAATACACGTTAATAAACAATGTTACGCTTCACTGCTCCAGAACGCGGAATATTGGTCACTATTTATTTGACCAATAATCGGTCGGTGGCTTTGGCACAACGTGAATTTCGTCGCAGACGTTTAGCCGCTCGCCTCGAAGAGACTGGCACAACACGAGATGCTGCAAGCATGACAGACCCCGGAGTATCCGTTCTGCAGAGAATATTGTTGCTGTAGCCGAGGATGTCATGGAAGCGCCGTCGACATAGACCAGACGACGTGCCACGCAAATGGGTATCAATTGACGGCCTTTACAGCGAATTTTGGTACAAGATTTGAAGATGTTTCCGTACAAAGTCCAGACGGTGCATCTGCTGTTAGATGCTGACCGCCAATCGCGTCTAACATACGATCAAGCCATCCTTAATCACCACCAAGAGGAAGATGATTTTTCATCAAAAATAATCATGAGTGATGAGGCGCTCCAGACTTCTTTTTGTGGGGCTTTTTGAAGTCGCGGGTTTATGTCAACAATCCTCAGACTCTTTCAGCTCTTAAAGACAATATCCGCCAAGAATGTGAGGACCTATCGCCGGAAGTTTTGGCCAAAATGATGGAAAATGCCATAAAAAGGGCTCAAATGACAATAAACTGTGGCGGAGGCCATTTATCTGATATCATATTCTCGAAATATAATCCACAAGAAGAATCAAACTTTTTCATTTTTGTTTTGAATTACAGCCAAAAACATCGGAAGATTACTTTTGCGCCACCTTGTATAAAGGTTATTTGATAATGAAATGACATGGCAAGAATAAGTATGTTAGATTTTACCGTATGTTTCTCAAAACAGAAACTTCAGAGTAATATACGTTTTCATTTGAAATTTCCAAATATACAAAATATTTTGGAGAAAAACGTAACAATTTGTTAAAGAAGCTCGGGCATCCTTGCGGGAGTATGAAAAAATCGAGATGTACATCAAACTGTTGGCTTTGGTACAGGCACATCCTCCTGTAGAGGCCAGCAAGGTAATTTGGTAACTGATACAGATAGTGTGCTCAGGATATTTAAAGAGCACTTTTCCAAACTGTTGGTATCCAGTAGTACCAAACACGACGAAGATACCACAGATCCGATCCCAGAAGATGGTATTGAATGAATACCGCCCGACCATGATGAGGTAAAGACAGCCATAAACCGGCTGAAAAATAATAAGGCAGCAGGAGCCGATGGATTACCAGTGGAGGAGTTCTCAAATCCGGAGGTGACACGCTGATAAGGTATATGTATGCACCAGCTAGTTAGCACGATCTGACACGAGGAACGGTTACCCGACGATTGGAACGTGAGCATCCTATGCCCAGTCTACAAGAAGGAGCATAAATCTGCCCCCTATTACATATAAGTGGACATCGGATTTTGCATATCTGCATATTTTTTATTAATAAAGATACGAAAATTCTGATTGGACCAAAATTCGTTTCGAAGAAAACTGAATGCAATGGCAGCTTATATTTTTATATAAAATCGTTCATATTTTATTAAATTTTATATTTTTACATAGTTTTATAATACAAATGGTATTACAATATAAGCTTTGTTCCTGTACGTTAACACGAAAAGCGTTCCTTAAAGTAGTAAAGCTTGAAGCAAAATTAAAGAGAGAGCCTGCTAAAATGGGGTTCTCTTTTACTACTTTCTGCTCGACAAATTTCCTGGTGTAAAAAGTGAAACTGTTAATTTGACATTTTTTTGACAATTAAGGCAAAATATAAAAAACACAGCAAAGCACTGTTTTAGGCAGCCTTGTTTGTATTTTTGACATTGCTGCAAGATCTACTATTTTTCCGTTGCTTTACATTTGTGCAAAATTTGTTACGTGAGAGTAATTTTCACATTTCTCTCATTTGTTACTTCTACTATTAAAAAGTAAAGGAACAAAGCTATATATAACCATATTTTAATATTATATAAGGGGTATTATATCTTTGCTAATTAGTTTGCAACATTCAAAAGGAAATTAAATGGATTATGGTGATCTGCATAGATTCACTTTCTGTGCCGATTTAGGCAAGTCCGTCTCTCCGTCCGTCTGGCCATGTATTTTTGTAAACAAAGTACCGGGAGCATTTACTGTCCAATTTGCTTAAAAATTGGAGATCATTTTTTGGCCACAGGGCGAAGCCTATTTATTTTGGTAAGATTCGGTTCTGATTTGGATATAACTATCATATATACCCAGCAAAATGTTCGATGCCAAAGATGCCATTCAATCATGGGTGAAAGTGATCTAGCATGTCATCTTTTTAGCATCTTCATCGATGAATTTTGTATGAACGTGGACCCCAAAAGATGCTATTCATTTTTGGATCCAAAGCATGTCATTTACACCAATGTTTTAACATGTCATTTTTACCAATGCTGTGGCATGTCATTTCCACCAATGCTTTGGCATGTCATTTTCACCAACCCTTTGCAATGACATCAACATTGCGACGAGAGTTTTAACAACGTTGGTTGTGATTTCGAGTCTCCGACAACATCAAGCCTATAATAATCTAATATATTTAATTAATCTTATATATTTAGAAAAATGTGTATAAATAAAAACACAAAATTCATTTCTATTGGATCGATGGAATGGGTTCAAATGCTGATGAAAAGATAGGATCTTTCACGACTTCCTTTGCATTGGTTCAAATGCTAATGAAATATCGGATCTTTCACGGCTTCGTTTGAACCAATGCAAAAGATGTCATGAAATCACGTCATCGCATGGAAACCTTCATTCAAATTTTGCTGATTTTAATTATTAGGTGCACCAATTTTGATAAAAATTGGAATGTGTGATCTAATTTGAATTTTTAAATTGTATTTGCTAAAACCGAACACTTAAATGAAATATACTCGTAGAACTAAAAAGTGCTCTACTTGAAGAAAGAGTGAGATTATTCTACTTGATAATCCGGACATTTTTTAATTTTCATCCGATTTTATTTTTTTACATATTTGGAATGGTGTAGGGGATCGTATAGTCGGCATTGTCCGTCTTTGATCCTTTCTTTACTGGTTACAATTTATACCCCGGTTACACTTAACTGGATTAACCCAGTGGGTTTGGATTTCTAATGTCAATTCCATAGCGCAAACGTCAAATAAATCCTCTCGAAGTGGGTTAAACCGGCAAAAAAACTCTAGTGTAACCGTACTATTACTGTGCAACAAGAGTCACATATTCCCAAATTACAGAATAAGACCATCAGATTGTGGAAGTAGAGCTAGAAATATGACGTTTATTTTATTAATATCAGGATGTAAACAAGATAGGGGGCAGGTGTGAAATGTCATCTTTTTGGAAATTAAGATTCCTTGAAGTCTTTGCCGTTTAGGTGTATAGTATCTTTGGACACTTTACTGACAAGATTGCGGATAATATTTTTCTTAAGAAATAATATTTATTTATAACCTATATACAAAACCAATGTATCATAAATTAATTAATTGTGTGTACAACAGGGTGATAACTTTACGACTGTTTTATCAAAATTGTTTTCCTGTAGCAGCAGTGAATGAACTTTTGCCTATCATTGACTAAAATAACGTTTATTATGTTTAAATGTTAAAAAGGTCACGCACAAACAAAATTATATTTTTTTAGCATTCCAAATGCATTTCCAGCAGAAATTCTTCTTCTTTTACCATGCTGTTGTGTTTTTTTCTAAGTGATGTCATATCGCACTAATAATTGGGTGTTCTTCATTTCGCTATTTATTCGTCTTGGATGGGTTTAACAATAATAATGTTTAAAAATAAAAAAATTAAAAATGTATGCGTACAATCCAGATCAATATTATAAAATTACGTATTTTTAGTGCATTAAACTAAAACCATTTCATCAATATTAAAGCGGCATTTCGAGAATTTGTCCACAGAAGATTTTTGGTCACAGAGAACCAATATTGCCAATTTATGTATGTATAAACGGAATAAAGGATTAAAAACTATAAATTATATTAAAATCTAGAATGTGCCAATTCAAAATGTATACTTCTAATTATTGCTATATTTCAGAACCTGCAAAATGATACTTAGCATGTACTAAATGGTACTCTATTAATTTTTCCCATTTTGTGCTAAAAAATTATCCTTATTTCAAAACTAAAAAATGCGCTTTCTATAAACAAAAATGGCGATGTTTAACTCTAGTTCCTTCGTTGTTCTGCTAGACAATTTTGGTCGAGTAAACTATCTATCAGCATATTTGGATACGTTGATTTTGACATTTCTGATTGAATTATTTAAAATATTTGTAATTTTGCCAGTACGGTACTTTTTGAACAAATTCTTATAGGAAAGCAACTTATGTTGTAATAGCAACGCTGGGTTATAGGAAATTTTCTCACCTTGTGTTTATGTCTGTATTTAAGTCTTATTAGTCCAGATTTATTGCTGTAGAGGAATATCTCGAGAGTCTCAATAACATCATAATCTGTAAATAAAATCGACGTTAAATGGCAAAAAACAAAGCTTGCATATTTTTTGGCAATATATTTTGCATATCAAAAATTGACCCTCAAAACGTCTAGATCCAAAATGCTAAAATCCGATGTCTAATTATAAGTGACGATATATTTAACATGGGGCGGCTTCGCCACTGGAGCGCCTACGCCACCGACGATTTTCATGAAAACTACAAATGCTACAAAAAAAAAACGTTAAGGGGAATATTGTGACTTTAATGAAGATCTATCATCTTGGCATTGTACCAAAGATATAGTTCATTGACGGTATATTTTATGATATCTTGTTTTCCTTTTGAGATATCAACAATTTATTTCATACCGCTAAAAGACAACTACTGAAGAATAGGAATCCAAGTATTTCGTACTAAAAATAATTAGAAATACCAACATTATTCATATTATGAAATACACTACACTATAATTGGAAGTTAAAGTCGAATATTATGCTAAAAGTATCTTATTGTGGTAATATTGTTTTTTTTTTTTTTTTGTAAATAACTAAATTCAATTAACTGGTACAATCTGCTTAATTTTGTAAATTTTGGAATTATTTTTGTTTATTCAATAAAAAATGTGTTCCTTATAAGTGTAATGTTGATATTTAAGGAGGAAGTATGGTATATGATAGTTTTAGAGTCCGTTGGTGAATTCCGACGTCCATGGTGCCCCCATGGGTAGGGCGGCTTCGCAACATTTTATACGTTTTGTAAGTTCACAAAAATAATACTTTAAAAAGAAAATTATAAACATATGAGGAAAGTCAAAATTTTTTAATATTCCATTTGAAAAATATTAGAAAAATTTTTGATGCTACATGAACGATTTTTGGTGCATGGATTGAGAAAAAATTCCCATTCACAAATCTGTTCCAAATACTAATTTTGGTTATTGCGCGCAAAAGTTATGACAGTTTCAATTCTCATTATTAGAAAAAAAACCTATAAAAACGCTATTCATTATTTTGAGAAATAGTGTTAATTTATGGCTTCCTACATACTATATGTTTACTGAGGTCCCACAATAAGCTGTTTATGCATGGGAAAAATACATATTTAAAAATTATGTACGTAATCTAAACATCGCGAAGATTCAAATAGAACCAAAAATATACAAATCTGTTTAGCGGTTTGCATATTATAGCAAAAACAAAGAATATATTGAGGGAATTTATAATATTTTTGTAAGAGAAAATATTTTTTCAAATTTATTTTGTGAGTTAGTTGAAGAAAATGTAGGAAAATTAGGTCGGAGTTGTTCTTCTATTTCAGTTACATTTCACGCAAAAAATCACAATTTTTATTCTAATTACTTCTCGAGTACACGCTAACATCTAGCGAAAGATATGGGTAACGTTCAAATAAATTTTGGGTTCCTTTGAATGGGGTATAATCTTCAAATAAAACTGTATCGGGTAATGTTAATTTTGAAATGCGTGTAAATCGCGAAATCCTCAAAATCACTTGATGCGCATGCAGTTTGTCAATGCGGCGAATTCTTCTCGCTATATAACGCTTATAATTTCCACAAAGTGCATACACTTTTTATGCGCATCCGATTTCACTACCATCCATGAAAATATACATCTATCTAAACCTATTTCGATAAAATCCATCAAGAACCGTGGATGTAGCATCACACACTATTATTGGGATAAATCGGCTACAGCTCCCATGCCACTAAATTTGTTAAACCACTGTTTTCGCAAAAAGCGCGAGTGATGTGTCAGTTTCTTCATTGACAAAGAAACGATCCACAGAAAACGCGATTAAATCCGCTGTTATTTCAAAAACATTTTTCGCACATTTATCGGTTTTTAAAGTTGCTAAAAACTAAATATCTTGGGGTCCCAGCACAATCAAAAGAATATTGTGAATACTGTACCCAAAAATAGGGGTTTTCAAAAAAATATCGCACTAAATTTTGGCCTTTGGCAGTGGATTACTTCGATGCTGTGGGGGCTACATAGTCAATATACATATCAAATTATGCTAATAGAGTACTTTAATACTATTATTTGTTTTCTGAAATACCCGAATGCACGTTGCAGTTCGATCAAAAATACAAAAAACACATAAAATCTGGCTTCAAAATGTCAGCATCCATAAAAGGTGGAGATTTTGAAATGTGATACATTAGAAGTGTAATCTTCATTTTGTATTCTTATATTTTTACTTTGGACAGATATACGTACTTTAAACGGCGATCGAATAACAACGTAAAAAACTCTTTGCTTCAACGTGTTTTTACCTATTTTTATTCATTTACGCGGACATAGTTTCCGCGCAAATTATATTTTTAGCCACATTTTTGAGCTTCGATTAAAAACACTTAATTTGGTCCAACTATGGTCATATTTTGTGGTCCACTTGAATAGTTCGTGTATTATAATAGTGCAAACCTTTGCTTCATCAATGTTAAATTTGTTTGACTTTCCCTCATATATACATCAAAACTTATAGTTTGGATATGCAAATATTTTTAACCAAAAATAATAAAAAAAAACTTTAACGGCATTGATTTAGCCTGGTCAAAATAGACATGCGTATAAGGGGGAAATAGCAAAAATTCCCACAAAGCTGAATTTTGGTGGAGGGCTAGGGTTTACCATTAGAAGCAACAAAAACGGTAAGACTTAGCAAAAGCCGACTAAACTAAACAACAAGTAAATAACAATTTTCTTTATAATTGTTAAATGGTTCAGATCGTCGCACAGTGGTTCAGAATCGTTTTTTCCTGGTCAATATTCTGTAACTTTTGAACGGATAGAAATATTTTCATAATTCTGTTTTTGTTAGACTAATAACACAGTCAGCTTTCCAGTGAATTCAAGGTCAAAGTTAAACTTTTGAATTTTTTACTATTTTTCAAAAAATTACAAAAAATTTAAGTTTTTTTTTCAAAAATTAAAGAAAATCGGGTATGTTCTAAGAACCACTTCACTTCTCAAGCATTTTGTTCGCTCCAATTACGCTTATTTTTCGAGTATTTTATGGACGGGCTAGAGTGTACTATTCTTTTTAAATACCCTAATGTATCATAACCTCAAGAAAAAGAGAGGTGAAGTGTGTCTCACAACATACCCGAACACTCCTTGGGGTTTCAAAAAACTTATAAAACTCATATAAAAACTCATATACTCCAAAAAATTTTAATTTGTGTGAAAAAGCAGTAATTCATATGGGAAATTGGTATGAAAAAACACACATTTTTACCCATGTAAGTTACATAAAGTTAAAAAGTGTTAAACGGATGGAACAGGTACAAAAGTATATATGGGCTGAAAAAGGAGACTATCGGGCATCTTTCTGTGAAAACAGGACATTGTTCCATGTTGTTCCACAAAAGTTCTAGTCCAGTAAATTTGGAATATCATAAAATTTAGTACCTGAGGACCCGGGGCAGACCCGGTTACATCGGTTATTTTAGCCGGTTCGTCCGAATATGTGCATATTTCCCTCATATGTGCATAAAAATTATGTGTTTTTTAGAACAGCTATATCTCAATAAAAGTTCCTTCTAGGAACCAAAACCATAAAAACCCTTAAAACTTGACCTATGACTCCGAATAACTTTTTTTGCAAACATGGGATCTATGTGGACATTTAGGACGGCGCACACTGGTCGAAACCACTGATATAGCGGCGGGAAAGTCAAAAAATCGAACTATAAAATTGCGAAATATTTTCCATTGTATCGATAACAGACACTTTGCAGACAAAGATTTTGTTTTTTCATTTTTGTTGTTGTAAATATTCTCTCAGTTATTCGATATCAAAAACAAGAGTTTTTGTTGCATCAGATTTTAAAAAATTGTTGCAAAAAATTAATTTCATATTTGTTTAAATGTTAAATAAATTCGAAATGAAACTGGACAAGATTTATTTTTAATTAATAGCAGAGGGTGTGATTTAAATTATAAAAATTAGTTTGGGGTCTGGAGGTACTTAATTATATAGCAATAAATTTTCAAAAATTTCAATTTTTTAGTGTTTTTATGGGTTGTACGCGCTTGTTCTATAGAGCGCATCTTGTAAACTTGGCCGAACTTAGGTTCGATTATTTATTGGGGAATGAAATTGGACTCTCTGGATACGGAATAACCACATTAGGGCTGCAAATATTTGCAAATCTTTTGATGACTGCTCTTTTAAAATAAGGGGTTTTTGCATGAAATACATACAAATTTAGCTGTGCATTTGTATGGCAGCTAAATCAAAATAGGAACCTATCTTGAGAAATATTTGCAAGGTGGAGTTCTAACCCCGGAGACACTATAATACTATATTATAGCTAAATATGTTATTAAATATGGGCTAACACGTAAAAATTCAATTAATTGGGGGTACCATAAAAGGGGCTACATCGAAACATAAATCTGTGTTGAAAATGTTTTGTAAGAAGATTTTATACGCAGTGAGAACACGGAATGCAAAATTACAGCCAAGTTGGTTTAAAAATGTGGTCATGATATTCAAAATACCTTAAATTGGGAGGTACGACTACATGGGGGCTATATCAAAACGTACACCTATGTCCATAATTTTTGGTGAAAATATTTTGTGACCACTAGGAACCCTAAGTACCAAATTACAGGTAATTTGCTACGAAATTGTGGCTTAAATCCTCAAAATACCGAAAATCTTAAGGTACCGTTATATGGGAGCTATACCAAAACATCAGCCGATATTGTTCATATTTGGCCCATTATTACCCAGTGACGTATCGCAATTCGTTTGCAAGTTATTAATTTTGCGCCGCTAGATCAGTGCTTTCGACCACCGTGCGGCGCTTCTAATGACAAACCCTAGCTCTCCATCAAAATTCAGCTTTGTGGGAATTTTTGCTATTTCAATGTCTATTTTGACGGGGATATATGAGAACATTTTTAACAAAAACGTAGGGAACGCTCCCAATGTTACCATATATTGGAACGAATATCATTGTGTAATGCAGAATACAATGAGTTGTCATTTTCTTTTAAAGTGGTGACAAATGATTGTTGCGCGGTACCTCGTATTTGCATTGTATTTAGTTCCCAATACAGTTCGTGGTATTCAGTACATACTCGTATGTGTTTGCTTTTCTTGGAAATTCAATATAAATGCAGTGATTAATAGGAATATACTTGGTTTGTATCATCTTCGTGAAATGAGTCATTGTGTAGTTTTTGTTCTTATTTGACAGAACGGATTATTTGAATCATCAGTCATAGTTGTACATACGTACATACAAACATATGTATGTATATAGGTAGGTTGCTTATACATATTTAGCTATGAAATTTGTTTCTAGCTGGTGACCTAAGAATAGCATTAGCAGGCTATTCTTCCTATTTATCTTATACATATTAAATATAAGATGAATTTTATACATAAACAAATAAAATAAAATTTTAATAAAATAAATTACATTACTCGTAATAAATTACTTATAAGTCAAATATAACCAATATTTTATTTTTTAGTTTTAAATTATGTTATGAATAAAACACTGTAAAAACAACTCAATGACAATTTTTTCATTAAAATGTGTACATTTTCCGGCATCAGATTTATTTTTTAAAAGGAAGGTAGGAGTATATCTGAAGTTCGTTACTACTTCGTTGCTTATGCCTATAACATATACCCCCATTATTATAAGAATTCTTTTGCTATAGTTTCGATTTACCGAACAAATTTATAGCGTTCCGGTTAACTTAAAGTTAAAAGTGATGATTGAATTTCAAGGAGGAGCTTTATGTCACTAACTTTCAATTTAAAAACAAGTAAGAACAGACTATAGTCGGACGGGGCCGACCATGTGATACCCTATACCACTATCCCTGTGCACTAGCTTTCCGGGCTAGCTGTTATAAGATGTGCATTAGAAATTTTACCAATTTTCACACAAAAGTTTTGATCAATTTAACCCGCTAAATATTATCCGATCATACCGTTGACTTGCACGCTACTTCTTCATCTCAAACCAAAACTACGTTTAAAATTTCGCGCCGATCGGACTATTATTGCGACCTACAGAGCGGCTACAAAATCGAGCAAAAATTTTGTTTTTGGTCCATTTCATCCCTTTAACATTTCACGATCATCGCCAAAAACTAATCAGTTCTATTCTGGTCCAAACCCGACCTCCATACTAAATTTCGTGACAATCGGTCCATAATTGCGGCCTCTAGCTTGATTACAATTTTTAATGGACGGACAGACGGACGGACGGACGGACACACATCGCTAAATCGCTTTATCTCGTCGAGATATGAAGTTTGGTATACCACATGAGGGGTCTACGACGAATATTTCGCGGCGTTACATGAATTTTTGGGAAAACAAACTTATTATACCCTTTTCCACATTGTGGTATAGGGTATAATTATATTTTTAATGCCTCCAGATTAGCTTATTTTGCATTTTTAAATTAAGAACGGCGTTAAGTTCTACCAGGCCGAAATTGTTATACCCTCCACCACATGGTTCAATTATTATAAGGTTGGGCAGGTTGAGAAAATTTTTAAAAAACAACTCTGAAGCTTGTTTGCTTATAACTCCAAAACGACTAATAACAAATGCAACAAGTTTTGTTTACTTGACAATGTTTCTTTTGTTTTCTTTTAATTTGACATATTACTTTTTATACCCTCAGCCTTTAGGCTAGAGAGGGTATATACACTTTGATACGATGAAAATGTGCCTCATTGAAATAATGGTTTTAGACTCCAAGTATGTTTGGACGAAATGTGTTTCAGGCAATTTGGAGTCGATCTAGCCATGTCCGTCCGTCTGTCTGTCTGTCCTGCTGGCTGGAGCGCACGATAACTCTCGAACGGATTAACCGATTCGGTCCAAAATTTGGCCTTCGTAATATTTTGTCCAAACTTAGTTTAAGTTCAAAGATGGGCGATATCGGTCCACCCCTTCGGGTACCTCCCCCACAAAAGTTCGAAAATGTTCGGACATTTTGTGTGCACGATAAGTCTTGAAGGGATTCCAATATGGACTCAATCGCTCCACTCCTTCGGGTACATCCAACACAAAATTTCGGAAAAGTTCAGTTTAGAAGCTGCTTTCGGATTGCTTTGTACTTGTATTCACTCCCCTCTATACGACGGTATAAGCTTTATCAGGGGCAAGTCCATACTTCCGGAGAAAATAGTCTGAAAGTTGCAAAAACGCTTTTAACAGCGTGTGTAGTGGTTGGAGCGCAAGATAATTCTTGAACGGATCTGCCGATTTACTTCAAAATTTGGCCTTCGTCAATTTTGTTTAAACTTAGTTTAAGTTCGAAGAAAAGCCATATCGGCCCACTCCTTCTGGTACCTCCCCCGCGAAAGTTCAAAAATGTTCGGAAAAATTGTGCGCATGATAATTCTTGAAGGGAGTGACCGATTTGGTTCATTCTTTGTACATCATAATATATCTACCAGATATAGAACAGGTTCGAATATGGACTATATTTGTCCACTCCTACGGGTAACTCCCACACAACATTTCGGATAAATTCTTTTTGAGACCTGCTCCCGAATCAATTAGTTTTTTGTTGAAGCAATTTGCATTCGCTGCCCCAAATACGATAGTATAAGCTTTTTCAGAGGCAAAGAGTCTGAGAGGGGTTAAGAGTCTGTTCGAGGATTCCGTGGAAAATTTTACCGAAGGTTTAATAGTGGCCCTGTTTACAGCGATATTATGTTTTTTTAGGCAAGTATGGTACAAAAGTCCTATCTAATGATATTTCCGCAAATTTTTGATCTTTAATCCACACCATTTTTTGCCGTTTCATACGCCGAAAAGTGTTTCACTCCACACATGCTGAGGGTATATCTCTGTCGGCAAGGCCGACTGATTCTTTTATACTTGTTCATTTATTAAACGACCAAAATGTGCCTCTTCGAAATAATTTTTTAGACCTTCAGTAAATGTGGACGAAATCCCGAAATCCGAATCAGACAATTTGGAGTCGAGTTTAGAATGTCCGAACGTCTGTCTGTCTGAAGCGCACGATAACTCTCGAACAGATCAACTGGTTCGGATTGCGTCAAATCGATTTCTTGGAACACGTTGTACTCGGGGTCCCTATTATGTCGGTACGAGTTTTTTGCAGCAGCAAGTCCGTACGTCCTAAGAAACTGGCACGAAAGCTGTAAAAACCTTCTGCGGCCATCATTTGTAGTGACTGGTGAAAACGACAACTCTCGAACACAAACTTAGCATATCCTAATATTTCTAGTTTGAAGATGATTGTACCATGCTCCACTACGAGTTGTTTTGAAGTAAAATGGAACAATTAGTTTCCTTTCGTTTATGAAGAAGACTAAATACCAAATATCAGCAAGTTCGGTAAATAAAATCTATTTAATCTTCAGAAACCCGAAATTCGGGAGGTACCGTTCTATGGGGGCTATACGAAGGCATGGACCTATACCCACAAATTTCATTTGGAACGTTTAATACCCCCAATTGAAGACCAAATTTCAGGCATTTCGGTGGAATACTGAGGCTACAACCTTTAAAATAACGGAAATAGGGAAGTACCGTTCTATGGGCGTGGACCTGCACCGACAGGTTTCTGGGGGAAAGTTTTATACCCCAAACGAAGACTAAATACCAAATTTCCGTCATTTCAGAGAAATATTGAGGCCACAACCTTCAAAACAACGAAAATCGGGATGTACGTTCTATGTGGGCTATATGAAGGCGTAGACCTATACAAACTTAGAAGGGAAAATTGAATACCCCCAACGAAGACTAAATACCAAATGTCAGCCATTTCAATGGATTATTGTGGCCACAACCTCCAAAATACCGAAAATCTGGAGGTGCCGTTCTATGGGACTACATTAATGTGTGGACCTGTACCGAAAACTTTCTGGAATAAAGTTTGATGCCCTTAACGGAGACTAAATACCAAATTTCAGCCATTTCCAAAATCGAAGTGGCTGAAGTTTGGTATTTGGTCTTCGTTAGGGGTATACAACTTTCCCCTAGAATCTGGTCGGTACAGGTCGACGCCTTAGTATAGCCCCCATAGAACGGTACCTCCCTATTTCCGGTATTTTGAAGGTTGTGGTCTCAGCAATCTACCGAAATGGCTGAAATTTGGTATTTAGTATTTGTTGGAGGTAAAATTCTATCAGAGTGACATTGTGGTGTAGGGTATAACAGGTTCGGCCTGACCGAACGTAATGCCGTTCTTACTTGGTAGGTTTATTTTAGGTTTTCGATATTTTGCTGAGAAACCGCAAGTCATATTGAAATGAGATAAAAGAAAATGTTTAAGCTGTGAAAATTCTCTAGAGGATTGACATTTATGATTTGTTCCTAGGTTTTACCATTTTTGAGATATAAAAGTTCAGGTCACATTTTTAGGGATTTTGTTTTGTTTTTGTTAGGTTTTCGCTATTTGGCTTGAAAACGGAATGGGACTAGAGAACATCTTATAGCTGTGAAAATTCTCTACAAGATGGATGAAGGAAGGGGTTCCATGCGATGACGTTATTTCATGGCATCTTTCCATTGGATCAAACGAAGTCGCGAAAGATCCGATCATTTCATTAGCTTTTGAACAAATGCAAAGGAAGTCGTGAAAGATCCGGCCTTTTCATTATCATTTGAACCCCTTCCATCGATCCAATAGAGATGCATTTTGTGTTCTTATTTATACACATTTTTCTAAATATATATGTAGGCTTGATGTTGTGGGAGACTCGAAATCCAAAACCAACGTTGTTAAAACTCTCGTTGTAATGATAATGTCATTGCAAAGGGTTGGTGAAAATGACATGCCAAAGCATTAGTGGAAATGACATGACAAAGCATTGTTGAAAATGGCATGTCAAAGCATTGGTGTAAATGACATGATTTGGATCCAAAAATGAATAGCATCTGTTGGGGTCCACGCTCATATAAAATTCATCGATGAAGATGCTAAGAAGATGACATGCCAGATCACTTGCACCCATGATTGAATGGCATTTTTGACATCGAACATTTTGCTGGGGATTTTAAGTTGGGAAATTACAGTCATTACATTGTTTTATAAGGAGAAGATACAGTCAGTGCATTGTCCCAATTTGAACTTCTATATCTCAAAAATGGTAAAACCTACTAAAATATCATAAATGTACATATTGTAGAGAATTTTTACAGCTACAACATTTTCTTTAGTCCCAAACAAAATCGTGAAACCCTTAAAAAACACCTAAAAATGTCAACCTGAATCGCGATTTATTTAAAAAGCGCTCTGTCGATTTTTTTTTTGTTTTTTGTTTTTTCTTTCATCCATGAACATAGCAGTTTCAGAATCCGCAAAAACTTCCTAGGTATAAGCACCTTCCATTTAAAGTTGGTTGAAGAGCAGAATGTTCGATGGAAAAGTCTCTTTTCAGTCATGAATTTTATGAGAGCGTGACCCATAAAATATGCTATTCATTTTCAGATCCTAAGCATGTCATGGCATTTGCACCAACCATTTGACATCAGACCAATTATAAATAACAAAGATTATCGTCACCTGAAATTCCCAAAGACGTAACCCTTTGAGGGTTCTACATGTTTATGTAAATAAAAGTAAATCAGCCCCATCACGAATATTCCTGCGAAATTCAATTCTTGCGGAATAGATTTTTCTGGAGAAAACATTCCTCCCATCATGAATAATTTAACAAAATAATCATTGAAATTTGCATCACTGCAGGGTCTTTTTCATATCTTGTGTACCTTAATTGTTGTGAAAACAAAGAAGAAATGTTAAGTGTTTGTGCTTTTACGAGTAGACAAAATAAACAAATTTAATCAAATAAATTACCCTTTTATACATCGAATATAATATTATGAAAAACATCATAATATGGAATTGCCACTATCATGAATGTGTTAAAAAGGAATGTCTTTAATTAAATAATGGCAAATATTTTAGAAATATGAATTTTGAAATAAAATTAATTGAAAATATGCTTTTATCACTGGTTTTTCATCAATTACCAACCGGTGTTTAGTATATGCAAAATTCTCCCATCCCATCGTTGATCTGTATAAAAGTTGAGTGTGACTGATCTTTTACGATTTCCTTTGAACCAATGCAAACGATATTATGGAATATGATATCGCATGGAAACGTTTCCTTCATATTTGGTTGGGTATAACTTGTAACCACCAAAATCCGAAGCCAAAACAATTTCAAGAATCTGTCGTTCCAGTAACACTTCAAATGAAACAAGTGATATAAGAATTATTGAGGTTCTACTGTATGGACTAATTTGGTTTTGTTTTTCGAACCACAAAAACTAATGTTTACAGTTTTTTGTTCGTGGTCACAATTACTAAACTTATTATAGTAACAAGTAAGATCGGCGTTAAGTTCGGCCGGGCCGAACTTGTTATACCCTCCACCACAAGTTGTATTGAAGTAAAATGGAATAATTAGTTTCCTTTCGTGCATAAAGAAGACTTAATACTAAATTTCAGCAATTTCGGTAAAACAATGTGAGGCACTATTTCAAAACGTCGATCTATACTGACAAATTTCTGACGGAAAGTTTTCAGGCTCAAAGAAGACTAAATACCAAATTTCCTATATTTCGGTAAGAGAATGTGGCTAAAACTAAAAAAAAATACCGAAAATCAAGAAGTAAGCTGCTATGGGGATATAGAAAGACGTGGACCTATACTGATAATACTCTTCTGGAATATTTTATAACTCTTGGAAGACGAAATAACGAATTTCAGCCATTTCGGTTGGATATTGACGTCGCAATCTTCAGTATTACGAAAATCCGGAGGTACCGTTCTATGGGGGCTATATCGAAACGTGGATCTATACCGACGAATTTTAGTCAGAAATTGGGCAATATGAAAGCGTGGACCTGTACAGACACATTTCTGGCGAACAGTTTTATATCACATTGAAGACTAAATACCAAATTTCAGCCATTTTGGTGGAATATTGACACAACCTTCAAAATACGAAAAATCGGGAGGTACTTTTCCATGGGGGCTATATGAAGGCGTGGACCTATACCGACAAATTTAAAGGGGAAGTTTGAGTACCCCCAACGAAGTCTAAATACCAAATTTCAGCCATTTCAGTGGAATATTGAGGCCACAACGTTCAAAATACCGAAAATAGGAAGGTACCGTTCTATGGGGGCTATATGAAGGTGTGGACCGATACCGACATAATCCTGGGGGAAAGTTTTATACCCCTAAAGAAGAATACGTACCAAATTTCAGCCATTTTGGTAGGATAATGAAGCTAAAACCTTCTATGGGGGCTATATGAAGGCGTGAACCTATACCTACATATTTCTGGTGGGAAAGTTTTATACCTCCAACGAAGACTAAGTACCAAATTTCAGCCTTTTCGGTGTGATAATGAGGCTAAATCCTTCAAAATACCGAATATCGGGAGATATCGTCCTATGGGGGCTATATCAAAACGTGGACCTATATAAACATTTTATGGTAGAAATGTTTCTTAGCCTCTGGAAACACAAAATACAAAGTTACAACCGATTCTGTTGTCAAATGGGACTTATACATTCAAAATATCTTAAAGTGACGCGTACTATATATGGGGCGTTATATGGGGGCTATACCAAAACGTGGATTTATATAAACAAACTTTGGGAGAATTTTTTTTAGCCTCTGGAGACTCAAAATACCAAATTACAACCAATTCGGTGGTAAAATGGGACAAATATCTTAAAAATTCCTTAAAACGACGACGCATCACGTGTCACTTTGTATGGGGGCTATACGAAAACGTGGACCTACATAGCCCGCTTTCAATACCAAAACCCCTACGTAGATATAATAGATTTTACAAAAATTTCATCCACCTACTTCAATCCGTTCGGACGCTAGAGTGATTTCCACAGACAAAATTCACGCTGATTAAGAATATATGTATATAGTTTGTGGGGTCTACAATGATTATTTCGAGTAGTTACAAACGGAATGACAAACTTAAAATACCTGCCATGTTATAGTGGAGGGTATAAAAATGTAGTACAATACCATATTTTTATACCCTACACCACACTGTCGTAAGAGGTCTCAATAATATAATAATCTACTAATCAACGTTAAATGGCCAACTATCTTAATTTAGAACACTTTAAAGATTTTTCCAACTTTAATTGACAATTTTTATTTTTTAATTTTACTACTAATTTTTTTAGGACGATTTTTGGCCAAAAATTGTTTGCATTTTTTTTTTGAATATTGTGCATATTTTTGGCATTTTTTTTACATATATTTTGCATGTTTTTGATATGACCCCAAATATTGAAAAATTGACCCTTGAACCGCCTAGATCCAAGATCCAAAAAAACATGCAAAATTGCGATGTCTAATGATGAGTTTTGAATAAGGCCACCATTCATAAACTCTTTTATCATTCTGAGAACAACTTATCTTCCCTCTTAGAACATTTGATATAGCTTGTAAAACTATGGTACTTCAAAATGTCCACCAACATTTCACATTACCAAACAAGTAAGAACAGACTATAGTCGGACGGGGCCGACCATGTGATACCCTATACCACTATCCCTGTGCACTAGCTTTCCGGGCTAGCTGTTATAAGATGTGCATTAGAAATTTTACCAATTTTCACACAAAAGTTTTGATCAATTTAACCCGCTAAATATTATCCGATCATACCGTTGACTTGCACGCTACTTCTTCATCTCAAACCAAAACTACGTTTAAAATTTCGCGCCGATCGGACTATTATTGCGACCTACAGAGCGGCTACAAAATCGAGCAAAAATTTTGTTTTTGGTCCATTTCATCCCTTTAACATTTCACGATCATCGCCAAAAACTAATCAGTTCTATTCTGGTCCAAACCCGACCTCCATACTAAACTTCGTGACAATCGGTCCATAATTGCGGCCTCTAGCTTGATTACAATTTTTAATGGACGGACAGACGGACGGACGGACGGACGGACACACATCGCTAAATCGCTTTATCTCGTCGAGATATGAAGTTTGGTATACCACATGAGGGGTCTACGACGAATATTTCGCGGCGTTACATGAATTTTTGGGAAAACAAACTTATTATACCCTTTTCCACATTGTGGTATAGGGTATAAAAAATATTTAGCTACTGGTATTATTTACTGGTATATATTAATTTCAGCACAAATTTTCTGTTTTTAATAGCAAATCCAAATCACAAATAGAAAAGGATACCATATATATAAATATATTGACTTCTTGATATTTGGAATATCTTCTATCCATGTATTAGTTTTGTTGTTCATAAGTTCAATAGTCCTTCTTTATATTCCAATTATCCAAACTAGAATGAATATACATATTATTTTTCAAGTTTTCTTAAATGTCATTATAATTATTTCTCAGGTTTTTATATTTTGCATGTACATAAGCACAGTTCTTACAATAGTTAGAATATTAAGAATTAATATACTAATCCCTGATTATTTTTAAACGTTTGTTTAGGATCATTGCCCGATTGACATAGTCTCGTAATTTTTTAAATTTTATTGTCCTGATTTGGTCTTGTCCTTGTATTTTTTCGATCCCTAAAAGTTGGGTTCTTAGATTTGTGAAGGCCTGACAGTTCCAAAGTTTCGTCGTTCTCTCCGCATGCTCTGCATTGAATGTTTTCTGCACAACCTAGTTTGTGCAGATGCGCTTGTACACCTAGGTGTCCTGTAAGGTTGCCTGTCACTCTACTAATGCCTTTTTTGTGTTACCCTCGCCTGGGTTTCCCCATAAGATTTTTTGTTTTCCCCTTTTTTACAACTCCAGTAGGATATATGTGTATTTTTTGCCCATGCCTTCAGCTCTAAACTTTAGAGATTCTCTCTCTCTAGATTCTAGGGAGGGATATATAATCTCGTGTGTGTGCCCAACACAAACGCAGCGGTTGAATTTGATGTTGCTGGTGAACACTGCTCTAAAGCAGCGTCAGGCACCTTACTTTTCTATTGCATACTTTACGGGGCGTCATTGTGTGAGTGCATGCTTTTTCAATGGGTTGAATTGTGTGTGTGGAGAGAGCAACGTTAAATGAGCGCACACGGGCGCCTAATTGCCTGACCTGGCTCTAAAGTCTAGACGTGTCGAGTTTAAGACAATGTCGTGCTTTGGTAGTGTTAAAGTTACGAAGTTTTTCGGCAATTCACACACACACGACCCGAACGCAACGAAAGAGCACACAAATGTTGTGATTTGTTTTGCAGCATGCGTGCATACAACGTTACTAACACACTGTCAATAGTTGCAAATATTGAGAATTTTGTGTGCCCTCTTCTTGGTCGGCTGTGGTTAAAGACCGTTTACTCCAGTGTTAATCACCACTGGGCTCGCGAGCCGTGTCTGTGTGAACACACGCAATCTCAATTGTGGTGAGTTTGAACGTTGCTCTCACTACCGATCATATTCTTTGTTTTAGCGATGAATTAACGCACACGATGTTTATCTAGAGCAGTGTTAATCACCACTGGGCTCGCGAGCCGCGTCTGTGTGAACACACACAATCTCAATTGTGGTGAGTTTGAACGTTGCTCTCACCACCGATCATCTTCTTTGTTTTAGCAATGAATTAACGCACACTATGTTTATCTAGAGAGGGATAGATAATCTCGTGTGTGTGCCCAACACAAACGCAGCGGTTGAATTTGTTGTTGCTGGTGAACACTGCTGTACGTGAACAAAAACAAACGATAAACACCATTTGGTTGTTGTTTTTTTTTCACTCATACATTCACATATGTTTTCGTTTTGATTGTATTTTGTTGGTCCCCTCTGCATTAGCATGTTGGGAGTAGTTGTTTATAGAATTTATACACTGCAAGACAGTTCTTACTATCTTCTTTGTTACAGCTTTTATGGCTGCTTTGCTATCCGTTAGGATGTTTGCAGTGGTAGTGGTATGTACTACCTCATGTAATGCGGTTTCCACTTATCTGCCTTTTACGTATGCATGTTGTTTATATTTGTTGTGTTGGAATGTTACTCTTTATCATGGCGTCAATCGTCCGTTCCATTGTCTTGAGTACGAATGACGTTAAACTTAACGGGCGAAAACATTTTGTTATGGGAATAAAGACTACCCTTGCCTCTTGCCAGGCTATAGGAGTATACGCAAATTTGCAAGCGAGCGTTGAATGTCCCGACCCGTTTGGACGCAATAAAGTCCACCTCCCTGTAGTAGAGCCTGAAAGATCTGGTCTGGTCCCACTGCTTTGTGTGGCGAAATGCTCATAATGACTTGTTTGACCATTGATCTGACGATTTTTGGTACACCTTCTGATGAGTAAACACACTTAGCCGATGCCTCAGTGCAAGCCGTAGTATTCGACGGGAAGGGCGTTCTCATCAGAAGGCTTAGGGTTTCTTCTGTTGTTTCGATCATTTTCCCCATTTCATCGACCATGTTGCTAGGTCTCTGTATGGGTTTAGGATATAAACTTCTTTATTTACGAAACGTCGTTTACGCTGTCTACCTGTTCACAAAATAGCTACCAGAAGCTTCGCTTGGCGTTTCTTGATTATTATGTTGTATTCCTTTAATTTTGCCAGGTATTTGTTCCAAAATGCAGCTGCTTTTTTAGGTTTCGCCCTATTATAAAGTCTTCGAACTTCATTGTCCTTGTTTGACCTTCAAGCAGAATTCCATTATCGAAGGGGACAACTTTCTGCCTATGTTCTCCATACTTCGGCACTCCTCATCTAAGGAAAACGAGTAAGAGAACATTATTTTACTCGTTTCCGGATTTAGACTGATTTGTTTTGGATTTGTGTCAGAAGTTTATCGGGTTTAGCGATGACCTCGCTATTTCAAACCGAAAATACTATGGTCTGAAAAGGGGTATTCCTCTAAGACCCTCCACACATATAACACGTTTATTAGATTCTCTCAACATATAGTTATATCTAATACTTCCTCCCAGATTCTACTAACAATGTTTGATCTATCTCCTGGGTTAACTATAATCAGGTCGTTAGTATTTAAGTAATCTATAAGGGCTTGACACCTTTTGTTAGTGTTAGTAGTTTCAGTACTACCCTACCAGATTTGGTGTACGCATCAACTGCTGCAGTTCCGAAGAAGGTGGTAATGTCGGGGAGTCGAACTTTAATACTGTGGCGCCCGTCGATGACAAAAGAAAGAGAGAAAAGAAAGCATAGGTTTTTGTGGCATATAATACAGGTGCTCTGTCGGGATCCCGTATTTGCGTAAAAAGTTCATATTTTATATGGTTCAGTCCAGAAACCTTGTTTTTTTATTGTCCAAGGTTCTTGGAATAAACCAATATGTATATTACCTTTAGTAACATAACTAAAGGAGAAAATACTCCATCAGGGCTTATTAGAGCTGGCAAAATATCGATAGCACTATCGATACTTCGATATTTTATTTGCTGGGCTAATATCTATAGTTATTTTTTCTATCGATATTGTCGACAGAATTCCGCCATTGGTAAAATTGAATGAACATGAAAATTGTTGGGAACAATTTGTATTGAAAAGTCTTCATTAATTTTAATACCCTCCACCATAGGATGGGGGTATATTAAGTTTGTCACTACGTTTGTAACTACTCGAAATAATCATTGTAGACCCCACAGACTATATATATTCTTGATCAGCGTGCAATTCTACATCGATATAGCCATGTCCGTCCGTCTGTGGAAATCACTCTAGCGTCCGAACGGATTGACGTAGGTGGATGACATTTTGGGAAAATCTATTATTTGTACGTAGGACTTTTGGTATTGAAAGCGGGCTATGTAGGTCCACGCTTTCGTATAGACCCCATACAAAATGACGCGTGACGCGTCGTCGTTTTAAGGAATGTTTAAGATATTTGTCCAATTTTACCACCGAATTGTTTGTAATTTGGTATTTTGTGTGTCCAGAGGCCAAAAAACATTCCTACCAAAGTTGGTTTATATAGGTCCACGTTTTGGTATAGCCCCCATATAACGCCCCACATAAAGTACGCGTCATTTTAATATATTTTGAATGTATTAGTCCCATTTGACAACAGAATCGGTTGTAACTTTGTATTTTGTGTTTCCAGAGGCTAAGAAATATTTCTACCATAAAATGTTTATATAGGTCCACGTTTTGATATGGCCCCCATAGGACGATATCTCCCGATTTTCGGTATTTTGAAGGGTTTGGCCTCATTATCACACCGAGATGGCTGAAATTTGGTATTTAGTCTTCGTTCCCCCAGAAATTTGTAGGTATAGATCATAGCCGACCAAGAAGAGCGAGCGCTTAAATTGTTTATGTGTGGGTAAAATTACACTGACAGAACAGGGTGATGATTTTCATATTGAGTGTGAAATGAAAAATATATTGTTGGCGCATTCGCTTTGTATGACTTAAATTAAAAATACTATAAATAACTTCATAATTTGAAAAGTATTTTTCTTCATATGTTAATTTTTTTGAGAGAAAAAACAAATTGTATATAAAAATGATTTTTTAAGACTTTCTAAGCATACATACATTTTTTATTGTTGCATTGCAAACGAGGCATTCTGCGTCATTAAAAATATTAATACTAAACAAAAATCATTTTCAAATTCTTCCCTCCACATATTTGCTGTACAACTGCAAAATCTTTTCTGTGTACCCAAAAATAAACAAATAAAGCGGCATCAACCTGCTTGCATGAAATTCAGTACAAGACTGAAGTAAAAAAATAAAAACATTTGCTCTCTTACTTTGCGTTCGGGTCGCGTGTGTGTGATTTGCCGAAAAACTTCGTAACCAAATCAATACCCACGAACGGGTTTGGTATAGATCCACCGAAATGGCTGAAATTTGTGGTGGAGGGTATAAAAAGTTCGGCCCGACCGAACTTAACGCTTTTCCTACTTGTTATTTCTATATATTTTCACACCGAACAATGACACTACAAAGCAATTTTTCTTTTGTTTTGTTCATTTATGGTCTGTTCCTGTACTGCAATAAAGGAAAAATTGTTATCGAAGCAAACATTTGTAGCTTCTTGCAGGTTCTGGAACAGGTATTTAATTTGTAAAATAATCCTGCGTTTATGCCTTCACCCGTTCATTGATACAACGAAGCATTTTTCTTTCAGTGTATGTGATTCCATACACACATATGTATGTATGTATGTATGTGGCAAACTTATAAATACCCAGTTGTTCGGGTAACTAGGGAATAACTAGCAATTTTGCTGGTTACTTGTAAACACCCCTAGTTACCACCCAATCTATTCGCAATGCTATAGACTGGTGAATTTAACATGGGGATGTCATAGGAAGGGGTGTATTGTCCCCTCACTGCATTACCAGTAACCACCCAATTCGATAGTCAATTGAAAGGCAATTGTCCCCTCACTGCATTACCAGTAACCACCCAATTCGATAGTCATGTGAAAGGCAATTGTCTCCTCAGTGCATTACCAGTAACCAGTCAATTCGGTGGTCTGAAATGATAGCCAAAATCACTAGTAAGTTATAATCAGAATACCAGTTTAAACAATACAATTATAAAAATTAATATTTATATTTCGAATATGCGCTAACCACGCTTTATTTAATTACATGACATGTATATACATACATATATTACAAAGGACAATTTAATGTTTATCATTTGATTCTTGTAATTGAAACTTGTGTGTGAATCCATGAACTAGAACTGTATGTTTGGTGCTGGGAATGTTCATCTCAAGTGTCCTTCAGATAATTCAGTAGTACCTGAAATAAAATGTACAAAATAATGAGATAATAAAAATATCTATTGTCCCAAAAATATCGATACTACCAAATATTCTTCTGTTCTCCAAGTTTGTTGTATCTTCATTTAACAACTTTTTGCACATCAACGCATCAAAATACGTCTTTTATAAATTCAGAAAAAAAAAATTAAATTAAATTGACATTTTTTCTATTTTGTTTTCAAAAAGAGAAACAATAATTTTGAAAAGAGATTACAAGAGAGAAACATTGTTAATTACACTATCCATCGGTAGTCTATCAAATAGTCAATATATTATACTCCGCATTACCAGTAACTAGTGAATTGACAGGGTAGGCAGGGAAGCCCATTTCCAGTGACAAAAGCAGGCTATAGGCTATTTTGTGTGTCATTTTTGGGTGTAAAGTAACTAGGATCAATGAGTAACTAGTTACATAACTATGTCAAAGCAGACAATTGCTATTTCTTGAACAACTGGGTTTATTCTGTTTATTATTGCACAATGGTCCCAAATCCAAATTTTCTGGCCAAAACTATTTCAACGTCCATTTTGTATTGAAATAAATTATTATTTATAATAAATGTGTACAAACAGAAATTCTTTCGTTTTATAGACCAAAATGACCAAAAACTGTCAAAATTTGTTGAACAGGGTGGTCCCGTTGTGTGGGGTCTAAACCAAAACATTGACCTATGTTAATAATTTTTGGTACGAAGGATTCATATCTTCCAAGAGGTCAAAATACCAAATTTCAGCCGAATCGGTCATACAGTGTCGCTAAAATCCACAAAATATCTAAAATCGGACGGTACTTTTATGTGGGGGTTATGACAAAAAATGGACCTAATTTCAAAAAAATTATACATATTTGTTTTCTACACTCTGATACCCTTAAATATGAATTTTAAGTAAAATCGGTTGATAGATGTGGGTATTACCATTATATTTCAATTGGATACTACGTACAGTCACAAAAGGTATTTACAAAAAATGCTCCCATCTTAAAATAGAAAAATCCACTTTATTTTAACTGTGGGAAATGTGAGCACGATTTGACTTTTGAATTTATTAGTACAGACCCCCTGCTATCTTTCAAATTCGATTTGGAGGTGGACATATTAGAAAATTTTTTTTTAGTTTAAGTTTATTTAAAAAATATTTGTAAAAAATAATTTTTAATATATATAAAAACATTGATTTTATAACGCTAATTTTACAAATTTCATCGTTCTTTTTGTAAAAATTATGAAAGTACTCATTAACAGCTTCCTGATTCATAATAACTTTGGTCTCACTTCTGTATACTTATGCAGCCACGCAATACAAAAAAAAAAAAATTATATTTTACAGCACAAAGTCCGTTGACAGATGTAAAAGATAAGAAATTTTTTGTCTCCGAAAATTTAAGAAAATTATTTAAGATAAAGTACGATATGCAACGAAAGTTAAAACGCATTTATCATAGAACTTTAAATATAAGTCATCCTGAATACGTCTTGATTTCGAAACAAATTCAGTTGCTTGGAATAATAATCAAAGAACAAGTAAGTTTAGAACAGAGCGAACATTTAAGTAGCCGTCTAGAAAAAATTAAACCTGGACCTAATGCATTTAGAGAAATTTACAACATTACTGGAACTAAGCGCAAGTCTTGTTTGAGTCAAGTTTCCTCGGGCGGCATAATAATGGATGGTTCGAGTGGGATTAATATTTTAAAGGATAATTTTTCTTCAGTTTATCAGTTATCAGTTCCAAACAGGGATGTTTCAGAAATAGAAACGACTATTAGAAGTAGTCTATCTAGTACATCTGAGTCTATTTGCGTATTTGATTCTAATTCTGGTTCGTTGAGCAATACAAGTTCAAATTTCACATCTTTAGGCAATTTGGTAACAGAAGTAAGATTATTGAATAATAAAAAATCATCTGGTCCCGATAACCTGTCCAATTATATTATAAGAAAACTGCCCTCTTTGGCTTTAGAATTTTTAACCATAATATTTAATAATTGCATTAACAATTGCTACTTTCCTAATGATTGGAAAATAGCAAAAATTGTTCCGATCGCTAAAAAACCTGGCAACTGCGATATTAATAATATTCGCCCAATATCAATGCTTTCGAATTTAGGGAAATTATTCGAAAAACTAATTTTAGGGAAGATGCGGAATGAAGTTGAAGAAGGATATATTCCAGAGTACCAGTTTGGATTTAAAAAAGGGCACTCAACCACTCATGCATTACTGAAATTCCACGACGATGTCGTGAGGAATTTAAGAGAACGTAAATGTACGGTTGCTGTGTCACTAGATATCGAGAATGCATTTGACAATACTTATCATAACGGAATCCTCTTCAAATTGGTAAACCTGGGGTTTAACGGACATACTATTAAGCTTCTCTGCAGCTTTTTCTATAATCGGAAATTCTTTGTGGACTTTAATGGTAATATAAGTACACTTGGATGTATACATTGCGGGGTTCCACAAGGATCTATCTTGGCTCCATTTTTGTACACCATTTTTATTCATGACTTCCCACATATCTGTGATGATTCTAGAAGTATTTTATACGCAGATGATTCTTTGTTATATGCACATTCCGAGTCTCACACAGTTGCTTTATCCAAAGTCCAAAATCACCTTTCTGTAGTTAGCGACTACTATTCTCCCTGGGGAATTAAGATCAATGTTGAAAAATGTGAAGCCTTGTGTCTCAGAAATGCTTCAGGAAAATGTGCTAGATATGTCGTGCCTGAAAGTGAGTCCTTGAAACTGATTTTAAATGGAAATGAAATTCCGTTTAAGAACAGTTTTAAATATCTGGGTGTTCATTTCAATAAGTTAGTCAAATTTAATGAACACGCCAGAATATTAATACGTAAAGCAAATAAAGCAAAAGGAGCTCTAGCCGGTGTTTTGAGCAATAAAGCAACGCCTATTAGGACAAAGCTCTTAATTTACAAGACCTGCATAAGACCTATTCTAGTGTATGCTTTTCCAATATGGTTTAGCATTTCTCCTTCGGTTGTTCGAGAGCTTGAGGTTTGTGAAATAAAGGTGCTCAGGCTGTGTGTGAATAAGAATTTTCAGAATCCTACGAAAAGATACTCTAATTGTCACATTTACTCTGAATGTTCCATTATACCTATTGGTTTATATGCACTTAACTATCTTAGAAATTTTGTTGATAGCTTGTCCAATCAAGAAAATACATTGGTTAAAGACGTTTACGATCACCAACGTGAATTTAGCTGGTCAGATACCAACTATTTGTCTCCTGTTGGCATCATAAGGGAAAATATACCGAATGCTTTAATCCAATATCTTCGCTCCTCGCTGATTTTTACACTAACACAACTCCTGGCTCTCATAGAGGCTAGTTTTTTTCTTTTCTGCATCTTTAATATTTAAAAGATTTCGTTTTGTATCTATTTTTTTTTTGTTTTATTTAATTTTAAGTTAGTATTAAGTAAAATTAGTTTAAGTTGTTTTTATGGAAATATCCACTATTATTTTAGACAAAGTGTCGGGAGCAAACACTGGTAAACTACTAATACATGTTCATTTTTGAAAACTCTTCTACGAAGCAAGTTGATATTAACCTCTCAGCGAATTAAAATAATACATTAAAATTTTAATATCTCCTTGTTATACGTCAAATATTTCCTTATAATTGTGCAAAAGTCTCAATAAAATATATCTTGAATCTTGAATCTTTTACATAAAAAAGTGTCAACTTTGGTACTGCGCCAATCAACGAATACTAACGTTATTTACAAAAACAAATTATTTTCAGATGACTTGATATGTTTTTTATAATTCTGGCAAAAACAAAAAAATAAAATTTCGAAACTTCAAAAATAGGGTTTTGGCCAAAAATTTCCTGATTGAAACCTATGTTGATTCCGGAAATTTAAAACATTTGTTTAATAAAGAAAAAACAATTAGGAGAAAATTCATAATATAAAGGTGATAATATAGACAAGACTTCATTACAGCATACCTTATTTTCATTCCTAGGAGGTTGGCGTTTTTTGTTTTGGATGACGACTTCTATTTTGTTTTTCAAAATAGTCAGGCTTAATCCCATAGTCGTTGTTTTAATATTTTATTAAAACAACCTTAATTTATTAGTGGGAAAAATTGGCGATGTTTACCAAGGGGTAAGGTAGGGAATACTATAGTTTCAGATCTCGCCACAGATCTTCATCAGTTCTCTTGTTTCTTGTTTTTCAACAAGAAACTTTTTATACCAAAGTGTCAATTGCTAGGTCAAATAGATAAGTGCGCAAAGAAACACTCTGATCGAGAATTTCTTTGGCACTACCTAAACTCTAGCAACTTCACTTGCAAACAAAACCAAATCTTTCCCACTGCTATGCGTTCGTCGATTCTCGACGAAAAAACACATAACTAATTTGTTGGTATTGCATACTACAGCAATAAACAACATTTTTACGGTATTATGGACTTCGAAATGTTTCACTTATTTAATGAAACATTTTCACTTATTTAATGAAACTTTTTCACTTATTTAATGGAACTGTTTCATTCATTTAATGAAACTATTTCATTAATTTTTGGAGCCAACCAAAAACATCAAATATATCAAATTTTCCGTCATTTTGTTAAAAATGTTTGTATACTAATTTTTTAAGCACATACTATTTAGCATAATTTAAATACTCACATATTTTTCTTAAATTTAAGGAAATAAAAAGTTTTATTACCAAAAATCATTAAATTTTAGGTAACGTAAGGTTTCATATCATGAACGAAACATTTCATTGTATTAATGTAACATTTCATAGCATCAATGAAAAATAATCAATGAAACCCGTTCACTTTTTTCTTTCAGTGTATGCCCATTTAAAATTGAAAATCTTGCAGACCCCGGTTTTAATACATTTACCGTTAAGAAATTAAAAAACGAGGTGACCCAAAAACCCGAGCCATGAACCTCAATAATATAGAATTTTTACATGAGAACCCTTAAATATTTTTGGTCAACTTTTGTAGCACAGTTGCTAAATGTTTCATCGTGTGACATTAAGAACTTATGCATGTTTACGTCATGAGATTCAAGTCCATATATTAATATTATTGTTTGTTAACGCAAATCGAAGTATTGGTACATAGCCTATCCCGCTTGTTCGGGAAACTAGTTACGAACTAGTTATTTCGCTGGTCTTTTGGTAACCACAACTACTTACCCTCCAATCTACTTGCAATGCTTTGGACTGTAGAATTTAACTTGGGGATGTCATTGGAGGTAGACAACTGTTCACTCTCTGCATTACCAATAGCCGCCTATTTCGATAGTCCGAGGTAGCATTCTAGTACTCTGTGATTGGCGAAATATCTAGTCCGACATTTTTTAACTATTTTTTTGCCATGAGGCCCATCGACTTTATACTCCATGGAAACATTGTACGCTATAAAGTGTTTAGATTTTTCTAAAACACCTCCCCTGGTAAAACATGGAACATTAGAATATTACATTTATTACATAAAATAAAACATACGTACTTTTTCACATTTTTCGTTTAAAGAAACAATAATAAAAAACAATAAAAATAAACATTTTTACTTCATTCAACGAACAATGTATTTCATAAAATTTCTCTAAAAGACTGATAAAATTAAAACAATTGAGTAAGAATAACGGAACTATTCTATTTTGTTGTTCTTTTTTATGTTGAGAGCAAAAAAGAGAAAAAATAGGCGAGAGTAGCTTATTGGATACCCTACAGACGTTCGGTAATGCGGAAGGTAGCCAATTCATTACCTTGTGCATTACCAGTACCCGAAAAGTAGCAATTTCACCTTTTCTCGGGCTATGTAACTACAAACATGGAGTCATTTGCTATTCCGCGAACAAGCGGGATGTTACGTTCCGAAAATGTTGTAAAATACTCTGACAATTTCATGTGTTCAGCTGTTTTTGAGTACATTATGTACAATTAAAAGCGCACATTTGTTTAAAAACGATAAAGTTTAACCGAAATACATACATATATTATCAGCGGAGTGGTGAATGAAGATGCACCCACAAGAAGAACAAATACAGTCCACATCATACGAAAATGATATCGCAAAACATGCTATTCAAAATTGGAAGGATAAATTACAAAATTGACAGCATTGATGTATTATTTGCAAAATCTAAAGGACTTTGAGCTAATTTCAATGAAATAATGCTGCGGCATAAACAGTTGTAAACCGTACAAAAATCAACGTAAAATCTGTGTCTGCGGTGAGTATACAGTATGCAAAGTTCATATTCGTACACCCCTAAAAAAATAATAAAATCGTTATAAATTACATATTTAATATACAAATGTGAAACAATTGATGCGAATTACTATAACGAAGAATGATTTAAAAATATCAAAACAAATTTTTAATTTATTTTGTCATTTAGGTGTAGATGGCGCCTATGTGGGTGGCAAAGTTCGTATTCGTACACCTAGAAGCACTATATATTTGTGTATTTTTTAAGCAAAAAACCACTAATTTTTGTCCTTTTCGTCGTTTGGAATGTCTGTGCTGTAGAAAAATGTAAAAATAACGATTTTTTATTAAAAATCTATATATAAAAATGGTGTAAAAAATGTGTAAAAGTCGGAAAATTGGAAAAATCGAAAATTGAGTTTTTGTATGAAATTTTATACCTTAATAGCGAGACGAAGTTCACCGGGTCCGCTAGTTTTGTATGAATAAAAGGTCGGACGAACTCGAAATACCTAAGAAAAATGTGATAGATATGATAAACTATGGCAATTTATTTCCGAATTTTGGAAGAAAATAGCTAATAGCAGTCCTTCTGCAACAATATTCGAAGTCTTATATGCAACGAAACGTATGTGGTAAAAAATTTGAGTTTTACCAGCTACTTATAATGGCATAGAGCGGGATGATAAGTACTTCGATTTAATGAAAAATTACCAAAGATATAGAACAAGTGTGATATTTAAAATTGGAAGAAAAGCCAGAAAGTAGATGGATAAAAGATCTTTCACATTAATTTGTGACATTAAATTGGCTGTTATATTTACAATGCTGTGTAATAGAAATTCTAATCTTTCGCACCAAATCCGACGTCGAAATACACTAACGAACTAAATATTTGCGATCAGGTAATCAGAAGAAAACAGCCGCGTGTAAGTAAGACCAATTTGAAATTACAGCTGTTAATGCATAGATATTATGCATTAGTTAGGCACTAACTGATGCCTTAAAATCTAACTCAGAGTGGACAAACGACCTGCCGGAGTGAATGTCAATTTAATTTGTATGATTATTCCTTCATTGATGTTTTGACATTGAATTCACATGCCTTACGCGTCGAACGCACAAAACAAGTAAAATTCGGGAGATCAAATTCTACAGCGGCATAAGGTATACCAGACGAATAATGAAGTTATTTACTTGACAACGATTAGACACTTCTATTCAAATTTGTTAAGCCCTTGTGTTAAAATTGGGTATGCAGTTCTTGAAAACGTTACGTTCATTGGAAACACCCAATACCCCAGAGTAGAAAAATAAATAATTTTAAACTGTACGCTAGAATCACGTATTTTTCTGTCATGATAAGGACTGCTTAAATTTTAGAAAGTATTACAAATTATCATGAACTAAATCAGACATTAAACTAAAAAACTTGAATGTAATTCTTTATCTTCTTTCGATTGTACAAAATCTTTGATTCTAACATTCTAATCGATTCATCAAATGCATTATCAAAAATTTTCAATGACACATTTCAAGATAACGACCACGCTCCTTAGGTGTTACCGTATCGCTCATCCTGCATTGAAATTTTATATTCAACATTAAAGAAACAAATTGAAATCCCCAGAGATCGTATTATATCTACATAGCAAATATATACATTTCATTTCCGAAAAATTGCCACATCTCAACAAAGAATGACCCCCATCTCAGACATTCCGAAATTTATATCTATAATTGCTTGAATGAAATAGCATATTGAGAAATTGCGATGTTTCAAAATCATCAATTGTAAAAAAAATAAGGACGTGATGATATTACCTTTGTTCGACTGTGTTATCGAATATTTTCCCTTTATACTACAAAATTTTGATTTGTTCCAGAACCTGCAAGAAGCTACTATTTGTAATACGATAACATTTTTTCCTTTATGTTATCGGAAAAAATATTAAAAATTAGTAGATTCTTGCAGTACTGGAACAGACCATTTATTATTTACTAAAAATAGAATAGCCAAGATTTACATTATGCAACTGGCAATTGCCTGAATAAATGTTGCTCAATGACCTATATAAGCTTCGTTCCAGTACTTTTTTAATGGTAAAATGTGCAAAAGAGAGAACTGTCAAAAATGAGTTCAACGCACACGATTTTTCCAAAATGTACGGGAACGGAAAATGTTTAACATTGAGCAGAAACGTCACAATCAAACACAGATGTCAAAATGACGCTAACAAACAGCTGATCAAAATAGAAGAATAAATTCCTCTCATTGTTAAATGCATTTCATAGTAAAAAAAAGCAAATATTTTAATTTATTGGATAACTTACCCAAAACTTTGGGAAAATATCAAACCAAATTAAACGAAAGGTTGAAATTAACTAGTGGAAAAGAAATAAGTAAATTATAAAAAACGAAAATAAGCCTCAACACATAAGCAAAACACAGCATCGTTGGAATTGAATTTACTTAAAAATGGAGGCTGGTGAGCTATATTACTAATTGGTTTTGGAATTTTAGACACCAAGATTGTTTGGAAGAAATCCGTTTCAGACAAGTGGAAGTCGATTTAGCCTTGGCCATATATGTGTGACCGTCTGGTTGGAGTGCACGATAACTCTCGAACGGATCTACTGATTTGATCCAAATTGGCCTCGTAATAATTTTTCAAACTAAGTTTATGTTCGAATATTGGTCCATGTACACTTATGTACAGTTTAATGGGTGTCTATAGATCGTTTACATCGAAACAGTATACCTTTTCAACTGCCCTGCCAAACCTACTCAACTCGAATAGCTTTGTGGTTTCACCCAATCGCCACAACCCTAAAACTGGAGAAAGATCCTGAGAAGGAGAAAAATGAGCTTATAATTATATACAAACTTATTTTTATACCCTCAGCCATTAGGCGAACAAGGGTATAGACATTTGTATTCAGCCAAAGTGTGCCTCATCCAAATAATGGTTTCAGATTCCAAGTATGTTTGGACGAATTCGTTTCAGGAGATTTGGAGTCGATTTACACATGAAGTCCGTCTGTCTATTGACTGTGCGCACAATAACTCTTGTCCGAACTTGGTATACGTTCGAAGATAGATGAGCACATCGGTACACTCAAGAATCCCACAGCAGCGGGTTCTTTCGTACCGGATTGACCCGAAGCATACAGAAGTTATTCGGCTGCCAAGCCAGCATCATATGCTGCTACAACAACAAAAGTTAAAAACTTTTAGCTAAAATGGAGCGCACAATAAGTTTTAAAGACAATAACCTACTTAGTCCATACTTTGCACATCGTAATATATCTGCAAAGCATAGATCAGGTTTGAATATACATAGGTCCACTCCCTCGATTACCGCAACCGATTTGGACAAAACCTTAGATATAATATTTTGTCGAAATTTAGTTCAACTCCTCCACAAAAGTTCAACATGTTTTGGTAATATGAAGTTTAGGATCTTTTTGAAGATCCTTTGGAAAGTTATGCCTATGCTACTTGTAGTAAACCTGTTTACAGCGATATTATGATTGTAGTGGGCAAGTCCATAAGTCCATGCTTCCTGACATGGTGGTCCAAAACCTCCAAGTTATCCTACGGCCAATAGATATGAAATCCACTTCCATAATGTACTATGCTGATGCATTTCTTAAGGCACCTCCTCTGCAACGCTTTTTTGGTTTTCGTAAGGGGGGGTATTCAATTAAATATTGTCCATAGATGAAAGTTTCAACTGATATAGGCTGAGGCAAAGCCGACTTATTTTTACTTGTTTTTATACCCTCAGCCTTTAGGCTAATGAGGGTATATACACTTTGATACGACCAAAAATGTGCCTCATCGAAATAATGGTTTTAGACCCCAAGTATGTTTGGACGAAATGTGTTTTAGACAATTTGGAGTCGATTGAGCAATGTCCGTCCGTCTGTCTGGCTGGTGCGCATGATAACTCTCGAACGGATCAATCGATTCGGTTCACATTTTAGGTATCGAAATGTTTTGTCCAGATTTGATTTAAGTTCGAAGATGGGCCATATAGGTCCACTCCTTCAGGTGCCTCACCACAAATGTTCAAAATGGTGATACTACCTCTAGGCATACATCAGGTTCAAATATGGATTATATCGGTCCACTCCTTCAGGTACCTCCAACACAAAATTTGAAATAAGTGCAGTTTAGTGACACCTCATAAACGGTGGCCAAATATAAAAGGAGTTGGCGTTGGCAGATGAATTTTGGTATAAATACTTATAGTTCACTGACAATGTCGAAAGCAAAAAATTGGGAAGGTCGGTCCACGTTTTGGGATAGTCCCCATGCAACGGTACTTCTTAATGTTTCGGTATTTTGAATATTTTAGCTAAACTTAAGAACCAAATTGGTTGAATTTTTAGATGCGGGGTTTTCACTTTACAAAACACTTTTCCGATAAAAATTTTTATATAGACCTCATATAACGGTACCTCCCGATTTTCGGAATTTTGAAGATTTTACATATGTTTCACGCCCAAATACGGCAAAATTTTGCATTGAGGGTTCCCAATGGTATTGTTGGTATTGGTTCACGTTTTGATGTAACCCATGTGGAACGGTACCACCCAATTTTGGGGTTTTTAAGGTTTTAGCCACATTATCCACCAAATATTACAGAAATTTGGTGCTCAGTCTTCATATATTTTTGTGAGTTTATTGAATACATCAAAATTTTGTCTTCAAATAAGAGAATTTTCCTTTTATGGCTTTGGTTCAAATCTATAATACTATTATTGCTATCACCTTGTTCAATGGCAAATATTTCTTTGTTTTGAACTGTTAGGACGATGCACATTAGACAATTGTACTTTCGACAATTGTCACTTTGACGAAGAGAGAAGGTACTGAAAGGCAAAGTGTTTCTATTTTCCTCGACTCTCTCTTCTATAAACTGACAATAGCCACGAAAAAAATTAGGTAACTCTAAATCGGGACTAAGATATATTTTTTAAGCAAATAACACGTTTTGCGATGTAAATAAAAATATTTGGTAGCGCAGTTGAAGCAAAATAATATCATAACGCCCTACTCGTTTCATAATCGAAGGTTTTCTGCAATTCTTGTTTCCACCACTGAACACGATATTTCACTAAAGCAATTGAATATGAATTTGAATTTAATGCTGAATATAGTGCTTATTTAAATTTGCGTTTTAATCAATTAACCCATTTTAACCTATTTACCCATTTTGATCCGATCGTTATCAGGTCTGTTCGTCTTTTTTTATACCCTCCACCATAGTATGGAGGGTATATTTAGTTTGTTTTTCTGTTTGTAACACATCGAACTAATCATTTGCACATATATTCTTGATCAGGATAAAATTCTAAGACGATCTAGCCATGACCATCTCTCTGTCTGTCCGTCTGTTGTAATCACTCTAGCGTTCGCAATAATTGAGCTAGAGCGCTATATTTTTGCACCATAGGCAGGGCAAGTTCGAAGATGGGTTATATCGGAACACTTTTTGGTATAGCCCCCATATAACGCTACCTCCCGATTTTCGGTATTTTGGGGATTTTAACTACATTTTTTGACCGAACTACATGTAATTTCACGTTTGGAGTTCCCAGTGGTCTCAAAACATCTCCACCGAAAACCGTCAACATAGGTCCATGTTTTGGTGTGGCCTCCATATAACGGTACCTCCCGATTATCGGTATTTTTAGGATATTAGCTAAAATTTTTAACCGAACTACCTGTAATTTGACAGTTGAGGTTTCTAGTAATCACAAAACATCTCCACCAAACACTGTCAACATAGGTCCATGTTTTGGTAGAGCCCCTATATAACGGTACCTCGCGATTTTCTGTATTTTTGTGGATTTTAAGGTTCCTTAAGGTTCCTTACCGATTGAATACATTTTTTATGTTTTTTTTTACCTTATTTAGGTATCAGAGGTCACAAAATATCTTCGTCTTAAATTGTGGACAGGAAAGAATATAATTATTCAGTTTTACTTCAGAATATTTTATGGTAAAGGGTATAAAAAGTTCGGCCCGGCAGAACTTAACGCTTTTTTACTTATTTTTTCTGACTTCTCTATTTAATGTGATCTCCCGAATTCTACTTGCACTGGAAATTCGGTATTAGATGCAATGGCTCTGGTAACATGGACAGAGCTATTCTATTAGTTGCCGTTCTTTGTGTGTTTCGGATGCTTGAAGTCTTGTCACACTAACACGTGACTGTTGTCGATTACTTGGTCACCCTATATTTAATTTCGACGTAAATAACATAGTCAAATTAATATCACAAACTAATTAACGATTAATAAGTATTTACCTACTTATGTCGCCGATAAAGAATATTTGTCAGATAATTCGACCAAAAAAACTCCAGTACCTCCGATTTCTTGTTTTTTCCAATTTTGAATATCATCCTTTTTTCGAATGACATACATACAGTGTACCAACAGTACCAATGTACATATGTATGTCTGTATGTATGTATTTGGCCGTTTGTAATTGCCTTTTTTGTATCATGGCAGAATCTAAAAAGTATCAAAATACATATATCTGGTACAGCTTAAATATTATACCGCATACATCGGAAGTTTATCTTTCGAAGATGTTTTTACCTATGGTTTAAAAGTATACATATGTGCCACAACTTCACTTCCAATGAAATTACCTCGGAGCTCTTGATGTTTCAATTAACCCACCAATTTTGTGGATTTGTACCTTTTTCCTCAAAACTGTGGAAACCACTTTTGGCATTATCATCTTAGTCTTTTCAATCGGTATCTGACCGAAACCACCACTAATCTTTACAAACTCTAAACTAAGCCCTTTTAACCATTTTTCGCTGTTAATTTCCTAAAAAGACGCTTGAAAATAAATGATCGATTTGATTGTGAATAAAAATTCTATACAACTTTCAAAAATTGACAAAGGCGTACAGTGGACCCTCACAGTAGGTGCAAATACAATTTTCGCCAAAAACTGTCCAAATAAGTGCCAAGATTTACTCCAAACGCAAGGCTCGATAGAAATTTGTGGAAAAATTGACTTTATTGAAAAAATATTTTTGCAAATTTTTCCCAAATTTTCACGATTTTTTTAGGTTTTATCCCTTTCTGCCATGAGACCATTCCGAATTGGTGCGAATTGTCAAAATCTGTTCAGCCGTTCTTGAGTTATAAGCGTAGTAACTAACATCATCCTTTTTTATATATATATAGATTTTTGACCGATATATTATTTGTATCAATAATTTTCAGAATACCTGGACGGGTACGTAGAATATGGGTATGACTTTTCTCAGAGTCCAGGGAAACAATTCTGGCTTAACGTCCCAATAAGACTGATGTTGAGTCTATTGGAGGAAAATATGCATAAAGCCGGAAAGTCTGCCTTTTTTAAAAAAAAAAAACAAACGAAAACTTTACCAATATGTATCAGAGCGTCTAGGAGATGCAGGATAAGTGTATCCGCATCTACTTCATTACTTATTGTTTTTTCCCTGCCGACTAAATTTTGAATACTCCATTCCAGGTACACATTTACAGCGGATCAGGTGGAAACCAAATTCCGTGGAATGGAGAGGATATACAAGAATACAAAGCTAAATAACTCGTTGACTGGCCGCAACAAATTGACATGTCCGTACGAACTGTGAGTGTTTGAAAACAAATCAAATAGAACAGAGCTCTTAAACTTATTTTACTTTTTTAAAGGGAACTTGATAATATTTTGGGTAACAAAAAGTCAATCAACCCAGAATTTGTCCTTAATAGCGAAGAAATTGTCGAAAAGGAGAATAAAAAGCAAGAAGAACTTTCCGACGATAGTGGTAAGTGTAAACTCCGCGAATACGACTTTAAGCATTTCAGGTGACGATATTTATGTTCCCAGCAAAAAATGTCCTCCACGAACTGTTATTTTTAGTTAACAAAAAATCGCGTGCCGACGGTGAGCTTTGAACATACAACCCTAGGATTTATAGTCGGAAACACACACTGTACCACTGTCCTCATTACTTAGTGAGGAGTAAAGTAGGTTTGCCATGTAATTTTTTTAAGAAGTAACCCATTACTTTACAGATTACATATAATGTGAAAAGACTAACGTATCCGAATTTTTGCTGGGTGCTTGACATTGTATCTTTGTGTATTTGCCACTGTCAATTTAAAGGTGTTAATAATCATTATTATTGACGAAAGTTATTCTTAATATAACAAGTTATGACTATATCAAGGGCTTTGGCACTTAAATTTAAGATTTTTCAAAAAGTGAAGTTAATCGATGTCTGCACTGAACGACTCATTTATAAATTTCTTGTTGCAGATACCCCTTCAAATTCAAAACAGTGTTTGGAAAAGAAAAAAGGTGCTTATTTAAAGCATTTTCTTTACAGAAAAGAAAAATGTCAATCCAAAGAAGAAAGCGTTAAAAATATTGTAGGAAATAGCCACTCTGCCGTTTTAAATCACTTAAAAATAAAAGAACAAATTAACGAAAAAAGAAATGAGTTATTAGAAAGAATTGCTATGCATGTATGTGGTAGTGAGAAAAACCAATGAATTTAAAACGAACAAATTTGTAATATGTGTATTTAAAACATATTAACAATATATATACTATGTATAACTAATATAATATGAAATTAAACCATTAAAAAGACGAAGTAAATATATATTAAATATATATGAAATCAATTTACTTAATTTAAAAAAAAAAAACAATTAATATTTAATGGCATTAAAGCGAACAATTTTGTGATGTATGTATGTGTTCAAAACTAATTTTACTATACTCTAAGTATATAATACATATAACTAATATATGAAATTAAAACCATTGTAATAAATGAATTTAAAAACAGTATGGAATTCATTTTCTTTTTTTAAATTAAAAAAAATTTATGTTCAATGACTCAAAAACGAATAATCTTTATATATAAAACTCAATTGTCGTTTGTTGGTAATTGAATCAGTTGAAAACGGCTGGAGCGATTTGGATAATTTTTTGTGGAAATGTTAGTCATAGTCCAGTTTAGGTTTTTATGCAAAGAAAAAATGGCCACGCCCACTTTTATAAATATGTTATATCTACGAAACTACTCAACAGATTTTTCTGAAATTTTCAGGGAACGTAGAGTGATGGCCCCCGGTTGAAATAGGCTACATATTTGGTTGAATTTCGGATCGGGAGGGGTACCTCCCCTATGACCTATTTTTGTAAAAATGTAATATTTGCAACAATTACAAATGTATCGCTTTGAAAATTAATTTCCGAGTCAATGGCGATTGTGTCTCCGACCTTACGTGCTTATTTGGGGCATTAAGACTGGACAACGCCCACTTTTTTAAATATGTTATATCTACGAAACTACTGAATCGATTTTCCTGAAACTTTTAGCGAATGTACAGGGTTGGTCCCCGATAAAAATAGGCTACACATTTTTGGACTTTCGGATCGGGCGGGTACCTCCCCTATGCCCTATTTTTGTTAAAATTCTATAAAATTCGGAATTTATTTGCGAGTCAATGGCGATTGTGTCTCCAACCTTAGATTGGGACTTAAGATCCGACCACGCTCACTTTCTAATTAGGTTATATCTGCAAAACTACTGTAGGGATTTTCAAGGAAATCGCGATTTGTCTAAACTTTTAAATCTTTAAAAATAAAAATCAAATGTCGTTCGTTGGTCATGGCATCAGTTGAGAACGGCTGGACCGATTTCGATAATTTTTTCAGTAAAATGTGCGCCATAACCCGATTTGGGTTTCTACGCAAAGAAAATTTACGACCACTTTTTTCAATTTTCAATTTTTATCATTTCTACAAGAACTACTGAACCGATTTTCCTGAAATTGCCAGGAAATGTACAAGGATGGCCCCCGCTTAAAATAGGCTACAAATTCAGTTGAATTTCGGAAGGGGCGGGGTACTTCCCCTATACCCTACTTTTTTAAAAATGTTATATTTCCAATAATTACGAATGTATCTATTTCGAATGTATCACTTTTATAGAATCTAATGACTTGACCACACCCACTTTTTTAAATATGTTATATCTACAAAACTACTGAACCGATTTTCCTGAAAATGTCAGGGAATGTACGGGCATACTTTCTTGAATTTTGAAGGGGGCGTATTTGAAAAAACGTCTTACCTTTATGAATAAAAATTAAATGCTGTCATAACCCAACTTAGTTTTTTTGGAAAGAAAAGTTTACCACGCCTACCGAAAACAGGTTACATATTTTATTGAATTCCAGAGGGAGCGGGGTACCTCCCCTATGCGATATTTTTAAAAAACGTTATATTTGCAAAAATTATGCATGTATCGGATTAAAAATTTAAGGATTAATCTACAATCTTGGTACTTCTTTAGGGCCTATAGGCCCGACCACGCCTGTTTTCTTTTAATATGTCATAACTGAAGGGATTTCCACAAAATTTGCGACAAAAGCTCAATGTTTGCCGTTGTTATGTGTATTTTATGAATTTCCGAAGAGGTGGGGTACCTTCCCCATGCCTTTCTGTTAAACGCTATACATATAAGCCAAACGTATGATTATATCGGTTTCAGCATACATTTTGGTAGGCAATGAAGTTGTGTGCACCCTAGGTACATATTTAGAGCCAAAATACCGGACCAGGCCTACTTTTTTTTAATATGTTATACTTGAAAACTGATGATCACGTCCACTCTTTTCAAAACATTATTTTTCCAAAACTACTGAACCTAATATCCAGAAAATGTTCAGGAATGTCACGTGGTCCAAAATGCTATATATTTGTAGACGAATTTCGGGGCCTATTATTTTATAATCACTATATTTGCTAAACTTATGAGTGCATCGGTTTGCAAATTGACAATGGAGCGAAGAAGTGAGGTAGAAAATACCTATTTTTGAATTGTCAAGCATAAAGTCGATAAAAAGTTGTCATTAAAACTCATTACGACGGGCCAGCAACGCGGACCGGGGTCTGCTAGTTTTGTTATATATGTGTTCAAAACGAATTTTATTATATACTAAATATATAATACATATAGCTAACATATGCAATTAAAACAAATAGATGAATTTAAAAACAATGTATGTATATGTATGATATATAGAAATAATATATGAATTAAACTTATTTAATTTAACAAACAATTTATATTTAATGGATTTAAAACGAACTATTTTGTGTAATATGTTTTCAAAACTAATTTTATTATATAATAAATATAACATATAACTAATTGAACCAATGTAATAAATGAATTACAAAAGTATATGTATTATAATAGAAATGTATGAATTTAATTAATAAACATATACATATTAAATAAAAAATTATATTTGTAGTTGGCTATAGTTGGAACTTTTCAGGGGAATATTTCTAAAAAATGATTATAAAAAATTAGGACTAAATAAGGTAAAATTGGGATTGGTCGTCCGATTGATTGCATGTCAGACTGCCAGACAAAAGCATAATTGTTGATGTGAGTTTCCTTGGTGGAGGTATTGAAGTATGGATTTTGCGTTTCATCTTTTTCGTCCAATACTTCGGCGTCATTGACCATTCATTCTTACCATCTAACGGAAGGAGATACATTTAGAAATCGTCAAATCGCACATATATTACTATTCAAAATGCTTACCTTTTCCGTGAATATATTGGTGGTGAGTTCCAAACGGATTTATTGATGTTGCTGTTGAGTAAGTCTGGGAAGTTTTTGTTGCATTATACTGCATATTGAGCTATAAAGTAAATAAACAATTATTATGTACTGCATTTTTCTAAAAATGTTCTAGTATTTTAACAAACCTGTTTACAAACCTTGCAGTTCTTGACACAAGAGGTCTCGCACCACATTAGGAGAATTGTGTCATCTTCTGCTTCACAAGTGCCTTCTTCAAACACGAAGTCATCCTCATCTGCAAGATTATGTAGGACACAGCAAGCTCTTATAAAGTGGCATAATTTCTCAATGCCTCTTAATTTGCAGTAATAAAGCTGTCTAAACCCTTGCTTTAAAATGCCAAAGGTGTGTTCAATTATGACACGACCAGAGCTCAGTCTCATGTTAAAGTTTTTCTTGGCGTTTGTCAAATGGCCGTTGTCCCTATACGGTGTTATAATATTTTTGTTGCATGGATATGCAGATTCCCCTATAATAAAGTAATCTATAATCCCATGTATTAATTTAAGTGATAAATTAAAGTGTTACCAATATCTCACCTCCACATTTGTTTTCCAGATTTTGGAAAATGGGCGAATTTTGCATTACCCCGCTATCATGTGACGATCCAGGGTAACCGATAAAAACGTAAATAAATTTACGCCTTTCGTTGCAAATACCTTGCATATGTATAGAAAACTGAACTTTACGGTCAACGTAATCATTTCTTGAGTCTAAAGGTGGGCCTATAATAATGTGTCCCATCTATACATCCTATATGTATTGAAATGGACCAAAAATGCATTAATAATAGTAGTGTTCATGTTCCCTTACTTTTAAAAGCATAGCACTTTTATAATTTTTTGCCACTATTACCATTTTTAAAAGTAAAGGAACATACAAATAAATACTACTGTTGATTACAAACTCACCTATTCCTCCCGAGAATCCACACTTTATTTTTTTGAAATATTGGCTTGAGACCTCTTTTTCCACAGCAGTAGGCCATTTTATGACCTGCGGACTCAAGTTACTCACGAAATTAGTTACCCTTGAAATTACGCGGCTAACGGTGAAAATGGTTACATTGAACCTATCCGATATGTCACGAAAGCTGCATGCTTCGTGACCGGCGAAACAAAGGAAAATGGCCAAATGATCTTCACTTGATAATCTTTTATCCGGCCGCACTTTTTGGTTTTGAGAACTCTCGGCAAATTTTCCGCTTAAAACTTTAAAAAGGTTTCTCTAAATACGGAAGTGCATGATGAATTCTTCGTCAGTGTATGAATTAATTACACTATCCCTGTAGTTAGGAATAGAATTTCGTTTACCTGTAACAAAATTGAAACTTATATAATGGAATGGACTGAATAATATTATATATTTAATTGCGAAAGTTACAAGTGAAGGACCTTGTGGAACTTTGGAGGTCCATATCTCGGGAAGTATACGTTTTTACAACAAAAATAGTACAACGTTGGAATCAGTATGAGAAGCACTATCGGTTGTAAATTTTTTATAACTTTCAGCGATGGATTACCAAAGTTACAAGTGAAGGTCCTTGTGGAGGTGCATATCTCTGGAAACATACATTTCTACACCAGGAGTAATACATCGTTGAAATCGGTATGAACCGCAGTATCTGTAGTAAAATTTTCATGATGGTAATATATGTATTACCTTTGATAGAATTCATCAGGTTTTCCAAAAGATCATCGTCGTCAGAGTCACCAAGCATCCATTCCTCGTCACTGCTAGAATCGTCCAAAATGGAAACAAGTAGTTTGTCATCCATTCCGGTACAGTGAAATTAATTTGTGAAACTTTGGATAATGCGGCCCTTTTATTTTTTTCACTTCTTTTTTATTTATATTGCGTTTCTAATTTCATAGAAAAAAAATTGTATTGTTCTGCATGTATCTGACAAATTTTTGTTTTGTTTACTATTTTTTTCTGTCAAAGAAATGTCAAATTGTCTGTTTGACAGATTCGCACATTTTTGCTCGCCCAAATTTGTCGTGTAAAAAGTTTCTAAAGAGAAAGCTATTCTGCGCCATTTTTGTTCAAAGAGAAGTGAACATTTGGTGTACGGGAACGCATTTTGGGCAAAAATGTGTAAAAACTTTTTAGTTCTGGAACGAAGCTATAGAGAAACTGATGTTTTTCGTAATTTTTAATTAGCATTTATTATAATATAAAAATATTACACATGTATCTGAAAAGAAATACTAACATGTCAATTGTAAATATTTATTTTGCTAGAGAGTCCTTAGTGCAACTATGTAAATATTATTAGCATAATAAATATATATTTTAATTTTTTATTTTTGAAATTTAATACATTAATGTTTAATACAACTGTTCTTATTATGTGAAATATGCCGTGAGGCATGTAAATATATATGTTTATTAATTCACTCCAACATATTTACATGCACTTACTGAACGAATATGCATATATACCTTCTGTCTTCTAGCTTTTATTGTTTAAGAAACTTAATGAAAACTCTCACATTGTGATTTATAAGAACTAAAGTTGTGCACTTTTCGAACAAGCACCGAAATACACAATTTCTTTTGTTTTTATGGATAATATATACATTTATCAACATTTTCATGCACTTTGTCATAAATTTGGCATACATACTACATTTTTATTCAAAACTTGAATTATCATAAATTTTGTTATTTATTAAAAAAAAATTAAAAACAATATTACACCACCACGTCTGCATTAAACAAAGAACGGCAAGCAATTGAGCGCGAGCGCGTGCTTTTGCGCGTTGTTGTTATTTCTTTGGAATTACAGTTTTTGAAACCCTTTCTGTTTGAAATTAAGCAGTTTGTGTTTAATTTCAAGCATATTTTATTGCAAATGCAATTTTTGCAATAATTTATGTTTGCATTTCTATAAATTGCCTTATAATTTGTAAATTATTAAGTACCTCTTAAAAATCAACTAATAATCACAGTGATTTTCATTGCAATTTTCACAAATAATTTAGAGTGTATACATATATACTGAACAAATAAATAAACAAAAAAATATTGCTCAATGTAAATCTGAACTTAGTGGTTCAAAGATTCTTAATCACGTGATTGCTTAGATCTGAAGACTTACCCCAATGGCTTGACGTCATACATATTACTCTCTATTACAGAGATTAATGTTAGCAAAACGGAACGAACAAAATCTGTTGATCGCTACCAATATCATGATTTCATGGTATCAGTTACTTCTTCTATATATCGTCCCATGATAATATCAATGTCGTCGGCATAAGCAAATAAAACGCCGTACACATTAGAGCCTTTTTGCCGTGTTAACCTTCTTTGTGAGGATTTATTTGACATATAACCAATGGAATTGACATTTAAAACCCAGTGGGTTTGTTAAATCCGGTTATATATAAACGTGCTATAACTTTTGAGACTTTAGTTGTTAAGTTTAATTTAAATCCATCAATCACAATATGATGATTTGGTTCTTGTTTTTTAATCTGGTGGCATCCTTGCGAGTATTAATGTCGTGATGCTTAAATCTACCTTGTATTTGCAAAGTCTATCTATCAGCCTCATTCCGTCGGCTGATGCTTCATTGTTGAGACTGAATATCCCGACTTTGGGCCGAAGATATTTTTCTTTGCAATTTTGGCATTTAAACTACCTAGAATAATTTTAATAATTTAAGCAGGTCCGGTAGCTTTTTTTGTAGCTTTTATCCGAATAGTAGCAAGTCTTTCATTCACCACCCTGAAACTGGAAACCAGATATTTTTTACCTCCGACTACAAATCCGCAACCGAACTCGTGCTTTACATATATCATGACAGCTATATTGCAGTGCGTCATTTTTAGGTGTCCTAATCCTATCCCAATCCATCGTATTTCCTGCATGGCTGTAATTTGGCCTTTGAACATAGCAAGTACATCTGCTAGTGGAAAAACTGAACCTTCTCTGTAAAGCATCCCAACATTCCAAGTGCTGATCATGGTCCTCAAAATGTTTACGGGAGTCGTCAACTTTAGATTTTATATTTGTCGTCATTCTTCAATACACTCTGTTTCATATCAATAGCACATTTCAAATTGATTTTTGTTACTTCAGTTTAGTCGATATACGTGGAATAACCTCTGGAAAGTTTATATATATTGGTTTGTAATTTTATGAAGTATCTTTCAACAAAAAGTTTGGCTTCGATAACGTACCGTTATAATTTTTTTAATTTTCTTTCAAAAATTCCAAAAGTTGTACGGTTTAAATTGTTTCATCGGAATAGCACATTTTTTAATAACTCGAGTAAAAATGTTAATTTTGAATGCTACTGTTACGAGTCTTTAAAATTGGAATAAATAAAAGCTATTTCAAGTTTAAAATGGTCGAACTATGACTTTAATATGGGGGAAATAAGGCCTTATGAAAGCTGTGGACTTTAATTTTCTATAATACGTTAACAATTTGTCATAAATTGACAGTTTCTTCTTAGTTTTATAAAAAACTAAAGAAAAACGAAGGAATAAAGAGAGATGGTGCAAAATAAACGTGAAATTCTACTGAAAATTTGATATTTTTGATCGACTTCTATTCGATAATACGGGTCAATGATGGCATTGAGATAAATTAGTCATTCAAATATGAGGTGATTTTTGTTGCTCTGGGTCTGAGCCAACATACTATCAAGAAAAAACGAGGTCCTTCCTATACACAGAAAGAAACTAGGTGGAATTTCTGTGGCAGGTATAATGAATATTATAAGGAAAACCAGTAGACATTTCCCGAGGCAAAATAATCATTATTTGCAGGTTCCCGATGGCAGAAACTTTCACTTCTTGGTTCTCCTGAAAGAGAAGAACTTAATAGACCATATGCATTCCCGAGGTGACCGCCTCATGGAATCGGAAAGTACAAAATATTGCGGTACAAAATTTAAGGTTATCTCCAGTTTATGTCTGTGTAAGAAATCTAACCTATTTTCTTTCTGTGTATGGGAAGGATCTCGTTTTTTCTTTATAGTATGTTGGCTTAGACTCACTGATCGCTGGTCGTTTTAAGCAAGGCATATCGACCAGGTAGTGTAATATGTTATTTCAAAATTTTCTTTATGTTGTTGGCGAAATTACAACAAAAGGGATTTGACACTTCATCGTTGCTATTTTTGATGGGATTGAATAATTTATTTATAATTTGCACAATTAAGCTTTTAAGCTTCCAAACAGTTGTAGTGTACATACAGTGACTGTCACTGAAATGCAACATGAAATAAAAAATGTAAACGTTGATAACTTGGAAACGAGGTAAAATTTTTTAATAAGCTAAAAAAATTTCTTTAAGTTGGCATACAAAAATATTCCGTTTTCAGTATCGTTATACTAAAATTTTACCTGAAAGTAAAAGTTGGCCTTTTTAAAGTGCGCGTTGAAAATGATGCACCACAATAATCGATTAATAATTTGCAAACTTTCAGAATGGTGGAATTATTGGCTCCCTATCGTTTTCAGCAGTTTTGTCAATAGAATAGAAAAAATGATATTCTTGACGTAATATTGGCATGATTGTAATTAATGTCCCTTTGTAGGCAATTTGGCTAGATTTTTTTTTAGTTTTTGAAGTTATATTCCAAAAAATTACCATGAAAATTCATTAAAATTCATTCATCAATTTAATGATATTTGGAAAGTCCTGTATCAGCCAGGCTTTCCCCATATTATACTAGTCTTTAACGGTGTTGCCTGATAGAGGTAAAAATGGGGCATAGAACAAAATTTTTTGCACTTTTCTTTGAAAATAGTTTTCAGAAATATTCTTAACCATATTTTGACAATGTTTGCTTTTATAAAAACAAAAATTTCAACACCATTTGTTCCATTCAAGCCCAAACAATACTACTTCTTACGAAGCGCTTTGATAGAGAGTTTATTTATTTAAACTCAGGGGTGTGTTGGCTTCTTCCACAAGTAAAATATGGATTTTACGCCAGATATGTTGATTTTCATCCGAAATATGAATTTTATACCACACAAAGCCCGCAAAAATACGACATATTTTGAAAACAAAAAAAACCCGTACCAAAAAAGAGTTGGAGTGATTCTATGAAACTCGTCGAAGGGAATAGTATTGTTTGGCAAATACAGGACTTCCCATATATCATTAGGTTGTTTGTACGTACTCTGGACATAACCCTTAATGATTTTTCATAGTCAGAAACTACACCATTTTCAACTGTAATTCAGAAAATATCAGTTGTAAGTCAGACATTTTATTTGAAATTCTGATGTTTTATTTGTAATTCAGACATTATATTTGGAATTCAGATATTTCATTTGAAATTCAGAAATTGTGTTTGAAATTCGGAACTCGTCAATTTAAATTCAGAAATTCCATTTTAAATTCAGATAATTCATTTTAATGTCAGAAAATTTCAATTGAAATTCATAAATTCCATTTGAAATTCAGAGTTTCCACTTTAAATTCAGAAAATATAAATTGAAATTCGGAACTTGAACTTTAAAATCAGAAAATATCAGTTGAAATTCAGAATATCGATTTTAAATTCAGAACACGTCAATTGAAATTCAGATATTACATTTGAAATTCAGAATATTTCAATTGAAATTTATAATTCAGAATATTAATAACAAAAAATTAAAATTAATTTCACATAATTCCTAAAAACATAGTGTCCATAGGATTTTTAGCCTTCGAATGTATGTATCCTATACGATTTGACAGATTTAAATATTTACATTCAGCTTAACAACATATTACATTTATTGTCCCACGTGTGATTGTGCAAAATGGAATTAAAAGAAAACTGTGCTATCTGCGTTTCTAAGATGACAAGAGGTGATGTACAATTGATACTGCCATGTAGACATTTGTTCCATGCCAAATGTATGGAAAACATTGAAAAGACATGTCCATTATGCCGAAGATCAATTGAGGGTAACAAATTTTTAAAAATATTAATAAGATAAATATAAAATATCATTTATTAAACCACAGGAATAGAAATGGTGCAAAGGAGAATATATCAGAGACACTCGGAGCAAGACAGAGTACGGATAATTGAGACGGCAACCAGAGGAGGTGATTGGAAAGAGCTTGCAGCATCTGGTTAAACGGAAATTCGAAGATCCAAAACCACGTGGTGGTACAAAACCACATATACTATCAGGAGCAGAAGTCGATTAAATAATGGAATGGGTTGAAGATAACCCGTGTATAACCCTTAAATCAATTAAGGAAAAAATATTCAATACCTTTCAAAAGATTTCTACAATTTCGAATACCATCCATGGAAAAGTTATTTCAATTAAACGTGAAGCAATGAATTCTCCGCAAAATGAACAAAAACTGTCAAAATATGTGCAAAAACTAAATGAATATATGTATTCGAGAGGGAAAGCAGGTAATTTTTATGGACGAAACCAATTTCAACCTTTTTTGCAAAAGGAGCAACGGATGGTCTCGCACTGGTACTAGGGCAGTGCAAATTCTCCCAACGTCCAGAGGTCCAAATGATCATTTCTTTGGAGCAATAGGTGCGGCATAATAAAAATTGGTCGACGCTGTGGAGCCCTCAGAGGAAACGATAGAAAAGAGTGGGTCCAGTCGGTTTTGTGGAAATGGGGAATCAATTGTTGAGAAAAAAACAACAACAACAGGGCGACGCCGACAATAAAGTCCAGCGTTGATCTGTTTGCCGGCATATATTTCAAATGAATTTGAATTTTTCGCCATTATGCCCAACAGTGCAAAAACGGCCAAAACGACACAAAACTATAAATAAAAAACAAGTAAAAAAGTATCAGTCGGCTTTGCCGACAGAGATATACCCTCAGCCTGTGCAAATTGAAAAACTTTTTTCACAAAAAAACCTATGTATTTAGGGGGTTTCAAAATTTTGGTCGTATGAACCGACAGAAATGTTGATTAGGATTAAAGTTCAAAAATTTTGCGGAAAAGGTACAAAAAGGAATGGACCGACATAGACCATAAGGCTGTCATTGGGGTTTTTACACCCTTCGGGCTGTTTTCTCAAGAAGTATGGACTTGCCCCTGAAACAACTTTTACCATCGTAATTGAGGCAGCGAATGTAAGTTGCTTCAACAAAAATCAAAGTGACAAATATAGTCCATATTCGATCCTGATCTATATCTGGTAGATATATTGAGATGTGCAAAGTATAGATTACATCGGTCACTCCCATCAAGAGTTATCGTGCGCACAATTTTTCCGAAAATTTTTGAACTTTTGTGGGGTAGGTACCTGAAGGAGTGGACCGATATGGCTTATCTACGAACTTAAAGTAAGTTTGGAAACAATATTACGAAGGCCAAATTTTGGCCGGAATCGGCATTTCCGTTCGAGAATTATCTTGCGCTTCCACCCATAAACATTGTGTCATAGGGTTTGTTTTTAAACTTTCAGGCTATTTTCTGAGGAAGTATGGATTTGCCCCTGATGAAACTTGTACCGTCGTAGTGGGGACAGTGAATACAAGATGTTACAACAAAAATCAAGGCGATTCGGGAGCAGGTCCTAAACTGAACTTTTCCGAAATTTTGTGTGGGAGGTACTCGAAGGTGTGGACCGATTGAGTCCATATTGGAACCTCATCTAAGTCTGGTAGAAATTTCATAAAGTGCAAAGTATGGACCAAATCGGTTACTCCCTTCAAGAGTTATCGTACGCACAAATTTTTCGAACATTTTCGAACTTTTGTGGGGGGAGGCACCGGAAGGAGTGGACCGATATAATCCATCTTTGAACTTGAACTAAGTTTGGACAAAATATTACGAAAGCCAAATTTTAGAACGAATCGGCTGATCCGTCCTAGAGTTATCTTGCGCTCCAACCACTGCACACGTGTCATAGGGTTTTTTTTTGTAACTTTCAGGCTATTTTCTCAGGAAGTGTGGACTTGCCCCTAATGAAGCTTACAGCATCGTAAAGAGGACAGCGAATAAAACTTGCGTAAACAAAAATCAAAGCGATTCGAGACCAGGTCCTAAACTGAACTTTTCCGAAATTTTGTGTGGGAGGTACCCGAAGGTGTGGACCGATTGAGTCCATATTGGAACCTCATCTAAGTTTGGTAGAAATTACACGATGATCAAAGTATGGACCAAATGGGTTATTTCCTACAAGAGTTATCGTGCGCACAAATTTTGCGACAATTTTTGAACATTTGTGGGGGATGTACCTGAAGGAGTGGACCTATATATCCCATCTTCGAACTCAAATCGAATCTGGACAAAATATTTCGATACCCAAAATTTGAACCGAATCGATTGATCCGTTCGAGAGTTATCGTGCGCACCAGCCAGCCAGACAGACAGACGGACGGACATTGCTAGATCTACTCAAAATTGTCTGAAACGGATATCGTACAAACATACTTGGGGTCTAAAACCATTATTTCGATGAGGCACATTTTGGTCGTATCAAAGTGTAAATACCCTCTTTAGCCCAAAGGCTGAGAGTATAATTATATGGGTAAAATAAAAACTTATGTTAAAGGGAATTTGGCCATTCCAACCGTGACACCACCAAACATCGGTCAGCAGAGGTTGCAATATTTGGAATCTGTAATAGACGAAGCTTTGTTAACGATTAGTGTAGGCGACTGCAGTCGCGCCATTCAACACTCCTCAACGATAGATTATATTACATTTGTTTTTAACCGTTAACACTATGTAATTACATAGTATATTGATTATTATTGATTATCATTGTTATGCATTCGTAATTTTCCGCCATTTTATTTACAATCCTATCATGTAGAGTTGGGCAATTTAGTTCCTGGAGCGGATCGATCTTTCTAGTTCCTTTTCCCAAAAGGAACTAGTTCCTTAATATAGTTCCATAGTTCCGGGAGCTATATAGTTTAATGAATCTTTCTTTTTCATCGTTCTTCCTGTTTCCTTCGTTCCAAATAGTTCCGAGAGTGAAGCAGTTTAACGAATCTTTCTCTTCCTTTTTGTTTTCATCTTTTGATGGATGAATTGAGTGTGGAATTAAAGGAAGAAAACGAACTATACACATGAAAGGAATTATATGCTCGACTGCAACTATATGATCTAAATGAACTATATAAATGCAAGAGTCGAATATAGTTCCAATAGTTCCTTGTCCGGAACTAGTTCCTTGGAACCACAACTCCGGAACCACACAACTCTACTATCATCACTTTAGTCGTTCGCTGGTTTTCTTGTTAATGTAAATAAAACTCAATACATTATTAAAAATATTTTTAATAGATTATTTTCTGAATTTCAATTTAATATTTCTGAATTTCAATTGAAAATTTCTGAATTTCAATTGACGTGTTCTGAATTTATATAGAATATCTGAATTTTAAATGGAATTCCTGAATTTCAAATGGAAATTCTGAATTTCAATAGAAAAATTCTGATTATCAAATGGAAATTCCGAATTTCAAATGGAATATCTGAATTTCCATTGCAATATTCTGAATTTCAAATGGATATTCTGAAATTCAAATAAAGTATTTTGAATTTGAAACGGAATATCTGAATTACAAATATAATTTCTAAATTTCAAATAAAGTATCCGAATTTCAAATGTAATTTGGGAATTACAATCGGTATTTTCCGAATTACAATTGAAAATGGTGTAGAAATTTGTAGCAAAATTGCCTACAAAAGGGACATTAATTACAATCATGCCAATATTACGTCAAGAATATCATTTTTTCTATCAGAATCATTGACAAAACTACTGAAAATGATAGGGAACCAATAATTCCACCGTTTTGATTACTAGAATTGCATATAAAGCAAAAAAAAAATTGGAAATTATTAATCGATTATTGTGGTGCATCATTTTCAATGCTCACATTAAAAAGGACCATTTTTTATTGTTCGGTAAAAATTTTGTATAACGGTACTGTTAACGGAATATTTTTGTATGCCATCTTAAAGACAACTTTTCAGCCTACGAAATTCTTTTTTGAATTGTTAAAAAATCTCAATTTGTTTCCAAGTTATCAACGTTAACACTTTTTATTTCAGGTTGCATCATTTTCAGTGACAGTCACAGTATATTATATTGCCCTTTAGCTAAAGAAATGAAAAGAATTTGTTTGAACACAAAATTTCATTCGGTTTAACCCTACGTTCCATCAGAACGGAAATGTACATGAGTACATCAATCAGAATGAACCATTTTAATTTTTGTGAAAGTGGTCTGTCTAACTAACTGGTGAAGAATTATTTATAAGTAGATTAAATTTCAAAATCAAAAATGAACATAACGTGTACTAACAAATGAAATGACAATAATCTGAATTATTTATTACATTCAATTGCGAAATTGTTTTTCCTTTGCTTAACAGCCGGTTACGTAAATGTGTCGATTAGTTAATACGTTTTTGTTTTCAATGTCCGAATGCTAGTCGTATTTTTCTACTGATAATGTTCGACCTTGGACATTCCATGAGCGACGAGTTTTAATCATTATTTTGGCTATTTTTAGCCGTTAGTCACACTGATACACATGGTTTGAATATCACACCACGTCGTCTTGTGTTTGTTAGACAAGCTTGTTTAAACGTCACAAAAACCTTTCATCGTGTCGGGTAATTGCGGTTGCAAAATAAACCGTTTTCTTTTTTGTATCTACCATCTGCTGAAGTGGCGAGATGTGATACAAATATTTAAATAAATAAAAAAATGTTTGGAAATGGTTATTTATTGTTATTTATTACTGTTTTCTAACCAAACTTTGGCATTGGCAATATTCATAATTCAATTGTACTCGATTCTTAGATTGTAGTTGGTGTAGTATTTCGCTTATTGGTTATGTATTGTGGTATATTTGTAATTTTTAATTAATTAATTCTATTTAATAAAAAATTTATTGTTTATTTTTCATTGTATTTTATTATAAGATATGATATATTTGTTTTTTTAATATCTAAACATTAAAAATAAATATAAACTTAAAATTACCCAGCAAAATTTCGATGTCAAAGATGCTATTCAAGCATGGGTGCAAGTGAAATGGAATGCCATTTTTAGCATCTTCACTTATTATTTTTACAAGAGCGTGACCCCCAAAGGATGCAAATCAGATCCTAAGCATGTCATCTTCACTATGTCGGTGGCATGGCATCTTAACCAATTCCTTAGAATAGCATTTTCACTTCCCTCTGGCATGTCATTTTCACCAATCCTTTGGCATGACATTTTCACGTCTTGGTAGGTAAATAAAAAATGCTGTATTGAAATATGATTTTCATAACAAACAAAACTCTTTGTTGATTTAAAGAAATTCATGAAGTAACTACGATTCAATTATCGTCAACAAGTTTACATCTAAAGCGGAGTACACACGATCAGTTTTGACTGTCGATTTTTTGGAATTATAGATTACTGTCTAACAGTCCAGCAACCACAAAATATTTTGTGGTTGCCTGATGACTGACAAAAGTGAGCGACCACACTGACAAGCAACCGATTATTTGAGCAAAACTGACAGTCAAACCTGATCGTGTACCCCGCTTAAAATTGAAGTTCAATCACCGCCACTGCAACGCAACAGAGTTTACTTCCTACGCTCTCAGCAACTAATTTTGTTTCATCTTACAAAAAGCTTTTTTATTATCTTCTCATCAGCAGTTCAGATTCTGACATGGACTCCTACTGCACTCCATTAAAAATTTGTATTTCGTGAATTACTTTCAGTTTATTATTTTATAACACAATTTTTGAAATTTATACTTTTTTTAGGGCCAAACCTATAGCCCTGCGTGTTGCGTGTGCGTTCAAAAATACAAAAAACAAAATATATGTATTTCTAGAGTAAGGGTGCTCACAATTGTATTTAAGAGAAATCTCCAATGTGGGTTTTCTCGAGTCTTCAAAAGTTTTTTTTTATATTTTTAGAACATTAACGTAATTTTAATTAGTTTCTAAAATAAATTGTTAACTTTTGCTTTTCAAAATAGTCAGGCTTAATCCCACAGCCGTTGTTTTAATATTTTATTATTTTCGCTGTACGCAAATGATCTTCCAAATCAATTAGTCAATAGCATGGTGGAATAAGAAGGTGTTATATCAAATCATAACAAACGTCAAATTTGGTCACAATAATATATCATTGTGAATTGCTTGTTTACATTTAGTATGTGTTTTTATTCACAATAATGAATTTTGACAACTAGTGTGATAACCAGCTGTTTTTGCCGCTGTACCTGTATTATTGGGCCATGGCCAATAGCAAAGCCATTATGTATGCTGATGACGTCCAACTTTATATAAGTTATCCAGTTAATAATATCAGTTATTGTGTTACTAAACTTAACGAAGACCTATCCAGAGTCTATAAGATGGCTACGGCTAATGGATTGTTGTTGAATCCGCAAAAATCAAAACTTTTAGTTATCTATAAAAACAAAAATGTTCGCGTAAGAAATGTTGATGTTTTCATAAATAATGAAAAGATCAACATTGTCCCAAATGCAAAAAAATTTTGGTGTTATTTTTAACAATATTCGTACACTGACTTGCGTTCCTTGTGGGTCACACACTCTTTTACCCCATTTAAAATACGATTTCTCCTTGCAAAAACGTTCTTGGTTCCAAGTCTCATTTACGGGTGCGAAGTTTTTGCAGGTTGTGATTCATCTTGTCGACGTAAATTAAATATGTATAACATTCAATAATATAATTCGATACGTATATGGGCTAAAAAGAATTGATCACTTGTCTCAATATGCAAAATCCCTCTATGGCACTCTTGTTAATATCAGATCCTTAATTTTTCTCCAAAAATTATAGTGAAAAAAATCTAAATATCTGTACGATAAATTTAAATTTAACAGATCTAATAGATGCAAACGTTTAGTTCCCGTCAGACCGCAAAGACACGTTACCGAACAACACTTTTTCGTTAATACCATACGTCTTATAATGCTCTACCACTGCTCCATTAAATTAAACTTTTTTATTCTGTACCTCACTAAAAATATTGTTTTATATAAATTAATTTGTGTTTTTATGCTTTTTATATTCATACTATTGTTCTTATTATTTGTTAAGAAGGATATTTCATATCTTATATAAATCTGCACTGTAATTATAAGATTTTTATCTCGTTCTGTTGCCTTTCACTCAATAAATAAATAAATAAATTCTAAATAAATAAATTCTAACGCATTCCTGAATTGCTTGTTTACCTTCTGTATGTGATTTTATTCACAATAATGCATTTTGAAAAATAGTGTGATAATCAGCTGTTTCCCCCGTTGTACCTATATTACACTGTACAACACAAAAAATTATTACAAGATAATTCGGCCAGGTTATGAAAGAGGGCCGAAAAAAAGAAGGCACGTGTATCGGCGTTTTGAAAGTTTACGTCGGGAAGTAACCTAAATAGGCATGGCAATTTCCGCCAATGTCTACAGGGTTTGAAATATTCGACATTAGATTCCTTGGAATCCTTGCATTTTAGGTATAAAGTGTCTTTGGCAATATTATTGACAATAATGCGGGGAATCTTTTTATGAAAAAAAATTAACCATCATGCGAGTAAGTAAACTCCTTTAAAATGTGATCGTATCAGATCAAAATATTCTACAAAATTATTTGTCATAAAATTTTACTATAGGTCCCCGAATACACCAAAACTCTAAATCGTACCTAAACGCCAGGCATCTGCCAAAAGTAAAGTCACGTTTTAGGGTTAATGTTGTACTTTATCTGAATTTATTAAGTTCTGTGCCACAAAACTTCATTCTAGATAGAAGACGCCAAAGACAAAAATATTCTCCATCAAATTTCAATATAAGTCGCCGAATAAATGAGATTTGTATTTACAAAATATACACCACTATGTGGAAAGGGTATTATAAGTTTGTTTTGGTAAAAATTCATATAACACCGCGAAATATTCGTCGGAGACCCCCAATGTGGTATACCAATCTTCATATCTCGGCGAGATAAAGCGATTTTGAGATGTGTGTCCGTCTGTCCATTATAAATTGTAATCAAACTCCAGGCCGCAATTATGGACCGATCGTCACGAAATTTGGTATGGCGATCTGTTTCACATCAGAATAGATCGCTATTTTAATTGGTGATGATCGTGAAATATTTAGCGGGTGAAATGGACCAAAAACATAATTTTTATCCGATTTTGTAGCGGCTCTGTAGGTCGCAATAATAGTCTGATTAACGCGAAATTTTAAATAAGGTTAGAGTATATGACAAAGAAGAAGCTTGCAATTTTAGATAATATTTAGAGGGTTAAATGGACCACAACTTTTGTGTGAAAATTGTTTAATATACAGTTTATATCTTTGGTACTGAAAGACACATTCCTTCCTCGTGAGTTATATTAGGAAGACGATCTCTTGACCTTTCCATTGATGTCAATTATGTTGATGTACGTGATCAGATAACAGAGTTAGAGCCTAATATATCCAGTTTTTTGTTTGTAGTGTAATCATAAACACGCTATTATAGCTCAATTGGTCGCAATTATAGCTCAATAGTCACGAAATGTTGCACGTGGTAAGAGTATACGTTGAAGAAAATGCCTATAATTTCGCATGATGATCTGATATTAATTAGTGGGTGAAATAGACCATTACTTTTGTAAGAAAAATATACAAATTTTATTTTGGTCCACTTTTTAATTCCTGGAGGGCATATACCGGCAAAGTATCCTACATATGGAAAAATAACTACTGACCTTTCCCCCTGATGCAAATTGCAATAACGTTTCTGCTACATAATGGGCCTACTGCCTAATATATTATGGGTTTTGTGTAGATAACCGTAATTTCCTCCCATGATACAAATTGTCTTTATCATGACAGATAAATTTTCAGTTCAATTGTCCAATTGGATTTTTATACAATATTGCAGCATGGGGTCGCCTCGCCTCCTATTTTATACCTCAGGATTTTGGGTAAAGGGATACATACAAAATACGACCAAAGATGTGTCTCATCGAAATAATGGTTTTAGACCCCAAGTGTGTTTGGAAGAAATCGTTTCAGACAATTTGGAGTCGATTTAGCCCTGTCCGTTCATCCGTCTCTCTTACTGTCTAGCTGGCTGGTGCGTACGATAACTCTCGAACTTATCTACCGATTCGAACCAAATTTTATACTTCGTAATATTTTGCCCAAACTTAGTTTTAGTTCGAATATAGGCTATATACAGTTAGTTAGACTAAAATAAAACCGTGGGACACGTCAATTGTCTACAATCGTTGATTAAAATGTTTGTTTTGTAATGTTACACTATAATTAGGCAGTTGTTCAACCGACAACGATGGACGTGTGATAAGTAGGGCTAGAATGTGGAAACAAGCTAGCAAGCTCGACTATAAGCGAGTTTTAGGGTTTCATAGTGGTGAGCGAGTAGTACTTTGTCGATTAAAGACAAACTACGTGTAGTGAAACGCTTCCTCGCCAGGCAGCAGTGTGAATGTCCAACGATAAACTAGTTGAAACATCTCTTTTATTTACATGGAGTGTATAACTATTGGAATTTCCATGAGCAAGAAACAGTAAGTAATTTCCTCACCGTCTGCGGGCCAACTGCCTAACGACGAATTAAACGATTCTTCTATCGCACATTAAGTCGATAATTTGTAGACAATTGACGTGCCCCACGGTTTTATTTTAGTCTAGTCTATGCATACGTTTATAATTCCAACGACTGTATCTTGTTACGCGCCGGCTATCCGCTGAATAAATTCAAAGCATAAAATCGAATAAAAATGTATGAAAAATATACGAGGTCGGTTTGGGCATGGTAAGATAACAAATTTGCCTGGCTAGCTCATCCAGGAGGTAAGTTCTCAACCCGTTATTCTTCAGCGCGCGAACATATTAAAATAAACATTCCATGCCACGGAAACCAAACGTTTATTAAAAAGTAGAGTTGATTTTAAATTATATTGCACAAGGTCAATTGTGAGTCATTGTTGTATCTTACCTGTGACCATTTGTGGTATGACGAGGTCTTATGTCATACCGAGGTACACTTGTCCCACCCTGTCACCTATGACATTGTATGTACCTTTAATTTAACAATGTCCCTTAATGTGACCTTCAAAATCTAAAAGCCTTGGTTACCCAACATTCCTTTTAAATGCGAAGTCAGTTTAGCATTTCATATTCATAACAAAATTCATTTTATTGAACATAATTCATAATAAGATTAGGAAAAATAATTAAATTTAAAATTTGAAAATTAAATGCATATTTGCATTAATTACTAAATTAATTAAACATAAAAAAATAGAAAAAAGGAAAAACTAAGAAAAAGGCTAAATGTCAAAATATTTTTTTTTGTTTATAACAAAAACCATTTTGTGCAATGGCACTAACCAAAAAGTCTATTAAAATAGCCTGATGATTGAGCTCAATAATCTAGCACTCGAAAAAATTACCCATTAAAAAATTATTTTTGCGTGAAGTCTAAAAATGTTTGCTGGGTTGTGTTCTAATATTTGACACTCATCTTCTTTTACAAAAACTCTAAACTATTCTTAAATGCTAACGGGATGTTATTTACAAAATAGGAATAAAAATATATGTATTTCTAATTATGTATGTATGTACATTGAAGGTCAGTAAGTACCGTTATGTACAGCAAAGCAAAATTCAATAAATTTGGGAAAAATCGAAGTATGTATTATATACATACAAATATTTCGGAATAGAACCGTTATTTATGACAATAAAAAAAATATATATATATAGAACAAAAATATTTTGCAAAAAATATGTCGAAAAAATCACATATGTTTAGATGTCTTAATTTTTTCAAGGTGTAATATTCTAATTGTTTTGGTTATGACTTAAATTTTCAGCAATTCACTACATTGTATTTTTATTTATACATCACCGCATAAATTGTTTGTGTGGTTATGTCTGGAGGCACCTTCATAGCTGGGAAGGATTGATCTTGCTGTTATCGAAGTCTGTTCCCCCTTCCTTAAATGGTTAGTGACGTCAAAAATTCCAGAATAATGCTTTTAATTGTTGTTGTAAATTCACTTCGCAATTTACCAATGTAAGGTCAGGAATGCCCTTTGCAAGATTTGGAATTTTCCAATTTTGTTGATGTCACTATGCATTAAAACACAAAATCAGTAAAAAAATCACTTTGGACAAACATGCATATTTTGCAATGCCTTACCTTGAAAATAATTCAAATTTATTGCAATAAATGCAAATTTATTTGTAAGGCTTGAGGTGTTTGCAAAATGTCACAATGTAATATTCACTTATTAATGTTCTTATTATTTGTAGATCTTCTTATTAGAATATCCCCTTTTAAGAGGTTATGTGACAAGCTTTAACATTTGTGCACACTTTGCTAAAATATTTATTTTCACTACGGTCGAAATATGATTTTTTTTTTGCTGTTGTGCTCCCTTTGCTGATTTTTAATAAATGATCACTGTGATGGCTTGATCGTGTTTCACATTTACACATACGTATGTGTGATAGTGAATGTAATTAGACTTACAGTGTTGCCACTAGGCCATCTTAATGTTTGACGTAGCGTGTGGCGTCAAACATGTTAAGGTCTACACACATTTGGTGCGCCACAATAAAATAAGGCGATCCGTTTCAAAACTGCTTCGTCTCTAGATCTATGATCGTAGAACGAACAGGCAGGATAGCCGAAAAAAAAACGTGTGGCTCGACCCACGAAGCCGGGCTCTACTAAAGTCAGAAATATGGCTATGCTATGCTCGAAGATCCGAAGCATGGTATTTACTTTGTAATTTCCTTTGAGGTCTTCAATGTCATATAGGGCATTACCTATTTTCTTCCGAATTCGGCATTTGACATATTTTGGATTAAATTTCGCATTAATAGCATTTTTAAAATCACTTTGTGAGTGATTTACCCTAAAAACTTCCTGTCCTTCAACAAAATTAATCGGTCTGACTCTAGTATTATAGGTCTTAGCAGCTTTCTCGTGAGCTAGGTCAAGATTCTTTCGAATTTTATCACGTATATTTTGTAGTCGGTCTGCATTCTGAACTATGGTATCATCGTTCAACATATTCAATTGATTTAAAATCGAATAAGTCGAACCATGTAAAATCATATTTTGACCAAATGCCGCAAAATAAGGTGAAGTCTGAATAGCAGAATGATAATCACTGCGTAGTACCGATAAAATTCTATAAATGTCTCTATCCCAATTTGTATGGTCAGAGTCATCTTTAAGGAAAAGTCTAATCTTCGAAATAATCTCTCTATTTGCTCTTTCGGAGGCATTCGCCTGCGGAGAGTAAAAACCTGTTGTTATGTGGGTAATTCCATAAAGGGATAGGAAATCTTGCATCTCTTTGGAGACAAACTGTCTACCATTGTCACTGTGGACATATTGTGGAACACCGAAAGTGCAAAAGAGCTCATTCTGGAAAAAGTCAATGACGTTTATAGAAGTAGCCGATCTCATAGGCTTCAGAAAAATAAATTTAGTAAGATGATCAACCACAATGAACAACTGACAATTTTTCGACTTACTACATGGGTAAGGACCCAAGAAGTCACAATATAACCTCTGAAAAGGTCTAAAAGTAATAAATTGTTCACCCATTGGTGGTCTAGAGATCCGATTATTCGGTTTAATCATCTTACAATCATCACACTTCCTGATAAAGTCTTTAACATCACGTGCCATCCGTGGCCAAAAGAATTTTTGTCTCAGTCTATAGAGTGTTTTGTGGTAACCTCCATGGCAACCTTCTTCATGAGCTTTATTAATAATGTCATGAGTCAAGGTCTGGGGTAGCCATATCCTCCAAAGACTCTCTTCGGTTTCTTCTCCATCACGAAATTTAACTCTTTTGTGGATCACATTATTAGAAACACGAAGGTCAGGTAATGATTCTTTATTTTCCAGAATGTTATTTTTCAATTTCGAATAATCAGGGCTGTCAAATTCGGGTGACGTGAGGTCTATGTCAGGTGGAGCTAAATGAAGGTCGAGTTCATCGACATCAAATCTTGATAAAGTATCTGGAACTACGTTTAACGTACCTTTCCTATGCTCCATCTTAAAATCAAAACCTTGGAGCTTGAGGCTCCATCTAGCAAGTCTACCAGAGAGGTCCTTTTGACTCATGAGCCATTTGAGGCTTGAGTGGTCGGTCACAATTTTGAAAGGAAGTCCTTCAATATAAGGTCTGAATCGCTGTACACAAGTGATGGCTGCTAGGCATTCAAGCTCTGTCACTGTATAATTGCGTTGAGCCTTATTCAGCTTTTGTGATACAAAAGCAATTGGGTGTTCTTTTCCGTCATCATCGACTTGATAGAGAACACCGCCTACCCCTACTCGTGACGCATCACACTGAACTATAAATTCTCTATTAAAGTCTGGCTGCGCCAGTACGGGGGCACTTGACAAGGCCGCTTTTAATTCAGAGAAAGAGTCAATGGCTTCTGGTGTGAGCTTAAAAGGTTTATTTGACTTTTGAAGGCAATCGGTGAGAGGTCCAGAAAGGTCAGAAAAATTATCGATGAAAGCACGATACCAATTAGCCATGCCAACAAAACGTCTAACTTGGCGTGGGGTCTTTGGAAGAGGAAAGTTAACAATAGCCTCGACTTTGTCAGGGTCAACTTTCAAAATTCCACCTCCTATCCTATAACCAAGATATTTTATCTCTCGTTGACAAAAGTTGCTCTTTTTCACATTAATTGTAAGGCCAGCTGATTTTAGGCACTGAGCTACTTCGGCTAATAAGGTCATATGGCTTTCAAAGTCAGGACTACATACGAGGAGGTCGTCTAAATAAATAAAGACTCGGTCTCTTATCCTTGAAGGTATAGTTTTGTCCATAAGACGGCTCATAGTCTGAGGTCCATTGCAAACACCGAAAGGCATTACTTTATATTGATAAAGAGGTCGCCCTGGTACTGCAAAGGCTGTCTTTTCTTTAGAGGCCTCAGACAATTTTATTTGAAAATAAGCGTCTTTAAGGTCTATCCCAGTTATATAATGAGTGTCTTGAAGACGACTCAATAAGCCGTTAATATGAGGAAGTGGGTAGGAATCCTTTTTAGTTAAGGAATTCAACTTCCTACAATCAAGACAAAGTCTTATTTTCCCAGGCTTCCTAACTGTAACTATGGGACTACACCAAGGAGAGTTTGATTCCTCTATTACACCGAGGTCTAAAAGTCGATCTAACTCCTCGTAAACTTCTGCTTGTCTAGGGGGCGAAAGGGGGTAATGCTTGGATTTGACAGGAGTTGCATCTCCAGTGTCAATATGATGCTCAATAAATTTTGTGCATCCAAGCCCTAACTTTTCGAAAGATGGGAAGTCTAAAATTCTGGTATCGAGTTCAAGTTTTTGTTCTGGGGTAAGGTCGTGAAATAAAGCGTCTTTATTTTCTTTTATCTCCAAACACGAAATGTCGGGTATAATCTTTGGAGCAAGAGCATAGGCTCTCCAAAAGTCCACTCCAAGATATCCCTCTTGAGATAATGTAGGGACAATATAAAAGACAATATTTTTCTTCACACCTTTAAATATCACTGGAAGTGAACAGAAACCAAGAACTTCATTCTTCGTACCATTTGCTGTTGAAATTTTAGATCTACATCTTTCCAATTTAATATTGTTTTTCTTTATAAAGTCTAAGCTACCCTTTCCTAAAACAGATACATTTGCCCCAGAGTCTAGCAAACATAGAAGGTCATAATCAAAAATTGTAATCCTGGCATATGGTCTACCATCATCAGAAGTCGATAAGAATGATGATTCGATAGCTTTTCTAAATATTTTTCTCTTTTTGTACCTTTCTCTGCATTTTAAGATCTGCCACGAAGGCTGAATTATTAATTTGTTAGTCCATTCTGGTAATTGATCGGAAGAGAAATGTCCCTGTAGAATATTTCCTTCCGAGGTAAAATTCGATTCGGGAATTAATTTTGGGAACGAGGGTCCCCGGGCCCCCCCCCGAAATGATTTTCGTTCCCATAGGATATTAGCTTATGTTACACATTTTTTTAATTTTTGAGTAAAATTTTAAAATGTTTTAGATTTTTAAAGAAATATGTAAAGTATTTGGGTCAACTACATTGGTTTACTTATTGAAAGTATGAAATAATGAAGAAATTAGGGTTTTGAGCAATTTTCTGCATAGTTGTTGGTAAGTTTTAAGGTGTTGTTTAAGCGTTTAATAGTAATTTTAAGCTGACTCTAAGTGTTGTTGAGTTCAGAACAAGATGTTTACTGTCTTGTATATCTTGTATAACAATATCTAGAAAAAACATTCTTGTGGTCCTTATTCTTTATTAGGTTTCAGATTTGCAAAAAAGAACTATACCAACCATTTTTATGATAAAACTTCTGTTCCACCGCAGTCTCGTTCGTTGAGATTATTAGAAACTAGTAAATGTCTATTGACAAAAAAGGATTTTTCTGTCGTACTTTTATGTTTTGTTCTACATTTCGAATGTTAATAAAACCAAGATTAATGAGCTTGAGGTCAATATTTATATTTTATTTATTGCATATTATTTCCAATATTTCGAAATTACATTGAATTTCAACTTCAGGGATTTTTTCTGTCGATTACACTGTGCAACATTTTGAATGTGATCTTGTGCAAACAATTCGAACTGATTTCTTGAAAGTACAGACCCAAACGACAAGAAACCTTAGTTGGGTTTTGTTGTGCGAGATCCAGCTCGGATTTTATGGCCCCATCTAAACATGGTTAAATATTGAGTTTTTAAAGAAATTCGGCGCTATATCTCTGAAACCAATGCGAATCTTCTTCTGACCTCTGAAGCAAATTTGTAGATAAGGACAAGAATAAAATATTTGGAGAAATAATGAACTCGAAAAACTGCATTTATTGCCTCAAATTTCAAAATATATGCAAAAATTCCACAATTTTTATACATTTCGAACCGTATCTCCACAACCGTTATTTTTTCTGAATATTTTCCTTTGGAAAAAATATTCCCTGGAATGTAATACACAACTCTTCAGAACATGTCATTGTTGTAAAATGCCTCTATGCTGTTGTTTTCAGTACATTTTTCAACGACGATTTAACAAAAATGTCAATAAAGTAGTGAAATCCGAAATGCGAGAATAGACTGTTGGCGTGAACTGTGTTTGAAATACGTGTTGTAAAAGATATGATGCAAAATACCGCTGAAACAACATGAAGTAAGCATTTTAGAGTTTCAGAATGGTTTATAGAATTGTTGAAAACTTTATTTGGAAGATTTTTGCAAAAGGTTACTTGGTTCAACTCCCAATAGTTTAGCCATACTGACCAGAATTTCAGCAGTTATGTAAAATTTTCTATATTTTATAGATTTTGATGCCGTAGATGGAGTTTTTCTTATGTGAGTTTTTCAGAAATAAGTTCTACTAGTACAGGGCTACAATATTGCTAAAGACAGCAAGGCCAAATTCCTATTCGTTTCTGAGATAAAGGCCTGATAAATGCAAAAACGTGTAGATTTAGCCCGGTTTAGATGAGGCCTTAAAATCCGAACTGGATCTGACAGGACAAAACCCTACTAGGGTTTTTGTAGTCTAAATATGTATTTTCAAAAAATTCATACTAGAAGTTGTTTGCATTTTCAGTGTTGCATAGTGTTACTCTTTGAATTGTATTTTGGGAATTATGGATGCACATTTGTAGAAATGTTCCTTTTTCCTGCTTTGACAAAGGACTTTGTGACGACAAACGAAATAAAAAAAAAACTGACCGGAAACAGATTCTCTTCTTCGTCGAAATCTCAACAAGAATCAGTCGGCTTTGCGGACAGGAATATGCCCTGAGTCTGTGTGAACTGAAATTTTCATCTATGGACAGATCGAATAGGGGCCACACAACCAAAATCCTTTAACCCAAAGCTATGTATTACGAGATTTTCAGAATTGTGTAGCCATTTTCGGACGTATGAACTTGGCGACAAAATGTGGATTATATCATTGATCACAAGTGTTGCGGAGAAGGTACCCTGTAGGAAATGTCAATAGTGAATCTATACTGACTTACTACTGACATTGTCAACAGTACTACTGACAAACTGTAGACAACTAATGTAATTTCCTATAGACATTTTGTATGAACGTGTCATTCGAAAGTCAGTACTGACAATGGAACTAGTATGTCAATAGTAAGTCAGTAGTTCCTGAGGAACCATGTGTTGACATTGGAGGTAGTGAGTCAGTATAGACATTGGAGGTAGTAAGTCAGTATAGACAATGGAGGTAGTGAGTCAGTATAGACATTGGAGGTAGTGAGTCAATAGTACCAGATTTTCAATACTAAATTTTTTAGCTTATTTCGAACTTTTCATAGATAAAACAGCTATATAGTACATTTAATAAGAAGATGAAGCTACACATTTGTTTAAATACTATATTTCATTAAAGAATAAAACAAATAATATTGTATTTTTATCTTTTTAAATGGCTAAGCCAAAGATTCCACATAAGTAAAAATTACAGCCTGTTTTATGTCGAAAGAAGAATGTGTGCGAATGAAACACGCCCAAACTTTAGTTTTCGAAATAATTTTACCTTTGCTTTTGCTTCAAAACAAAAAACAAATTTGAAAAACACACAAGAGTTTGGGAGTGTTTCATTCGCACACATTCTTCTTTCGACATACAGAAACAGGCTGTAAATAAAGACAATGTTTTCAAGGCTGCTTAAATATTTTAACTTATAAATAATAAAAAACGTTCTCGTTTTATTTTCTTGGCCAAGTCGCACCAATGACTTGTCTGCTTAAAATAGTTCTTCTTCTATTGCACTTAACGTTTTATCAGGCGATTCGCTGAATGTTGATATAACATCTAGGAATTGAAAAGAATAAACATGTATAAATAAACATGAATAAAAAATATGTCCTTAAATTTGCTTACCTATTGCAGCTGTATAAAATTGGAAAAATCTCACAATCGATTTTTGCCAAATAATTCTTCAACATTGTAATTCATTATTATGTTTAGTTGCATTCAGCATTTCCAGCGAGACGGGACAATATATACATCAGGCTCCACAATCTTCTCTAAAGGTTCCACATAATGTCTAATTGTCCAAATTTCACCACAAATGTTCTTAGTCGCCTCAGAATTCGTACTTTGCTATAGAATTGTTTATTTTTCACATGTCTTTTATATTTTCTTTTGCTCATACTTGTTATTGAAATTATATGCCTAAAGTTTTCACGATATTTTATTGATTTTTACAAAAACACTTTTTTCACCAACCGCAAAAATTATTTTACGCCAAACAATGAAGAAAATTAAAAAAAGGATGCTTCGTTGCTATCATCTGTCAATATACACAATGCTTCTTCTTATTAAGGTAAAGGTATCAATAGTTGACAACCTGGTGACAAAGTGTTGACTTTGTCACCATATTAGTAGACAAAGTGGCGACATGTCAACACATGACCCCACACTTCCTACAGGGTACGTGAAGAAATGGACCGGACCGACATAGTTCATTTTGGAAGTAGATTTAATTTTGGAAGTCATTCCTTTTAAAAGATTTTGCTCCCACCAGTCATTTCAGTTCGCCACAGAATATTTTTCAGTTTTTTTGTTAGGAAATATGGACTTGCCGACAAAAAACACAATACCGTTCTAAGCACAAGGAATACCTTCAGTAAACATTTCTAAACATCCTCAAACAGACCTTAAACTGCATTTAACAACTATTTTGATAGTTTTTGAAGGATGTACCGCAGTATAAGGTTCGAAAGTTGTCGTGCGCACCAGTCACTACACATGACGGCCGTAGGTGTTCTTTACAGCTTTCGGTCCATTTTCTCTGAAAGTATGGACTTGCCCCTGAAAAACTTGTACTGTAGTAATAGTGGCCCCGAGAACACTTGTTGCAAAAAAGGAAAGCGTTTCCAGAGAGGTATTTTTATAATTTATTAATTTATTTATATCATATTTTTACTTATAACTAAATTATTAGCAAAAAGCAGGGACGTACGCAGGATTTCATTTCGGGGGGGGCCCAACTTGGCCAAAAATCTTGAAAAATTCAAATGTTGTGTAGCGTTACGTTAAGCTATTTTAAGGGGTTATTGCCACTTATAAGTATCAGAAAAGCCATTTTCATGCATTTTTTATAAGAAATCTATTAAACCTTGAGTTACCTTCTAACTTTTTTTGTATAATCTTTCTGATGCCCGCCTATATAGCACTGTTTTTACTAAAGCAGTTTGCGGTACCCACTGTAGTTCGAAAAAGAATAAACCGATCAGCATATATTTTTGTGGGACCATTACGAACCTAATAATCGTGTCCATTATCGAAACGGAATTAAAAAAAAATCAATTTTTGAAAATTTTGAACAGTTAAAATCAAAATTTCGGTTTAAAAAAACCGACTCCGTCAGCAGTTTTTTTAAAGACTCTCTCGGTTAAGCACATGGTTTATGTGTATAATAGTCACAAAAAACATATAAAGACCGGAGCATCCGTTTTCGAGCTACAGTGGACACCGCTTTCAAAAGTGCCACTTCGAGGAAAAGACGCTTTTAGATTCTATGCTACATACAGAACACAATAAATGTTTCCCTTCGAAAGCTAATATCTCCGTAAATTTTTGTCCGATGGACAGGAAAATTTTGACACATATTCCATTCTACATGTTCGATTTTTCGAATTTTATATGAAATATTGGTACAAAGTATATAAATTCAATAGAAAGAATTCATAATATTTAGGATCTTAGCCTAATTTTTAAGAATATCGGCTGCCGTTGTCGTTGCTATGTTTCCAAATGAAAACATTAAGAAAAAATTAACAGTTTCGGAGATATGGTGCGAAGTCTATACAAAGTATATAATTTTTAGAAATATTATAAAATTTGAGGTAATAATTGTAGTTTTTCCAGTTCAATATTTGTCCAAGTATTTTATTCTGACCCTTATCTACAAATTTGCGTCAGAGGTCAGAAGAAGATTTGCATTGGTTTCAGGGACATATCCCCGTGTTGCTTTAAATAGTCGATAATTAACAATGTTTAGTGGGGGCCATAAAATCCAAGCTAGATCTGACTCAACAAAACGCAACTAGGGCTTTTGTACTTTGGGTCTGTACTTTCAAAAAATCCTCACTACAAATTGTTTGCACAAGATTACCTTAAAAATGCTGCATAGTGTTATTTACCGGAAGAGATAGAGTCTGATACCCCGGTTACACTTAACCGGATTAACCAAGTGGGTTTGGATTTCAAATGTCAATTCCATTACGCAAACGTCAAATAAATCCTCTCGAAGTGGGTTAACCCGGCATAAAACTATAGTGTAACCTGTACTATGATTCAGGATTAATTTTTTACTTTTAATATAATGTTAAACAAGAAGCATTATATTTTTTTTATTCTTAATTGTACGTTTAGTAGTTTTTGGACTCGATGACAAACACTTTGATGGACTTAGTTCTATATAGTTTTGACAAATAACAATCGATCCTTATTGAACCCCACTTAATTATTCGCTAATAGTAAGCTAATTCATTTTAGAAATGGATCTTATTTTGAGAGACACTCCTCTCGATAGTTACCGCGAAAAATAGGATATCGCTGTAAACAAGACTACAAAATGTCCAAAGGATCCTCGAACAATCTTTAAACTGCAGTTATGTTAGACTTGTATGAGTGACCTGAAGATGTTGTCCAAACATATTCTCTTGGAACTTGATGTACTTTTGGAAGTAATTTTGCGAGTGGACCGAGATAGTCCACATTAGGTTCGATTTTAGACCGAATCGGTTAGTCCATTCGACCATTTTATTGAAAATTGTTGAACTGTTGAACTGATATGACCTTGGGGACAACACATTACGAGATCCATAACTTGGACCAAATCGGTTGATCCGTTCGACAGTTATCATGAGTTTCAACCTGCCAGACAAACAGAGATACAGACAAATGGACGGTGGTAAGTACTTCCATCATCTCCAAACATATTTATGTGGAGTCTAAAATCATTATTTTGATGAGACCTATTTGCATCGTATTCTAGTGTATATAATCTCGTAACCTTAAAGTCTGAGGCTACAATTAAACGTCGGTGATGATAAGGAAAAAAAAAACAAGTCACGCACAAAAATGCATTTGTCTTCATTATTTTCTCATACTGTTTAGCAGCAAATTTGTCTAAAATAGAATAACAAAATTTTGGCGATGGCAGTAAAACAAATATCTAATTCGCTTTCAAGATGTAGTCCACGAAGGACCGACCCTTCATACATTGTATCCAATAGACATTTTTTCATATACTTCCATTCCACAGTGGTCCCACTTGTATGGGAAGGTGCGACAAAAATATTTATAATCGTCGGATCAATCTGATTTTTTCAGTATATGCTAAAAATAAGTAAAAAAATACTATAGCCAAAACATCATTAATATGGGTCCAGTTTTTCCTATAGCCCCCATGTAGCGGTACCGGTATTTTGAAGCTTTTGTCTACATTTTCGGCGTTAATTGGCTGTACTTTTTTATTTGGGGTTCCCAATGGTCAAAAACCTTCTGCGCCAAAAATTGTGGTCTAAGGTCCAGGTTTCGGTATAGCTCTCATATTACCCGTTTTCAGGTATCTTGAAGATATTATCAAAATTTTGGGCCCGAATTGGTTGTAATTTGCCATTTCGAGTTCTCAATGATCAAAAACCTTTTTTAGGACTTGGAAAAAAAACCCACAAGAAAGTATTATAAAAATGTGATTTCCAGCATTTTATGCGAATAAAGTGTAAAATTTTTTATGTAAAAGTAATTAGAAAACCTTGTACTACAACTTCCATTTCGAAAAAAATAATTTTATCCTTTCAATTTTGAGTTACTTGCCTTGTAAGAAGTCACAACCTTACGGATGTTTTTAAAGTTTCTAAGAGATTATACGCAAATGTCAACTTCTTCTGTATTGTTTTGTTAAATAGTGTTATAAATTACAAAAACAGTGCTGGAATACTAAAATATAATATGTTTAGAGAAAACTTGCTAAATTGTCGCAGAGATTTGCTGATACCGATTTTTGTCGCAGGTTGGGACCAGTGTGCATTCCCACAAAACTGAACTCGTTATTTTTGTTGTTACAGGATGAGTTTTAAGCCTCGAGAGCTCTACATAGTTCGAATATGACATTAACTTGGAGTATATTCATTAAGGAATTCGCATTTGATAGTGGAATGATATGACATGAAGAAGTAATTCAGATTTCATTGGAAGTTTCTCTCAAAAACAGCATACAAACAAAAAATTTTTAAATATTTTCTTACAAAACTTGTTAATGATGTACATTTTCTGTTCAGAAACTTAAGAAAATATAAGTTTTAATTTGAAATCTCCAAAAATACAAACATTTTTATGAGAAAAAAATATAATAACTAGTTACAGCAGCTTAACAAATTTTGTTCGACCAAACCATTTCGGGGGGGGCCCGGGCCCCCCGTGCCCCCCCCCCCCTGCGTACGTCCCTGGCAAAAAGGAAGTGAAGCCATGACTACTTAGGTCTTCAGATTACACTTATCCACTTATTTATTGTCAAGAGAGGTCTTAAACTGCACATCTCTGAACATTTTTGAAATACTCTGTGGAAGGTTACCGAAAGAATGGATTGATATTGTCCATCTTCGAATTTGATCAAAATTTGGACAAAATAAAACGAAGGCCAAATTTTGGACCGATCTGTTCGAGAATCATCGTGTCCTCCACCAAGACGGACGAACATAGCTAAGTTTTTCAAGATTTCTGAAACAGATTTCTTCCAAACATACTTTGGCCCTAAAACCATTTTTTCGATGAGGTTTATTTTGACTAAAGGCTGAGAGTATAAAAAATGTAGATTTGGAAACATTTTGTTCATGGATTTTTGCTAAAAGAATGTATACATTTATTGATCTTGGATGGGACGCCAGAATTTCATTTTAAACGAATTCAAGACTGGTTGCCAGAGTTTTCCTAGTTCCTGGTCAATGTATGAGAAGATCCACGATCGAAAACCAGAATTTCTATAAGAGAAGAGATTGGACGCCAAAATAGTCTATTTACATGCACGATTGGGCAATAGAATTCGTCATTTACATACCCGCGATTAGGTGCTGGAATTTCATGATTGATAGACTAACTATTGCTCAGAATATTTTTTTTATCAAGAAAACCACTATCGGCCTTCAGAAATTCTTTGTGATAAGATCTACCATTGGACACCAAAATATCTTTAGGGAAATAACGATAGTTGGTTTCTTTATGACAATAAAAACGATTGGACACCTGAACTTCCGACCATACCATGACCATACTCTGGAGTGGAAAATTGAAGCCTGAAACAAGGGGAAATTGGCCAAGAAATCTTACGCCATTTTAATTAAAAAATAGTAATGAAAATTATTTCATCAGTAAAATAAGCCTAAAATAAAGTTTAAATCATTGGTAAAAAAGAAATTTTGGCTAACATTAACTTTAAAAATTTTGGTCAGGTGGGCCCCCCCCGAAATGAAATCCTGGCTACGTCCCTGTCCCCGGTTAACTTCTCGCTCCGACGGAAGTTTAAATTATGTGTATTCGTACACTTAGGTGTGGTTAATCCCCTATTTCCACATTTGAAACAAAAAATATGTCTCGATTCATCAGGGCAGTAGATATAGCTATGCCCCATTTGAAGGCAATTCCAACATTTAATGCCAGAATAATCTCGCTTATTTTGAGGTCTGGTTACCCTCAAAGCTTCAATCTGTGGATCGGGTTCTTCATCAGAATCGTCGGAAATATTTTCAACCGAAATCTCATTAACATGTCTAGGTCGTGGTAAAGTAATTTGGGATTTATTTTCTTGAAGTACCTTTTCGGCCTTCCTAGCAATGTCTCTAAGCTCACTTAAATCCTTTGGGCTAGCTATGAATAGCATAATCTTAAGGTCAGTATTCACATTTTTCTTAATAATGTCTATTACTGAAGCATCAGGTAATGGTTGACCAAGTCGTTGGTTCATTTGGATTATTACTGAATGAAAGTCATCATAACTTTCTTTAGAATGTTGCTTACGAGTAGACATCCTTATAATTACCTCATGATCACTTTCAAGATTTCCAAATTCGCGGGTCATGGCAGCTTTGAGCTGAGGGTAGGTTAAACCTGGATTCTGTTTTGTGTACATCCAGTACCACTCATCAGCTTTTCCACTCAGGAAAACTTGAAAATTTGCCATTAAATGATCATATGGGCACTGAGACCTTTCGGTAAGGGTATCTATTTTAAATAAGAAGTCCGAAACACTACCTGTACCATTGTATGTGATATTCCAATCTTTAAGATTTTTCGAAAATCCAGAAGAAAAGTTTGAAGGTATGCTCGTATTTGGAGAAGGTAAGTCCCCATCAATTCTGTTCTCAGAAGTCGCTCTAGAACCCGTAGGTTGGCTTAATGTCTGTCGAATCGAGCTAATTTCTCTCCTAAATTCTTCCTGAGTTTCCCTCATAACTTCTCGGAAATATAAAAGGAGTGACTGTGAGTCAAGGCCCTGATTATCAGGTCGTTTTGTCAATGGTGGAGGAGGTCTACCAGATCCCTCGTTATTTTCTTCTGACGCCATATTTGGTGGATTAATTAAGTCTTCAGACGAATCAGTATCTTCTGACTCAATAGATAAAAATAATGATTTACCTCGGCCTCTAGTGGAAGTAGCAGAAGTATTTAAAATATTTTTAGAATTAGCTTTTGTACTGAAAAGTCCTGCACTACTAGTTCTATTGTAAATCTTAGTAGTTGGAGAACCTCTACCTCTGGTACTGGAAAATGGTGTATTTAGCGAACGATTACTTGATGTACTGGAAGTCGATCGTGTAACACGTTTGCTCATATTTCAAAAAAAAAATATGTCCGAAAATAACTTTAAATGTATTAAAGTTTTCAAATAAATCGAAAATATTTCATAAAATTTCAAGGAATGTTGAGTAACTATACTAATAAGTCTTCAGATCACACTCAAAAGAATTGCAAAGATACCGAAGTATACTGTCTATTCTATATGTCTTTGGCTCATCACTATCTCCCAAATGAAGAAATTAATTGATGACTCAAAGATAAATTAATTTATATTCAGAAATCTGCTGATCTATTTTTATTATTCTAATGCTTTAGCCTTATGTCCTAACATTGACCAGCGTCTATTGTCCAATATCTTATAAAAGACCAGACAAAAGTCTGAAGGAAAAGTCAAGACAAAATCGATTTACCTAGAAATGATTCCTTTATGCAACATAAACTGAACTACTCATAGTCGTCAGTCTGGACTCTAAATTCCTCATCAAAAGATAAAAAAGATCTAGGCATTTAAAAACAGAAATCTGAATACGCATCTATTTATTTCAATTTATGTCATTTTATAGTCAATTTTACCAAGTATATACAGGTCCCAGTAGAAAGGTCTTATAAAAATGACAAAAATATCCATAAATAGAAAAAGAACAAATATGTCACTAAAATGTTCCAATAGAAATCACCTGTATATGATTCAATTAGAACAATCGTTAATAAGATCCAATCAATGACTCAGAATTTTTAAATTTGTTCAAAAGAACTGATTTTTCGAAAAAGTTGCAAAAATAATTTAAAATCAAAAGGTCAAAATACACAAAATGTATTGCGTTGGGCGCCATATATGTTACGCGCCGGCTATCCGCTGAATAAATTCAAAGCATAAAATCGAATAAAAATGTATGAAAAATATACGAGGTCGGTTTGGGCATGGTAAGATAACAAATTTGCCTGGCTAGCTCATCCAGGAGGTAAGTTCTCAACCCGTTATTCTTCAGCGCGCGAACATATTAAAATAAACATTCCATGCCACGGAAACCAAACGTTTATTAAAAAGTAGAGTTGATTTTAAATTATATTGCACAAGGTCAATTGTGAGTCATTGTTGTATCTTACCTGTGACCATTTGTGGTATGACGAGGTCTTATGTCATACCGAGGTACACTTGTCCCACCCTGTCACCTATGACATTGTATGTACCTTTAATTTAACAATGTCCCTTAATGTGACCTTCAAAATCTAAAAGCCTTGGTTACCCAACATTCCTTTTAAATGCGAAGTCAGTTTAGCATTTCATATTCATAACAAAATTCATTTTATTGAACATAATTCATAATAAGATTAGGAAAAATAATTAAATTTAAAATTTGAAAATTAAATGCATATTTGCATTAATTACTAAATTAATTAAACATAAAAAAATAGAAAAAAGGAAAAACTAAGAAAAAGGCTAAATGTCAAAATATTTTTTTTTTGTTTATAACAAAAACCATTTTGTGCAATGGCACTAACCAAAAAGTCTATTAAAATAGCCTCAATAATCTAGCACTCGAAAAAATTACCCATTAAAAAATTATTTTTGCGTGAAGTCTAAAAATGTTTGCTGGGTTGTGTTCTAATATTTGACACTCATCTTCTTTTACAAAAACTCTAAACTATTCTTAAATGCTAACGGGATGTTATTTACAAAATAGGAATAAAAATATATGTATTTCTAATTATGTATGTATGTACATTGAAGGTCAGTAAGTACCGTTATGTACAGCAAAGCAAAATTCAATAAATTTGGGAAAAATCGAAGTATGTATTATATACATACAAATATTTCGGAATAGAACCGTTATTTATGACAATAAAAAAAAATATATATATATAGAACAAAAATATTTTGCAAAAAATATGTCGAAAAAATCACATATGTTTAGATGTCTTAATTTTTTCAAGGTGTAATATTCTAATTGTTTTGGTTATGACTTAAATTTTCAGCAATTCACTACATTGTATTTTTATTTATACATCACCGCATAAATTGTTTGTGTGGTTATGTCTGGAGGCACCTTCATAGCTGGGAAGGATTGATCTTGCTGTTATCGAAGTCTGTTCCCCCTTCCTTAAATGGTTAGTGACGTCAAAAATTCCAGAATAATGCTTTTAATTGTTGTTGTAAATTCACTTCGCAATTTACCAATGTAAGGTCAGGAATGCCCTTTGCAAGATTTGGAATTTTCCAATTTTGTTGATGTCACTATGCATTAAAACACAAAATCAGTAAAAAAATCACTTTGGACAAACATGCATATTTTGCAATGCCTTACCTTGAAAATAATTCAAATTTATTGCAATAAATGCAAATTTATTTGTAAGGCTTGAGGTGTTTGCAAAATGTCACAATGTAATATTCACTTATTAATGTTCTTATTATTTGTAGATCTTCTTATTAGAATATCCCCTTTTAAGAGGTTATGTGACAAGCTTTAACATTTGTGCACACTTTGCTAAAATATTTATTTTCACTACGGTCGAAATATGATTTTTTTTTTGCTGTTGTGCTCCCTTTGCTGATTTTTAATAAATGATCACTGTGATGGCTTGATCGTGTTTCACATTTACACATACGTATGTGTGATAATGAATGTAATTAGACTTACAGTGTTGCCACTAGGCCATCTTAATGTTTGACGTAGCGTATGGCGTCAAACATGTTAAGGTCTACACACATTTGGTGCGCCACAATAAAATAAGGCGATCCGTTTCAAAACTGCTTCGTCTCTAGATCTATGATCGTAGAACGAACAGGCAGGATAGCCGAAAAAAAAACGTGTGGCTCGACCCACGAAGCCGGGCTCTACTAAAGTCAGAAATATGGCTATGCTATGCTCGAAGATCCGAAGCATGGTATTTACCTATGTAATTTCCTTTGAGGTCTTCAATGTCATATAGGGCATTACCTATTTTCTTCCGAATTCGGCATTTGACATATTTTGGATTAAATTTCGCATTAATAGCATTTTTAAAATCACTTTGTGAGTGATTTACCCTAAAAACTTCCTGTCCTTCAACAAAATTAATCGGTCTGACTCTAGTATTATAGGTCTTAGCAGCTTTCTCGTGAGCTAGGTCAAGATTCTTTCGAATTTTATCACGTATATTTTGTAGTCGGTCTGCATTCTGAACTATGGTATCATCGTTCAACATATTCAATTGATTTAAAATCGAATAAGTCGAACCATGTAAAATCATATTTTGACCAAATGCCGCAAAATAAGGTGAAGTCTGAATAGCAGAATGATAATCACTGCGTAGTACCGATAAAATTCTATAAATGTCGCTATCCCAATTTGTATGGTCAGAGTCATCTTTAAGGAAAAGTCTAATCTTCGAAATAATCTCTCTATTTGCTCTTTCGGAGGCATTCGCCTGCGGAGAGTAAAAACCTGTTGTTATGTGGGTAATTCCATAAAGGGATAGGAAATCTTGCATCTCTTTGGAGACAAACTGTCTACCATTGTCACTGTGGACATATTGTGGAACACCGAAAGTGCAAAAGAGCTCATTCTGGAAAAAGTCAATGACGTTTATAGAAGTAGCCGATCTCATAGGCTTCAGAAAAATAAATTTAGTAAGATGATCAACCACAATGAACAACTGACAATTTTTCGACTTACTACATGGGTAAGGACCCAAGAAGTCACAATATAACCTCTGAAAAGGTCTAAAAGTAATAAATTGTTCACCCATTGGTGGTCTAGAGATCCGATTATTCGGTTTAATCATCTTACAATCATCACACTTCCTGATAAAGTCTTTAACATCACGTGCCATCCGTGGCCAAAAGAATTTTTGTCTCAGTCTATAGAGTGTTTTGTGGTAACCTCCATGGCAACCTTCTTCATGAGCTTTATTAATAATGTCATGAGTCAAGGTCTGGGGTAGCCATATCCTCCAAAGACTCTCTTCGGTTTCTTCTCCATCACGAAATTTAACTCTTTTGTGGATCACATTATTAGAAACACGAAGGTCAGGTAATGATTCTTTATTTTCCAGAATGTTATTTTTCAATTTCGAATAATCAGGGCTGTCAAATTCGGGTGACGTGAGGTCTATGTCAGGTGGAGCTAAATGAAGGTCGAGTTCATCGACATCAAATCTTGATAAAGTATCTGGAACTACGTTTAACGTACCTTTCCTATGCTCCATCTTAAAATCAAAACCTTGGAGCTTGAGGCTCCATCTAGCAAGTCTACCAGAGAGGTCCTTTTGACTCATGAGCCATTTGAGGCTTGAGTGGTCGGTCACAATTTTGAAAGGAAGTCCTTCAATATAAGGTCTGAATCGCTGTACACAAGTGATGGCTGCTAGGCATTCAAGCTCTGTCACTGTATAATTGCGTTGAGCCTTATTCAGCTTTTGTGATACAAAAGCAATTGGGTGTTCTTTTCCGTCATCATCGACTTGATAGAGAACACCGCCTACCCCTACTCGTGACGCATCACACTGAACTATAAATTCTCTATTAAAGTCTGGCTGCGCCAGTACGGGGGCACTTGACAAGGCCGCTTTTAATTTAGAGAAAGAGTCAATGGCTTCTGGTGTGAGCTTAAAAGGTTTATTTGACTTTTGAAGGCAATCGGTGAGAGGTCCAGAAAGGTCAGAAAAATTATCGATGAAAGCACGATACCAATTAGCCATGCCAACAAAACGTCTAACTTGGCGTGGGGTCTTTGGAAGAGGAAAGTTAACAATAGCCTCGACTTTGTCAGGGTCAACTTTCAAAATTCCACCTCCTATCCTATAACCAAGATATTTTATCTCTCGTTGACAAAAGTTGCTCTTTTTCACATTAATTGTAAGGCCAGCTGATTTTAGGCACTGAGCTACTTCGGCTAATAAGGTCATATGGCTTTCAAAGTCAGGACTACATACGAGGAGGTCGTCTAAATAAATAAAGACTCGGTCTCTTATCCTTGAAGGTATAGTTTTGTCCATAAGACGGCTCATAGTCTGAGGTCCATTGCAAACACCGAAAGGCATTACTTTATATTGATAAAGAGGTCGCCCTGGTACTGCAAAGGCTGTCTTTTCTTTAGAGGCCTCAGACAATTTTATTTGAAAATAAGCGTCTTTAAGGTCTATCCCAGTTATATAATGAGTGTCTTGAAGACGACTCAATAAGCCGTTAATATGAGGAAGTGGGTAGGAATCCTTTTTAGTTAAGGAATTCAACTTCCTACAATCAAGACAAAGTCTTATTTTCCCAGGCTTCCTAACTGTAACTATGGGACTACACCAAGGAGAGTTTGATTCCTCTATTACACCGAGGTCTAAAAGTCGATCTAACTCCTCGTAAACTTCTGCTTGTCTAGGGGGCGAAAGGGGGTAATGCTTGGATTTGACAGGAGTTGCATCTCCAGTGTCAATATGATGCTCAATAAATTTTGTGCATCCAAGCCCTAACTTTTCGAAAGATGGGAAGTCTAAAATTCTGGTATCGAGTTCAAGTTTTTGTTCTGGGGTAAGGTCGTGAAATAAAGCGTCTTTATTTTCTTTTATCTCCAAACACGAAATGTCGGGTATAATCTTTGGAGCAAGAGCATAGGCTCTCCAAAAGTCCACTCCAAGATATCCCTCTTGAGATAATGTAGGGACAATATAAAAGACAATATTTTTCTTCACACCTTTAAATATCACTGGAAGTGAACAGAAACCAAGAACTTCATTCTTCGTACCATTTGCTGTTGAAATTTTAGATCTACATCTTTCCAATTTAATATTGTTTTTCTTTATAAAGTCTAAGCTACCCTTTCCTAAAACAGATACATTTGCCCCAGAGTCTAGCAAACATAGAAGGTCATAATCAAAAATTGTAATCCTGGCATATGGTCTACCATCATCAGAAGTCGATAAGAATGATGATTCGATAGCTTTTCTAAATATTTTTCTCTTTTTGTACCTTTCTCTGCATTTTAAGATCTGCCACGAAGGCTGAATTATTAATTTGTTAGTCCATTCTGGTAATTGATCGGAAGAGAAATGTCCCTGTAGAATATTTCCTTCCGAGGTAAAATTCGATTCGGGAATTAATTTTGGGAACGAGGGTCCCCGGGCCCCCCCCCGAAATGATTTTCGTTCCCATAGGATATTAGCTTATGTTACACATTTTTTTAATTTTTGAGTAAAATTTTAAAATGTTTTAGATTTTTAAAGAAATATGTAAAGTATTTGGGTCAACTACATTGGTTTACTTATTGAAAGTATGAAATAATGAAGAAATTAGGGTTTTGAGCAATTTTCTGCATAGTTGTTGGTAAGTTTTAAGGTGTTGTTTAAGCGTTTAATAGTAATTTTAAGCTGACTCTAAGTGTTGTTGAGTTCAGAACAAGATGTTTACTGTCTTGTATATCTTGTATAACAATATCTAGAAAAAACATTCTTGTGGTCCTTATTCTTTATTAGGTTTCAGATTTGCAAAAAAGAACTATACCAACCATTTTTATGATAAAACTTCTGTTCCACCGCAGTCTCGTTCGTTGAGATTATTAGAAACTAGTAAATGTCTATTGACAAAAAAGGATTTTTCTGTCGTACTTTTATGTTTTGTTCTACATTTCGAATGTTAATAAAACCAAGATTAATGAGCTTGAGGTCAATATTTATATTTTATTTATTGCATATTATTTCCAATATTTCGAAATTACATTGAATTTCAACTTCAGGGATTTTTTCTGTCGATTACACTGTGCAACATTTTGAATGTGATCTTGTGCAAACAATTCGAACTGATTTCTTGAAAGTACAGACCCAAACGACAAGAAACCTTAGTTGGGTTTTGTTGTGCGAGATCCAGCTCGGATTTTATGGCCCCATCTAAACATGGTTAAATATTGAGTTTTTAAAGAAATTCGGCGCTATATCTCTGAAACCAATGCGAATCTTCTTCTGACCTCTGAAGCAAATTTGTAGATAAGGACAAGAATAAAATATTTGGAGAAATAATGAACTCGAAAAACTGCATTTATTGCCTCAAATTTCAAAATATATGCAAAAATTCCACAATTTTTATACATTTCGAACCGTATCTCCACAACCGTTATTTTTTCTGAATATTTTCCTTTGGAAAAAATATTCCCTGGAATGTAATACACAACTCTTCAGAACATGTCATTGTTGTAAAATGCCTCTATGCTGTTGTTTTCAGTACATTTTTCAACGACGATTTAACAAAAATGTCAATAAAGTAGTGAAATCCGAAATGCGAGAATAGACTGTTGGCGTGAACTGTGTTTGAAATACGTGTTGTAAAAGATATGATGCAAAATACCGCTGAAACAACATGAAGTAAGCATTTTAGAGTTTCAGAATGGTTTATAGAATTGTTGAAAACTTTATTTGGAAGATTTTTGCAAAAGGTTACTTGGTTCAACTCCCAATAGTTTAGCCATACTGACCAGAATTTCAGCAGTTATGTAAAATTTTCTATATTTTATAGATTTTGATGCCGTAGATGGAGTTTTTCTTATGTGAGTTTTTCAGAAATAAGTTCTACTAGTACAGGGCTACAATATTGCTAAAGACAGCAAGGCCAAATTCCTATTCGTTTCTGAGATAAAGGCCTGATAAATGCAAAAACGTGTAGATTTAGCCCGGTTTAGATGAGGCCTTAAAATCCGAACTGGATCTGACAGGACAAAACCCTACTAGGGTTTTTGTAGTCTAAATATGTATTTTCAAAAAATTCATACTAGAAGTTGTTTGCATTTTCAGTGTTGCATAGTGTTACTCTTTGAATTGTATTTTGGGAATTATGGATGCACATTTGTAGAAATGTTCCTTTTTCCTGCTTTGACAAAGGACTTTGTGACGACAAACGAAATAAAAAAAAAACTGACCGGAAACAGATTCTCTTCTTCGTCGAAATCTCAACAAGAATCAGTCGGCTTTGCGGACAGGAATATGCCCTGAGTCTGTGTGAACTGAAATTTTCATCTATGGACAGATCGAATAGGGGCCACACAACCAAAATCCTTTAACCCAAAGCTATGTATTACGAGATTTTCAGAATTGTGTAGCCATTTTCGGACGTATGAACTTGGCGACAAAATGTGGATTATATCATTGATCACAAGTGTTGCGGAGAAGGTACCCTGTAGGAAATGTCAATAGTGAATCTATACTGACTTACTACTGACATTGTCAACAGTACTACTGACAAACTGTAGACAACTAATGTAATTTCCTATAGACATTTTGTATGAACGTGTCATTCGAAAGTCAGTACTGACAATGGAACTAGTATGTCAATAGTAAGTCAGTAGTTCCTGAGGAACCATGTGTTGACATTGGAGGTAGTGAGTCAGTATAGACATTGGAGGTAGTAAGTCAGTATAGACAATGGAGGTAGTGAGTCAGTATAGACATTGGAGGTAGTGAGTCAATAGTACCAGATTTTCAATACTAAATTTTTTAGCTTATTTCGAACTTTTCATAGATAAAACAGCTATATAGTACATTTAATAAGAAGATGAAGCTACACATTTGTTTAAATACTATATTTCATTAAAGAATAAAACAAATAATATTGTATTTTTATCTTTTTAAATGGCTAAGCCAAAGATTCCACATAAGTAAAAATTACAGCCTGTTTTATGTCGAAAGAAGAATGTGTGCGAATGAAACACGCCCAAACTTTAGTTTTCGAAATAATTTTACCTTTGCTTTTGCTTCAAAACAAAAAACAAATTTGAAAAACACACAAGAGTTTGGGAGTGTTTCATTCGCACACATTCTTCTTTCGACATACAGAAACAGGCTGTAAATAAAGACAATGTTTTCAAGGCTGCTTAAATATTTTAACTTATAAATAATAAAAAACGTTCTCGTTTTATTTTCTTGGCCAAGTCGCACCAATGACTTGTCTGCTTAAAATAGTTCTTCTTCTATTGCACTTAACGTTTTATCAGGCGATTCGCTGAATGTTGATATAACATCTAGGAATTGAAAAGAATAAACATGTATAAATAAACATGAATAAAAAATATGTCCTTAAATTTGCTTACCTATTGCAGCTGTATAAAATTGGAAAAATCTCACAATCGATTTTTGCCAAATAATTCTTCAACATTGTAATTCATTATTATGTTTAGTTGCATTCAGCATTTCCAGCGAGACGGGACAATATATACATCAGGCTCCACAATCTTCTCTAAAGGTTCCACATAATGTCTAATTGTCCAAATTTCACCACAAATGTTCTTAGTCGCCTCAGAATTCGTACTTTGCTATAGAATTGTTTATTTTTCACATGTCTTTTATATTTTCTTTTGCTCATACTTGTTATTGAAATTATATGCCTAAAGTTTTCACGATATTTTATTGATTTTTACAAAAACACTTTTTTCACCAACCGCAAAAATTATTTTACGCCAAACAATGAAGAAAATTAAAAAAAGGATGCTTCGTTGCTATCATCTGTCAATATACACAATGCTTCTTCTTATTAAGGTAAAGGTATCAATAGTTGACAACCTGGTGACAAAGTGTTGACTTTGTCACCATATTAGTAGACAAAGTGGCGACATGTCAACACATGACCCCACACTTCCTACAGGGTACGTGAAGAAATGGACCGGACCGACATAGTTCATTTTGGAAGTAGATTTAATTTTGGAAGTCATTCCTTTTAAAAGATTTTGCTCCCACCAGTCATTTCAGTTCGCCACAGAATATTTTTCAGTTTTTTTGTTAGGAAATATGGACTTGCCGACAAAAAACACAATACCGTTCTAAGCACAAGGAATACCTTCAGTAAACATTTCTAAACATCCTCAAACAGACCTTAAACTGCATTTAACAACTATTTTGATAGTTTTTGAAGGATGTACCGCAGTATAAGGTTCGAAAGTTGTCGTGCGCACCAGTCACTACACATGACGGCCGTAGGTGTTCTTTACAGCTTTCGGTCCATTTTCTCTGAAAGTATGGACTTGCCCCTGAAAAACTTGTACTGTAGTAATAGTGGCCCCGAGAACACTTGTTGCAAAAAAGGAAAGCGTTTCCAGAGAGGTATTTTTATAATTTATTAATTTATTTATATCATATTTTTACTTATAACTAAATTATTAGCAAAAAGCAGGGACGTACGCAGGATTTCATTTCGGGGGGGGCCCAACTTGGCCAAAAATCTTGAAAAATTCAAATGTTGTGTAGCGTTACGTTAAGCTATTTTAAGGGGTTATTGCCACTTATAAGTATCAGAAAAGCCATTTTCATGCATTTTTTATAAGAAATCTATTAAACCTTGAGTTACCTTCTAACTTTTTTTGTATAATCTTTCTGATGCCCGCCTATATAGCACTGTTTTTACTAAAGCAGTTTGCGGTACCCACTGTAGTTCGAAAAAGAATAAACCGATCAGCATATATTTTTGTGGGACCATTACGAACCTAATAATCGTGTCCATTATCGAAACGGAATTAAAAAAAAATCAATTTTTGAAAATTTTGAACAGTTAAAATCAAAATTTCGGTTTAAAAAAACCGACTCCGTCAGCAGTTTTTTTAAAGACTCTCTCGGTTAAGCACATGGTTTATGTGTATAATAGTCACAAAAAACATATAAAGACCGGAGCATCCGTTTTCGAGCTACAGTGGACACCGCTTTCAAAAGTGCCACTTCGAGGAAAAGACGCTTTTAGATTCTATGCTACATACAGAACACAATAATTGTTTCCCTTCGAAAGCTAATATCTCCGTAAATTTTTGTCCGATGGACAGGAAAATTTTGACACATATTCCATTCTACATGTTCGATTTTTCGAATTTTATATGAAATATTGGTACAAAGTATATAAATTCAATAGAAAGAATTCATAATATTTAGGATCTTAGCCTAATTTTTAAGAATATCGGCTGCCGTTGTCGTTGCTATGTTTCCAAATGAAAACATTAAGAAAAAATTAACAGTTTCGGAGATATGGTGCGAAGTCTATACAAAGTATATAATTTTTAGAAATATTATAAAATTTGAGGTAATAATTGTAGTTTTTCCAGTTCAATATTTGTCCAAGTATTTTATTCTGACCCTTATCTACAAATTTGCGTCAGAGGTCAGAAGAAGATTTGCATTGGTTTCAGGGACATATCCCCGTGTTGCTTTAAATAGTCGATAATTAACAATGTTTAGTGGGGGCCATAAAATCCAAGCTAGATCTGACTCAACAAAACGCAACTAGGGCTTTTGTACTTTGGGTCTGTACTTTCAAAAAATCCTCACTACAAATTGTTTGCACAAGATTACCTTAAAAATGCTGCATAGTGTTATTTACCGGAAGAGATAGAGTCTGATACCCCGGTTACACTTAACCGGATTAACCAAGTGGGTTTGGATTTCAAATGTCAATTCCATTACGCAAACGTCAAATAAATCCTCTCGAAGTGGGTTAACCCGGCATAAAACTATAGTGTAACCTGTACTATGATTCAGGATTATTTTTTTACTTTTAATATAATGTTAAACAAGAAGCATTATATTTTTTTTATTCTTAATTGTACGTTTAGTAGTTTTTGGACTCGATGACAAACACTTTGATGGACTTAGTTCTATATAGTTTTGACAAATAACAATCGATCCTTATTGAACCCCACTTAATTATTCGCTAATAGTAAGCTAATTCATTTTAGAAATGGATCTTATTTTGAGAGACACTCCTCTCGATAGTTACCGCGAAAAATAGGATATCGCTGTAAACAAGACTACAAAATGTCCAAAGGATCCTCGAACAATCTTTAAACTGCAGTTATGTTAGACTTGTATGAGTGACCTGAAGATGTTGTCCAAACATATTCTCTTGGAACTTGATGTACTTTTGGAAGTAATTTTGCGAGTGGACCGAGATAGTCCACATTAGGTTCGATTTTAGACCGAATCGGTTAGTCCATTCGACCATTTTATTGAAAATTGTTGAACTGTTGAACTGATATGACCTTGGGGACAACACATTACGAGATCCATAACTTGGACCAAATCGGTTGATCCGTTCGACAGTTATCATGAGTTTCAACCTGCCAGACAAACAGAGATACAGACAAATGGACGGTGGTAAGTACTTCCATCATCTCCAAACATATTTATGTGGAGTCTAAAATCATTATTTTGATGAGACCTATTTGCATCGTATTCTAGTGTATATAATCTCGTAACCTTAAAGTCTGAGGCTACAATTAAACGTCGGTGATGATAAGGAAAAAAAAAAACAAGTCACGCACAAAAATGCATTTGTCTTCATTATTTTCTCATACTGTTTAGCAGCAAATTTGTCTAAAATAGAATAACAAAATTTTGGCGATGGCAGTAAAACAAATATCTAATTCGCTTTCAAGATGTAGTCCACGAAGGACCGACCCTTCATACATTGTATCCAATAGACATTTTTTCATATACTTCCATTCCACAGTGGTCCCACTTGTATGGGAAGGTGCGACAAAAATATTTATAATCGTCGGATCAATCTGATTTTTTCAGTATATGCTAAAAATAAGTAAAAAAATACTATAGCCAAAACATCATTAATATGGGTCCAGTTTTTCCTATAGCCCCCATGTAGCGGTACCGGTATTTTGAAGCTTTTGTCTACATTTTCGGCGTTAATTGGCTGTACTTTTTTATTTGGGGTTCCCAATGGTCAAAAACCTTCTGCGCCAAAAATTGTGGTCTAAGGTCCAGGTTTCGGTATAGCTCTCATATTACCCGTTTTCAGGTATCTTGAAGATATTATCAAAATTTTGGGCCCGAATTGGTTGTAATTTGCCATTTCGAGTTCTCAATGATCAAAAACCTTTTTTAGGACTTGGAAAAAAAACCCACAAGAAAGTATTATAAAAATGTGATTTCCAGCATTTTATGCGAATAAAGTGTAAAATTTTTTATGTAAAAGTAATTAGAAAACCTTGTACTACAACTTCCATTTCGAAAAAAATAATTTTATCCTTTCAATTTTGAGTTACTTGCCTTGTAAGAAGTCACAACCTTACGGATGTTTTTAAAGTTTCTAAGAGATTATACGCAAATGTCAACTTCTTCTGTATTGTTTTGTTAAATAGTGTTATAAATTACAAAAACAGTGCTGGAATACTAAAATATAATATGTTTAGAGAAAACTTGCTAAATTGTCGCAGAGATTTGCTGATACCGATTTTTGTCGCAGGTTGGGACCAGTGTGCATTCCCACAAAACTGAACTCGTTATTTTTGTTGTTACAGGATGAGTTTTAAGCCTCGAGAGCTCTACATAGTTCGAATATGACATTAACTTGGAGTATATTCATTAAGGAATTCGCATTTGATAGTGGAATGATATGACATGAAGAAGTAATTCAGATTTCATTGGAAGTTTCTCTCAAAAACAGCATACAAACAAAAAATTTTTAAATATTTTCTTACAAAACTTGTTAATGATGTACATTTTCTGTTCAGAAACTTAAGAAAATATAAGTTTTAATTTGAAATCTCCAAAAATACAAACATTTTTATGAGAAAAAAATATAATAACTAGTTACAGCAGCTTAACAAATTTTGTTCGACCAAACCATTTCGGGGGGGGCCCGGGCCCCCCGTGCCCCCCCCCCCCTGCGTACGTCCCTGGCAAAAAGGAAGTGAAGCCATGACTACTTAGGTCTTCAGATTACACTTATCCACTTATTTATTGTCAAGAGAGGTCTTAAACTGCACATCTCTGAACATTTTTGAAATACTCTGTGGAAGGTTACCGAAAGAATGGATTGATATTGTCCATCTTCGAATTTGATCAAAATTTGGACAAAATAAAACGAAGGCCAAATTTTGGACCGATCTGTTCGAGAATCATCGTGTCCTCCACCAAGACGGACGAACATAGCTAAGTTTTTCAAGATTTCTGAAACAGATTTCTTCCAAACATACTTTGGCCCTAAAACCATTTTTTCGATGAGGTTTATTTTGACTAAAGGCTGAGAGTATAAAAAATGTAGATTTGGAAACATTTTGTTCATGGATTTTTGCTAAAAGAATGTATACATTTATTGATCTTGGATGGGACGCCAGAATTTCATTTTAAACGAATTCAAGACTGGTTGCCAGAGTTTTCCTAGTTCCTGGTCAATGTATGAGAAGATCCACGATCGAAAACCAGAATTTCTATAAGAGAAGAGATTGGACGCCAAAATAGTCTATTTACATGCACGATTGGGCAATAGAATTCGTCATTTACATACCCGCGATTAGGTGCTGGAATTTCATGATTGATAGACTAACTATTGCTCAGAATATTTTTTTTATCAAGAAAACCACTATCGGCCTTCAGAAATTCTTTGTGATAAGATCTACCATTGGACACCAAAATATCTTTAGGGAAATAACGATAGTTGGTTTCTTTATGACAATAAAAACGATTGGACACCTGAACTTCCGACCATACCATGACCATACTCTGGAGTGGAAAATTGAAGCCTGAAACAAGGGGAAATTGGCCAAGAAATCTTACGCCATTTTAATTAAAAAATAGTAATGAAAATTATTTCATCAGTAAAATAAGCCTAAAATAAAGTTTAAATCATTGGTAAAAAAGAAATTTTGGCTAACATTAACTTTAAAAATTTTGGTCAGGTGGGCCCCCCCCGAAATGAAATCCTGGCTACGTCCCTGTCCCCGGTTAACTTCTCGCTCCGACGGAAGTTTAAATTATGTGTATTCGTACACTTAGGTGTGGTTAATCCCCTATTTCCACATTTGAAACAAAAAATATGTCTCGATTCATCAGGGCAGTAGATATAGCTATGCCCCATTTGAAGGCAATTCCAACATTTAATGCCAGAATAATCTCGCTTATTTTGAGGTCTGGTTACCCTCAAAGCTTCAATCTGTGGATCGGGTTCTTCATCAGAATCGTCGGAAATATTTTCAACCGAAATCTCATTAACATGTCTAGGTCGTGGTAAAGTAATTTGGGATTTATTTTCTTGAAGTACCTTTTCGGCCTTCCTAGCAATGTCTCTAAGCTCACTTAAATCCTTTGGGCTAGCTATGAATAGCATAATCTTACGGTCAGTATTCACATTTTTCTTAATAATGTCTATTACTGAAGCATCAGGTAATGGTTGACCAAGTCGTTGGTTCATTTGGACTATTACTGAATGAAAGTCATCATAACTTTCTTTAGAATGTTGCTTACGAGTAGACATCCTTATAATTACCTCATGATCACTTTCAAGATTTCCAAATTCGCGGGTCATGGCAGCTTTGAGCTGAGGGTAGGTTAAACCTGGATTCTGTTTTGTGTACATCCAGTACCACTCATCAGCTTTTCCACTCAGGAAAACTTGAAAATTTGCCATTAAATGATCATATGGGCACTGAGACCTTTCGGTAAGGGTATCTATTTTAAATAAGAAGTCCGAAACACTACCTGTACCATTGTATGTGATATTCCAATCTTTAAGATTTTTCGAAAATCCAGAAGAAAAGTTTGAAGGTATGCTCGTATTTGGAGAAGGTAAGTCCCCATCAATTCTGTTCTCAGAAGTCGCTCTAGAACCCGTAGGTTGGCTTAATGTCTGTCGAATCGAGCTAATTTCTCTCCTAAATTCTTCCTGAGTTTCCCTCATAACTTCTCGGAAATATAAAAGGAGTGACTGTGAGTCAAGGCCCTGATTATCAGGTCGTTTTGTCAATGGTGGAGGAGGTCTACCAGATCCCTCGTTATTTTCTTCTGACGCCATATTTGGTGGATTAATTAAGTCTTCAGACGAATCAGTATCTTCTGACTCAATAGATAAAAATAATGATTTACCTCGGCCTCTAGTGGAAGTAGCAGAAGTATTTAAAATATTTTTAGAATTAGCTTTTGTACTGAAAAGTCCTGCACTACTAGTTCTATTGTAAATCTTAGTAGTTGGAGAACCTCTACCTCTGGTACTGGAAAATGGTGTATTTAGCGAACGATTACTTGATGTACTGGAAGTCGATCGTGTAACACGTTTGCTCATATTTCAAAAAAAAAATATGTCCGAAAATAACTTCAAATGTATTAAAGTTTTCAAATAAATCGAAAATATTTCATAAAATTTCAAGGAATGTTGAGTAACTATACTAATAAGTCTTCAGATCACACTCAAAAGAATTGCAAAGATACCGAAGTATACTGTCTATTCTATATGTCTTTGGCTCATCACTATCTCCCAAATGAAGAAATTAATTGATGACTCAAAGATAAATTAATTTATATTCAGAAATCTGCTGATCTATTTTTATTATTCTAATGCTTTAGCCTTATGTCCTAACATTGACCAGCGTCTATTGTCCAATATCTTATAAAAGACCAGACAAAAGTCTGAAGGAAAAGTCAAGACAAAATCGATTTACCTAGAAATGATTCCTTTATGCAACATAAACTGAACTACTCATAGTCGTCAGTCTGGACTCTAAATTCCTCATCAAAAGATAAAAAAGATCTAGGCATTTAAAAACAGAAATCTGAATACGCATCTATTTATTTCAATTTATGTCATTTTATAGTCAATTTTACCAAGTATATACAGGTCCCAGTAGAAAGGTCTTATAAAAATGACAAAAATATCCATAAATAGAAAAAGAACAAATATGTCACTAAAATGTTCCAATAGAAATCACCTGTATATGATTCAATTAGAACAATCGTTAATAAGATCCAATCAATGACTCAGAATTTTTAAATTTGTTCAAAAGAACTGATTTTTCGAAAAAGTTGCAAAAATAATTTAAAATCAAAAGGTCAAAATACACAAAATGTATTGCGTTGGGCGCCATATATGTTACGCGCCGGCTATCCGCTGAATAAATTCAAAGCATAAAATCGAATAAAAATGTATGAAAAATATACGAGGTCGGTTTGGGCATGGTAAGATAACAAATTTGCCTGGCTAGCTCATCCAGGAGGTAAGTTCTCAACCCGTTATTCTTCAGCGCGCGAACATATTAAAATAAACATTCCATGCCACGGAAACCAAACGTTTATTAAAAAGTAGAGTTGATTTTAAATTATATTGCACAAGGTCAATTGTGAGTCATTGTTGTATCTTACCTGTGACCATTTGTGGTATGACGAGGTCTTATGTCATACCGAGGTACACTTGTCCCACCCTGTCACCTATGACATTGTATGTACCTTTAATTTAACAATGTCCCTTAATGTGACCTTCAAAATCTAAAAGCCTTGGTTACCCAACATTCCTTTTAAATGCGAAGTCAGTTTAGCATTTCATATTCATAACAAAATTCATTTTATTGAACATAATTCATAATAAGATTAGGAAAAATAATTAAATTTAAAATTTGAAAATTAAATGCATATTTGCATTAATTACTAAATTAATTAAACATAAAAAAATAGAAAAAAGGAAAAACTAAGAAAAAGGCTAAATGTCAAAATATTTTTTTTTGTTTATAACAAAAACCATTTTGTGCAATGGCACTAACCAAAAAGTCTATTAAAATAGCCTGATGATTGAGCTCAATAATCTAGCACTCGAAAAAATTACCCATTAAAAAATTATTTTTGCGTGAAGTCTAAAAATGTTTGCTGGGTTGTGTTCTAATATTTGACACTCATCTTCTTTTACAAAAACTCTAAACTATTCTTAAATGCTAACGGGATGTTATTTACAAAATAGGAATAAAAATATATGTATTTCTAATTATGTATGTATGTACATTGAAGGTCAGTAAGTACCGTTATGTACAGCAAAGCAAAATTCAATAAATTTGGGAAAAATCGAAGTATGTATTATATACATACAAATATTTCGGAATAGAACCGTTATTTATGACAATAAAAAAAAATATATATATATAGAACAAAAATATTTTGCAAAAAATATGTCGAAAAAATCACATATGTTTAGATGTCTTAATTTTTTCAAGGTGTAATATTCTAATTGTTTTGGTTATGACTTAAATTTTCAGCAATTCACTACATTGTATTTTTATTTATACATCACCGCATAAATTGTTTGTGTGGTTATGTCTGGAGGCACCTTCATAGCTGGGAAGGATTGATCTTGCTGTTATCGAAGTCTGTTCCCCCTTCCTTAAATGGTTAGTGACGTCAAAAATTCCAGAATAATGCTTTTAATTGTTGTTGTAAATTCACTTCGCAATTTACCAATGTAAGGTCAGGAATGCCCTTTGCAAGATTTGGAATTTTCCAATTTTGTTGATGTCACTATGCATTAAAACACAAAATCAGTAAAAAAAATCACTTTGGACAAACATGCATATTTTGCAATGCCTTACCTTGAAAATAATTCAAATTTATTGCAATAAATGCAAATTTATTTGTAAGGCTTGAGGTGTTTGCAAAATGTCACAATGTAATATTCACTTATTAATGTTCTTATTATTTGTAGATCTTCTTATTAGAATATCCCCTTTTAAGAGGTTATGTGACAAGCTTTAACATTTGTGCACACTTTGCTAAAATATTTATTTTCACTACGGTCGAAATATGATTTTTTTTTTGCTGTTGTGCTCCCTTTGCTGATTTTTAATAAATGATCACTGTGATGGCTTGATCGTGTTTCACATTTACACATACGTATGTGTGATAGTGAATGTAATTAGACTTACAGTGTTGCCACTAGGCCATCTTAATGTTTGACGTAGCGTATATCGTAGCGTATGGCGTCAAACATGTTAAGGTCTACACACATTTGGTGCGCCACAATAAAATAAGGCAATCCGTTTCAATCTATTTTATTATTTTTTGGTTTTTAGTACATTTATCTTAAACATTGCAATGTATGTTTAACATAAAACCGTTTAACTTAAAAAGTTTTTTTTACCTATTTTTATTTTCTAGTTTTTATTTCGCATTCTGTTTAATTGGTTTAGTGCTTCATTATTGCAAGGTTTCTTGCCCGTTAGTTTATTGCAGTCCAACTCCTCTATACGTAGTCCCTGCAAAGATCTTACTCTACTAAGAGCCACGTAGGCTTGACCTTCTTCAAACAGTTTCGCACCTAAGTATACGACTGCGTGATCCACAGTGCTGCCCTGCATTTTATGTATAGTAGAAGCCCATGATAGTATTAAAGGCAACATTCTTCTTTCAGCCGTCCCGTAATTGTACTTAGCTGGAAACTGTATAGCTTTCGGGTGTATAAGATGTACTGTGTAGTGCACTGTATTCTTCTTGTCAAGCAATTTAATTTGATACCCATATTGGTGGGATTGATAAAAAATTGTTATCAGCCATTTGGTAGCGGCGGCCATCTTACATTTCAATTTTGCATAGTAAATTGTATTCTACTTGTTGAGACCTTTCATTTGGTACCCATTATGAGGGGATTGATAAAACCTAAGTTATACGCCATTTTGTAGAGGCCGCCATCTTAGATTTTAACTTTATATAGTACATTGTATTCTACTGGTTGAGCACTTTCATTTGACACCCATATTGATGGGATTGATAAAATCCATCTTGGATTTCAATTTTTTATAGTATATTGTATTCTGCTTGTTGAGCCCTTTCATTTGATACCCATATTGATGGGATTGATAAAACCTACGTTATCCGCCATTTTGTAGCGGCCGCCATCTTGGATTAAAATTTTTTATAGTATATTGTATTCTGCTTGTTGAGCCCTTTCATTTGATACCCATATTGATGGGATTGATAAAACCTACGTTGTCCGCCATTTTGTAGCGGCCGCCATCTTGGATTTCAATTTTTTATAGTATATTGTATTCTGCTTCTTGAGCCCTTTCATTTGATACCCATATTAATGGGATTGATAAAACCTACGTTATCCGCCATTTTGTAGCGGCCGCCATCTTGAATTTATAACGATAATGAATAAATATAATTGTATTGTCACCAAAATCCAAAGTGTATACAAAATTTCAGATTAATCGGTTGACAGGAAGAGGGTGAAATTTGGATTACTAAATTTGACCCAAGAATAAATAATAAATAAAAAAACAAACGGGGTGAGCTAAATAAAACCATTTAAAAATATATTTTTGATATCACAATATATACCCACAATGAACTATTTTCGAAATAACCTGAAAAGCACAAAACTGCATTATCAAAAAGGAACCTAATTTTCAAAGACAATATGAAGACGATCAGGAGGAGCTAATCAATGTGAATTTTCCAATTTTCGAATATTTTGTAAAAATGTATAATTTATATAATTGTTCCACAACATCCAAGTAGGGACAAGGGAGGCTTCTCTTATATCAATGGATTCATATTAAATTATTGATTTTGTCAGAGCAGGAGTAGCTGCCATCATTATAGTATTTAGAACCATCCCGAAATCATGGATGTTGCGAAATATTTTCCATTGTATCGATTACAGACACTTTGCAGACAAAGATTTAGTTTTTTCATGTTTGTTGTTGTAAATATTTACTCAGTTATTCACTATCAAATACAAGAGTTTTTGCTGCATCAAATTTTAAAAAATTGTAGCAAAAACAAGTGAGCCAAGGCTATAGTCGGGTCAGGGCCGACTATGTGATACCCTACACCACTACCCCTGTTCATAAGCTTTTGACTAATAAAATTCAAAATATTAAAATTGGGATGGCTTAGCGCCTTTGCTCTGAATGTCTTCATTAACACAGGTCAATTTTTTTGAAACGCATTTAAGTGTATCGACAGTACAACCCAAATAAAAAATGGAAAAGTGGGATGTATGCCAACCATCAATAGGCTTCTTTCTCCGTTAGACCCCCATCAACCCCCAAAATTTCGTAAGGATCCGATCAAAATTTCGTAGTGTGATTGCACAAAAATGGAAAAAGGGATGCATTACCGACTATTGCGATATCTCTGTTGTTTGACCACCTATGAAAACCTACTTCACATCGTTGTAAAGGTGATATTTTCTACTTTCCTTGCCAGGTTTTGCTTTCGATATATGTACCTCCTACAGAAGAGAGATATTAACTTTGAAATAAAACGATGGTCTTTTTCCAAATATTTTTTTTTCACATTCCGACCCCTGAATAATATCCGACCATTATCAAAAATCAAAAGTATTTTCCTCTGTGGACCCCCAATAACACCCAAAATTTCGTGACGATCCAATTAATTGCGACCTGTACCGTGATTTCCAAAGAAGTGAAAAAATGGGATGTATTACCGACTATTGCGATATCTCCGTTATTTGGATACCTACGCCAACTTGCTTTACATCATCGTAATGATGGGATCTTCTACTTTCATAGCCAGGCTTTGCTTTTGGAAAGTCCCCAACCAAAGCTGTGATATTCGTCATTATAAGTAAAATCGCAAAAACGAAAAGTTGAGTTTTATTTGCGACTATTGTGATATCTTCGTTGTTTGATCACCTACGAGAACCTACTTTACATCATTAGAAAGGTGATATTTTCTACTTTTATTGTCAGGTTTTGCTTTTGGTATACCCCGTATAGAAGCTGAGATATTCGCTTTGGAAAAAAACGTTGTCTTTTTATCCACATAAGTTTTTTGCCCATTCCGACCCCTAAATATTATCCGACCATCACTCAATACAATAGGCTTCTTCAAATCAATAGGCTTCTTCCCCTCCGGGACCCCCACCAACATCCAAAATTTCGTGACGATCCGATCAAAATTGCGACCTGTAGCGTGATTACAAGGTTTAGATGGACAGACAGACGGACTGACGGACGGACACACATAGCCAGATCGACTCAGCTCGTCGAGACATTCATTTTGGTATATATAAGTATGGGTCTACGACCATTATTTCGATGCGTTACAAACTTTTTGGCCAAAACCAACTTATAATACCCTCCCCACATAGTGGTGTAGGGTATAAAAATTAACTTCATATTTGTTTAAATGTGAAATAAATTCGTATTAGTTATATAGCAATAAATTTAAAAAAAAATTAAATTTTTTAGTGTTTTTATGGGTTATATGCGCTTGTTCCATAAAGTGCATCTTGTAAACTTGGCCGAACTTGGGTTCGATAATTTTTTGGGGAATGAAATTGGACTCTCTCGATACTGGGTAACCACATTAGGGCTGCAAATATTTGCATCTTTTGATGACTGCACTTTTAAAATAAGGGATTTTGCATGAAATTCATACGAATTTAGTTGTGCATTAGGATGGGAGCTAAATAAAAATATGGACCTATCTTGAGAAATGTTTGCAAGGAGGTGTTCTACACCTGGAGACACTATAATACCATGTTATAGCTAAATATGTTATTAAATATGGGATAACAAGTAAAAATTTAACGATTCGGGGGTACCATAAAAGGGGCTACATCGAAACATAAATCCGTATTGAAAATGTTTTGTAAGAAGATTTTATACGCAGTGAGAACACGGAATGCAAAATTACAGCCAAGTTGGTTTAAAAATGTGGTCATGATATTCAAAATACCTTAAATTGGGAGTTACGGTTACATGAGGGCTATATCAAAACGTGCACCTATGTCCATATTTTTGGTGGAAATATTCTGTGACCACTAGGAACCCTAAGTACCAAATTACAGCTAATTTGCTACGAAATTGTGGCTTAAATCCTCAAAATACCTCAATGGTGTTATGTATTGCTTTATTACTTTTGGTATTGATGCTTCAGAAATGCTGCCATTGATTAGTTTTGTTATGACGGTTGTTAATATGTTTTAATTTTGTCTAAGATCTAATTTTGTCTATTTCCGGAATTTAATGTCTTTAAGATGTAATTTATTTCATTTTCAGTCGCTAGCTCCATATATATTGAATTATTAAGAGTATTTCCCGCATTTGTACTTAGTGTGACAATAGAGCAAGAGTGTGTGATTTTTAGCACATTTTCATTGAATTTGAGTGCGAAGTTTTGAGTTATATCAGTAAGAGATTCGTCTTTAAAATGACTTTTAATTGCACTTACATACATTCCAAAAAATCATAAGGTTAAAGCTTCTCATAGTCTTGTAACACATCACAAACCATCCCAATTATTGCTGCAAAAACATCACGGGGTAAGTGTATATGTATTGTCTATATTTTTATCTTTCTTCTGTGTGTTTCCACCATACGGAAGACGGAGTAACCTTGAGGAAATGAGTTTGGCGAAAACGATATAACCGATACATGAAATATCAATTTAGAATGTAAGTGTTGAAAACCAATTCAGAATGAAAGCAGTATATATGAATGAGTGGGAAATGAGAAAGCAAACATCAGAGAAGTTCCTTTAACGGATTAAACCAAGGTAGCATGTCCAATATTGTTCTTGTTCGTGATCAAGATGGACAACTTTTTCCGGTTAAACGCCAAAATGTTTCGTTTTTGTTTCTTTCCTACTATGAATATTGTTAAAATAAAATCTGTTTTTATACCCATTGTATAGGCAGATGCATGACAAAAATAGGAAAAAACGAAGCAGTAATAAGAGGGGAAACAGAAAATGTTTTTAAAGGAATATTTACCGAGAACCAAATAAAAAAACTATTTCTTCAGGGTTCTTGAAATGGGAAGATATTTCCCAAGCTACGTACCTTCATGCTGCTGGTCCAAGGGTTTTAAACACCTAAACAACTAGTTTTCCACATTTAAAGCCTGTGCTAGCAAAATTCAAATAAAATAAGGAATTATGTATTCAGCCCTTGACATAATGAAACACCAAGAAGATTTCACAAACGAAGGTCGAATTTGCGTGTTAACATTCGACGAAATTAAGGTAGTTGAATCATGCGAAAGTAATGCTACACAAGAAAGAAATGATGGAAATTACCACAATGAACAAATATTAAGTCGATGGTCAGACTTGCTAGATTTCTTTCATTTGAATTTCTCATTCTCAGCAAACGTTTTAAAGTCGAAATAAATTAAAAGTGAAAATCTAACAAGAAACATTAAAAATTACAAAACAAAAATTTAATACAAAACAAAAGGGAAAATACGCAATGTAAAGAATATAAGAATGACATCGAAATGGAGAAAAGAAGTGGTTAAACAACTTAAAGTTTCTGTTCAGAAATAACCCTACATATACAATGCTTGATCACCGGACTATATAGATCGAATAAAATAATCCAGGGTTTGGCGAGTGATTCTATGGGAGCTGCATGTCGAGTTTTAAACACCTATACAACAAAGGATATCCACTTCCAAGTGTTTCCACATAAGCCTGTGCTAGCTAAATTCAAATAAAACAACCCCTTGACATAATGAAGCTCCAAGAAGATTTTACAAACGAAGGTAGAATTTGCGTATTAGCATTCAACGAAATGAAGGTAGTGGAATCATGCGAACGCGATGCTGCACAAGACCTTGTGTTAAAACTGTAAATAACGCACATGTACGCACATGTGTAATGACCCGAGGATTGTACATTTCGTGGAAGCAAACTATATATTATGATTTTAGACATGAAATGGACAAGGTCATTTTGAGGGATAGTTAGTGGCATGTACACCCAAAATCAGGAATTATTTCCGCGGGTATAATATTGTTACGGAACATTCCCCGATACGATTTGTACTAAATAAAACAGGGTTCGTTTCAGATTACGTTTCTACAATGCTTTATTTACTTTATTACTGTTTAGGTGAGGAAATCCATAGGTATTTACAACGATAGCTCAGGATACCGTTTGATGAGCAGTGGAGGGAGAAAAGAACAAGAAAATAAAACACAAGCAGTATCAGTTTAAATATTAAATAATATGCTGGTTTATTGGTGATGTTTATTTATTTTCTCATACAACAAAGATTACCAATTGTAATCTGGAGTGGCGACAGAAGCTGGTTAGTATTAACGCGAGACGGTTGGTTAATACGCGACAAGTTAACTATTCAACGGTTGATCGACAAGTGAATGCAGAGGTTCTTGCAATCGCAGAGGATTGCAGTGATCTCAGAGGATCTTAGTCGATTTATACTACTACAATTACATATTCCAATGAGAGAACTCAACAACCACCGCTCGTTGGCATCTGCGCTCTACGCTGTCCGCAGAGGGAACGTGCAGAGGAGATGCCTGATGACGTCAATCAGCATCTGTGATCGACTGAGCTCAGGAAGTTGAGTTGGAACGTATCAAACTTATACAATTACACTTATTCGGAACCGACTTTAATTACTAAGCACACAGCTTGTCTCTAGTAGGCACGCAGCTCTTCTTTAACCAACTGTTCTGTTTACCGTCTAAAACACAACTAACTCGCCATTGCTGATCCCACCTGTATTTATCCCAAAATCTCCTTGTTCGGGAATTCTCCAGAAAACATTTGGTAATCCCCAGAATCTGTGCAACGAACACACAGACGCTCATTCGCACTAATCAAATAACCGCACACACATACAAGGCCGAAGGTCACTAATGACGTATTACAACAACAAACTAATGACGTATTTACAAAAACAAACATAAAGAAAGTACAACAAATGGACAAATACAAGAAATAGCAAACTAAACGATAGCTGCATGATTGCAGCAAAACAAATGAAAACAAAAGCACATCAATAACATGTAAAGTAAGAACTGCAATGAATAAGAAAATTCTACCTGGTAGTTGTTGTTGCTTAAATAAAGTAACTGCGTAATAACAAAATTTTAAGTTAACGGAAATTCAACTAAATTAACTTAAACCTCTCAGTTACATTCGTAACATTGCCTCCCGCTTAAGCCTGTTCGACCCGACTGCCTCCCGCTTAAGCCTGTTCCTCCTGACTAGACACAGTTCTCGCTCCGTAGGAGTGGCAACCAGTGTTGCCGAAAGTTTTTGATTGGAAATCGTCAAAAAAAAATCGTCAAATCGTCAACAAAATTTGGAAAATCGTCAAAAAATCGTCAACATAGTATAGTCCAAAACTAGGTTTGGCTAATGCGGTTTTTAGCTGATAGTATGGCTATGAGACTAACTACATAAGATCTACAACCCACAGCAATAAATCTAACCCAATCTCACTTAAATACCGCTATAACAACAGCTTTCAGAATATGATAGTTTTTCCTATGTTTATCGTGTTTGCAGTAATGCAGAAAGGTGAAGCTGGGTGCACGTTGCCGGTTTTGCATGGCAGTTTAGCTCAAATATCGCTTGCTTGACAGTGTGACCGTCCATGTTTGTCGCACACGTTCATTTTGGTTGTCGGAAATCGGCAAAAGCTGTCATTCAAAACTGACTAACCGCTTAAAGAGGGCATTAGAAGGAAGTTAAGAAAGCTGTATTTATATTTTTTTACAACGATATAGATGTAATTCTTATTTTATCTCGACAATTTTCAAGATAGATTTTCATCCATTAACAATTCTAAACGAAAATTTTCAGCTGATGTAATTTGAAGGTTAGGCAAAAACTATGAAAATACCTGTATTGCAGATATGTATCTAAATATAGCCAATCCGTCTTGAATTTGCTATAAAACATTCAGGTATGTGATGAAAACCGAATCGACTCGATTTGCAGAATCGAAATGGTATATAATCGGGGTGCCTTTGATGACATATATAGTTTTGCTTCGCGGACGTCCCTTATTTGAATAATATTTTTAAAAACCATTTTCAATTTCATTAAAATATTCACCAAAATAAGAGATATCAGCAAAAATGTCTAAAATCGTCTTTTCCATTTCAAAAAAATCAAAAAAAAATTTGATACTACATCTATGATTTTTGGTACATAGATTAAGAAAAAAATCGTCATTCCAAATCTGTTTTCGTTACAAACTTTGATTGTTGCGCGCAAAAGATATGACCGTTTTAATTATGCTAATTAGACAAAATTCTAAAAAAATCGCGGCTTAATATTGTAAGCTGTTATATCCAATTGTCGTTAACTGAATTCGCACCCTTTGAGAATATGCAAAAAAAAAATTCAAAAAGTTTCAATGGATTCGCGAAAAATTAAATTTATTAAATAATTTCACGTATTTACAACATATTTTTGAAACAATAGCGCTTATACTTACAAAAAAATATATAAAAAAATTATAGCAGCATTCAGACATTGTGAGGAATAAAATGAAACCTAAGTCGTTAAGTTTGGAGCTATAGTATTCGTGTTATTTGCAAAAATACAATGAAAATGTGACGAAAAAAATAAAAATTATGTTATTCTAATTTTATTTTTTATGGTTTTATAGGAAATGTTGAAGAAAAAATGATTGAGTTCTTCGTCATTTTCGTCCAAATTTCACGCAATAATGAAGATATTCCGTTGCAACAACTTTTTCACTTATAGTTTTCCTATTGGCGAATATTTTTAGAACATTATATTAAATCACAAGCAATTCCAATTGTGGCATAACATTAAAATAATGTTATATTGAATATTACAACATTTGAAACGCATATAAACCGCGTAATAGTGAAAATGGCATGATGCGCATCCGATTTTCCAAAACAGCGAATCAATCCCTCTTATTTGATATACACTTTGTGAAATTCCATTTGACGACCACGATGTAGCATCAGTTGCATGTTAGGGTGCAAAAAACAGTAAAATGCCCATAATTACCACGAAGTACATTTGCATTTTATGCGCATCCGATTTCAATGATCACCATTAAAAAATACATCATCCTATGTCATTTCAATGCGATCCATCAAGAACCGTGGATGTAGCATCGCACTCAGTTTTTAGAAAAAATCTATTATATCTCCGGATTCGCGAACGTTTTTCAATATCTGTTTTCGCACATTTTAAATATGCGTTTCGCTCTATTTATCTAAGTAGGAATCACACATCTAAAACGCGTCTAAATACACGATATTTTCAAAAATATTTTTTGCATATTTTCGAAATTTGAGGGGTATCATATCCGCCGATCTAGTGGATGGATTTAGACGCGCAAAGGCTTATTATATTCAGAACGTAAAAAAACTAAAAAAAAATACGCACAAAAATTTCGACTTTAAGCTGAGATTGTTGTGAACCTTTGAAGGCTACACGCCCTAGTTATACATCAAAAAATGAGTAATCGCGAGTACTACAATCTCATAATCAGTTTTCAAACGAGTACAGTTGCGCGTTCCGATTAGAGCAAAAATTCAAAAAACCCAATTTTTCAGTCTTCAAAATGTCAGCAACCGTTTGAGATTGATGCGGTGGTTATATTAAAAAATCATACATTAGAAACTTCATCTCTGAAGTGTATTCTTTAACTTCTTCTTTGAACATTATACTCTACATTGTATTGTACAGCCACTAATTGAAAACTGACTTAAAAAAACTCGTTTCCTTCAACGATTTTTTTCTATTTTTTTACATTAATATGACCACAGCTTCCGCTCAAATTATAATTTTAAGAAATCCATCGGTGAATCGTGCTAAAACAGTTTATTTTACCTAAATGCGTTCAAAAGTTATGGTATATTACAACCATTCGCGAGATACAATACCGCATACCTCAGTTTCAACAGAAGTAAATTTTCTACAAAAAGGCCGATATACGGTTTCGATTTATGGCAAAACGAGTCGAATCGTTTTCCGTCACATACCCGATTAAAAAAGCCCATAAAATCGAGTTTGGAACATTGTTTTCCATAAAGTCTTTCGTGAAATTTTGGTAAAAATATAGTTATCGCCTTTTATTTCATGCAATTCTGGCTTACGTGAAAAATCGTCATTTTGGACCATAAAATCGTCAAATCGTCATTTTCCAATTTTGGGCCAAAAAATCGTCAAAATGACGATAAATCGTCAAATTCGGCAACACTGGTGGCAACCGATTTAGTTGTACCCTCTTCGCCATCAGCTTTGGACTTTCGCTCCTCTGGACGTCGTAGCTTTCTCTCCAGGGATCGGGACCTCATACAGTGATGTGCGAAATAATAGAGCCACTGAAGTTACAACGCATTAAACGTTTCTAAATCATTTCTGAAAAGTGTTTAATGGCGCAAATTGCATTTTTATAGAGTAATGTTCCCATAAATAAAATTCAGTCAACATTTGTCCAATTTGGGGGTTGACCTTGTATTAGGCAGAGCAGAGCCTGTAAAGGGCTGTGCGAAATAATAGGGCCACTTTAGGTAAATAAGACAATTTCTTAAGGAAATTTAAACTTGACCGTCAAAATCATAGGGAAAACTTTAGTTTTCCTTCCTAACATTATTTTCCTGAATGAACCTGCACTAAAAATTAAAATTGTAATTCCCCTTCTAGAGTTAATGGGGCTGAAAACCCATATGGACCCAGAATCAAAGATAATGCCCCATAAGGACCTCCAATATATTGCAAATTGCAATAATATTTGTGATTGTGAAGAAAATGTGCTAAACTACTATCAAAAATAAGAAAACAATAAAAACCCGTCGAAAAAAGTTAATATTTTTATGATTTTAGATAAAAAATGGGAGGTCCTGTAAGGAATATTACCCTTTGTAGCTCCTCTGCTCCAATAAACGAGCAAATAATGGATTGCTATAACTCTAACAGATCTAAGATGTTATTTAAGAACAGCCTAAAACAATTTATGGGTACAGAAATCACGAATCCTTAACATAAAGACAGAGTATGTTGATAACAGTTCTCGAAGAATACCCATCTCTGGCTACCTCCTTTATTGCTGAGTATTTCAGGCCTCATAAAACATCGAGGTTAGCTTTATTAAATGCCCAGGCTACCAGTGGTGAATGAAAATGATATCCGAAGCTGTCCGTTCGAGTTAAATAAATAAATGTATATTCTTTCATCGAACTTGTCCTTCCTTGCTGTACGGCCGCTTTTCGATGAACCATTCCTCGATGTACATCTTCGTATTTTCCTCCTCGTTGCGGGTTTTTCCGCTTTCCTACGGACCACTTGTCAGCGGCTTCCACCGTCATCGCACGGACATCTAAAGCGATCTCGTCGGATTCTGCACTTGGGCGATGCATGTTTTTCTTCTTGTTGTAGCCCACATTTATCGGTATTTCCACATTTGACCATGTCATCACACGGTGTTTTATGTCCACGTTTTCTACTCTCTTTTCAATGACTAACGTGATGTTTCTCGTTAGTTTTTCTAGAATTCTCTTCCAACTCCTCTTTTAAGTTTCTTGAATTTTCCTCTAACATCCTAGAATTCTCTGCCATTATGTTTTCGGTGATTTTTCTAGAGTTCTCTTCTAACTTTTCCTCTAAAAATTTTTCCTTTAATTTTCTTTCATATTAACATCTTATTTCTCCACCATTTTACTGGAATTTTCTTCAACCATTCTACAATTTTCGGCCTTCATTTCCATCATAAGTCTGGAAGTTTCTTCGCTCTTCTTATTCATTTCCATGGAGCTTCCTGCTATTTTGCTAATTTCAAATCCTCACCACTGGCAGCTACCGCCGAGACTTACTTTCTGGTGGACTGACTCCTTTCCGATAACTCGACTTCATCCTTACTGTCGAACTCAAATGCGTCAATATTCATGCCACGGCGCTCGAACTCTTCCAACAGGCGTTTTTATAGTTCAGCCTTGTTGCCTGTAGATGACAACTCCCATTTACTGAGCTCCTTCTTCAAGTCTTCCACTCGCAGATCCTTAAACTTCATTGTAGGATTATCGTAATCTCACTCCTGACGCCAATTGTTACGGAATTACCTTTAACTAATCTCCGTGTAGACGTTGTTTTATTCCCCGATACGATTTGTACCAAATAAAACAGGGTTCGTTTTAGATTACGTTTCTACAATGCTTTATTTACTTTATTACACTTATTCGAACCCGACATTAATAACTAAGCACACAGCTTGTCTCTAGTAGGCACGCAGCTCTTCTTTAACCAACTGTTCTGTTTACCGTATAAAACACAACTAACTCGCCGTTGCTGATCCCACCTGTATTTATCCCAAAATCTCCTTGTTCGGAAATTCTCCAGAAAACATATAGTAACCCCCAGAATCTGTGCAACGAACACAGAGACGCACATTCGCACTAAGCCAACAACAACACTCACATTCATGAGTGAAGATCAGTATAAGTGGACAAGCACACTAATGACGTAATTACAAAAACAAACATAAAGAAAGTACAACAAAATGACAAATACAAGAAACAGCAAACTAAACGATAATTCCATGATTCCAGTAAGAACTGGAATGATTAAGAAAATTTTACCTTATAGTTGTTGTCAGGGTTTCGGAGTCGAGGTATTTTTGGCTCGACTCCGACTCCAGGCGAGTTTTTTTCACGACTCCGACTCAGACTCCGGGTCGACTCGGAGAGTGAATTCCTATACCACTAAAAATGAATAAAATGTGCACAATTTTTGTAACTTTTTCCTATATTTTGGTTGTGTGTTAGTTTTTCCTTACTTAGTCATTAGAAATGGCATTGGTTCGAATACATTCGAACATATCAATACTGTTTCTGCCGAATCTTACATTGAAAAATAGCAAAGTTTGAAAGTTTTTGTCGGTTTTCATTTTTTGTACGAGTATATTATGGACGGATTTCTTCCGCGTGAGAAAATCTTTAAGCCTTCAAAATATTTGAAAATGATGGGGCAATACAAATTGTATGGACTACATGCAATAAAAACTATAAGCAATTTACGATTTAGTGTGCTTAGCCTTAAAAGGAGACCAATTGTAAAGCTCAATAAAAGCCATTTTCATGATTTTTTTCCGAGAAAACTACGTAACTTTTTGGCAGATTTTTTTTTTCATCTGAAAGAGAAAAATATTACGAAGGTTTGAGGTCGTCTACGAAAATTTGTTTTCATTAAAGCATTTTGCGGTGCCAACTCTATCTCAAAAACTAATAAACCAATTGTCATATATTTTTGTGGCCGATTTCGATAAAAACAAGGTTTATATGCTGCATACAAAATAAAATAAATTGTTCCCATCCAACGCTCATACTGAGGCAATATTTTTCCGATCGACTTAAAAATTTGACCACATATTCTATGCTATTTATACTTTCTACCTTTTTCTGAAATTTATAAATAGGGATCACCTCTTAAACTAAAATTCAGCGGTCACGTTTTGAACTTTGGTGTGGAGTGGATAATTTTATTGGAATATTTGAGATATATTGTCTACACCACTCAGCATGAAGGCAGATGGATGTTTTCTGGAACTGAAAATTAGCAAACGATGAGATTTCGTGCATGAAAATATACTACAAAAATGTTGCTAGGAAAATTTTATGTAGTGTCGCTTCACTAGGACAAGAAATTGATGTTGTCATGTTTTTATTGTCCTTTATCACTTTTACCCAATCCTTTCTTATGAAAACTCTATGATTATGTATTTCATTGAATTTCGTATATGCAATTGAATGTGCAGAAAACTCTGACAGATTCTGTTATTTGAATATCTACATCTAAAGCCCTCATTGAGTATTTAATGAATCCTAGATGAAAGATTCTCCGTTTGTGAGGCTTCTGTTAACCAACAACGAATTTATGATGCCTAATTCAGAAGCGTAACCATCCGAATTTGATATATAGTTAATAGATTATGCGAAATTTACCGAAATACATAAACATAGTTTTTTTTTTTTTTTGAGAAAGTAACGGGTAAAACTTTTAACGGACAATTAAAACGTGACAATATCGATTTCTTGGATGTGGGAAACCTACATATAATTTTCGGTGGAACATTTTTATAGAAAATTTCATTTTGTTTTACTTTATGAGTTCAAGAACAAAAAGGACATGGAAGAAACTAAGCTAGAAGGACAGCATATTTGACATAAAGGTTCGTCATTCCATTTAACTGAAAACATGTAATCTAAAAATGATGAAACAATATCTCCAAACAGAGATATAAAGCTATTTTCTCAATGATTGATGAGGGTCAATCTAAAAAATCATTATGTCATGACTCAGAAATTTCAGCTATGGGATCCTTTGGGGTTCTCAATTGGGGCTTTCATTCCCAAAAGGAATTTTCCTCCCCCAGATATTAACTTCCGCTTTGTGTCACAGTGTATTCAGTAAGATTACCAATGGAGACCACAATGTCTTTAATAGAAGACAATGATGACTTCTCATAAAAAACAAGATGAGAATACCAATAGACATTTGTGAGAAGACCAGTAAGACTTCTGACGAAAGATGTTAAAGGTCCAATCTTAATTCGATTGATAGAACTTTACTATTGTTTGCAAAAATGTGAAGAATTAATTCGATCAACAAAATAGGGATGAATAGACTACACTTCAGAGGATAGTAAATATCCTGTGAATTGTCCCTTAACTTTGTATAATATATAATTTGCATATATATTTTCTTTTACCTTTCTTTTAAAATAAATAATAATTTTAAAGAAATGTTCTTGTTCCAAATTTAAGGTTATATATCTATAACGTAGAAAAAAATTTTGCCCGGAGTCGGATTCGAGTTATTTTTTTCGACTCAGACTCCGACTCCAGCAAAATTGCTCGACTCCGACTCCGAAACCCTGGTTGTTGCTTAAATAAAGTAACTGCGTAATAAAACTTTACGTTCCAAATCAAATTTTTAAGTTAACGGAAATTCAACTAAATTAACTTAAACCTACCAGTTACATTCGTAACAATATTAGCCTAATTATATTTCCACTAGAAAATGTAAACTCAATTTCTGTTTATCTAAAATCATCATGGTTTCAGAATCCTGTCAAATAAAAGAACAAATATTATCATTTGCGCATGCTCATTTATTAAAACTGTTGCGAAAACATTATTTGGATACTGGTTTAGTATAGTAATGTAGTCAGCGATCAATAAAAAGTAGTCAAAAGCTCTACCGATATGAAGGGAGAGGTCAAATTTTATTTGAACTTTTTATTCATAATTTTACGGATTTTTGTTAGTAACTCAAAAAATGATTTTCTCACTACAGGTCAGTTCGTTTACACTGCTTAGGGGTAGTTTACACTATATGTAAATGTCATATGACATGAAATTTTCCATCATTATATAGTCACTAATATGTGCAATATTGGGGATTTTCCTTACGCCATTTACTTTGTGCGTCCACACCAGCAAAATTGTAATAAAATTACGTCTCCACATTGCCTGCATGGGTAGATATGGAATGTTTTTATTTCGTGTCATTTGACATTGATAGATAGTGTAAACTAACTCTTAGTAGTGAAAAAGAAAAATGTAAAACCCAATTTGCTTCCACATTATAATAAATATAAGAACGTACATAAATTTCTTAATTTCTTTCTGTTTCAGTACCTGCAAGAATCTACAACTTTTTACTACGATAAAAAATTTTCCTTTATGATATCAAGAAAAATAATAAAAATTAATAAATTCTTTTCTGGAACAGACCAATACATACATAGCAAGACAAAAGGGTAACAGGAAAGGGTAATTCTAAATGCAGGTTTTGAAAAATTGTGATTAAGCATAATAATGCTTAAGACCGAAAAATACTAATAAAAATGTCCGAAGCCGTTTCAGAGAGATCCCAGAAAAAAAGTATCTGCCCTTTTCCAATAGCGCGCTTTGTATGCTCTATGAATATCTGCAAGAAAAAGAAAATGGTATGCGATATATAAAGGAATATTTTCAAGACCAGTGTACTCTTAAAGATTAAAGTGATTCTACAGGAGCCATGTAGTTCCGGAACGAACTAGTTCCCAAGAACTATTCCGAATAAGGAACTATTGGAACTACATCCAGCTCTCGTTTTATATAGTTCTTTTTGTTCATCTATTTCCTTTAATACCTCACCTACTTTGATCTTTTTTTGTTGCGTTAATTTTTCAGATTCTATATCTATACATCGCTCTAGTAAAAAGCAAATGTAGAAACCTGAAAATTTAGTTTATGAAAGAGAGGTGCAAATTATGGAGCTGGAAAAAAGTGGAACTAGATATGGTATTACGACCACTTTAATTTTCTGGCGACTTGCATTGCTATGAGGTCTAACAAAGAGAACACGGAGATAATCTTGCATTTCTATATTCTCCTATTAATTCTATGTCTTTATATTTTTAAGATACGAATGCAGAAAATTAATCTGCATGAAGAGAATAATATTAGCCACATACAATGTTCAAATAATTCGTCCTCTGATGACCTGGATGATATTAGCCAGGGCCTTTCTAAAACTGGCCTCGAAAGGACACTGTTTTACCAATTTTTAAAATCAAAAGACTTCAACAACAATAATAAAAATTATTCTAAAAATTATGAAAGTTAAATTTTTATACTACAGTAAGAGTTTAGAAATTACCTAAAGTACATATATTAAAAAATCATTTGTGAAAGAAAATAACTTAGTAACAGAGCAAATGGGCAGTATAGATCCCGAAAATTGAAGTGGATTTTATCGTGGAAAAACTTACGATTGAACAATGATTGCAAATCGTTCAACTTTATTACGAAATTCGCTTTCTTTGAGGAATGTGTTTCGAGCCAAATTATGTTCAGCGATGAGGCCCATTTCTGGCTAAGTGGTTACGTAAACAAAGAAAGTAGACGCCCAAGGTATCAATATTTTATAAAGGAAAATATGAAAAAAACCAAAAAGTTGAAACACAAAAAATGCCATATTTATTGCGTTTTTGTCACACTTAAACCACTATTACATAACCATTTGTTAACTGCTTTTAAAAATCTATGGCTTGTTCGAAAGGCATTACTCTCCCCTTTATAATGAAAAACAGTGTATTCAAATCGGTTGTGGAAAAAAGAAGTAATGTCCGTTTAAATTTGAAAATCCAAGAAAGCCCATTTTTCACTACATTTACCGTTATAAAATCAAAACCCGAAGTGACCCAAAGAAACCAAAAGTATTTTCGTCTTCTATGGACTCCCACAAAACCGGATTTGTGCATCAGAAATCCTGCAAAAAAATTTTGTCCGCTTTTGTATCACAGTGTTATTATTTATTTTTTTGGTAAACAATGTCAAATTACAGCTAATTCGGTATGAAATTGTACTTTTGTTAGATTTTTGAATTGCCAAAGTAAATAGTTATGCAGGTTGATGTCTTCTACGCAGCCTAGAGCACGAGGAAAAACATTTTCCTGTTTTTAATGCGTTATTTGTCACACTTAAATCACTATAACTTAACCATTTGATACCCGATTTTTAAAATACTATGGCTTGTTCGAAAGACATGTTCTTCACCTATTAAATAAAAAGTAAACTGTAAAAGTCAGTTGTGGAAAAAAATTATGTCCGTTTTAAGTTGAAAATCAAAGAAACCCCGTTCTTTACTACATTTACCGTTATAAAATCAAGAAACGAAGTGACCCAAAGATACCAAAGTGATATTTATTTACACCCATTTTCACACTGGGCCGTTTTCGACCCCAATAAAATACTAAAAGGAAAAGGGCAACCTAGTTTGAATTTGGCTCGACCGTTCTTTATTCTTTTACCATAAATGGCCTATGCAAGAAAGACATGATATTTGTGTATCGAGCAAGGTTCCGGAGTCGGAGTCTAGCAAATTTTGATGGAGTCGGAGTCATAAAAAAAAGCTCGACTTCGACTCCAGGCAAAATTCTTTTTTCTAAATTTATTATTTGTATTTTATTTTTATATGGTAGAGAAATGAAAAATAATAAATTTTTAAAATCGTTTATAAATTTTATAAGAAAACTATGAGAAAACGTGTAAGCAAAGGCTTTATTATAATTATTCTATGGTCCAATTGTTCTGGTTTTAGATCCCACTAATTTACACCCTACACTATAATGTTGAAAGTGTATTACAGATTTGTTTTGACAAAAATTCTTGTAACACTGCGAAATAGTCGTCCTAGCCCCCTATTAGAATACCAATTTTAATTAATTTTTATATAATAAACAAAACAAATAATTTATTTTTATTTTAATCAAACTACATTAAAAAAAGATATTTTATATCTTCTATATATATAAAAGCAAATGGTGTTAGTTACTACGCTTATATCTCAAGAACTGCTGAACTGATTTTAAAAAATCGGACCAATTCGGAATACTCGCATGGCAAAAAAGGATAAAACCTAAAAAAGTTGCGGAAATCCGCAAAAATTTGCAACACCTATTATGGAGAAAATACTGGTCTCCGCTTATTTCTACCGCGCTTTTGTGTTTGAGTCATGATGAACTGCTTATTTTGACAGTTTATGATGAAAATGTTATACGCATCAAGTGCCATTGACGTCCTAATGGATCCTCTATAAATTTTTGAAAGTTCTGTAAAATTGTTTTATTTAATTAAATAAATTTTAGGTTTCATTTAATTCAACCAATTCTTTGTGGAACTAAATTGCAAAATAATAGCTTAAAATATGTGAGTTTTGTCTAAATTGTAAGAGGTATTAGAAGCTTTAATCGATGTTACAATTGTCTGCATGGTTGTTTTGGAAAATGTAACGGTTGCTTCCAAATGATTATTGAAGAACGCGAAATCAACCTGACATTGCCTGGAAGTTCTATTCATTATTATTAAATTTTTAGATAGACCAAAGTTGATTTATGTGTATGCTGATATCCACCCTACATGCCCATGGCCGAATTCATTCAACATCGACTTGGATCTTTTGTTACCACTTTTTTTATTTTAATCTTTCACTATTGTCATCATTGCATCGACTTCGTGTCTGATAAAGGGATCCATATCTTAATATGAATATGGAAATGCGAAACCGAGTTGGTAATTAAGGCGTATAATGAATGTACAATGTCGCATACACATGATATGAAAGACCTGCATAATGAAAATAATTTGTTGAAGGTACGTCGATTCTGTAATCAGGTATTTTGAGAAAATATTGCCATGTACACTGCTTTCCATAGCTTTCAATCAGATCAATGATTGCAGGAAATGATCTTCATTAGGGTATTTAGAACAAAAACAAGCAACAACGGCGTTAAGTTCGGCCGGACCGATCATTTGTACCCTCCATAACGAGCTGTATTGAAGTGAAATGGAACAATTAGTTTCTTTTCGTTTCTGAAAGTAGTAAGCGTTTCCACAACGTCAAGGTTTATTCCTAGGAAAAGTGAAATAAGCTTACTGAAGAATATCACTATATAATAAATAAGGTTTAATACCAATGTGACATCAATTTAGAATCACAAAAAGCGAACAAATGTGGATGTACCTTCATATTCGGAATATACCAAACTATTCTCTATCGTTGTACCATCCATCCTGAGAACCCACAATACCTCCTCTATAGGGGCTATATTAACACGTGAATATATACCCACATTTCATGTTTTATACCTCACGGTGCTCTTGAATCAAATTTAAATGGAAGGTGCTTACACCTGGGAAGTTTTTGCGGATTCTGAACGCGTGGACTTCTACCAACAAATTTCAGGTGGAAAGTTTTATACACCCAACGATAACTAAATACCAAATTTCAGCCATTTTGGTGGCATAATGAAGCTAAAACCCTAAAAATACCGAAAATCGGGAGGTACCGTTCTATGGGGGCTATATCAAAACGTGGACCGATATATCCCATTTTCGATACCAACCATCCTGCAAGTAATAAAAACTTCTGTACCAAATATTGACTCTCTATATTTAAAATTGCGAGCTGTATCTTGATTTCAACAGACAGACGGAAGAACGGACAGACGGACATGGTTAAATCGACATAGAATTTTATGCTGATCAATAATATCTATTCTTTATAGGGTCTCCGACGAATATTTCGATGTGTTACAAACGGAATGACAAATTAAATTATACCCTCCATATGGTGGAGGGTATAATAAAATAACGAAAGCCGGGAGGTATCGTTCTATCGGGACAATATTAATAGGCGGATCTATACTGATAAATTTCTGGGGGAAAGTTCTGAAGTTCCAAAGAAGGTTAAATACTAAATGTCATCCATTTCGGTAAGATTATGTGGCTAAAACATTCAAAATACGAAAATCTGAAGGTACCATTCTATGGGGGCAATATCTAAACATCCAAACATCCTAGGTGTAAAAGAAACTTCTGAACCAAATTATAAAGCTCTATCTTAATTATGGCGAGCTGTGTATTGAATTCAACAGACAGACGGACATGGTTATATCGACTTAAAGTTTTATGATGATCAAGAATATATGTACTTTATAAGGTCTCCGAAGAGTATTTCGATTTGTTACAATATGAATGACAAACTTAATTATACCCTCCATATTATGGTGGAGGTTATAAAGTAACTTAAGTCACGATTAATATGCGGTTTTATAAAAACACGATTCGGATGGTTTTTCAAAGCAAACTTTCATTCCCGCCAAATTTTTCAATTTCGTCACATATAGAAATCTGTCCCAAACGCTTTATACAACAACAAAAATAATATGCCTTTCAAATTTAATTAATTCAATTTGTCTCGCAATAGCCGTAACATATATATAAAATTGGTTAGGCAAATGATCAACTTCAATGTACCTTCAATAAGAGCGAGACGAAGTTCGCCGGGTCCACTAGTACTTAATATTTCTATGTTTGATCGATAAGGATTACACTTCGATCCCAATATATTACCCACATCATATCATTGTTATACGGAAAGATATATAAGGAAAACTAAAAAAGGAGACATTTCACAGAGGTTACAGTCAAAGTGAACCTTCTCAAATGTATATATTGTATGTGGTTTTTATTTGCGAATTTAACTTATATTGACCAAATCTTGATTATATTTTGAGGGAACTGAAAACTCAGACATCCAGCCTTAAGGAAATACCGCTGTAATAATATCGAAGACGAATACTTAGCGGATAATGGAATAACGTCTAAATATTTTTAACAGGAAAAAATCTTTTCATATAAAAGTAAAATTACAGATTTTTCTGCCGTCAGGATATGAATTGCAATATTATGTAAAAGATTACGACCCAATCCTTCGTAAATAGTTGTCTTTACCTGTTTACAATGCTAGGGCATGTGCTTAAAATATTATGTAAAGTATTCAGGCACCTTATTGGAATACCAAAAATTATGCCGATAATATATTCCTTTCAATAAGAGCCTGTAACATGTATAATATGACAATCGCCTCTAATATGCAACAGATCTCTTGGTATCGATGTCATAATAACCAAACATTCTAACCAAAAGTATTGCTGTCGAATTATTAATGGTGGTTCATTTTGACTGTGTGTCCATTATTAGATTTCGTCATATATCTTCCTACATGTCATTGACATTATGTGGACAATATGTTGGGATGAAAATGTTGACCTTACAGATCTAATGTAAAGCATTTAATAGTACGGTTACACTAGAGTTTTTTGTCAGGTTAACCCACTTCGAGAGGATTTATTTGAAGTTAGCGCTATGGAATTGACATTTGAAATCCAATCCCACTGGATTAATCCGGTTAAGTGTAACCGGGGTATAAAATATACTTTATAATATAATTTAAATTCACAACATTTCGCTTAACCCTTTCAGTGATTCTATGCCATATGACATAGCCAGTTTTCTATAAGAAGACCTCCAGGTCTACCATAAGAAAACCTCCAGATCATATATAACAATTCCTGCAGATGTTCTAAAATAAGTCCTCCAGATCTTCTACAAGATGACCTCCAGCCCTTCTATAGGAAGATATTCAGGTGTTCTATAAGAAGTCCTTCAGATCTGCTATAAGAAGACATTCGGGTCTTCTATAAGAAGGCCTCAGATCTTTCATAAGAAGGCCTCAAATCTTCGATAAGAAGACCCTAGGTCTTCTTTAAGAAGCTTTCAATGTTCTAAAAGAAGACCTCCAGATATTCTATAAGAAGACCTTCTACGTAAAACCCCCAAATCTTCTAAAAGTAGACCTCCAGAACTTCTATAAAAAACCCTCATGTCTTCTAAAAGTAGACCTCCTGGTCTTCAATGAGAAGACCTTCTGCTTTTCTATAAGAAGGGCCCTGTTCTTCTATGAGAAGACCATCTGTTTTTTTTAAGAAGATCTCCTGCTCTTCTATGAGAAGACGTCCTGCTCTTGTATAAGAAGGCCTCCTTCTCTTCTATAAGAATACCTCCTGCCCTTCTATATGCAAACGTCCTGCTTTTCTATGAGAAGACGTCCTTCTCTTCTCTGAGAAGACCTCCTTCTCTTCTATAATAGAAACTCCTGCCATTTTATATGCAAACGTCCTGCCCTTCTATCAGAAGACGTCCTGCGCTTCTATGAGAGGACCTCTTCCTAATCTATAAGGCCTCCTGGTCTTCTGTAAGATGAAATTTAATTAAAAACTTGAATATTTTAGTTTTGTTTTTTTTTTCTTCCTTTTCCCTGCGTTTACAAATACTAGTATTGGCAAGACAATAGCAAAAATACAAACTTTTTCACAAATCTTTATATATAAAACTCAATTGTCGTTTGTTGGTAATTGAATCAGTTGAAAACGGCTGGAGCGATTTGGATAATTTTTTGTGGAAATGTTAGTCATTGTCCAGTTTAGGTTTTTATGCAAAGAAAAATTGGCCAGGCCCACTTTTCCGCCCACTTTTATAAATATGTTATATCTACGAAACTACTCAACAGATTTTCCTGAAATTTTCAGGGAACGTAGAGTGATGGCCCCCTGTTGAAATATGCTACACATTTGGTTGAATTTCGGATCGGGCGGGGTACCTCCCCTATGCCCTATTTTTGTAAAAATGCAATATTTGCAACAATTACAAATGTATCGCTTTGAAAATTAATTTCCGAGTCAATGGCGATTGTGTCTCCGACCTTACGTGCTTATTTGGGGCATTAAGACTGGACAACGCCCACTTTTTTAAATATGCTATATCCACGAAACTACTGAATCGATTTTCCTGAAACTTTCAGCGAATGTACAGGGTTGGTCCCCGATAAAAATAGGCTACATATTTTTTGACTTTCGGATCGGGCGGGTACTTCCCCTATGCCCTATTTTTGTAAAAATGCAATATTTGCAACAAATACGAATGTATCGGTTTCGGAATTTATTTGCGAGTCAATGGCGATTGTGTCTCCAACCTTACGTACTTATTTTGGGACTTAAGATTCGACCACGCTCACTTTCTAATTAGGTAATATCTACAAAACTACTGAAAGGATTTTCAAGGAAATCGCGATTTGTCTAAACTTTTAAATCTTTAAAAATAAAAATCAAATGTCGTTCGTTGGTCATGGCATCAGTTGAGAACGGCTGGACCGATTTCGATATTTTTTTATGCAAAGAAAATGTACGCCCACTTTTTTCAATTTTTATCATTTCTACAAAAACTACTGAACCGATTTTCCTGAAATTGCCAGGGAATGTACAAGGATGGCCCCGCTTAAAATAGGCTACAAATTCAGTTGTATTTCGGAAGGGGCGGGGTACTTTCCCTATACCCTACTTTTTTAAAAATGTTATATTTACAATAATTACGAATGTATCTATTTCGGAAGATCTTACCCACTTTTTTAGGATATAATGACTTCACCACACCCACTTTTTAAAATATGTTACATCTACAAAACTACTGAACCGATTTTCCTGAAAATGTTTTCCTGAAAATGTTGAAAAGGTTACATATTCTATTGAATTCCAGAGGGAGCGGGGTACCTCCCTATGCGATATTTTTAAAAAAAGTTATATTTGCAAAAATTATGCATGTATCGGATTAAAAATTTACGGATTAATCTACAATCTTCTTTAGGGCCTATAGGTCCGACCACGCCTGTTTTTATTAATATGTCATAACTCCAATACTACTGAAGGGATTTCCATAAAATTTGCGACAAAAGCTCAATGTTTGCCGTTGTTATGTATATATTATGAATTTCGGAAAAGGTGGGGTACCCTCCCCACGCCTTTCTGTTAAACGCTATATATAAGCCAAATAAATGTATGATTATATCGGTTTCAGCATACATTTTGGTAGGTAATGACGTTGTGTGCACCCTAGGTCAATGGTGGGCAAATTGCGAGAGACTCATGTATTTTTTACACTTTTGTGTATGAGGCCAAGCATTTCTGCCCAACAGTGCCCTAGGTACATATTTTGAGCCAAAATACCGGACCAGGCCTACTTTTTTTAATATGTTATATCTTGAAAACTGATGACCACGCCCACTCTTTTCAAAACATTATTTTTCCAAAACTACTGAACCTAATATTCAGAAAATGTTCAGGAATGTCCCGTGGTCCAAAATGCTATATATTTGTACACGAATTTCGGAACCTATTATTTTATAATCGCTATATTTGCTAAACTTATGAGTGCATCGGGTTGCAAATTAGTTTTCAAGACAACGGTGGTTGCGCCCCCGATCAACAAAAACTATATATTTACAAATTTACTTGAATGGTGAGGTTCAACCGTCCATCAGCCATGAAAAGTCTCAATAAGCGGAAGAATTCGATTTAACCACTTTTTAACCTTTAAAATTAGATCGATTTAGGATAAAGACAGGGACATGGACGATAATAAATCCTAAAAAGCATAAATTGGCGAAAAAATCCGAAAAAGTCCGTAAGAGAAAAGAAAGGTTACAGACAAAAAATCCTTCTCGGTTTGACAATAGACCGAAGAAGTGAGGTAGAAAATACCTGTTTTTGAATTTTCAAGCATAAAGTCGATAAAAAGTTGTCATTAGAACTCATTACGACGAGCCAGCAACGCGGACCGGGGTCTGCTAGTACATTTATAAATTTTGAAATATGTATAGAGAAAAGTATGAATGTATTGGTAAAAATGGTTTGTAACTTTGCTATTGGCATGCCAATACTGTCTGTGTGTAAACGCCTAATTAAATACGATCTATGCCATATGGCATAGTGTCCAAAAACCACTTTTCCAACCAAAATGTTAAAAAATTAGTTTCCTACTATTGCTCTCACTTGTTTTTTATAGAAGTAGTTTAAGAACTGGTCTTGAAATGCTTACCCCATGTAGTACTTATGATCTGGATTACACTTACATAAATTTAGATGTTTTGAAATTTGTATTAAACAATCCAAAGAAGATTTTGTTGTCATATCCTACATTCTTAAACAAAGTTTTTCTACTTCAGAACCTCTTGTACAAGCATTAAAATTTTGATGAACTATGTATGCAGAGAAATGCTAGGGTGTCTAAAACCAAAAACGGTTTAAAAAAAAAACGGTTTTCGGTTAACCGAAATTTTCTTTTTGTTCACAAACCGTTTTAGGGTTTTCAAAACTTTTCAAATTCGGTTAACCGGTTAAAACCGGTTTTATTAAATAGGTACAAAATTTCTAATTTATAAATATTTGATTAAAATGTGCTGCAAGGGGTAAATTAAGTAACACTAAGTACAACGACTTTGTTTTTATATAATTATCTCATAATATCCTCGTTATTTGATATTCAACCTCGTGGCCGGAACAGCAAAATTAAGACAGAAATTAAGTTCTTTGATAACAGTCAAAGCCCTTACAAATATAAAATTGTGTACCAAAAGAATTAAGTTTACATTTTATTAAGTCCGTATTCTTCGCCTTGCTTTGTCAACCTCAAATTATCGTGAAATTTCTGAATCAAACTACATTTTGTTATCGTTATCTTTATAACATGACAGACGGCTAACGATCGTGTTAATTTTATACATATGTACATATTTACTTCGCTTAATAGCACTGATCATAGTAAACATTAGACAGCATCGGAAAATAATTACTATGTTGGAGCAAACATTCGTTTTGTATTATAGCTACGATAGCACTAGTTCCTAGTTCACAGTACTCGTTCCAAAACGTATGAGTAACGTCATACAAACCAACGTGTGATCTTACGTATACGTAGTTTTTTCATAGAAATGATGTAGAACATTAGAACTGAGTAGAGTCAGAACTCTATATTTTACAAAAATATTGTTCAAATGTAATGGTATCTGATATTTATAACTTTGCCGTATCTTGTGTTAGTTAAGTTAAGTTTGCTTTCAAGAATACAATTGTAATAAAATCTTAACGCTATTACTATTTTTAAAACCGATTAACCGACACAAATAAACGGGTTTTTTCGGTTAACCGAAAATAATGTTTTTAGCGAAAACCGATTTCGGTTTTGGACACTCTACCCATGGAGATCTCTCCTTGCATGTTAAATTCTCGGCATTGCCTTCATTCACCGTCTACCATTTATCTGTGAAATCAATAAGGTAGTTTATTCAAATTTAACACAGAATTTTATCCAACGGAATTTTAAAATGATAATCTGAGCGTATAAACTCTTACATAAATTTCGGCAAAACTTTCTAACTTGTTTTTGTTGCTAGTTTTCGATGTAAGATACATCAAAATCAACCTGGGACATGCATTACAAAATACCTTAGGGAAAACAACATCTATATATATAAAAAAGGATGATGTTAGTTACTACGCTTATAACTCAAGATCGGCTGAACAGATTTTGACAATTCGCACCAATTCGGAATGGTCTCATGGCAGAAAAGGATAAAACCTAAAAAAATCGCTAAAATTTCCGAAAAATTTGCAAAAATATTTTTTCAATAAAGTCAATTTTTCCACAAATTTCTATCGAGCTTCGCGTTTGGAGTAAACCTTGGCACTTATTTGGACAGTTTTTGGCGAAAGTTGTATTTGCACCTACTGTGAGGGTCCATTGTACGCATTTGTAAATTTTTGAAAGTTGTATAGAATTTTTTATTCACAATCAAATCGATGTACATTTATTTTCAAGCGTCTTTTTAGGAAATTAACAGCGAAAAATTTTTAACAGGGCTTAGTTTAGAGTTTGTAAAGATTAATGGTGGGTTCGGTCAGATACCGATTGAAAAGACTAAGATGATAATGCCAAAAGTGGTTTCCACAGTTTTGAGGAAAAAGGTACAAATCCACAAAATTGGTGGGTTAATTGAAACATCAGTTGTGGCATATATGTATACTTTTAAACCGTAGGTAAAAACATCTTCGAAAGATAAACTTCCGATGTATGCGGTATAATATTTAAGCTGTACCAGATATATTTTGATACTGTTAAGATTCTGTCATGATACAAAAAAGGCAATTTTGCAGAGCCATTGTATCTAATACCGAATTTGCAGTGCAAGTAAAATTCGGGAGATCACATTAAATAGAGAAGTCAGAAAAAATAAGTAAACAAGCGTTAAGTTCGGCCCGGCCGAACTTTTTATACCCTTCACCATAAAATATTCTGAACTAAAACGGAATAATTATATTCTTTCCTGTCCACAATTTTAGACGAAGATATTTTGTGACCTCTGATACCTAAATAAGGTAAAAAACATAAAAAATTTATTCAATCTGTAAGGAACCTTATATGGTGCTATATCAAAGTGAAAATCGGGAGGTACGGTTATATAGGGGGTTATACCTAAACATGGACCTATGTTGACAGTTTTTGGTGGAGATATTTTGTGATTACTAGAAACCTCAACGGTCAAATTACAGGTAGTTCGATCAAAAATTTTAGCTAAAATACTCAAAATACCAAAAATCTGGAGGTACCGCTATATGGGGGCTATACCAAAACATGGACCTATGTTGACGGTTTTTGGTGGAGATGTTTTGTGACTACTGGGAACCCCAAACGTGAAATTAGTTCGGTCAAAAAATGTAGTTAAAATCCCCAAAATACCGAAAATCGGGAGATAGCGTTATATGGGGGCTATACCAAAAAGTGTTCCGATATATCCCATCTTCGAACTTGCCCTGCCTATAGAAAAAAAGACGCTCGAGTGCAAAAATATAGCGCTCTAGCTCAATTATTGCGAACGCTAGAGTGATTACAACAGACGGACAGACAGACGGTCATGGCTAGATCGTCTTAGAATTTTATCCTGATCAAGAATATATGTGCAAATGATTAGTTCGATGTGTTACAAACAAAAAACAAACTAAATATACCCTCCATACTATGGTGGAGGGTATAAAAACAGACGAAGGTGGTTACCTGATAACGATCGGATCAAATCGGATCGTGTTCAGTGGTGGAAACAAGAATTGTAGAAAACCTTCGATTATGAAACGAGTAGGGCGTTATAATATTTATTTACATCGCAAAACGTGTTATTTGCTTAAAAAATAAATATTAGACCCGATTTAGAGTTACATAATTTTTTCGCGGCTATTGTCAGTTTATAGAAGAGAGAGTCGAGGAAACTAGAAACACTTTGCCTCTCAGTACCCTCTCTCTTCGTCAAACTGACAATTGCCGAAAGTACAATTGTCTAATGTGTATCTGCTTCAAAGATCGTCCTAAACAGTTCAAAACAAATATTTGCCATTGAACAAGGTGATAGCAATAATAGTATTATAGGTTTTAACCAAAGCCATAAAGTTCTGTACCTAACAAACTGCGAGACGAAGTTCGCCGGGTCCCCTAGTATAAGCATATATGGGCCAAGTATAGGAAAAAGTTTAAATTTGTGCATGTTTTATTAATTTTCAGAGGTATATGAAATTACACTCGGAGTCGACTCCGGAGTCGGAGTCGTGAAAAAAATAACCTGGAGTCGGAGTCGAAGAAAACATGGCAAGACTCCGAAGCCATGGTATCGAGGCCTTAACTTTACTAAATTTTATAGTTTTTCAACATATAATATTCAAGTACAAAAAGTCTTAAAAATGTTTTAAAAGTATCAAATAAAAACCAGAAACTATGGACTGTAAACCACAAACTTTAAAAATATCTCGAAATTAAAAAAATCATAAATCTAATGATAACAAAATAAAGACACAAACTACCAAAGCATTTTTAGAGCATATACAAACGTGTCACTTTCTGCAATATTCAAAGAACCACTTTACTTTCAAAGAAAACCCCACATTTTGAAATACTACATATTCTTCTGGAACTGTCTCATTTGACTTGGAATGAATTCCCCTTTATGTATTTTGAAAATATATTTTTTGTTTTAACTTTTGTTTGTTTGGAAGTTCAACTCCTCTAGATCGTAACTCCTCGATAGAAGCTGTTCCAGTTCCCGCAGTACCCACTTCCCCATAATGTCGTTCAAGCTACTTTTTCTTATCTTCTTTTTATTCGATTTATCGAAAATTTTTCCTTTCCGTAAAAAAACACAAGAAGTCGCCATTTTTCGCTCCTGAAAAGTTTTACTTATTTGTTTACTACTAACTTAGAGTTCGAATAAAGGTTTTAATTATTTGTTTATTACAATAAGTAGAATAAGTAGACAATTTCAAAGCATGTCCCTTTTTGCCATTGAACTGCCCCTCTTTTGGCGCAGCCCCACTCATGTAATTCAAGAGAGACATTTTGACAGTTCTTTTACTGATAGTTTGCAAATTCTTGCTGGACAAATTTCTTCTTAAAACCACTTGCAACTCTTCTTCCTGAAAACAATCATCTGTTTTTAATTATTCGGTGATTTATATTAGTGCAATTAAAAAAAAAAACAATTTTATAGTGGAAATAGCAAGCCTAAATGTGTTTTTTTTTTTCTTTTTTTTTTAGAACAAAGTTGCAAAGTGGAAAAAATCCTTTTTGGGTTATTTTCTTTTTTATTTTTAACTAGTGGACCCAACGAACTCCGTCTCGCACTTATTGAAGGTACATTGAAGTTGATTTATTTATTTGTTATGGCTATTGCGAAAAGAATTGAATTAATTAAATTTGAAAGGCATATAATTTTGTATAAAGCGTTTGGGAAAATTTTTTATATGTGACGAAATTGGAAAAATTTGGCGGGAGTGCAGAAAGTCCACTCGTAGGTTGTTTGGAAAAACCATAGTGTTTTTATGAAACCCGCATATTATAGCCCAGTCAAAATAGACATGCGTATATGGGGGAAATAACAAAAATTCCTACAAAACTGAACTTTAGTGGAAAGCTAGGGTTTGCTATTAGAAGCAACGTCCTAAAAGTCCCCATCGATCCCATGTATGCAAAAAAAGTTATTCGGGCTCAAAGGTAATTTTTGGAGGCATTATTCAGTTTTTTTTATTTTCCAAAAACGGTAAGACTTGGCAAAATCGGGCTAAAGTAAAAGTTATAGATTTGACAATCGTCTACATGAATCGTCATTATGATTTTTAAAAAAGGCCTACCATTTTCGAGATATCACGATCTAAAAGTCAAATTAAAAATTAGCCGCGTAAGTACTTTATGAGGCGAACTGGTTAAAATAACCACGCTATGTGTTAGGTATTTCCATAAGCTTTCAAACGATATCCACTTATATCGGTTCAGTAGAACCGGGTCTAACCCGGTTTTTTAAATCTAGCCTTTCGGGTCGAATAACCGGCGAACCGGATACGCCGCCCATGAAAACTATATTTTTCCGTAATCAGCAAACCAAACCCTACCTTCGGAAAAAAATTCAAAAATATCGGAGAGTTTTCGATTACACATGTGGGTTTAAATGGGCTATTTTTGCATAAAATGACTGTAACATGGAATAGCTCTACTGAACACGATCCGATTTTGTTGGAATTTTTTTAAAAGATAGGTATAATTTCGTCCTTCAAGGAAACATATTTTTTGGGGAAACAGACCCGGTTACTTCGGTTATTTTAGCCGGTCCTTCTGACCGCGAATAAATTCTTTTGCACATACGGGATCGATAGGGACGTTGCTTCCAATTGCAAATCCTAGCTCTCCACCAAAATTTAGCTTTATGGGAATTTTTCCTATTTCAATGTCTATTTTGACTGGGCCATTAATCATGAGCTTTAGTTATTTTATAATCCCCACCATAATATGGAGGGTATAATTAACATTGCCATTCCTATTGTAACATATTGAAATATTCGTCGGAGACTTTATTAAGTACAAAATAAAAGTTTACACCTCTCAAAGTTTTTTGATTGCATTATTACACCGACATAGAGATATTCTACGTATAAGATATAAATTTAACTTTTTTAAGTATTTAGTGGTGAATTCAATATTTTTTTATTACACACATTCCAAATTTCATTGAAATGGGAAATACACAGCGTATTTGGTGCATAAAATACATGTAATCGGCCGAAAATATATATGGGAGCTATATCCAAATCTGAACCGATTTCAATATAATTTGGCATACTTATTTCTAGACCAAATTCCGTCACACATTCCAAATCTCATTGAAATTGGACATACATAGCGTCTTTGGTGCAAATAATACATGAAATCGGCCGAAAATATATATGGGAGCTATATCCAAATCTGAACGGATTTCAATATTTTTTGGCGAACTTATTTCTATACCAAATTTCGTCATATATTCCAAATTTCATTGAAAATACATGAAATGGGAGCTATATCCAAATCTGAATCGATTTCAATATATTTTGAAAAATTTATTTCTAGACCAAATTCCGTCACACAGAACAAGTTTGAAGACTGTATCTGTAACAGTTCGTTAGAATCAGCATTCAAATTTTAAATTGTTTGGAGGTACCTTCGATTCCGAGGCTATATCTCCACATCGACGCGGAAATTAAAAAAATCATATAGTCTATTTTACTTTCAGGCGATGTTGCAATATACCCTCAAATATTCAGGAAGATTTGTTCAGCGGTTTTCGAGTCCATAAATTATAAACAAACAAAAATTTTTCTATCTATATATCTATCTATCTATCTATCTATCTATCTATCTATCTATCTATCTATCTATCTATCTATCTATCTATCTATCTATCTATATATATATATATATGGCGAATAACAAAATTCCTTTACAATTCCATTTGAAAAAAATTAAAAATTTTTTTTACGAGCACATCTACGATGTTTGGTACAGAGGTAAAGGAAAAAAATCCGGTTTCAAATCTGCTCGCGTTCACGAAATTGGGCAATGCGCGCAAAAGTTATAGCGGTTTTTATTCTCATATAAAGAAAAAATATTTAAAAATATCTTTTTTGTTGTTATGAGAAAATGTATGCATAAATCATTAACAGCAGTCCATATCTATTCGTAGATGTTTAAATAGTTATTAAATTTATTATTATTTTCGCGGAAAGTCAACAAATAATAAAAAAATTTTAAAGTAAATCCAAATTATCCTGTCCCAGAATCCGTACAAACCCTCAAAAATAAATTAAAGAATATATGCGGAATCTAGACAATGCGTAGAAAAATATGATACCAAATTTATAGAGATTGGGTACATAAATTGCATATTATAACAACAACAAAAGAGAAAAACTTATTGTTGGAAAATATTGTTGCAAATATTTTTTTGGTTTGATTCTAAAAATTAGAAAAAATATTTGGGAGTTCTCCAAATATTTTGCTAAAATCCCATAGAATAATGAATGTATACAGTTAAAACTTCATCAAAAATATGGTTTACCATCGCGAGAGTTTAACTGATTACTGTGATAACTTATAAGGGTAGGAAATTAAGAGTAATATTGAAATTACAATCATTCAATTAATATTATAATTAAAAAGCCTGTTATTCGCGAATTAGTTAAAGTCGGTTGATGCGCATCCGTTTTTGGATACAGCGAATCAATCTCTGTCAAAATTTATGCATATTTCGATGTTTCACTCAGGGGCCATTGTGTGCCACCAGTTGCATCATACACTGCAAAAAACCTTAAAGTTGGTGAAAGTCGCGCAATGTGCATACGATTTTGATGCGCATCCGGTTTCGTCAGCGCCTATCAAAAATACGTCCAAATATACCAATTTTAATTAGATTCTTCAAGAACCGCGGATGTGCCTCCACATTCTATTTTTGGTGAAAAACCCATATTACACGCGAATCTCACTAATTTATGACACGCGTTTTCGCAAATATTATAATCGCGTATAAAGGATTCCATTTACGTAAAAAAATTTCAAGAAAATCGCGGTTTAGTACGCGGATTTTTCGAAATAATTTTTTGCTGCTTTTCCTATTTTCAGGGTATCTATATCCGCGGTTTTAGTGGATGGATTCGCTCGCGGAAGGTCTCATTAGATCCGTAGCGTAAAAAAACTAAATTCACGCGGGGTACAAAGGAAATTGAATGGCACTTGTAAATTTTAAACGCAAAAAATAGGTTTTTTTAAAAAAAAATCACACATTAAATATTGGCCTTTAGACTCCAATTACTAGGATGCTGTAAGGAGCACACTCATGAGATATGCATTAAACGACGTAGAATCAAGAGTTTTATAATCCTAATGTGAGTTTTGAATATTATCTTGTTGCGCGTCCGAATTATTAAAACAATTCAAAAAACCCCGAAATTCCGGCTTCAAAATGTTAGCATCAATTTTAGGTGGATGCAGTGGATATATCGAAAAATGATACACTAGTATCATATTGCCCATGAAGTATTCTTTGAGTCTTTCTTTGGGCATATGTCTATAAAATGTAAGGTTAAGCCTAAAATCGGAAGGGAGCATAAAAAAACTTGTTGGCTTCAACCCATTTGTACCTATTTTTCTACATTGATGCCAACACAGCTTCCACGTAAATTAATTTTAATGGTCGACCTTATGGGATTCCTCCTAAAACACTTCAGTTTAAAGAATGTATATCATACTATATAGAATATGTTAACAGTTCGCGAATTCTGAAAGGGTGAAACTCGGATTCATCGATTGTAAAAAATTTTTGTTTTTCGCCATATATATATATATATATATATATATATATATATAAGGAAATGATGTTAGTTACTATGCTTATAACTCAAGAACCGCTGAACTGATTTTGACAATTCTTACCAATTCGGAATGGTCTCATAGCAGAAAAGGATAAAACCTAAAAAATAGCGAAAATCTGGGAAAAATTGCAAAAATATATTTAAAAAAAATTGATGGGTTATTTGAAAAATCAAGAGCTTGGAGGTAATTTAATTGGAAGTGAGGTTGTGGCATATATGCATAATTGCAAAGCAAGTAGAATTCGCGAGATCACTTCAAACATAGAAGTTAGAAAGAAAGGCAGACTTGATAACGATCGGATCCCTCTGCTCAAAATAGGTTTATTGATTAAAACTCAAATTTAAATGAGCCCCACCCCCTTCCCAAAAAATTAAATATTTTAACGTTCATAACTTTTTACTACTTCATGATATGTTTTTTTACATATGTGTTGTCACATATACACACAGTGACGACACATACGTAAAAAACATATCGTGTAAAGCAGCCAGTAGCAGAGATGGTCTGTATGATGATTTTTTAGGTTTTCGACGGTAAGAAAGTTATAAACGTCGAAAACGTCATATGTATACCCGTAGAAAACGTATAAAAAGTAGTAAACGTCATACACCTCAAAAAATGTAGGTTACTATCATATTTTTCACATAACCCTTTGAACCCCGAATTTTTTTCCGTAGAGATAAAAATATTTTTCATATTTATTATGATTAGTAGTCGCAAACATAAATCCTTTATGCAAAAAATTCTAATCAATTTCTTGCCGTTAGGAAGGTACCAAATGTTGCCTGTGGGCAACATCGGGCTATTGTGGTTATAAAAATAAACAAAGTTTGTTTCTTAAGTCTTTTTATTATCGTTATATATTTCATTATTCATGATGTGGAAAAGCATAATCTGATGAGTTTGTTTAATTCTAGAAATGGAATGGTAAATATATATATAGTTCACAAATTACCCAATTTTACGTATATGGTGGTCTTCATATAACCTGAAATGATCATATTGACATTTTGCAGAGTAGAAACGTTTGAAAAATATATTATATTTTGTATGCCGACTCTAAACCTGATATTATTGACCTTCATCCAATACATAAAATTATCATCATCTATATTTGAACAGATATTCGCTTGATATTCACCAAATACTGTGTCAATCTCCTCTTAATTCAAGTCCAATCTTCGAAAATTTCAAAAATTTGTAACTACTAAGTGGAACTGTAAATGGTATGTTTGTTTTTTTATTTTGTTAGATCAGCATCTCAGTAAGGTTTTTCAAAAAATGTTGGCTGCAATTATTCGCCTCGTTTTACATTTAACGGCATTTTATAAAATCCCTAAAATATTTCATGTCCAAATTTGTACTCGACTACTTATACTTAACCAAGCATAACTTCGCCAATCTAGCTATTTATTTAGAAGTTATTTCCATCTTTTTATTCTTCTGAAATTAATCTACCGACACCCACTTAGTATTTGTAAATATATCAAACGGTGTGGGAAATACGAGTACGCATACACAAACATGCAAAATTGCCCACAGTCAACATCGGGCCACAAAGGGTTAAATACGTTGTTTTATTAAGTAAATAAATAAATTCAGTTCACTTTTTTTGTTTTTTCATTTTATATACATATGTACGTATAAAAGTTGTAGAAACAAAATAATGAAAATTAGCGGCATTAAATTCATTCTGCAGCAGATATATTACGTTAATATAGGATATGCTTTTATATAAAACTAGTGGACCCGGCGAACTTCGTCTCGCTCTTATTGAAGGTACATTGAAGTTGATCATTTGCCTTACGAATTATATTTTTGTTATGACTATTGCGAGACAAATTGAATTAATTAAATTCGAAAGTCATTTTTGTTGTTGAATAAAGCGTTTGGGACAGATTTCTATATGTGACGAAATTGAAAAATTTGGCGGGAATGAAAGTCCAGTCGTAGGTTGCTTAGAAAAACCATCCGAATCGTGTTTTTATGAAACCGCATATTAATCGTGACTTATGTTACTTTATAACCTCCACCATAATATGGAGGGTATAATTAAGTTTGTCATTCCTATTGTAACAGATCGAAATATTCTTTGGAGACCTTATAAAGTACATATATTTATTATTACTTGCAGAACGGTACCTCCCGATTTTCGGTATTTTTAGGGTTTTAGCTTCATTATCCTACCAAAATGGCTGAAATTTGGCATTTAGTTATCGTTGGGTGTATAAAACTTTCCACCTGAAATTTGTTGGTATAAGCCCACGCGTTCATATAGCCCCCATAGAACAGTTCCTCCCGATATTCCGTATTTTGGAGGTTTTAGCTTCATTATCCCACCAAAATGGCTGAAATTTGGTATTTAGTTATCGTTGGGTGTATAGAACTTTCCACCTGAAATTTGTTGGTATAGGTTCACGCCTTCATATAGCGCCCATAGAACGGTACCTCCCGATATTCGGTATTTTGAGGGTTTTAGTTTCATTATCCCATCATAATGGTTGAAATTTGGTAATTAGTCTTCGTTGATGATATAAAACGTTCCACCTAAAAATTGTATAGATCCACGCCCATATATATTCTCCATAGAACGGTACCTCCCGATATTTGGTATTTTTAAGGTTTTAGCTTCATTATCCCACCAAAATTGTTGAAATTTTGTAATTAGGCGGAGCTAAATATTTTCGTAGACGAAAGGAAACTAATTATTTCATTGTCTTTCAATTTAATTTTGGTGGAGGGTATAAAAAGTTCGGTCCGACCGAACTTAACGTTTTCTTACTTCCCAGCAAAATTTTGGTAGGCACATGTCATTACTTTCTGCATTACCAGGTAATGAGTACTCATTACCCTCCGCATTATCACACAGTACATATATAACAGTTAACACATAACTAGTTACATCCTTACTTACTACTTACTTACTAAGTAATGAGTATGATGGCACAGAGCTAGTGTGTCCGACTACAAATTCTAGAGTTGTGTGTTCAAAGCTCAGCGTCGGCATGTGTGTTTTTTGTTTACAAAATTAAAAAAACATATTGATGTACATGGATGAGTTTAACCAACCCTTGCTGTTCGAGCGAGTGGCCTAGTGTGTAGTGTGTTTGACTACAAATCAGAAGTTCGTGTGTTCAAAACTAGTATGTATCGAATGAAAAAGAAAAAAAAACAAAAAATGTGTAGTGTTGAATTTGAATATAAATTCACCTCAATTTTTTCTAAAAATAGAACTATGCTTTTTAGCTTCTTTTCGACTGCCGGTATGTGGTTAAGTATGTACTTAAAAAACATATTTAAGGAAGTACTTCCGCCCTATGACATCCCCATGTAAAAATAATGACTTTTACGGTATATTTGTAAGTAGTTACTACTGCCAAATTTTACTGAATAAAGTCATTACTTAGTAATGACTTTTTTTGCTGGGTTGTTTTATTTTTGCCACATTACACTATGCAACACTGAAAATGCAAACAATTTCTAGTATGCATTTTTTGAAAGTACATATTTAGACTACAAAAACACTAGTAGGGTTTTGTCCTGTCAGATCCAGTTCGGATTTTATTGCCTCATATAAACCAGGCTAAATCTACACTTTTTTGCATTTATCAGGCCTTTATCTCAGAAAAGAATAGGAATTTGGCCTTGCTGTCTTTAGCAATATTTTAGCCCTAAACTAGTAGAACTTATCTTTTAAAATAAACGCATAAGAAAAACTTAATTTAGGGCATCAAAATCAATAAACTATAGCAAATTTTACATAATTGCTGAAATTCTGGTCAGTCTATGCTAAACTATTGGGAGCTGAACCAAGTAACCTTTTGCGAAAATCAAATTAAGTTCTCGACAATTCTTTAGAACATTCTGAAACTCTAAAATGCTAACTTCATGTTGTTTCAGCGGCATTTTGCATCATATCTTTTACAACACGTATTTCAAACACAGTTCACACCAAGGGTTTATTCTCGCATTTCGGATTTCACTACATTATTGACATTTTTATTAAATCGTCGTTGAAAAATGTACTGAAACAACTGCATAGAAGCATTTTACAACAATGACATGTTCTGAAGAGTTGTGTATTACATTCCAGAGAATATTTTTCCAAAAGAAAATATTTTAGAAAAAATTAACGGTTTTGGAGATACGGTGCGTAATGTATAAAAATTGTGGAATTTTTGCATATATTTTTAAATTTGAGGCAATAAATGTAGTTTTTCGAGTTCATTATTTATCCAAATATTTAATTCTTGTCCTTATCTACAAATTTGCTTCAGAGGTCAGAAGAAGATTCGCAATGGTTTCAGAGATATAGCCCCGAATTTCTTTAAAAACTCAATATTTAACCATGTTTAGATGGGGCCATAAAATCCGAGCTGGATCTGACACAACAAAACCCAACTAGGGTTTCTCGTCGTTTGGGTCCGTACTTTCAAAAAATTCTCAGTTCGAATTGTTTGCACAAGATCACCTTAAAAATGTTGCACAGTGTTATCCAACCGAAATGACTGAAATGCGATATTTAGTATTCGATATACAGTGGCGGCCATATAATTAAGAACGACATCGTATTAAAAAGTATTTGACTTGCTACGTTCCAAATATTTGAATATTTATATGGAACAAAATTTGTAAATAAAGTACACGGTAAGCACTTTCAAATAAAGCCAAAACTTGTTTTAATTCTCCCTCGTTTATACGAAAGAAACCACGATTTAGTAAAATAGTGATAAATCGACCTGGCCACATAATTAAGAACGATATAAGTAAAGGTTACTTTAAGGTAATTTTCATACACAATAAGTGAATATATCGTTATGTATTTTAGAAATCGGTTACTTTGATTAATTTTTAGTATCAAATGTCCTTCAATGGTACATATTATTGCGTCTAAGTTTGATAATTAGGGCATGCCTAACGTTTTCAAAAATTTGCCCATAATTTGACGAATTTATTTTATTTTTGGGGTCTAAAGCCACAGTTTTGGCTTCCTCTCATTCCCTCGATGACGCTCTAAACGATACCCTGTGATTGTCGCTCCATAGTCGGCTCTTACTTACCCTTAAATTGGCTTTTATCCCACTTCTTTGAGTCCTTTACGAGGGAATTGTCTGGGAAATAGTTTCGTATGAGCCATTTCCACCTTACAAATCGTCAGGATTGTTGTCTGCAGATAGTAGACAGGAAATAAAAAAATAATTTCGTTTTTTAAAAAAGTTAGCCTAACGGTACACCGAACAAAAATTATAGGCTTAATATTTTGAAAGATTTCATTGCACAATGTCTTTGTGGGTGTGGTAGGCATAGTTATGTAAGACTTTTTAATCAATGAAGCTCATATTAATATCAAAACCAGTCAAATCAGTAATTTTTATGGATGAAAATACAATTTTTGTATAAACTAATGTCTGATGTACATACACAAAATTATTGTGGAATTCGAGCATTCAAAACATTATGTTAATTAATGTTATATTCGGTGTGGAATTATTCCAATTTTTGTATAGACCTTATATTATTGTTTCATTTCCTGTCTACTACATTCAGACAAAAATCCTACCGCTTTATAAGGTGGAAATGGCTCTTACGAAACTATTTCCTAGACAATTCCCTCGTAAAGGACTCAAAGAAGTGGGATAAAAGCCAATTTAAGGGTAAGTAAGCGCCGACTATGGAACGACAATCACAGGGTATCGTTTAGAGCGTCATCGAGGGAACGAGAGGAAGCCAAAACTGTGGCTTTAGATCCCAAAAATAAAATAAATTCGTCAAATTATAGACAAATTTTGGAAAACGTTATGTATGCCCTAATTATGAAACTTAGACGCAATACTATGTACCATTGAAGGACATTTGATACTAAAAATGAATCAAAGTAACCGATTTTTAAAATATATAACGATATATCCACATATTGTGTATGAAAATTACCTTAAAGTAACCTTTACTTATATCGTTCTTAATTATGTGGCCAGGTCGATTTATGACTATTTTAATAAATCGCGGTTTCTTTCGTATAAACGAGGGAGAATTAAAACATGTTTTGGCTTTATTTGAAAGTGCTTACCGTGTACTTTATTTACAAATTTTGTTCCATATAAATATTCAAATATTTGGAACGTAGCAAGTCAAATACTTTTTAATACGATGTCGTTCTTAATTATATGGCCGCCACTGCACAGTGGAAAAAATACCGATCTAGCGCACCAAAAGTCAAAAAAATCACATACGCCTATTTAAACATGATTGTTGCAGTATTAATCTAAGGTGTCCACAGAATGCAACGGCATTCAAAATAATTTGTTTTGCATCAGTCTAAGCGGAATAACGGTCCGTTTTTGGTTGACATTTTTTTAACTAGTTTTCATAATATAGTTTGGTAGTAAATTTGTGATCGTCGCATGCACTCTTCCTACAAAGTAATTTTAAAGCTTTATTGAATTTAACATTTCGTGAAGCAGGTGATTTAAAAAATGTTGAATATAAGATGTTATTTATTGCAACTCGGATTTTACACTTAAAACATGTGACATCCGATTTTTTTCCAAATTGAGCACTTTGTTAATGCTATTACTAAGGAGTGTCGCGGGATGGCGCGTAGATTTTTTATTTTATTTTAAGTACACATAGTTCTTAACTAATTTGTAAAATTTTAGCTGCAACAAACTGCAACATTTTATTTTATTACTATTTTTATTAATATCATTTTTTATGTAAAAATGCTGAAATTAGAGCGGTACCTTTCTATGGGGGCCATATCAATGCGTGTACCAGTGCCGAAAATTCTCCGTCGGAATATTTTATACCACCAACGAAGACTAAATGTCAACTTTCAGCTATATCGGTTGGATAATATGGCTAAAACCTCCAAAATTACCGAAATCGGTGGTACCGGTCTATGGGGGCTATATGAAAACATGGTCCTACACCGAAAATGTTTATAGGAGTGTATGCATAACCCCCACGGAGACTAAATACCAAATCCTAGCCGTTTCGGTTGGATAATGTGGTAGAAATCTTTAAAATACCGAAAATCGATAGGTACCATTCTACGGTAAAAAATACAAATTTACCAAATGTATTAATAAATAAAGTAAAATTGTCAATTTAGAGCTGTTCATATCGCATTTATGGACAAACATACAATTAAACATAGACTTTTACTTTTGGCGCGCTAAATCGGTACTTTTTTCCACTGTGCACTGTAGGTATAAAACATGAAATGTGTGTATATATTCACGTTTTAATATAGCCCCCATAGAGGATGTATTGTGGGTTCTCAGGTTGGATGGTATAACGATAGAGAAAACTTCCACGCAGAAAATGATCAATATAGGTCAATAGTTTGGTATATTCCGAATATGAAGGTACATCCACATATGTTTGCTTTTTATACAGTTAGCATTTATGCTAACGAGGGTATATACACCTTCATACGCGCAAAATGTGCCTCATCGAAATAATGGTTTTAGACCCCAAGTATGTTTGAACGAAATGTGTTTCAGACAATTTGCCGTCGATTGAGCAATGTCTGTCCGTCTGTCTGGCTGGCTGGTACGCACGATAGCTCTCGAACGGATGAACCGATTCGGTTCAAATTTTGGCTTTCGTAATATTTTGTCCAAACTTAGTTTAAGTTCGAAGATGGGCTATATCGGTCCACCCCTTTCGGTACCTCCCCCACAAAAGTTCGAAAATGTTCGGAAAATTTGTGCGCACGATAACCCTTGAAGGGAGTAACCGATTTGGTCCATGCTTTGCCAATCGTAAAATGTGTACCAGACTTAGATAATGTTTCAATATAGACTCAATCGGCCCACTCCTTCGGGTACCTCCCACACAAAATTTCGGAAAAGTTCAGTTTAAGGCCATCTCTCGAATCGCTCTGATTTTTGTTTTAGCAACTTGTATTCACTGCCCTCCATACGACGGTACAAGTTTCATTACGGGCAAGTCCATACTTCGAGAGAAAATAGCCTGAAAGTTGCAAAAAAAACCCTGCGACACCGTGTGAGGTGGTTGGAGCGCAAGATAACTCTAGAACGGATCTGCCGATTCGGTCCAAAATTTGGCCTCTGTAATATTTTGTCCAAACATAGTTTACGTTTGAAGATAAGCCATATCGGTCCACTCCTTCAGGTACCTCCACCACAAAAATTCAAAAATGTTTGGAAAATTTGTTCATACGGTAACTCTTGAATTGGTCCATACTTTACACATCCTAATATATCTGCTAGATATAGATCAGGTTCAAATATGGACCATATTTGTCCACTCCATCCGGTACCTACCACACAAAATTTCGGATAAGTCCACTTTAAGACCTGCTATCCAATTACTTTGATTTTTGTTGAAGAAACTTGCATTCGCTGCCTCAATTACGATGGTAAACGTTTTTTCAGGGGCAAGTCCATACTTCTTGAGCAAACATTCCGAAGAGTGTTAAAACCCCCTATGGCACCATACGTAGTGGCTGGAGATCCACTTCCATAATGGTCAATGTAGATCCATTCCTTTTAGTATCTCCTCGGCAAAAATGGGAAAATGAGAAAAAATTGTTTCAATATATACAGGCTGAGGGTATATCTCTGTCGGCAAAGCCGACTGATACTTTTTTACTTGTTGCGATTCTAAATTGATGTCACATTGGTATTAAACCTTATTTATTATATAGTGATATTCTTCAGTAAGCATATTTCACTTTTCCTAGGAATAAACCTTGACGTTGTGGAAACGTTTGCTACTTTCAGAAACGAAAAAAACTAATTGTTCCATTTTACTTCAAAAAAATCTCGTTATGGAGGGTACAAATGATCGGTCCGGCCGAACTTAACGCCGTTGTTGCTTGTTTTTGTTCTAAATACCCTGATCTGATTGAAAGCTATGGAAAGCAGTGTACATGGCAATATTTTCTCAAAATACCTGATTACAGAATCGACGTACCTTCAACAAATTATTTTCATTATGCAGGTCTTTCATATCATGTGTATGCGACATTGTACATTCATTATACGCCTTAATTACCAACTCGGTTTCGCATTTCCATATTCATATTAAGATATGGATCCCTTTATCAGACACGAAGTCGATGCAATGATGACAATAATGAAAGTTATTGAGTTGATAAAAATAAAAAAGTGGTAACAAAAGATCCAAGTCGATGTTGAATTCGGCCATGGGTATGTAGGGTCGATATCAGTATACACATAAATCAATTTTGGTCTATCTAAAAATGTAATAATAATGAATAGAACTGCCAGACAATGTCAGCTTCTAATACCTCTTACAATTTAGACAAAACTCACATATTTTAAGCTATTATTTTGCAATTTAATTTTACAAAGAATTGGTTGAATTAAATGAAACCTAAAATATATTTAATTAAATAAAACAATTTTACAGAACTTTCAAATGTATATAGAGGTCCATTAAAACGTCAATGGCACTTAGTGCGTATAACATTTTCACCATAAACTGTCAAAATAAGAGGTTCATCATAACTCAAACACAAAAGCGCGGTAGAAATGTGCGGAGACCAGTATTTTCTCCATAATAGGTGTTGCAAATTTTTCGCGGATTTCCGCAATTTTTTTAGGTTTTATCCTTTTCTCTCATGCGAGTATTCCGAATTTTTAAAATCCGTTCAGCAGTTATTGAGTTATACTCGTAAGCGTAGTAACTAACACCATTTGCTTTTATATACATATGGCAAATAACAAAAATGTTTTGCAATCGATGAATCCGAGTTTCACCCTATCAGAATTCGCGAACTGTTAATATATTCTATAAAGTATGACTACAATTCTTTAAAATGAAGTGTTTTAGGAGGGATCCCAAAATGTCGACCATTAAAATTAATTTTCGTGGAAGCTGTGTTGGCATCAATGTAGAAAAATGGGTTGAAGCCAACAAGTTTTTTTATGTTCCCATACGATTTTTGGCTTAACCATACATTTTATAGACCTATCCCTAAAGAAAGAATCACAGAATACTCCATGGGCAACAAGATTGTAGTGTATGATTTTTCGATATATCCACTGCATCCACCTAAAATTGATGCTGACATTTTGAAGCCGGAATTTCGGGGTTTTTTGATTTTTTTTAATAATCCGGACGCGCAAGAAGATAATATTCCAAACTCTTAACACGATTGTAGAACTCGTGATTTTACGTCGTTTGATGCATATCTCATGAGTGTGCTCCTTACAGCATCCTAGTAATTGGAGTCGAAAGGCCAAAATTTGATGCGTGAATTTTCTTACAAAACCTATTTTTTGCGTGTAAAATTTACAACTGTCATTCCATTTCCTTTGAAACCCGCGTGAATTTAGTTTTTTTACGCGACGGTTCTAATGATGCCTTCCGCGATCGAATCCATCTACTAAAACCGCGGATATAGATACCTTGAAAATCGGAAAATCGGCAAAAATATATTTTGACAAATCCGCGTACTAAACCGCGATTTTCTTTAAAAATTTTTACATAAGTGGAATCCTTTACTGGCGATTATAATATTTGCGAAAACGCGTGTCATAAAAGAAAAGAGATACGCGAGTAATATGGGTCTTTCACAAAAAATTGAATGTGGAGGCACATCCGCGGTTCTTGAAGAATCTAATTAAAATTGGTATATTTTGACGTATTTTTGATAGGCGCTGATGAAACCGGATGCGCATCAAAATCGTATGCACATTGCGCGACTTTTACCAACTTTAGGGTTTTTTGCAGTGTATGATGCAACTGGCGGCACACAATGGCCCTTGAGTGAAACATCGAAATATGCATCAATTTTGAAAGAGATTGATTCGCTGTATCCAAAAACGGATGCGCATCAACCGACTTTAACTAATTCGCGAATAACGGGCTTTTTAATTTTAACATTAATTGAATGATTGTAATTTTAATATTACTCTTAATTTTCTACCCTTATAAGTTATCACAGTAATCAGCTAAACTCTCGCGATGGTAAACCATATTTTTTGATGAAGTTTTAACCGTATACATTCATTATTCTATGGGATTTTAGCAAAATATTTGGAGAACTCCCAAATATTGTTTTCTAATTTTTAGAATCAAACCAAAAAAATATTTGCAACAATATTTTCCAACAATAAGTTTTTCTCTTTTGTTGTTGCTATAATATGCAATTTATGTACCCAATCTCTATAAATTTGGTATCATATTTTTCTACGCATTGTCTAGATTCCGCATATATTTTTTAATTTATTTTTTGAGGGTTTGTACGGATTCTGGGAAAGGATAATTTGGATTTACTTCAAAAATTTTTTATTATTTGCTGATTTTCCGCGAAAATAATAATACATTTAATAACTATTTAAGCATCTACGAATAGATATGGAATGCTGTTAACGATTTGTGCATAGATTTTCTCATAACAACAAAAAAGATATTTTTAAATATTTTTTCTTTATATGAGAATAAAAACCGCTATAACTTTTGCGCGCATTGGCCAATTTCGTGAACGCGAGCAGTTTTGAAACCGGATTTTTTTCCTTTACCTCTATACCAAAAATCGTAGATGTGCTCGCAAAAAAATTTTTTAATTTTTTTCAAATGGAATTGTAAAGGAATTTTGTTATTCGCCATATATAGAAGATAGTCTGTTATTTAAGTTTTGGCTTTTTTAGAATTCACTCTTCTGACACTGACAGTAATTGAAATTCTGGTTTTGTAGTATCCTCAATTTCATCATTAGAATTGCCATCATCTAAAATTTCATTTTCGTCGTCATTATACATGGCAGATTTGAAAATATTGTAATCGATAGAAACTAATTTATCAATATCTTCTAATAATAATAATAATAATAATAATAATAATAATAATAATAATAATAATAATAATAATAATAATAATAATAATAATAATAATAATAATAATAATAATAATAATAATAATAATAATAATAATAATAATAATAATAATAATAATAATAATAATAATAATAATAATAATAATAATAATAATAATAATAATAATAATAATAATAATAATAATAATAATAATAATAATATTAATAATAATAATATTTTTTTTTCGGCTCAGGTGGGAAAATGCTTTTGCGCATTCACGGCTAGTCGTCACTCATCGTGGTATGTCGGGCTCGATCTTTATACCGACTAAAAACCCACCTGATCACCTCTGGGAGCTGCGTCCATCTCGGCACCACTTTCGTATTACTTCGAGGTGGCTCCCAGGCCCTTGTGGCCTTCTTCTCCTTGTTTGCTTGCGTCCAAGCACCGCTGTTTGCTTACTCTAAGCGTTATCTAGGTCTACCTTTTTCTTTCTTAACAGCTCTTAGCAGTATCTTGCGATTGCATTCCACTGCTCTCGATCTGTTACCATTTTCTCCACTATATTTTCGACAGATATATCGCCAATTTCTGCTCGGAGTTCGAGCCATCGATTGCACGAAAAGAACGTGTGCTCCGCATCGTCTATTGTTTCTTCTTCCTCGTATAGGCAAAATGGGGAACTACACTTTCCTCGTTTAAACAAATATTTTCGGAAATATCCATGACCGGAGAGCATCTGTGTGATGTAATAGTTCACATATCCGTGTCTTCTATTCACCCATCTTCTTATGTTCGGAATAAGCTTCGCAGTCCATCGTCCATAGGTTTCTTCATCCCAGCGCCTTTGCATATGTCTCTTCTCGCACTTGTTCTGCGTTCGCATATGAATTATGTGAGAGTTTTGCCTCAAACAGTTTCGACCGTTCTTCTGCTACCAGGTCGATGGGTATCATGCCCGCTATTATTTGAACAACTGGTCCTGATACCGTGCGATATGCAGAAGCAACTCGCAATGCCGCTGTTCTTTGTACTGCTAGTAATTTCTTGGCTTTTTTGCATTTAACAGACTCCGGGACCATATTTCGCATCCATATAGGAGAATGCTGTTGCACGCCTCCATCAGTAGCTTCCTTTTATTGGGTAGAGGTCCTCCGACATTTGCCATCAATTTGCTGAGTTGGGCTGTGATATGCGTAGCTTCTTCAGTTGCATATTTCATCTGCGCAGAGAATGACATTTTAGTGTCCAGTCGTATTCCCAAGTATGTGACAGCTTCCTGTGTGCGAATGACTATGTCATTTACATTCATGTCGACAACTGCTGGAATATGCCTCCTTGACAGGAGTACCAGCTCGGTTTTGTGCATGGCCAGCTCCAGTCCGTGTGATTCCAGCCACGCTCTGGTTCGTATCATTACTTGGCTGAGTTTGCGTCTAGCTTCATCTGTGGTTCTGGCCTGGATAACTGCGGCTATATCATCTGCGTACCCCACTAGGAATGTGTTCTCAGGCATGTCTATTTTGAGAATCGCATCATAACTGATGTTCCAAAGATCAGGGCCTAAGATAGAACCCTGTGCGGCGCCAGATGTTATTTGTACATTCCGTGTACCTTCGCTGGTTTTGTACATTAGTACTCTTTCGCTTAAATAGCTCCTGATTATTTTCATGAGGTATGCTGGGACATCAAAATTTGCCTCCATGGCGTGTATAACGTCTCTCCATCTAAGACTGTTAAATGCATTTTTAACATCAAGGGTGGCTAATAAAACCACAGGCCTACTATAGTAGTTTCGCTGCTGGGCGGCGGCGAACACATCAACCACTTCCTTTATTGCCCCAATGGTGAATTTTCCAGGTTGCCTGAAACTATGTTGCCTGGCTGAGAGCCCGCCTTTCAGGTTTATAGCATCTTCTATTCGCTGTTTAAGAAACCTCTCATAAAGTTTTCCAGCCGTGTTCAGCATACATAAAGGCCTGTATGAAGATGAGGCTGTTGGATCTCCTTTACCTTTACTAATTAGTACAAGCTGTTGCTCTTTCCACGGTTTTGGAAATATTCCTTCTAGTAAACAGTGGTTATACATGTCCAGCAGTATGTTTGGGCGTGCATCAGCTATCTCCTTGAGAACATCCGCTGGGACTCCGTCAGGTCCAGGAGCTTCAGATCTTCTGTAGTAAAGATTGGTGGAGTGATTATGCGCTCATCAATTGGGTCTTCTACTCTGATTGGGTGTGTAGGGAACAGTGTGTTCACAATATTTCCCATTATTTCATCATCCATTACTTCTATTGGGGATTGAGCACCTAGTTTCTTTACACCAGTTTGTATCCCATTCCGAATGGATCTCGGTTTATATCGTTTCTCAATTCTTCCCATTTGCTCTTTTTACTCTCTTGTATGGCGATTTGGAGCTCTTTCTTGGCGTATTTATACAGAGCATGTTCCGCCTCTGCCGGAATAATAATAATAACAATAATAATAATAACAATAATAATAATAATAATAATAATAATAATAATAATAATAATAATAATAATAATAATAATAATAATAATAATAATAATAATAATAATAATAATAATAATAATAATGATAAAAATAATAATAATAATAATTAGACATCGGATTTTTGCATGTTTTTTATTTCTTATCCGATTGGACTCAAATTTTGGATCTAGGCGTTTTAAGGGACAATTTTTCGATATTTGGGGTCATATCAAAAACATGCAAAAAATATGCAAAAAATATGCAAAATATTTGCAAAAAAAAATATGCAAAAAATATGCCAAAAAATATGCAAAATATGCAAAAAATATGCAAAATATGCAAAATATGCAAAAAATATGCAAAATATGCAAAAAAAAATATACAAAATATGCAAAAAAAATATGCAGAATATGCAAAAAATATGCAAACAGATTTTGGCCGAAAATCGTCATAAAAGTTGTAAAATTGTCATTTAAAGTTGGAAAAACCGTCAAAAAATACTTAAAGTGTTCAAAACTAAGACTGTTGACCGTTTAATGTCGATTTTTTCAGCAGATTATTATGTTATTGAGACCGTTTATGATAGTGTGGTGTAGGGTATAAAAAAATGGTATCGTAATACCATTTTTTATTATTAATCTATGTAAAAATATCAAACGTTATATGTAAAATTAAATATGTTCTTTGTCATAATTTGTAGCAGTGGGCTGGTTTTTGTTCAAAGGGAACAAATCGATGTGGGATTTTTAAGGCGGCACCCGCATAATGTCTTTAGTTTGGTCGGATTTTAAGACTGTCAAAGTTTGAGCACAATCGAAATATGTTAACACGTGCCACTGGGGCCTCGAAGTTATGAAAATCTCGATTTTTTGGCTATTTAGCGACTTTGGCGATCCATTTATCTGGAATTGTTAAAGCTTTTTGTCCATATTAAGCATTAAATTAAAGGTCATTCGGTTCTTAACATTTCTTGCTGAGCAACAAACTACGTAAATATTACTGAATTCGAGATAATAAAGCCAATGTCCCGAAAAACGTGACTATGTACGCCTGCGAAAATAGAGTCTATTAAAAAAACATCATCTTCTTTTTATCAATGTCTTTTACAACAAATGTCTTTTACATTTTGTTCTAATTTAAATTTAGTCAAGAGTCAGACATCATGTGGTTTTGAAGCTATCTGGGTACAGCTGACTACTTGAAGAACGCTCTGTTATGTAGTTCGCAACTTTCAAGTTGTTTACCATCCTTTGCACCTCCTCGAAATTCGGAGTTAATGTTTAATCTCTTGAACAAAAGGAATTATGTCAGACCTTTTTCTAGGAATTTCGGCAGTTGCTCTTTTGCAAGTTTGGATCGCATATTTCTGAAGAAATTGGAATCTTTGCTTTGTTAAGATTTCTGTCGCCTTTTGTCTCTTTACCGCGTTTTGCGCCGTTGGATCAAACAATGCCAGGTCAGCAAGTTCAGGACTAAGATACCACAGATTATTAATCATGTTGTTATTTCCTTTTTCTGAAATTTGTGAGTCAATGTTTTCATATTTGATGTTGGCGACATTTCCTGAGTATTTCAGCCTTGTAAAACTTCTCTGCAAGTGGTGTCTTAGGACACGCCGTTCAGACTCGGCAATAAACAGTAGGTCCCATATCAATGAGCTAATATGAATCGGGGTGCACTCATTGATATGAGAGAAATCTCCCTTGTCCCATCTGGGATGTTTGTGGAACAATTATTATATTACATTATAATGTTTTCATATTTCAATACATTTTCAATGAGGTCTAGGTCTTGTTTTGATGCTAAGCGTATCGTAGAATCTGAAGAACCATCTGTCCCGAAAACAATCAAGCGTGGCTTCAAGAAAATCGTAACTATGAAATTGTCATTGGTGCTGGGCCCCTGTAAGGTGTATAGGAACGCTACTAGTATCATTTTGGCTACAGTAGAAGCTATCGGAGAGGATTCCTACAAATATAAGATCTCTAGAAGCTTTATCCGTGAACAGCGGAGAATAAACCGTGAAAAATACACGAAACAGCTTCAAGGAACGAGGCTATTTGCGTGCACTGGCATGGAAAACTAGTACCAGATGTTCTCAAAACAGAGAAGAAAAAACGGGTTGCTGTTCTGGTATCACATGGAGGTAAAGAACAACTCCTAGGCGTTCCTGAAACTGACAGTAGCTAATATGAGAAACAAGAACTAGCATTGTACAGATGCCTAGCTCAAGCAGATATTAGGTCGAGAGCTTCTGTACCACTGTACAAACTTGTTAGAAAATTTGTTGAGAGGGATTTTCGACTGCAAGTTTGGAAGCACATCCGGACATCAACCTAACATATTCAAGCGATTTCTATAAGAATAGTCTGCGATTGACAAATCCAAGTTCGAAGTAGGCGAGAGTGTTTCAAAACTATTGTCCAGCTCACTTTCCAAGAACAAGGGACCGTAGAAACACCTTGCGTTTAAATCGTTCGAGACTGGTTTAACGCCCCCAGAATGTTTTTTCTATTTTATTTATTTACTAGGGGACCCGGCGAACTTCGTCTCGCAGTCTGTTAGGTAGTGAACTTGATGAATTTGGTTCAAACTTATAATACTATTATAGAGTTCAATTGTTCTCTCTATACTATAAACTGAAAATTGCCGCGAGAAAATTAGGCAAATTGCCGCGAGAAAATATTCTGCAACAAAGTTGACGCAAAGTAATATCATAACGCTCCTATTCGTTTCATAATCGATGGTTTTCTGAAATCCTCGTTTTCACCACTGAACGTGATATTTCACTCAGGCAATTGAATACGAAGGAAGGAATCGTAGGGATTAATGCCGAATATTTGAATTTCAATGGCGAATGAGCGAATTGGTTAAATTCGAAAAGCGTTGTCTTAGATTGTGCCATTTAAAGTTTTTGAACCAAAAAGTGTCTGTAATCGAAAGAAGATGAAGAACTAAATTGATGTTGTTTAAGTTATATTTGCGTCAATCATCATTTACAATGCCTTCTCCAATTTAAGTCATTTGATATTTTCCTTTAATTTGATAAATTATTATTGTGATAATGGCTACTTTACACAATATGTTATTTACGTATGTGTCGTCCTTTGTGTATATGTGACAACACAATTTACATATGACAACACATATGTAAACAAACATATCATGTAAGTTGCAAACATTAATGACCTTGAAAATTTTTAATTTTTTGGGGTGTTGGTGGGGCTCATTTAAATCTGAGTTTTAATAAATAAACATATTTTGAGCAGAGGGATTCGATCGTTATCAAGTAACCACCTTTCTTTCTAACTTTTCTTTCTAGCTTCTTTGTTTGAAGTGATCTCCTGAATTCTACTTGCATTGCAAGTTCGGAATTAGATGCAATGGACACGGACAAATGCGGTAATTGAATTTTGACTGAGACTGTACAATCACCCTATATTTAATTTCGACGTAAATAACATAGTCAAATTAATATCACAAAAAATTAACGTTTAATAAGTATTAACCTACTTATGTCGCCCGATAAAGAATATTTGTCAGATAATTCGAACAAAAAATCTCCAGTACCTCCGATTTCTTTTTTTTTTTTTCTTTCCAATTTTGATTATCATCCTTTTTCGATGTACACAAACACAGTGTACCAACAGTACCAGTGTAAATACATATGTATGTATTTGGGCATTTGTAATTGCCTAACAACTCTGCGGGAACTAAAATGATTGAATTCATACTCCTTTTCAGTGGGGATGACCGGTTCTAAACAGTATCAATATATATATGGTACAGCTTAAATTTAATGCCGCATAAATCGGAAGTTGATCTTTCGAAGATGGTTTTACTTACGGTTTAAAGGAATACATATATGCCACAACCTCACTTCCAATAAAATTACCTCCGAGCTCTTCATTAATCAAATAACCCACCAATTTTGTGGATTTGTACCTTTTTCCTCAAAACTGTGGAAAGGTGAGGAAGATAACGCCGAAAGTGTTGTCATCTTCACCTTTTCAATCGGAATCTGGCCGAAACCACCACTAATAAATGAAAATCGATTTGACTGTGAACATGGTGTAATAATATAAGGTGTAAGTGACAATCATACGGTTTTGAACATTTATTATAAACTGAATTGTCAGTGCCGCATAATAAATATATGAAGTGCAGAATGTATCACATAATATATAGACTAATTTCGATGCCAATTAAAATTAAATATTAAATCTTTTCATTTATTTCCTGTCATTTTTTGTGAACTATTTTGGAAAGACCCTAGTATTCAAATGTTGCCCTTGACATTTAGTTCCCATAAAACCATGTTATTGTAAAATTGTTAGTTGTTGTAATTCATGAAAACACCTTACTTCTTACACCATGGTTGTGAATAAAAACTTCTATACAACTTTCAAAAATTGACAAAACAGAGGCGAACAATGGACCCTCACAATTGGTGCATACACAATTTTCACCAAAAACTGTCCAAATAAATGTCAAGGTATACTCCAAACGCGAAGCTCAATAAATATTTGTGGAAAAATTGACTTTCTTGAAAAAATATTTTTGCAAAATTTTCGCAAATTTTCGCGATTTTTTTAGGTTTTATCCTTTTCTGCCATGAGACCATTCCGAATTGGTGCGAATTGTCAAAATCTGTTCAGCCGTTCTTGAGTTATAAGCGTAGTAACTAACATCATCCTTTTTATACCCTACACCACTATGTGGTAAGGGGTATTATGCGTTAGTGCATTTGTATGTAACATACAAAAGGAAGCGAGATAGACCCATAGTTCCTTCTAGGGATATACATAGAATCAATTTCTGAGTCGATATATGCATGTCCGTCCGTCCGTCAGTCCGTTCGCAACATACAGGTCGCATTTGTTGACCGATTTCGCTGAAAATTGGGGAATACCATTTTTTTAGCCGTCGGAAGATCAAGTTCGAAGATGGGATATATCGGTCCACGTTTTGGTATAGCCCCCATATAACGGTACCCCCCGATTTACGGTATTTTGACGTTTTCAGCTACATTTTCAGACCGATTTGGCTATAATTTGACATTTAGGGTTCTTAAGTGTCAATAAACATATATAACAAAACTTGTGGACATAAGTCCACGTTTTAGTATAGCCCCCATATAACGGTACCCCCCGATTTGCGGTATTTTGACGTTTTTAGCTACATTTTCAGACCGATTTAGCTATAACTTGACATTTAGGGTTCTTATGAATCAATAAACTTATACAATAAAAGTTGTGGACACAGGTCCCCGTTTTGGTATAGCCCCCATATAACTGTGCCCCCCGATTTACGGTGTTTTGATGGTTTTAGCTACATTTTCAGACCGATATAGCTATAATTTGACATTTAGGGTTCTTAAGTGTCAATAAACTTATATAACAAAAGTTGTGGACATAGGTCCACGTTATGGTATAGCCCCCATATAACGGTACCCTCCGATTTGCGGTATTTTGACGTTTTTAGCTACATTTTCAGACCGATTTAGCTATAACTTGACATTTAGGGTTCTTATATATCAATAAACTAATATAACAAAAGTTGTGGACACAGGTCCCCGTTTGGGTATAGCCCCCATATAACGGTGCCCCCCGATTTACGGCGTTTTGATGTTTTTAGCTACATTTTCAGACCGACTTAGCTATATTTTGACATTTAGGGTTCTTAAGTGTCAATAAACTTATTTAACAAATCTTGTGGACATAGGTCCACGTTTTGGTATAGCCCCCATATAACGGTACCCTCCGATTTGCGGTATTTTGAAGTTTTTAGCTACATTTTCAGACCGATGTAGCTAAAATTTGACATTTAGGGTTCTTAAATGTCAATAAACTTATATAACAAAAGTTGTGGACATAGGTCCACGTTTTGGTATAGCCCCCATATAACGGTACCCCCCGATTTACGGTATTTTGACGGTTTTAGCTAAATTTTCTGACCGACTTAGCTATATTTTGACATTTAGGGTTCTTAAGTGTCAATAAACTTATTTAACAAAACTTGTGGACATAGGTCCACGTTTTGGTATAGCCCCCATATAAC